>NW_022681461.1:43975603-44575603 GCF_009764315.1 Trachypithecus francoisi
CTTACTTTTGAACTTGCACTGCTAGGATCCCGCTGTGCTGTTCAGCATTTGGGCTATCAAACTGAATGGGCTAATCAAATACAATTCTCCAGCCCATAAGCGTTGTTCTAAAGTATTCATTATTAAATGATATGCTGTGAGAACAATTGACAGTTTATTTTATTAGGCCATGGCTTAGGGGAAGGGGGCCAGGGGACTCCTTAAGACAGCCTACCATGTGTTGCTAATTCTGAAAGATTTTCCTTCTAGTAATGAATACACTCAATGGGACTGGGGGGTGAGGGAAGGGCAAAATAAAACCAGCCTCCATTCAGCCTCTAGCCCTCAGGGGAAACGAAATCAAATATATAGGTAAGGTACCATTCCTTAAAAAAATCCCATCAGCATCTAATGGGTTTAGTTCATCCACAGGAAGATTAATTG
This sequence comes from Trachypithecus francoisi, assembly GCF_009764315.1. Classification (NCBI taxonomy): domain Eukaryota; kingdom Metazoa; phylum Chordata; class Mammalia; order Primates; family Cercopithecidae; genus Trachypithecus; species Trachypithecus francoisi. The sequence goes on from NW_022681461.1 coordinate 43,976,027, forward strand.
CTTAAAATTCTATATTTCCCTTCTGCTCTGGTTCTCAGTTTTAAAAGGGCAGGTAAAATGAAAACAGGATTTACTTTTTTCTTCCTTAAAAATTGAACCTTGATTTTAATCTATCAGTCCAAATACATTCAACAATAGCAACCCTCTGTTCAATCTTCTGGATATTAAAAAAAATCCAAGTGCACTGCCATCCATTTGAAGTAGTAAGTCACAGGTAAATCATATCCTATCATTAATGAAATGAAATGGGGACGAAAAGTGGTGGAGAAGGAATACAGGAAACTCCCTCCAACAGGTCTAATGTGTTTTCTAGGAGAAAGAATATTCGTGTGTTAAACCCTCAAAAGTGTTAAACATCCAACATACCCTATGTGGACATTTCAACAAATATTTTTGCCAAATATGAGACAGGCTCACTCTCCACTGTGGATCTGGAACTTTCAAAAAAAACTATCACCAAGCCAAGTCTGCCTTTTTAAGCCAAGTCTGCCTCCAGGAGAATTTGTTGTGTTTGCTTGTTCTTACTATAGTGTTGTTATGAAAACCAGTAATGAGTTCAGCTTGCACCCCAGGTGGGAAGTTAGAGAGGGGAACCTGTGTAAGTTGAAGTTTGTCACAGTAGGCAGAACAGTCGCTTTGCAGCCCAGGCCCATCTCAGGGTGCACTGCTTCACAGCTACACTGTAAAGTGTTAAAAATCCTCCCACCCACCCCAGAATATATATATATGTATATTAAAAAAAATCCCCTGTCCATCTCTCAGTACACAAAAGGACCTCATCACACTGCAAAAATAGCAGTACCCACTTTGGTCAATTAAAACAAACAAACAAACAAAAAAGCATACATTATTTTTTTTTTTTAAATCTGTGTACTTACCTATAATAACCAATACAGCTAAAAGCACTACCTACATAGGCAAAACTTGGTATTGCATAATTCATATAAATTTGAAACCCCTCCCCCCCAAATATTAATTGGAAGATGAAAAACATGAAAGGTTAATAGAAAAAAACACCAAAATACTGAAAATATTGCTGGTCGATTACAATTTTTAAGCGGCAACTATACACAGCCATGATATGCTTTATAAATGTGAGATAAAGGTATAACTGTCTAAAAAATCCATGATGTCACACATTTTTCTTCGTCTGGAGTACAAAATATTTTGTCATAAAAATGGTAAAGATTTAAAATGATAATAAATGCAGCAAAACAAGTGTAGTGATGTCACTTTGTTGTTTTTTTTTTGTTTTTTTTTTTGTTTTTTGTTTTTTAGATTTCAAGGCAAGGCACGTAATGTGGACATTATATCTTCGTGCAAATTAGGATTACTGGAAAGAGTATTTTTAATTAAAATTTTAAGAGACATAGAGGCAAAATGTGTCTGCCCATGCACACTATGGATCTGTCAATACAAGAAATTTGTTGAACAAGGCTAATGTCTGAAAGCACCATGCAAGTTTTCAGCACCCTGATTACATTTGTTTTCTCAAGAGTGCGTTTTTATATCCTACACCCTGGCGTTCCCAGTTTGTAAACTGTAAGCTTTACCCTCGTGACATGGATTTGCCTGCCTCTTTGTCTCTATAATGCAGATTTTATAGAACCTTTTGTACACCCTATGGGTTCTTGATGCAACCAGTAATTTTAAATAAATAAATTCTACCTCCAAGGAGGCTGCAGCTAAACCAACATAAGTGCTGTGTTTTCATTAATTTTATTTTTCTCAAGCACATGATTTGTCTTGATTTAATGCCTTTTTAATGCCCTCAAAAACTGAGGGGAAAATAAATTCGTTCAAAATTATTTTAAATTCTTTTTAATCCCCTCAATTTAGAGTCCAAGGGCTGAAGGACTTATAATCATGATTCCCCTTTAGATATAAATTTATAAATTGCACTTGCCTCTGTTAAGTGTTTCTTTTGTGGGGAAAATATTATATTAATTTTTACTGTTGCATGCAGAGATAACACTTCACCTACATAGAGGCATTTCTTCCATAGAGCCTTTGTGTTCAAACTGTTTTTTTCCTTTTTTCTTTTTTTCCTTTTTTTTTCTTCATTTTTTGTTTTTTTAAGATTTCAAACTGGGTTACACACTGGAAAAGGCTGGGTTAAGGGCCAAAATTTAATAAATCTGTACTGATAACTAAAGGCTACAGAGATTTTATATATTTTTTTTAACTTTTAGAAATCAGAGTGCTTATAAAATGGCTGGCTCATGGCTCTGTCACCCAGCACCTCTGACGCCGCCTCCTAGCCTTCGTTGGTGAGATAACCAGGAATAGTGATTCCATGCGTAAACAACAAGAATACTAAACCAATAAAACTAGCTTATCATGCAAATATTAAGGCATCTAGAAAGTCAGTTAAAATATATTGTCATAGAGACAGAACATCTATTTCCCAGCGGACTTCATGTAACAAAGGCTACGTTGCAGGGGCTGCGATCTACCATCAGTGAAATATCATCGACCCTTTTTATGTCATTACAGTTTCAACCTTAAGGGAATTAGTGATTGTAAGTGCTGCAATTGCTGGTCTATTATCTTCTTTCTTCAGTTTCTTTCCTTTCACCCTTTGTTTTGTCCAGTCTTCCTCTTTTCCTTTTTTTAAAAAAAAAAAAAAAAAATTTCTTAAACTATTGTTGTGTTTCTTTTTCCCTCAGTTGCTTGTTTCTGCTTGAAGGAAAGGTTCTCCAATTATGTTCAAACCGTAATTTTGGACATTTGCCGGTAAGATGGGTGTCCTATTTGACACTTGGAAAGGAACCAAGCTAGCCCAGGTACCAGGACTGTTGAGAGGAGAGGGGCAGCAGGGAGGGAAGAAAAAAAGAAAAAAAACACAATGTTAAAAACTACAACAATATGAGAAATATAAGTTCCAGATGCATCAAATTATTACTATCGCTATTTTCAAAATTACAGTCTAATATGAAATAAATATGCCAAATTATACATGTTATACCTATCTATACTCCATAGTCTATTTTTTAAATGAAAATTAAGACTAAAGTGAGGCAGAAAAATCCAGAGTAAGGTATATAAACAATTATTTAATTCTAATTGATTGAGGATGTTCTAAAATATTATATATTCATCAATATAAATGCAATATGATTCATTTTTGTACAGGAAAAAAAAAGAAAAAGAAAAGCAGCAATCTGTTGATACCAATACATGTTGCCAGTTATATTCTGATCTTGTTTTACCTTTAATTCACAAGCAATTCAGTGGTCAGATGGGTGTCAATTTCTTACCTGCCTATTGGGTTGAATAAAATTGAAACGTACAGTGAAAGATATTTCTTCTCTCCTTACAACAGGAAAAAATACTACATGTTTAAGGTAGGCCCATGCATAATATGCAATTTGAAATGCCCAATTATCAAACATATTTTAATCAGAGTTTTTTAGTAAAGACCGAACAAATAAGAATCCTAGAACCAAAATGGAACACAGCTTTTTTTGTTCTCTACAGAATACCCATTGTGAGGAAAAACATTTACAGGAGGCCACAAGGGTCTCTGCTTGTGCTGATTAGTTCTATAGCTCTCCAGCAGTTTTCTTATCCTAACCCTCTTTAACTTACTTTTAGAGAGAACCAGAGTTTTTCCTTCCAATTCATGTTTCCCTACATTGGCTTGCAGCAGAAGCCTGAGCACTCCCTGCTCCTCCCCATCAGTAATGATACCACATTTGAGCTGCTCTGCACATGGGGAGTTTGGAGGGATAGGTGGTGGGTTGAGGGGTGGGGGTGTTGGAGGCAGTAAATGATAACATTCCTGCCTTCCTCTCATCAGTTCAACTTTCGCCTATGCTGAATTACGGGCTGTTAAAAAAAAAAAAAAGGCTGGAAAACAATTCTCTAATTGCTACTGGCATAATCTCCCTTTAAGAAGTATCATATGGAGGATTAAAAAAACATCAGATCAACATATCATGAAACAACTCTACAGCACACATTTTGGGTACACTTAATCTAATGTATTGCTTGTTCCAACACTCAACTCCAAATGAATGTCAGTTAAGTAAGAGCTGCATAAATAATCATCAACCAAGAAGGCATCAAACTGACAATTCCGTACTCATATTAGTCATGGCCTAGCATGGAAACATACTTTCAATGTTTTACATTTCATTGAGTATCCCTTGCTTTACTTTTGAAACCATGAAGTGAGATGGGCACTATTGTTGTAGCTATCAATCTAGATATGCTCATTTGTTCATACTTTAATTCCAAAAGTACAAAAACCTTTACAGAATATCAACCTAATGGAACAATTCTGAATTTTTTTAAAAACTTGATACATACTGTTTTTACTCTGGTGATAACCTCTGTACAAAATGTTGCTTGTTGCTACACATATGTACGTATTTCTGAGTTAACATTTCAAAAAAACATCACAATGACCATTTGTGCTCAAGGGATTTTATAATTAGACTACAAACTCCAAGAAAGCAAAGTCTATCTCTAGTAAAGTATCTAGCACATGGAAGATGCTCAATACATTTTTTAGACAAACAAATCAATTAATTGTTTCAAATCACACCCAGCTATATATTTTTAACAGGTGTCACCCAAGATTACATATAGTCATGAATATGTTGTGATTTGGTCCCCAATAAAAAGAAAATAGGTATCTCTGAATTTAAAATTAGATCTACTTAGCATTAACAAAAATTGATTAAGCAGGAATAATCACATTCAAACTAAAAAGATATGCCCTCATAATCTGATGAAAAATCATAACTCTTAATAATACTGGTTATTGAAACTTTTACTAAGCAGCTTAACTGTTTTCACATATTTCTCTTCCCATACACATCGTCAACAATTATTTTTGTGCTTTGCACCACTGATTGGGAACAATGTTACATAATGAATCACGAAACTTATTTTACCCTCAACTGTGTTTCCACTGCACTTTGTACATGGTCCTGTTACAGCATTTATTACTTCATAAATATCTCTATCTGGGATTACCTTACTAACTGAAAGGTGAACTTCACAGAGAAAATGACCTAGTCACATCTATCTTTATAGAGTCTGAGCATAGCTGGTGCTATTTCTTAACAAATAAAATAAATTACAAAAACGGGTATACATTATTTTTAACCTGAAGTAAAAAGCATGTACCAAAAGCAAAAGGACTAGGCAAAACAGATAATCCTTGACGGTAAAATACAATGTCAACAAGCAGCAAATTGCTTTGCAAAATTAACAAGAGTGCCAAATTAAGTGAGCTCAAGGAAGTCATTTGGAGATTGCATGCTTTAGGGATATAAAGTATATTTTAATGACTGAAAATAGATGTTGCTCCTTACATGGACAAGTCTACCAACTAATGGCAGAAAAGTCAGGGTTTATTTTGTAATAACTCTCTTACTCAGTTCTTTAGAAGAGACATATGTCATTCTTTGGAAAATGTTCAATAAAAATAAATTGATGCTAGTCACTAACAGGACTCTTGCTGCAGAATGCCCACCAAATTTAATTTAAATGTTTATTTAAATCTTTCAAACAGCCCATCCTACATTATGACCATATCAAAATTGCAGAGTGCAATATATTTGTCAATACTGTTTATGAACCTTTGGGGGGAAATAAATCTCAAACATTAACACTATGCAGACCCCATATATGAGTTTTACAAGTCTCTTATTGCCAATTTGTAGGTTAAGTTCAGAACTATAAGGCACAGACATTTTTTAGAGCTATTTTTGGTAGTCTTGTTGAAAAAAACTTGATAAAACTAATTCAATGACTGAGATAACAATGTAAATAAATATATTTAATCAAAGTAATATCGATTATTTACTTTCAAAAGTACAATGTCTAAAATTGCATACTTATTCAGGTAAAAATGTAATAGTGCTTTTTATACATCTAACTCTCTATATAAAAATCAATAATCACATGCATAGATAAAATACACACACAAAAACAAATTAGTTACATGTAAAATGCTTAATAGTTTTAATTCACACTGAGAATTACTATATGGATAATCTTATGTTCATTCCAACTATCTGCATTCCAATAAGAGACATGAGAATATAACTGAAAGGATTTCAAAATATTCAAGCTCAAATTCAGCTACTTCAGCAATGTATCTTTGTAAGTGTGCATTTGCTTTGTTTTTATCAAATTTCTCATTGCCAAATCACATTTGTTTGGGTAAACAGAAGATGAGCATAGCTGAAAGCTGCAAGCACATCTTTAGAAAATATAAACCAGATATAACCATTTAAAAAAGATATAATTACTTTGTAAAAAAATCAAGCGGAAAAAAACACAAAAGAATTTGATAGTACCTTAACACAAAGTACAACTCATCCTAATGACTATTACTATGTATATAATGAGATAGTTCATTGTAAAATAAATACACAAGAGCTAAATCAAAATTCCAAAAATAAAATGTTTGATATCATGGATACTATTTTCTTGCTATTTTGACCAAATGTATGACATGGCTCCCCCTAAAAGGGAAGAAGCAAATGAATTATTTTGATCTTAAGATGCATTACTGGTGATGGTCCAAGTTCATTTTTGTATTGGTAAGACTACCTCTGAAGTATTGTATTCCTTCTAGGTAGCCCTCTGCAAGAAAACCTAACTTTATGGCATTTATTTGTTGAAGCAACTCACCAAATTTTGTCATTGAAGAACAGCTAAAGGTAGTCAGGGAAGATACAGCATTTGAGGTGCAAAGGAATATAGACTTCTTAAGCATGATTCAGGTTGAAGGAATAGTACAAAGGCAAAACTTCCAGACGATAACCATGCTGAGGACTTACTATAATCACGGTACCATCTTTGGTGTTTTACATATGCTACGCCACTTGATTTTCTCAATGAGTTCATGAGATGGCCATCATTATCTCTGTTTCACATATAAGGAAACTGAGGCAAGTTTGCCCAAAGTCTCCCACTTAGCTCTCAGTTACGACTCAGATCTGTCTGATTTCCCTGGCCATTTCACTATATTATATTGCCTCCACAGGAAGTCAGATGACTTAACATAAGAAAGAACTTTCGAACAGAGTGGTCTGAAGGCAAAATTAATTGGCTTCAGGAGTCAGTGAACTTTTCATGCCCCACACAAGCTGGATTATAATCTAGCTAATGTTGCAGAAGAGACTAGTGCACAGAATATGTAGCTGGTGTAAGTGGCCAACTGATTTGAAATTCTATGTATTCATCTCCTCTGAAACAAATCTAGTTGAAGTTCTACTAGGGTGAGTTCTACAGCATGAGGATTAAGGGGGAAGAAGATACTCACTTCTTCCTTTTAAAAAGATGCACTATTTCTGTATGTCTTATCCTGGATAAACTGGGTAAAATAGTTCATCTTTGCATCTACCTACAAAGAATAAAGAGACACTATACCTTTCAGTGAAAGAAAGGCAGAAATAGCTCTGGGCAGCCATACCAACATTTTATGGTTATGTTTTCTTAAATTGTGCATTATGTGAGTGTGTCTTCTAGGCCAAAAGATTTGGGCCCTTACCTTTTAGCTCACTAACACCTATGAACCCCAGGGTGCCACACAAACATGTATGAAGCCGTTATATTGAGCCAAAAACTAAACAAAGTCAAAGACTTTACATCACCTATTAGTTGGAGGTGATTAAAACAATAAGAGCTATTTTCAGAATGGCAAAAATCATTTATTACTAGTCTGTGTGTATTTGATAATGGATGAGATAACATACTTGTTAAACAGTTTATAAAATGTCTAAGTATCCAGTATGCAAATATTTTTCAGGGCAATAATAATATTGTCCATTTAGAATTTATATACTGGTTTAATCATGAGAAAATACCATATTTACTTCAAAGATATAAGTACTCTTTCAAGAAGTTTAAAAAATATTACAGGAATAAAGCACAAAGAATTGTACATATTAATACATACCTCAACTGTACCAGTAGCCACATTATTTATAGATGGCAATAAAAATGAGCAATGGCCCAGAAAGCATGGGGAATAAATAAAATAAGTATTTTAATTTAAAAGAAGGATTTGCCTTTAGTTCCTTTGCAAGTTTCTGATCTCCCCAAGATGAAAAGTTTTTTACTTCCTCAGCTAAACATTCTAATTTTATTGGCAAAATATTAACACACAAGTATTAGTATTTCTTGTAAAATGCACAATAAACAATTTTCCTTATTAATAGCTAAAAACCTGTCAAGAAAACTATGCTGTCCTGGGTTGTACATGGGTGCATTTGGACTGGTTGCTTACTTCAATATAACACAAAGGCTGCAGATTACGTCTTGTGAAAAAAATGCTCACTCAGACCAGTAGAAGGAATAAATACTTAAATTGAATCTATTTATGTATCAGAACAAAGAAAATAGTACTTGATAAATATACTAGTTGCTAGCACTTATGTAATGTGTATCATTTGCCAGGTACTGTTCTACATGCTTGACCTACCTTAAAACTTTTAATCCTCATAACAAATCTATGAGAAAGGACCATTATTATCCTGATTTTACAGTTGATGAAACTGAAGTTAGGAAGTTAAGTGTTGTGCCCCACTCATATTGCTACTAAATTGTAGAAGGCAGGACTTGAATTCGAGCAATGTCATTCTAGGATCTGTATTTCTACCCACTAAACTTCTCTCATCTCCCCTTCTTGTGAAGCATAGTTCACTTTTTTCACTGGACTTGAAGTTATATTACCACTGAGTTATACAAGACTCTGTGAATTAAGGTTCATATCACAATGAAATTCCTGTGGAAGTATAACTCTTGAGCTCAAAATTCAGCGCAAATAACTGTGCTTTATTTCTCCAATTCCAGTTCCTTTTCAGCTGAACGCAGTATTTGCTTTTGTTTTACATATGTGCAGATGTCGCTGTATGTCTATAATTTGCTTGTTGAGTTCCACTTCAGATGAGGCTAGACTGGAAGTGAAATATACAAAGTACTTTACACCGGTCTTGGGTTTCTTCGATTTATTTTCCCCATTTTTAGGGATCATTATTGCCATCCGAATGACCCTATTTGCATGCAAGATGATTCCTAATGATTATTACTATTTGTAATAATCTGTATCAGAAAGCTCCCTGGCTAGCTCTTACCTGAACTGCAAAGTACTCTTGTGGGCTCTCTGGGAAATACCAAATATCATAAACTGCAGGTGGCTCATGGAATTATTCTAACTGCAAGCAATAGGACTTCACAGTAATGAAAGAGAAACGTATTTGTTTCTTAACTAAGTAGGTAAATAGCTTTCTTTATTGCTACTCTTTGGGGACCAACGGTTTTGAAAATAGCATATCAAAATGGTAGACCATCAAATCTCATTAATTTATATTCAATTGTTTCAGAAGTGTTTTGTTCTTAGGGCATAGTGGATTGAATGTTAACTTAACCATGCATGAGTGCTAGCATTCTCTAAGTAAAATAATAGCATCTACCATTGAAATATTTTATCTAATAAAGAGCATAGGGCAAGAAAAGCCACTCCATATGGGAGCACTGCCACTAAATATAAAATGTGTTTCTTATAATTACTGCACTCTTTTAGTAAAAAATTCTTACATAATCCTTGAAGACTTGAATATGGCAACCTACACTTAAATAAAAACCTCCTTAAAATGTTCAGTTTAAACATAAATAAGAAAAAAGCTCTTCCTCAATAGGCCAAATTAAGGACTTTTAAAAAAATTGTGTTTGGTCTTTTTCAAATTTTAGAACTGAAAATGAAAGATGAAAAATTATTATGATGACTAATTATAAATAAATTACAGTACACACATGCATACATATATAAGAACTTAGGTAGCTGTGGGAGGTTTTAGTCAATTAAAAAATATAGAATTATCAGGCTCAGAGTAATTATTTTATCTCCTCCCACAGACCACAGCACAGTGGAGAAGCCCACATGTTGATTTCCAGCCTCTTTCTGTCTGTATTCCTCTCTACCCTGGGCTCCTTTTCAATGCTATTGTTAAAAGTGGTACTGCTCCTCTTATTTGCATACGTGAAGATTTAACAGCAGACAAAATTCTCTACAAAAAATGGTGCTTCAAAATAGTGCCTTTCACTAGAGAAAATCACCCAAGGAATACTAAATCAAATAGAAATGTAAGTTTTCTACAAAGCAAAAAGAGACTCTTTTATAAATGATTTTCATTTAAAAGGAAAAATCAGCATTATTTGCACAATTTTACCTCTAAAAGATGAAACTTATTAGTATCAGAATGCTGAAGCATAAAATTACAAATGATTAAATAACTGAACACATTTTAATATTATGCTTGCTATTCTGTTCACATGGGCAAAAGAATCTTCCTGTGTGTGAAACAAAGTGAACAAGAGAGAATAACTGTAACTTTCTGCAATTTCTCAATATTTAAAATTCGCATTCTTCAATGACTTGACCTTAAGATTTTGCCTTTTCTTTTATCATATATATTTATTATTATATTTATTAATTCATAGGCTTTGTTATTTAACTAAAAAAATCATCATATCCCTACTAACAGCACTAGCAAAAATGAGAACCAAAAAGGTAAGCTAATAAATGGTGCACTGGCTGTTGAGGGAACTGATTTCTTATGGACAAAATACATATGTAAATACGGCACTTTACATAAAATATATTCAAATAAAGTAGATGTTTAATATACTTCCTTTCACTGTAAAGGGTTAATCAGCAAGGTTTACATTTGGGAATTTTCAGAGTCATGCTCCTCCCTCTCCAGGAGCGCTGCCAAAAATCATCTGACAGGAAACGTAAGATTAAGTTTGTCCTACCTAAGCGAACAAAGAGTGCTCTGAACAGGCCACTGGTTTACTGCAGAGCGGGAACTTTTCTAATCCTGCTGGAATCTGCAGTCCTGCTCAGAAAATATCACGGAAAAAAGTTGTTTTCTTTCCTCTAACATCTTGTCTCAGGATCATCTCATTTTGGTCACACTGCAGATCCTGCTGCTTCTCCCATAAAGGTTAACTTAAAGCTCCAAACATAATCGTGTGGAAAATGGACATTATTGATTCCTATGGTCCATTGTTCCCCCATCCTAAGTCCCTGAAGTTCAAGTTCAATCTGGAATTACATCATGTCTGGTTTCTCCTGGTTACCAGACGGCTTGAGACGTGACCACAGCTACAGAAAAAACAAACAGCCTTCTTCACGCTTCGGCTCCCCTATCGATTCAAACGTAAACTTTTTTTCTTTCTCTCAAGTATGCTTCAAGTATGGAGCATGGTTAATTTAGAGATTAAGTTCCAAATTAGATTATCTAATGGCATCTTAATGGATTGCTGACCCATTTCCTGTGGGATGGCAGCATGCAAGTCTGGCTGGAATACAATTAATTTCTTAGGAAGTGTTCTGAAGAGTTTGCCTAGATAAAAAGGAAACGTCGTGTTGTACAAATCTTTCTTTATAAATGGAGAAAGTTAGGCAAAACTACGACAAATCCCAACATATTATTCAACAGCCAGACCACAGATGTTGTGCGTCTGTGAAAACCATATCAAGATCATTTTTAAGAATGGTAATGTTTTTATTTTTGATTTCGTAACAGGTGCAAATAATTTTGATAAGAATAGAGTAATTCCTTTAAAAAGAATATTCAAATACAAAGACAAAACTAGTTAACAGCTCCTTTACCAAACAATGGTCATGTGAAATGTTGGTTTTTGCAATTCTCCACCTTGAACCAAAGATCCTTCCATTCATCTACTGTATCAGCATTTCTATCATAGTCCCAGAGTGGTGCTAGGGGCCCAGAACGGTGTATAAAAAGTTGAGGATTTGAAAACACTTTAGAGCTGACAGCGGAAAAGGAAATTCAGCACTCGGAGAATAAAGCCCCCCCCCAGGAACTTCAGGAACAACCCAGCTGTTGTACTGTAGTTATATGTCAAGATAACAAACTGAGAGCAGGAAATGCTAACCTAGTGAATTCGCAGGGATGGTCTAAGTGTAATGTTGAAATACAAGTTAACTCTTAATATTACCTAAGGACATACTTCCCTTATCATACATAGGCCACATATATGTGGAGATATACACACACACTACATACACACACATATATATGCATACACACAAACACATATATGTAATACAAACATGGTTTGCAATCCATTATTGAAAATTATTTTTGTTTAAATATTCATTCTTTTGAGAGCATACATTTTACAAAGAAAATGTTATGAACAAAGCAAGGAAAACGGTTGAGGCGAGTGTTATGCAAATTAAGTTACATGGATAAAATGAGAGCTATTACCCCCCCAACTTTTTTTTCTTTTTTTTTTTTTTTCCTTCCCTCTCCTGACCAACCAGATCCAAATAACCTTTACTGGCTGCTAAATTTCTCTTGAGAAATCAAGCAACTCTCTAGAATTGCAGTAATAAACGACAATTTCTTAGAAAAACATGTGTAAAGTAACTACAGAATGAAGTATTCAACCCATAGAAAGGAACTGCTAACACATGTAACATGGAAAATAGCTGATAAAAGTCTCTTTGGTGCCATTCAATTATGGCATCCACAGAAACACAAAAATCCTTCCAATTATTTTAGTAAAATCTTCATTTATTCATTATTTCAGAGGCTGAGCAAATGGTTTGTGTAAACATATCCTTCGGTAACACGCGCATGTTTATTTTAGCCGTCTGAAGACTTCTTCTATGTTTATATAAGCCATCAGACACATACAACCACTCACTTGTGGCTTTGCGTTTTCTTGAAAGGGGTAAAGGGGGAGAAGAAAGAATGAAACAATAAATTCAGTTTCTCTTTTGCATAAAGCACTCCCTCTAATGTTTTAAAATAGCTTATGTTTATATTATTCTTGGACTGTCCTTCGGCTTTCTTTTTCATTCAATTATATTGATCTTTCATATTTGATAGTACAGGCTGTATTCTGACTATCACTTTAAGAAAGACAGCCAGTCAGGGAGTAACTGTTGTATATGTTTATGTCCACATAACTCATATATGCAACAAGGTAATTTGTCCACATGAGACAAAGCACAAACACAACAGTACCTACCTTAAACAATTCATCACCTATCATCCTCCTAAGATCTTGAGCCCATTCTGACTATACTAGAGGGAGCCCTTCACGAAACCAGTATTTTACTCTGGGTTAACTGCAGTTCCTGACCTTTCACTTAGGCAGAAAAATTGACTCTCTCAAGGTGCAAGCAACTCCTACGCGTGTGCGTACACACACACTCACACACACACACACACAGTTCACAAAACAGTTCACAAAATTATAAGGTCAAAACAACAAAACACCTCCAGGGTTGTAACCTAATAAGGCTGTGAAAACTTTCCCAAAGAGTGAGCTTTGGTTCCTAAGGGAATGCTTAGGCCTTGGGGTTGGGGGTGGGTGGAGGAAATCTTCCAGCTTTGATTATACTCGCATAGCTCCCTTGGCACTGCCATTTTCAGTTCCGACAAGAGCTGTGTTTGACATGGCAACACCTCAATAGGGCAATTAGTATAAAGCAGAAAAGAGGGTGACCATGGAAAAGTGATCGTACAAAGAAATTAATGACAGCAAACAACAATCAATCAAAATAAAGCAAAACCAAAACACCCGTTTTGCTCTGTCCTGTTCTACTACAGTCTCCACGGATTGCCTTTTGTTAAAAGGCAACTACCACAACAAAAATAACCTGTGATATTTTATTTATTCCATCATGACAAAGGCAAATTATTTAATTCTTTGGATGAATAGACCTATATTTCTTAAATATTTTCAACTTATTCAGATGATTCTAAAGCTATAGCTATGCCCTGAAGATTTTAGATGTCTATTATCTCCCTTAAAAGTGCTAGTGTTACGGACATTTATGACTTCTGTTTTCAAAATTCTTTCAAAAAAAGTTTTAAAAATAAACACAGGTCATAAACTCTAAATGATGAATAAAGCTGTCATGCCACAGACAAGCGCTATTTGTATTATCAAATATGAATTCTGTTGTGTCCATTTTTGAAAACTGTAACAAAGCAAAGCAAACTGTGTCATTTGAATTTATTTATTCTGAACTGCATCACACCTAGATTTTAAGAACTATGAGCATTTCAATCACCACAGCATTTATCACAGCCCATAGATTCAATAATACCTGTTGAATGTAGAACTGTGATGGCTGCCATTATCAATTATGTGCTTTCTGAATCAGGATAGAAAGAGAAACAAATCAAGATACTGGCTGGGTGTGGTGGCTCACGCCCGTAATCTCAGTACTTTGGGAGGCCGAGGCGAGCAGATCACTTGAAGTCAGGAGTTTCAGACCAGCCTGGCCAACATGGTGAAATCCGATGTGTACTAAAAATACAAAAGTTAGCCAGGCATGGTAGTGCACGCCTGTAATCCCAGCTACTCTGATAGCTGAGGCGTAAGAATCACTTGAACCTGGGAAGCACAGGTTGCAGTGAGCCAAGATCGTGCCACTGCACTCCAGCCTGGGTGAGGAAGTGAGACTGTCTAAAAAATAAAAAACAAAAAAACAAAAAAAAACCAAGATACCTTTTAAAGAGCTTTTGGAATCATTAAGACCATTCTACATGTCATTACCTACTAATCAAAAGAAAAGTTACTATTTTTGAGAGGGAAGAAAAATTTTACCTAAATAAATTCTGAATTTTTTTCTGACTTACTATGGCCTGAAACTGATTACCATATCAATTTTTCGCCAGGAAGGGGATTTGTAACAGCAACAATACTGTCCTAAGAACTGAGTTTAATCATCAGATTCATTTCCTCCAATACATGTGTTCTGAGATTTATTGCCCACTCACCTTCTCTTTCCATGGGCTATCAATTTTTTATTCAAAAAATTACTAGTAACTAGGTAAAGTTATATTTTAAATCTCTATCAATTTACAAATATGCTTTAGAGATGCTATCCTATTTTTAGATTTAGTAAGCCAATCAATATTCCACAGATTTGGAAGTTCACATAGCTATAGGGGCATTTACAAACATGAGTGCATGTCATCTGGTTTGCAATTCTTGTAAATATGGTAAGTTTGTATGCAGACATGAGCCATTTTGTTAACTGATAGAGCAGGAAATATAAGAGAGTTATTAAATAAAATATGGAAATATTAGGTTATTAAACTCAATTCAATTAACTTTAAAATGTATATTAATTTGGAATATTTTAATGACATACTTTCATTTAATTAAGACTATTAATCATTAAGGCTATTTGGATAAGATGCCTACATTGAGTTTATCTTCTTTTTATAAGCATATATTGTATTATTTTCAAAAGGGATGATGAATACAATCTTGTTGAAAAAATCACAATATGTAAAACTGTATCCCTTTTAAAAGTGGACGTTATATCAATCTTCAAGAAGAAAAGTCACATGGTATTCAATTCAGTAGTGAATTAATAAAAAGTCATTGTTTTTAAAAACATAATCTGAATTATTTCCTTAATTTTTATCTGAATTAAGGTAGACATTTAATTATTTTGATTCTTTAAAATCTACTCTTCGGCAATTTCTGTGAACCAATACAGAGATGGGTAGACGATCTACAACTCTGAGTGTGTACCTTTCTATAGACACTTTCCATAAATGGAGGATTACAATCAGAGCAGGGCTGGAAAATTATGTCGACTCTACTTGGTGAACTCCTTCTGGGATTACCTCACTCTCTTCTGCCAATTTTTATTTCTTATTACTTATGATTATACCATGAATCTAATTATTTAATTTGTCAATCTGACACAATTTGTTCTTAAATAAAATAAATAATACATAAGAAGCAGCTGACTTTGAACTACTTACTTTCTAAAGGCAATGCATGAAACAGTATCAGAACTGGTTTTGAAAATGAAGTTTTAGAATAGCTTTCTCAGCCAACCAAATAAAGTCAATCTTCCATGAATCACAGCAGTATACAAACAGAAATTAAAACTTTAACAAATTCCTTCTTCAGCTACTGATTCCAACAATCTTCCTACTCCAAAATGTATGGGTGTTGTCAATAACAGTTAAATTGACTAACCAAATATTTTTTTACTAGTTTTTCCCTACAACAGGGGAAAAAATGAATAGTGAAATGGCTTAGAATTAGCAGTAGAGGAAAGAGTCAAAATAAGAAAAATCTACAACGTGAAAACCAATGCTTTATCCTCAGGTAGCTGAAAAATCTTCGCTAAAGCTGTGATTTCACTTTTCAGGTCCTAAAATCTAAATGTCACATTCCACCCCCTCCCCGACCAAAAATATTATAAATTGTAGAAAACATTTCATAGCATTTAAAAATTCCAATGATCAGTAAGCATATACTATAGTCCCAACTTAATTTGATGTTCCATTTACATAAGAAATAAAGGAGGAGGACAGGGAAAGAAGAATGGCATAGCCAAAACAACTAAATTTTCAACATATATTTTCTGTAAAGCTGGTTAAAAACAAACACTATAGCTCATGTAATTTTTAGGTGTAAGTGTAGGGTTGGAAATAATTAAAATGTTACCTTTGCCAAGTAATTCCCAATGTATCCTCACTGGTACTGGGGTATAAATGCCTGCCGTTTTGATTCATGGTCCAGTCACAAATCCTCAGCTGTCAATTGAAACCTAGCAGTCAGATATGGATCGAGCAGTACTACAGTTTTTAGTATTTAAATGAACACATGCAAACTAGTACTGTACATGGCATAAACCTTACTTTCCCAAGAGGCAACTTAAATAAAAAAAAAAAAAAGCAAAAGAAAATCTTATTCTTGAAAAGCAAAATTCTTAGACTCTTTTTTAGAAAAAGCTATTGCAATATGCTTCTCTATTAATTAAAGCATACAAGAGAAACAAGTGCTTAGAACATAACAATTAGCCATTATTAGAGTACAAATTCAGCTGGAATAAAAGCAAACGTTAATGTTCAATAGAGAGATATATTTTAGAAAGAAAATAAAAATGCTTTTTTCTATGCATCGCACCAAATAATCTGCACTGAATAAAATAATCAATAACTTTAAGCATGCAGTTTGCAAAACATAGAAGACATGCAGTTTAGAGGAGAAAGGCCAACCTTATAAACATTCACCCTAACTTGTGTTTAGAAGCATCAAGGTCTTCAGTTTTAACCTTTTACTAATTTTGTTTTGCTTAAACTGGCATTGTTTAGAAAGAGTTGATAACCATTTCTAGTTTTATTTTAAACTCAGAGTAATGGCATTTAAAATACTTTACTACATCTGAAGAAAGTGAGGAATGCACTGAATACAAGCTGAAACAAATTCTTCCCAGATCTCCGAATCATCAGCTCTGCCCTTCAGAGACTGTTCGAGTAACCCTATCCAGCTCTGCTTGGTTAACAGCTGCCCTACAGTGCTAGCAGATTTATTGAAAAGATATATTGCTTATTTTTATTCTTAAGAAAGTAAACTTATCTGGTTTGAGGGGGGAGGGAAACACACTAGAAAATCACAGTTTTGAACCTTCAGATGGCCACACTGTAAATTAACAGCATCTTACACCGAAAAGATGACTTCTGCACAGTAATCCACTAAACCTTGTTTGCTGCTTTTCAGTGAGAATTTCCAGATGATGACTGGAACCAAAGTACCATAAATTATCATAAATCTAAAATTTATAATAAACTATTTTAAACATTTCTGATAATGTTATGGTCAAAAAAATAGGCTATTAAGAATCTTCACTTTCCCTTTTAGACTCTCGAGCTTCTGCACACACTAAGTAATAGTGATTCAGGAGTTTTAGAAAGATAGTTTTTGCTCATTTTTCTATAGATCTATGAGGCTCCAAAAATACTAGCTAGAATTTCCAAACCATGTGTCTTAATTATTTGCATATTTCAGGATTTCAAGTAAAAGTGATTTTATGATTTAAAGAACTGAAAAAATTCCCTGCATATACATAGATAGATCAACAGATTGATAGACATGTAGATTCTGCTCAGGATATATATCATAAAGAAGTCATAAATCAGTAAATAAATTAGAAAGAAAAATAAATATTCTTTTTTTTTTTTTTTTTTTTGAGACACAGTCTCATTTCACTACCCAGGCTAGGATGCAGTGGCGCCATCTCAGTTTACTGCAACCTCTGCCTCCCAAGTTCAAGCAATTCTCCTGCCTCAGCTTCCCAAGTAGCTGGGATTACAGGAGTGTGCCACCATGCCTAGTTAATTTTTGTTAGTAGAGATGAGGTTTTGCCATGTTGGCCAGGCTGGTCTCAAACTCCTGACCTCGAGTGATCCACCCACCTCGGCCTCCTAAAGTGCTGGGATTACAGGTATGAGCCATGGTACCCGGTTATAAATATTCTTAAAATGGACCAAAATACTCGCATGAAGGAAAAAAAAGTATACTTGCTTTGTTTTACATCAAATGACATACTTTGAACATTTCAAAGAAGTAAATGTGTTCAGTCTAGTGGGAAGCAATACGGCAAGATTTCTTAAAAGTCCCCAAAATGGGTTGTCTAATCAAATTTAGTGTGATGGGGCAAATTGTTTTCTGTTTTGTTTTTTTACAGTAAAACAATGGTCTATTTAAAAATACAAGTTTTAAAAGTACAATTAAAACAATCAAAAAACAGTTCAAGAAACTTGGTTTTGTACAACAATAATGTTATTGATTAATCACTTACTGATTCTACTGTAGTCAATGAAAATGGAAGGGTTTTGTTTAATTTTTATTTGGTTTGTTTGTTTTTTGAAACAGGCTTTCCCTCTGTTGCCCAGGCTGGAGTTCACTGGTACGATCATGGTTCACTGCAGCCTCACCCTCCATGGATCAAGTGATCCTCCCACCTCAGCCTCCTGAGTAGCTGGGACTACAGGTTCGGGC
Organism: Trachypithecus francoisi; assembly: GCF_009764315.1. Classification (NCBI taxonomy): domain Eukaryota; kingdom Metazoa; phylum Chordata; class Mammalia; order Primates; family Cercopithecidae; genus Trachypithecus; species Trachypithecus francoisi. The sequence continues at coordinate 43,994,858 of NW_022681461.1, forward strand.
CACCATGCCTGGCTAATTTTTTTTAAAAAATTGTAGAGACAAGATGTTGCTATGTTGCCTGGCTAGTGAAAATGCTAGTTTTGAATCAAACATTCAGAAGAGGGGGGATGTATATTTAGGTATAACACATTAATTGTGTTAATTATTAACTTCAGATTAGTATCTATGGGGCTCTCAACTTAGGTTGGAGAAGTTTTCAGAAAAATAATATGCTTTCACAAAGCCAGGGGAATCTAAATACCACTCAGTGATTGGCTTATTGTCCCACAGACAACTGCAGGACCACATCTCCTCAGAAGGATGTATTGTAAATTAGTTTTTTTGTTGTTAATGTTGCTAATATTTTGTTTGTCTATCTGTTTTACCACCCCAAAAAATGTTAAGTGGGCTATCTTTGACCACATGCTGCACACTTAAAAATGAACATATTTTGGGACTTTTCTAAAAGTAGTCTCAAAGGGGATAAACCTGACTACAGCTATTCATTATCATCTATTTAAGATACATGCAATAGAAATCTTTTCTCCCAAACAGAAAAATATGCTTAAGTACATACAAAATAAAAAATTAATATGTTTAGCAATAATTTAATGCCGAAGAAATTGGCAATATATTAATTAGTATTGAATTTCCTTTTAGTTACTAAAAATGTAAAATATTATAAATTTATTTATCTGTTTAGATTGTGCACTACCATTATCAACATTTCTTGACGTTTCTGAGGAGACATGCTACAACTTAAGCCAGGTTACTGGAGCAAGAGCCTCTCTCTTCATGTTGGTTTTTTTCAATTAATAAACCTTGGTCATAAAGCATCTTGGAACTAACAAACTCCCTGATAAAGTGAAATTTTAAAGTGATGGTATGGGTGGAGGAAGCAATTAAATCATTAAAATAGAAATCACTTATTCACCAAAGATTTCCATGATAGTAATTCCTAAGAAAATCAATTTCTAATCTTATTTGACCAAGATATTCCTGAGCAAGCAAATTTTGAACAGACTCTAGATATTAAAAGGTTAATACTACATGTATTTAAGCTTCTTTTGGGGTCATGTTACATATTCTTGCCATTAGCACAATTCGGTTTTCCTAATAAAAAATAATTTTACATTAGGCTTTAAATAAGTTAACATAATAGGTGATAATCCCTTTTGAGTTTGAGGTGGTGATTCCTTAGTTTCTGTCCTACGGCAGAATCAGTGTTAGATAATTCAGCTATAAATTCTCTTTTTTATTTTAAAACTTTAATTTTAAGTGGCACATAAATACATGCCTTTCATTTATATAGATTTTCCTAAGTTCAAAGCTTTAAGAACGCTCTAAAAATTTTTCTAAGTATTTTTCGTTAAGAAATAGGAAATTGCTTTTTTCTCCCAATAGTAATCAAATTTAAAATACCAAGTGCCACTCAGGTTAGAAATTTAGTCTGTTAGAATTATCTGTTTTTATGTGGAGGTGGGGAACAATACTTATTTTTGTAACAATATAGACTCTAAAAAAGAACTGATCATATGCATATCCTTACAAAAATGCACTCATATAAATCATTTTAATCCTTTAATTTATATGCTCGTACCAATACGAAATTCTATTGTTGAGAAAATGCCCAGAATTTCAAAACCAAACAAAAGGTGAAATAAGAAAGTAAGATTATCTTTCAAAAAAGCTATCAGTAAAGGGGTAAGGTTGGAACAGTTTAAACAACTAAGGAAGAAGTGAAGGTGAAGTTTTCACTGCATGGTCTTAGGGTGGAGTTCTATGGTCTCTGGAAGGAGAACCTTGTTCCGGGCCCAACTCAAATCAGATTGCTTCAAAGAAAAAAAGTAAAAGGATAGGGGCCATCTGGTTCCTCTCAAATGGCTACATAAAGGGGAAACACCTAAGATTTAGATCATTATCCTTTCCTAAACTATACTCAAATAATCATGTAAGTAGCAGATAGCCATAAAGAATTAATATTGCTTGTGACTTCAAACTAATAGTTTGTTTATTCAAATGGGGGTTCTCCTTTGTTATTAACAGGGTCTTTTGTTAAATGCACAGCAATTAGCTTTGGGAACAAAAGAAAGAAGGTAAGCAAAATGTTCTACTTTGCTAGACTCAGCAAACAGGCTGATGTACTAACAGTTCCTATGATGACAACAAATCTCAATTGAACCAATAAACCATTAAACTGTGAACAGAACAATCAACACAGGCAAATTTACCTTCTCACTTTTTTTTTTTTAAGTTTACAATGACCCTCAGGAGAACACCTTGAAAGGTATGTTTTATGTTTTCTTGTGTTTCTTCATTTCTCCAGACCCTCAAGGAAACAGATTTTTGAGGGGTGGAGGTTCTTTTTGCGGGAGAAGACAGATGCTCAAAAGAATTAACACTCCAATATTCATACTTTGGATTAGGAGAATTTTATTTTATTGCTATTATTAATTACCTACATGGAGCAAATTAAATGGTCTCTGGATGAATACTATGTAACCTCTGAAGGAATGGTATGAACAAGAAAAATGGTCAGAATAAAATTGTGTTGTATGTTTCACATGTAACACATGCAAAAAAAAAGAAAAAAACAAAACAAGAAAAAAGAAAGATACTCAAGATCATCCTCATATCTTAAAAGTCACTTCTAAAGCCAATTTCTGAAACCCATGTTTCTTGATATTTAATTTAATTAGCAGAGGTAGAATTAACTTAAATGAGTATGCATAGTCCATGAGCAGAATAAACATTATAAACCATAAATCATAAGATGAGTATTAGACAATCAAATATTTTTTTTTCCATTAGAGGCTACTATAACTTGTAAATTTTAAGGCCTCAAGGGACTTTGGAGCTCATGAAGTTCAACCTCTTCATTTTCCTTTTCAAGGTTTAAGGACTTGTCCAAGGTTAGAAATGCCCTGTCACATCAACACTAAAACTCAAACCTTCTGACTCCTAATCCCTGGTTCTCACCCACTATACCAGTTGCCTGTCATTGTTCCTTTCCTACCCTGTCCTTCATGTGCAGCTCAAGAATAGTTAATGCTAAGGTATCTGTAAATATAACCTTCAGAATTCCCTCTACCTCCCTGATTCAACTTAGATTTTTTTTAAGTTAATATTTTCAGAAAAGAAGATAATTTTTTACTTGTGTTTTTGTTGATTAAAATTTAAGGTTACATAAAACTTAATTTTACTTTTACATTAATTAGAACAGCTTATCTGGATATTAGTCTTTGATTCCCAGTAAAGGTAAGTGAACAAACCAGTGAATGACAAAAGACAGACAATAGAAGAATTTTTTGAATTTAAGAACTAGCCGAAGAGCTAAACATTTGCATAGCCATTATTCCGACTGAAACTTCCTTTAAATGTGTTTCCTTTCAAGCTAGCATATGTGAAAAGTGACCTCTTATCCACTTAGATACCTACCCAGAAGTCATGTGATAGCGTTTTACGTCAAGCTGTCAATTATGATAACAGACACAATAAGAACAGCCCAAGTGTTGATAGCCTGCTTCCTGACTGTATTGAAAAGTTTGTTGATAGTCTACTTGTGTCCTTTTAATTGCTCACCACTAATAAATGACTACCTTTCCAGTGGTAGTACCAAGCTTTGGCTTTGCCATTTGCCACGACAAATATTATAAGAAGATTTAAACTAATATCTTACTTTTAAAAAAATCCCACAGAGGTAATTTCTTAAAAAGGCCATTTTGTGTAACAGAAATTTTCAGTGCAATGAGAAGTACTTTCAAATTCTAGTTTTAAAAACAAAAGTGTATAAGAAAAGTGTTGAAACAATTTAAATATAAACTAAACGAGTAATTGAAATTCAAATAACAGCGTTATATAGTCATGCAAGTGATGTAACATGCTGAAGCCCAAGCACCAATAAAACCATGCAATTGTGAGAAGTAATGCAAAGACCTGAATTGATCAGGCCACTGATTCATTAGCTCTTATTATAGGTAATATATGTATAGTCAGGATATTATAATTTGAGATTATGAAAATAAGACCGATTTCTTATAAACTAGACTTTACTTGACTTTATTGTCTCACTTAGGGAAGGCAAAAGTGAGCTCCTATTCAACTGAAATCTCAAATATACATCAAAAATTAATATGTACTTTAATGGCTTGTTCGAATGGTGAAATTTTATTTCTAAACAAGAAGCTTCTTAGCTGCAAACTTTTATTTCCAACTTACAATGAGATTTTTAAATATATGTTGATGTACAACAGTAATAATTTAGGCTATTATGACCTTAGACTCAAATGTAATGGTGATAATCAAATTAGCCAGATTCTCTTGTATTAATACCACCAAACTTTCTATGATAGCAAAGGAAGGAGGCCTGAAATTAGCAACTCACTATGAGGTTGACCAGATAAGAAACTGGTGCTAATTCAAGTAAGTTGTCTCATATTATTCATCCATGCTAAAATTGTTAGACTGAATTATAAAATAATTTCTATATTTTCTAAGCAACATCCAACACTCTGATTGATAGTTCCCATTTTCTCAGCGAGATAAAATTTGGGAAATGTGGTTCCTTCATTTCCTATCATAATGAATTTGCACAATGTGTTCATGAATTATAACGTATGAGAGAGAAAAGGATATACCATATTTTACTAAACTTCTGTGAAGTTAAGTCATGGGAGAGGGGAGTGTTCCACATTTCTGAAAATGTTCCAAACCATAAAAAGACATTTCTCAGCAGAGACTAATGAGTTCAGTTTGCCAAAGCAGGACCCATGAGTTCTTCAAGCCACCAAAACCATCTTCCAATAGAAAAGAAGAATGAAGCTCTAGTTGAAGTTCTGATTTTAAGATTTCCCCCATGCCAATAGCAAATGCAATAACTAAGCCAATAATCCTAAAGACAGACTACTTCTAGACTTGAAAAGGATTCAAGCTTGTGTTAAGAGATAAAGAAAAAAGTCTAAAGTCAAATACTGATCAGCTGGTATGGTGCTAACTGTTATGACTGATTAGAGAGGATTATTTTTAATGGCAGATTATCAACTGGTTTACATGAACCTTTTTGAAATAGTCTTCACGACTATGTGAATTTATTTTTAGATTCAAATGAGATCTATTTTCAATGATAGGTGAACTTCCTTCCAGTCAGAATAAACTAGTATTCCCAAGCAGTTAGCAACCAATGTCATCAGCAATAATTATTATAAAAAGGAGCAGAAAGATGTATAATTACTAATAACAATTGCCTGTGTACCAAGTAAATTATATAAAAGTGTATACTTTTAGTATTCAGATTTGACAATATGAATGTATTACTCTTACAGGTGAAGTGCAGGGTTCATTTTAACATTATAAAGCTTTTCATCTTAATTTGATAATGGTAGTATGCTTATCAATGCTAGATAATGCTAGAAAATGACCATATTGGAAACTCCACTGTAGTATCATCTTGTGGAAAGATTATTTATAAAATAGTCAAAATTACACAACCACTTTAAATTTATCATTAACTCTAATTTATGTAGGCTGTATTAAAGTTCTTTTCTAAGAAAAAAACAACATTCAAAACTACACATCAGCATTTTCATAATCTAAAAGGATAAATCTTTACAAAGCAGCCACCATGAACTAAAGAATGTACCTGGTGACGATATTTATTCTTAAAGGGTCATGTATATTAAAGGCTATAGGGAATGTTTAAAAGAAGCCTCTCAGACTAAAGCACTGCCCTTCTAATTTTGAATTTCTTCTAGCTAATATAACATGATTGATTACCTTTATTTCATGTACCCCTTGATTTTCCTTTTCATTCATAATTGAGCGCTTTAAACCAAATGCATTGAGAAACTGCCTCTATAAGAGTAGTCTCTTTTAAATCTTTGCAAAATAATGAAAGGACACAGTAAATCAATCTCATTTCTACTGAAGGAAAGAATAATCTTTGCTGAAGTCACTTAAACTATTTCTATCTCTTTATTCCTGGATAGTAAACATAAAACTTCATTTCTATAATTCTTTTAAAATTTGAAAAGCTAAAATGAACAGACTTTTGGCTCTAGCCTTAGTTTACTACTATACATCTATAGCAAGAAATGCATTTATAGGTATTTTCTGCATGCCTCAAACCTGGAGTTCATTATAAAATAAAGCATATATGGGCTTCTTCAATTAAAAAGCACTAACTCTTTCATTACATATAGAGGACAAATTATCTGTCCACATGGTATTTAACATTTTTAGCTATAAAGAACATATGGGTTTTTTTTTTTGCTTCCAAGGATTAATATATATCATGTATTCCATAAGTATTAACCATAGTTGACTGAACAAAAGGTATTCATATTGTAAGTGGTCTTGATTCAATGTTGTCCACTTAAATAAGTGGCTGTCTTCTTTGATTTTAAAATAGTTTATAGTTCTAGAACTCATGGTTTTTAAAATATATCATGTGCCAGAATGCTATCTACATTAAAATTCATATTTTTGTGATGCTTGTTAAGTTTTCTTGATGTATTTTTAGATATGTGAAAATACAGTTAATATAAGTAACTCTTATATTAATGGACTTTTGTAATCATAATTACATGAGGTTTCAACATTTATCATAAGGGATAAGAAAATTAAAGCTGCCATAGGTAGGGTAGTAGAGGAGGAAGGCTGCCTCCAAATACATGGAATTGGTTAGAGTATTCTAACTAGTATTTGGGGTTAAAGGTTTAAATAATAGAGGCATGTTTTATGAATTAAAAATTAACTGGAAATTAGAGATGTGTCATAAAGAATAATGCACGTCCCATGAGAAAAATATTCCTGAGAATATGTGTAATGATTTTTAAAAGAACAAGTTTCTAAACCTATACATCCTGCACATGTTTTTTAAAAAATACAATGGACACATACATTTGTCAAATAGAACCATATTATAGTAATTATAACTCATTTCATATTATAGCAATTTTAGAGGTGAAAAAAAAAGCAACATTCCAGAGAATTATGTTGAAAAGCCAATGGCTGGCAAAACCACTAATTATTATTTGGTATTTTCATAACTGTGTACAGATGTTTTCAGTTAGTTCTCACTCTTTTGGTTTATTTTGTTTTGCTTTTTTTAAACCTGGCAAAACATCAAGTATCCTGAATAAGCTATCATCTTTATGATTTTCTCTGAGCTCTGCATGTGGTGACCTTTAATATGCAGTCTGCCCCCTTGGGCTGCAACTGGAAAGGACTTGAGAACTCTACACCAACCAGAGTTGAGGTAGGCCACAACAAGGGTATGTGAGGTGAACAGATCTAGAACAAAGTGGGCAAAAGTATCTTATTACCTATACAAAAACTCATATATGCACAGGCAATTTATAAATATAGAGCAAGTTAGTTAACACCAGCTCTTTATTATTTATTATAGCCTAATTTTCCCCTATGTAATATTTTGCATACTGTTAATTTCAAACTGCTCTGCTATCAAAACTTGAGAGCAGCAAACATATGCATCATAAAATATATTTAAATTCGGAACTGTTTAGAATTATTTCTGTTATCCTGTAACTAGAACTGTGGGATTTCTACACTGGTATGGTCCATGCTTTTGACTGTGGTTGATCTGTTTATAAGCCACCATTAATCCTGGCTGTATATTTTCACAGTTTGGGTAAACACTTCATTTGCATTAAATTTACAGCATTAATGAGATGTGAAATTTAAAATGCTACTAGGAACATAAATGAAGTAAGAAAGCAGAACCAAAAAAAGTGTTTTATCACAACTGAAATCAGTAAACCAATTTAAAGCTATTAAAATAGGAATGAAGTGTCGCCTGAGATTTTAGCTTCATAACTCATCATCTTGGACTAAAATACAAATGTGAAGAGCAAAACATCTGGAAAATACGAAATCACTCAAAAACTCGAATTATATACTGCTTCTATTCTAGTTGGCTTTTAAAACAGTTTGCAGTTTTTGTCTTTGAAAGCTATAGTCTAGGAAGTTCTCAATAGCCAATGAGACTGAGAAAAATACACTTTGGCTGAAACACTATTACTCATGGATGTTATCAATATATGCTACAGAGATGGAAAAGGTCATGAGGAATTTGAGAAACTCTGCCCAAAGAGGTGAGAAACAAAGGATCAATGAGAAAAAATTCTGGGAAATGAAATGATCAGTTTTGGTCTCAGAAGCCCCGGGAGCCCCCTTCTGAGTCCGGATCTGAGAGGCAACATGGAGAAGCACGGAAGCGAAAGCGTGGCTACACCATCACACCTGGGTGAAACTTGCCCACCTGTTGCTGATGTAGGAAGGATGGGTCTCTTGGGCTTAGTCCCACATATCGATTGGCTTGAGATGTGCCTGAGGCTGTGTAGGCTGATTAAGGAAGAACAAAAACAAAGATAAAAATTGTGAACTATCAGAACGAACACCCTGTCCATGTATAAGAAACCCAGAGAAGTGGGATTTGCAACCAAAAAAAAAAGTGTCTTCATTTCTCTTCTCTTTTGTCTAAGTAAATACCAAGTGATAGAAAAGAAATAATAATTGACTTCAAATCAACTAGTTTATTCCCCCTAAAAAATCTATCCAGTAAAGCAGATCTCATACTTCAGTGTGGGTGTCTCACACTTACATGCTCTAGTAACTGTCCTGCTGTACTTTTTCACCAGATATTAGTTGTCTAATATGAAATAATCAATGATGGTATATGATTCTAAATGTAAAGCAGACTGAAAGTCCGCCAGGAAAAAGTGACAGTTTTTAATGATGGAATTTAAGCAGATGTGCTTAATGATATGGGATGGAAAATGTCTTACTTAAAAGTCTTGCTAAAAAGGAAATCAAATCTTACTATCATGAAGGAGGAGCCTGTATCATGTAGAATGAATTAGCTCGGTATTTTACTTGTGAAAATGGCCTCCAGTCTGACAGGAGTGTTTTCGAAAAAAATACTTCCCATTAGCACAAATACAAAAATCAATTTCTTGTAATTGATCCAGGAAGGAAGCTGATGCACCCTTTAAATAGTTGGCCACTAGGTAGTAAGTATATATGGTGACTATTCCTTACATTGTTAGAGTCTCATTTGCAAGTACTTTTTGTACAATTGCTTTTTGCTTTTTGGTAGAGAGTAAATTTTTCACATACATACACACAAAAAAAATGAATAGGGAGCTACTCCTAAAGACTTTTGTTATTTTTCACAAGGAAAGGAGTAAGGTATCGTCCCAGAACTAGGCAATCCCACTGCTCCATATTACCATATATTACCTTTATTGTTGTGAAGAAAGCTACACTGTTTGGTTTAAAACCACCAGATTAATGAAGAATCCAGGCTTCATTTTAAATGGGCTGGCTTTCTAAAACCAATATATTAATTCTGCCTTGTTCATTTAAAGGACTGCAGAATTTGATCCATGGAAGCTTTTTTAGGTCAACTTTTTAAAAACAGTGAAGATGCTCACAATTCATATTTTAATTGCTCCTGAATAAGGGGCCATGCAAGGCAGTCATCAGCAACCAGGGATCCCTACTCAAGCTCCGAGTCTCTGGAATTCACCACACCTCACAGACAGCCGGAGAGGAGCCTCACCCTTACAGAAGAGCACCAAATCTATGCTGCTTTTTCTTTTCAACTATGAGGAAGAGCTTTCCTTAGCTTCTGTGTTTTCTTTAACCATACTACTGAATCAATTCAATGATCAGCCTTTTATTACTGGTGGTGCCTAGGAAGCTGGAGCTACAAGCTTGTTTATAGGAAAGAAAAACTACTCACTATGTTTCTTTTATGTAGGAGTGGAAAATGGACTGATGCAGCCATCTTTATACAACCAAGATATTCCTTTTGAATATTTTGTAATTTTACTAGTCAAATCAGATCCCTTTTTGAACAACCTGTATGTAAGTATAAAAACAATTCATTAACAAACAGGCTGAGGGTACTCCCATAAGTGAGCTGTAATCATTTGGGTCTGATCCTCTCCTGAATCTCTTCTATTAATAACTTCATAAGAGTAGGCATCAGAGTTTCTAAAACTTGGTTTTGATCATTTATCCTGTGATAATCTTTCAACTACTTAAAAAAAAAATCTGTTTTCTATGTGCTTTTATTTAAACTGCTGACATTGCTTGCTCAAAGATGTCAAGACATCCACTTTTAAAATTAGTACTTAGTGTTTTGGTGACTGTAATGCACATAGCAAACTTTTAGAACAAAATAATTTTTAGATTTTCCTGACTGGGTCGCATCCATCTGTGCATTCAGGGAAGTGTTCTAAGCATTAAGAATTACTGATGGGTATTACAAGCCTATAGGAACTTATTAATTTACGGGACTCATGAATTTTGAGAAAGAAATGCTGAATTCACTGTACAAAGTATTGTCCATTTTTCTTATAGGGTTCCTTCGTAGTCTTTCAGAAACCATTTAAAAAAAAAAAAGAGAGAGCATCTTTCCAATGGCTGAGAAAGAGCCAGTGGTGCATGCCTCTGATTGTCTCTGATTCACATGGAAATTTCAAGATCAGGGAATTTTCTTGCTCTAAGAAAGAAAAATAAAATGTTTGAATTTAAGGTATCTATATAATTGGTGAGGTGCATGCTAATTCCACCAATTCCATAGCTTTATCCATTCTACTTCACCAATTTGTACATTCCAGCTCCAGTACTAAGAAGCTGACAGTTGGGTGAAACCACCTCAAAATTAATTTCTTCTCTACTTCCGAGTATTTTACATCAAAAAACAAAGGAAAGATGTGGCTTGTTGGTATGTGTTAGGAAGGTTCACTGGCTAAATCTCTGACATTTAAATGTTATGTCCACACTAAAAAGCACAGTATTTGATGTACCATGATAGGTGAAATAATCAAAAGGTTTTTTTAAAAAAAAAGCTTGCAGATAATGAAAGTACAGGTAGCTTACATGTGCCTAATAATAAGTTTTGAAATGTTCTCATCTGTTCCCAACATTATGTGACTGTTTTTAACAATGACATAACCTACAATGATGTAAACATGCAATTACCTTACAGAGGCATTGAATCCATCTGCTTTGTGAAGGGGCTTGATTTCTATAGGAATGCTCCAATAAGTAGGAATTATCTAATCTCTCTTTGGGTGATAGGAAAACTTTGTATTCTGCATTATGTTACTCAGTGCAATTTCAATGTATACCTTGAACAAGCAGGCATGACTTATTATTTTTGTTACAGCTGTTCACTTAAACAAATGAGCTTCTCCCTTTTCAAATATGATTCACTGACTGGAATTTGAGAAGAGAGAGCCTGTGATAGCAGGGCCACATCCATGCCTGCTGGCTCCACTTAAATGAGAAATCTCCATCTGGTCAGGTAGCTGGAAAAATTGCTGTGTTTTCCACCTTGGATCAGATATCCAATGGTGCCTTTGATGGACATTTCTCATTTCCTACAGAAATACTTACTGGTTGCTGTAGGTGAAGCTGCCTCACCTTCAGTGGATGTAGTGATGGGTTTAGTATCTGTCATGCTCAGGGTCACAGGTCGCACTGCACTGGGATGGGGAGAGGGTGCCAAGACAGGAGTGAAATGGCCAGGCACTTTCCCTACTACTTGACCACTGCTGTTAGGCTACAAAACAAAAACAGAATGCCGGGTGAAGCAATCCAAAAGGCAGTCATCTTGTCCAACAAGTCCACTCAGCACACACGACTGTGTGGATCCAGCACACTGCACATAGGCGCCACACAGGCCCTCTAGAGTCGGAGTTGGAGAGGCCGGTCAATGGTTGGTAGTAATAAGGAGCAGCAGCATTTCAAAGGTTTTCATCTTCAAAGCACATCATGGTATAGGTTAATTCCTCTTTATAGCACCCCTGAGAGCCAAGTAGACTTGATCTCTTCATGTAGTAGGCCAGGAAACTCAAGTGCAGTTTTAAATGCTTAGCTCAAAGGCTAAACTGGAATTCCTTACTGGACTAGCTAGAGTTGGAACCCAGTGATTCCTTATTCTCCACTCTTCATTTTCTACAGTGAGTCAGTTTTGGCTTTTAGAATACAGTTTTCACCTACATGATGATATCACTGAAACAAAGGACACAAAAATATCTAGGAGATCAAACACGTCGAATTCTGGAATCTTCATCATTTACAGTCAAGAGTCACTCTCCTGCATACAAAACTCTAGCTCTCTCACACACAGGTGTGCTCAGATGCACACATTAGGCAATTTAGATTCCGGGATCTACAGTCAACTTTTGATGATTACTAATACAAGAAGACAGAATGAGATTTAAAGCATCTGAACTTTCAGAGGTCATACAATGATATAAAACACTGACCTAGGTTTGTCCTTACACCTACAACTAAAAGATTTCCAAAGTAAATTAAACTGTACTGAGGGGAAGCAGAGGACAAGAAAATGAGCATTGTTATTTGAGTTACTCTTCCATCCACGGTGGTGCATGGAGAGTTACACGAAACATTTATTGTTGACATTTGTGGGAATTAACTGAGAAAATCCCCTGGGCAATCACAGAAAAGATATTATTATCTGAGTTTTAGCCCCTGGGTACAAAAATAGTTTCCGTGGTAGGAAACAAAATCCTAAGGATACACTCTTTGAAGAAATAGTGGAATACATTTTTCTAGACAGAGAATGTTATTTTTTTTTTTATTATACCCATGTTGGAATTCTCCACTGCATGGTGTTCATCACAATTTGCTGGGAGGCTATTCTCAGCAAGTATATAGTCTTTATAATCTGAACTGTTAAAGGCAAATAATAATAATAATAATAATAATGAAGCAGAATATTTATCTAAATATCTGCACATAAATTACAAGTAGACATTTATTTAGAGAAAATGATGAAGAGCTAATAACACTTAAATATTGTGACTTACAGACATGAACTAAGTCTTTGGTGAGGCTCCTCAGAGGCCACATTATTTATTCTATAAAGAAAATGGACTTCTTGAATATCCTGACTATTCATCATGGGTAATTTTAAGTATTTAACTTGATGTCAGGAAAATTGACCAGAGTTTTCCAATATGGAAACCTATGGGAGAGTTACATCTTTAAACTAATTTTATTCAAAATATTCCATTGAATAGCATGACTGTCTCACTATAATTGGTGCAGCAGTAATGCAATTAATCTCAAAATTGCTGTGGGGAGGAAAAGGCATCTCAGTTGCTTATCTTAAAAATCAAAATCGGCCGGGTGCGGTGGCTCAAGCCTGTAATCCCAGCACTTTGGGAGGTCGAGACGGGTGGATCACGAGGTCAGGAGATCCGAGACCATCCTGGCTAACACGGTGAAACCCCGTCTCTAGTAAAAAAAAAAAAAAAAAAAATACAAAGAAAAACAAAAAATAAAAATCAGTGCAGCGCTGGAGAATACTGGGAAGCAATGGCTGACTAGAGGTGAATGGTGAAGGAATACTGATTTTTTTCCATTTCTAGAGCTAAAACGGTAAATACCAAGAATTCTATTTTGAAATGCAAATTAATTGGTTTTGAGTTGGAGTTAAAAATCAAAGCAAATATACTGTTCCTTAAAAAAAATCTGTAGTTAACTATAAAGACCCATTTTTCCTTTCAAAGGGAAAAAGTAGTTTGTTTCTACAGCAGACCATCCATTTCTGGTTATCTGAACATTGGAAATAAGTGCTTTAAACATCCTACTCAAGAAAGAAGACAGGTCTCATTTTATCATTGGTGGTACATTCAATAGTAAAAATGCTTCTATATACAGTGTTCACCAAAACAGTTTGAAATACCTACCTGGAACAAAAGCAGAATGACAATAATTTCAAGGAAATGCTGCCACCAAATATATCATCCTATCCTGCCCATTCTACAAACTTCATCTACTGGAATTGAACAACATGAACTAATAGACACTTCTCTCATTTGAAAAGAATAAAGGTGACAAAGAAAGAATTCTCAAGCCAATGCAGACAACTTCCCTAAAACTCAGGGTCAGAAGAATTGAGGGCTATTTTCTCCTCAGTTTTCTACTGGTTCAAATAGACAAAGCTACACTAAAAATTTCTATCTTTTAAGGCTGTTAACAGATGGAACTTTCATACTGTAGATAGAAAAGAGAGATGTCTGGTCTGAAGGTGAAGCTAACAGCATTAGGAAAGGATTATTCTACCTTACACATGGTTCCTATTATACAAAATCCTGAGAGTTTTTTTGTTGCTGGTTTTTTTTTTTTTTTTGAGGTGAGAGTAATATGCTTCTCTTAGAAGGTGATATGTATTTTGAAAAGTGAAGAAAAACTGAGAACAATATAGGCAGATTATCACCTAATATGCCCTCTTAACTTATAAAGAAATTGAAATATACGTAAAACAAGCAATGAATAATTAAAGAAACGTGTAACACTAAGGGCCTGATTTTAATTTGCATAATTTTTCCCCTAACAGTGCCTAATTAAGACATCAGTTAAAAAAAAAAATCCAATGGAACTCTAAGATTTTCCACACTGAATTAACGTTAAGGACTTTTAATGGATGTCTTAATTAGACTTTGTTATTCATGGAAATTCTACACAAATTAAAATCAGACCTTGTGTGCACTGTTCCCAGCTGAGTCTAGCAAAAAGCTCTATGGAACTGAGACTTCTGAATCCATGTGCTGACAACAAATTTTATTTCTAAACGATATACTAAGATCCCACTCTTTTACTTAGTTGTCTTTAGTACTGCAGTCATGAAAAGTGCTACAACATTTTAACATTTTCTTCTAAAATACAAATAGTAATTTTAACTTCAAATTCAAAATTCAATATTGAGTTTAATGTCTTAGTCAAACTAAAAGTAATGATAACTTTTTAAGTAACCCAAAGGGTCCTGGATATGTTGTTATTCTAAATTAAAAGTTCAGAAAGGACCATTTTGTTTCATTTTAACAAATTAAGACCAAAGGGATTTTTTTCTCCCCTTTCTTTGCTAATTATAAATTGATAGACACACACTATTTACTAGCATTTTAGGAAGTGTTCCACTGTAGTAATGATAGAATGTTTGTGAAAAATCTGCAAAGTATTAAAAGGTATAATAAGGAGTGGACAGGAGTCTTAGAGGTAAAGCAGCAAAGCTAAATACTAGATCATAATAACAAAATTACATGTTTTAGATATTACAATTATCGATAGCCCCAGGTCTGGTACAAAGACTGTCTACTTGATTGTGGAAAATGCTTATATACCAAATCGCGATGAAGTAACCTCTCGGTAGAAGAAACCGCATGTCTAGGGGAGTGAGAAACGCTCATGAGTCACTACACTTACACAATGAATCCCAAAAACCACTGCACAATGTTTACAAAAAAAAAAAAAAAGAAAGACGCTTCTAGTAATGTCACTCATTATTAAATGTAAGTCATGTCTCTACAAAGAATATTCAAGTAGTCATCAAACACTGAAAATGTTTACATTACCAAAGCTTATTTTAATACCTAATAGTTGGTCTATAAATACAACTGTAAGTTCTTTTGTGTGTGTTTATTTTAGCACATACCTTACTCCTGCCTGAAATAAGCACATTGTCTCTGTGTCAAACCAGGTATTTCAGAGGTGTGAACTCCAGCCCAGAGCTTTCCTGTCAATGTACTTTCTGCATAAACTTTCCCTTTAGTCAATGAAAATCCAAAAACATTAAACCATCTTCACAAATTTACCCTTTGGGGCAACACACTTCCTACCTGTCATTCAGCCACCTTTAAATAAAAACTTATTGAGTCACCAAGCAACTTCCTGAAGATGGATTTCAAGGTTTGACGTTCTGCCAGACACACTGTCTGACTAACCTTTGTGTCTCAGAATTAGATCTGTCCCATCTCCCTTAGGTGCTAATCTTATTTTCTCTCTTATTTTTACCTGGCTAGTTTGTGGACTGGATGGGTCATACGAAGGTACATAGTTCTTCAGAGTATCCTGAGGATTCAGGTGGGGAGGATATCTGATTGTTGGATGAGAAAAGTAGCTTGATGGGGCTGGAGGAAGGATAGCTTGTGTTGGAAATGGCAACGGTGAGGGTGGAGGTGGAGTTCGAGTTGAGATGACTGCAGAAGACAGAAAAGGAAAGATTGACTCATCAGCTGGTTAACTTATTGGTCCATTCTGATCCAAAAGAATGCTGTGAAACTACAAAACTGGTAACCATTCATTTTTGTTGCCATGATGTAACCAAGCTCTCCTAAAACAACAGTTACTTCTTCACTTTTATTTTCAATACCAGTACTGCTAACTACACAGAGACAAAACATCACTCTAGAAAATGAACAATCTTGCTTCCTAGCTCTGTGAGTGGTTACAAAATAAGTTTCTCTTTTATAGGTTACGTCAATACTTGATAAAACACTTCTTTGAGCGTTTATATCCCATTGAAAACATATTCTTTGATTATAAAATCTTTAGGCCGGGCGCAGTACCTCACACCTGTAATAACAGCACTTTGGGTGGCCGAGGCGGGTGGATCACCTGAGGTCAGGAGTTCGAGACCAGCCTGACCAACATGGCAAAACCCCATCTCTACTGAAAATATAAAAATTAGCCGAGCATGGTGGTGGGTGCCTGTAATCCCAGCTACTTGGGAGCTTAAGGCAGGAGAATCACTTGAATCCAGGAGACAGAGATTGCAGGGAGCTGAGATCGCACCACTGCACTCCAACCTGGCGACAGAGTAAGACTCTGTCTCAAACAAACAAACAAAAAACACTTTGTCTTGTAAGTCCAGAGCAAATCACAGCATTAAGTAGAGGGCAAAAGACCCACAAATTTTCTGCCAAACTTAAAAAGTGAAATTCAACTTCAAATAAATCATTTCCCTATACATCCTACTTGGCAGTTGTTTAGAAGGAAAGACAATAACTAATACAACATCATCTCATGTCATTTATAATTGTCTGGTCATAGTAGAAATGCTTATGAACATTGAAACATAGAGCTGGAAACTCTCCTAATGAAAATGTTTCTTTCAAAACCAAAAGAGCTCTATTCTGCGACTATTTTTCTGTCTACTTTAAATTCTACTATATGTTGTTTAAAAGATATTGCTAATGTAAAACCAAGAATAAAACACATATCACTGAAAATTTAAACTTTCACATAGGTAAGTATATCACTTTACCCATAAATCACATATTTTATAGTATTTTTATAAAGGGAAATACTATATAAAACACATGCAATGTGGACAATGTTCAATTTTACTATAACTTTTCAACATTAGTATTCTTATAATTTATTGTTCAGTTTTTGAAATATAAATCTTAAGTTTGAAAGATGGGGAAAGAGTATAATCATGTGATCATTATCTCTATAATGTTGAGAGAAATAATCATAGAAATACAAATTAAAATTACCAACAAATATATGCAGAAGTGAATTGTAAATGTCTTTCCATTTAATATTTCCCAATTCAAATGATAGGAAATTATAAATGATACACGTCTAATGTTTTATGAGACAACAAAGAATATGAAAAAAATAAATTCTAACCATAACCTATAAAGGGAAATCGCCTGGAATGATTTATCTCCAACTTTCAAACTACATGGGTTGTGGGTAGGGGGACCTGTTTGTGGGATGTATTGCTTACCTCTCCCAAAAAAAACTTTTTCAGAAAATACAAGAAATTAAGAATGTATATAATAGAAGAAATATAAATTCAATTTTATAGTCGCAACTTTGTTCTCTGAATGTCCACCAGGGCACTGTTTCTGAGAATTGTCTGTATTGCTCTTACAATACAGATCCCTTGGTCTACACACAGACCTAGGGGATCAGGACCTCTAGGGGTGAGGCACCAAAATGTATGTTTTAAATAAATTCCCATGCAATCTTCCTACATACTGAAGTTTCAGCATCCTCCATCAAATGTATGCATTTCAGAGAACAAATACATATTTCTTAAACAAAACTCTTTACTGAAGTATTACTTTATTTAAGAAGTATATCCATTTGAAAGTATCATTTAAGGAAATACAAACATGTAACAAAAATTGGGCATCTTTTACTTAGTTTCTAATTGCTCTTAATCTCAGCTCATTTTAACCATGATTTTTGCTCACATCTGTACACAAACCCTGGAAAGATATAAACATAGTTCCATCTTGGGTCCTTTAGGTTTTGAGATTAATTTGGCCTTAACAGTTCTGGAGGAGATCTCTCTTCAACTGAAATTGCAGAAATCAAATCTGAACTCAAATCTATGGGCAACCTGACATGGTGCTTGCATGAGCTGTAGGTGGCCTGATATAACTGGGTAAAATGTCGTATTTGAAACTGAGAGTAAAAATGACTACCTTTTCCATAAAAGCCATTCTAGTCCTTTAAAAATAAGAAAAGCAGGCCAGGCATGGTGACTCATGGCTGTAATCCCAGCACTGTGGGAGGTCAAGGTGGGTGGAGTGGATCACTTGAGGTCAGAAGTTCGAGATCAGCCTGGCCAACACGGTGAAACCCCATCTCTACTAAAAATATACAAAAATTAGCTGGGTGTGGTGGTGACTGCCTATAATCCCAGTTACTCAGGAGGCCGAGGCAAGAGAATTGCTTGAACCTGGGAGGCAGAGGTTGCAGTGAGCCAAGATCATGCCACTGCACTCCAACCTGGGTGACAGAGTAAGACCCTGTCTCAAAAAAAAAAAAAAAAAAAATAGAAAAAGAAAAAAATAAGAAAAGCAAAATACAAGACAAAAAAAGTTTTCCTTTATTATGAAAGAATACATACACACATATGTGTATTCCTTGCATACATTATTGCAAAGCCTTATTAATTGTCTTCTTTCCTTCAGTCTTGCTCCTTCCAATACATCCTTTACAGTGCTATGTGAAGGACTTTTTAAAAATACCATTACAATCATGTAACTTCTCTGCTAAAAATATTTCAATGGCTTCCTACTGCTTCCAGAATAAAATCCCAACAGCTTTTTCAGTACACACAACCTCATGTGCTCTGGGACCGAGTCCTGGATCACTTCTTTGGCCTCATCTCTGGCCAGAAGAAGAGATTTGTGGATCCTTGGCTATATGGCAGTTCCCTGCTGCAATGGCCTCTAATGCACTGATAGATGCCGTTGCCTCTGCCTCCCAGTTTGCCCGTCTGCCTCCCAGTTTGCCCCTCTTCCTCCTAGTATGTCCCTCTGCCTCCCAGGTTGCCCCTCTTCTTCCTAGTTTGCCCCTATGCCTCCCATGTTGCCCTTCTTCCTCCTAGTATGTCCCTCTGCCTCCCAGGTTGCCCCTCTTCTTCCTAGTTTATTGTTCCTTCTTGTGGTGAACTTTGCCATCACACTTCTTCAGGTTATCTAATCCTTCTTCAGGTTATCTAGTCATGTTCAGATTAGATGTCCAGCCAATGACATGGCCCCATTCTCTCCCCACTATATCCTGAACTCTTTAAGGACAGAAAAGATCTTTTGTGAACAAGATGCCTACCACAGGTCCTAATATACAGATACAAAACAAATACCGGGTGAAGGACCAAGACGGAGGGCTCACCTAAGTCTCTCCTGTTTCATTATATAAAAATATACTGCCTACTTTTTTTCACATGTTAGAAATAAGAATATTTTTATCAGGTGTCATTAACAAATGGGTGATTTGACTTCTCAGTTAATTTTGTCCAAATATTCAATATTACAAACCTATGAAACAGTTATTGATTTTTTTTACCTATCTCAATGGTATAGGTAATAAATGCAAAAGTTCTTATACCACATTTAAGTTGGATAGTCCTCTCTCAATTTCATAATTTTTCAATGATAGCAATAAAGGCCATGTATTTTTTAAAACCAAAGCTAATAAGGACTTTATTTTAAAAGATGTTACATTGTTTGCATAAAGATTTAAAAACCAGATTTGATTAGTTAGAAGGATGAGGAAGTGCCTAACTATAAATTTTAACCAATAACAGTTTCACTATTAACATATATAAAAATATATATATAAATATATATATATATATAACTTTTCCTACCTAAAATGTAGTCTACTCCTCTCTAGGAATTAAGAGTAATAGGTAAAAAGTATATAGTGTTAATTATTAGCAGTATCTCATTTTTAATTTTTGAAAGATTTGATATTAACTGTTGGTTAAAGTACAAATGTCAAATATTGGATTCATTTTTCTACTTAAATTAAGATATTAGACACAATATCAAGTGTACTAGCCCAAAGGACTTGGGCATATGAAACAATTGTCAAAGAAAAGTACCTTTATTCTCTGATTACTCTCAAATAGATAAATATCGATTTATATGTAGAAAATAACATCTACAGAAATAGTGCCTTATATCTTAATGCCTTTAGAAATACTCTAAACTCAGCAACATAACTGAAATTCCATTTTTTCCTTAGTAAAATATCAGGACCAATCCTGAAGCTATAATAAAGACAGCTATGTACACATATTTTCCACATTCTTCTGATAACAATCTTTTTGATAAAGGCAATTTTAAAATACATATTATAAATATTATTTACTTGTAAGACCTTGAAAATCTTATTTATTTATTTAATTTTTTTTGAGATGGAGTCTCGCTCTGTCGCTCAGGCTGGAGTGCAGTGGTGTGATCTCAGCTCACTGCAACCTTTGCCTCCTGGGTTCAAGTGATTCTTCTGCCTCAGCTTCCTGAGTAGCTGGGATTACAGGCACACACCACCATGCCAGGCTAATTTTTGTATTTTTAGTAGAGACAGGGTTTCACCATATTGGTCAGGCTGGTCTTGAACTCCTGACCTCGTGAATCGCCCACCTCAGCCTCCCAAAGTGCTGGGATTACAGGTGTGAGCCACAGCACCCGGAGAAAATCTTTTCTCATAAATCGAGAAGAAAAAATATTTGATCGGATTGTGCTCCTCCCCATTTGGGTTGAGAAAATATGGTTGCCATAGCTATATTTATAAACTTTTGCTCCATCCCTAAGGGTTTGGGCCCTACAGACAAGAAGGAGGCTTCTCCTCTATGCTTGAAACTCCTCACCACTGTGTGCAACTCCAGGTATTCCGGGATGGTGGTGCTGGGGGAAAGTGCTCAGTCTTGGGGAAGAATCCTGTGGAGATGCAGAGCTGAACAATGGCTTTTCAGGCTTCTTCATAGTAGTTGGAGAAGACATATCTGCGAGAAACAGAGAAAAACCCAAAGCTCTAAGACCTTCTTAAGCTCTAAGGTTCATGTCAACATAATGAGAGATCTCATCTTCCAACATTTTAGTATTCTCATACTTTGGCTCTTCTATAAAATATATTCTGAATGTCAACGATCTAGCTATATTGGAGCTCTGAAATATTCGTTCAATCTCCACGGAAGCTAGCAGAAGCCTTCATTAAAATTATCATCAGACTTATTCCCATTACTAAATAAATCTTAAACTTGTAAAAAAAAACCCCAAAGTCTTGTTTCCTTTAGCCCCTTGGTTCACACAAAGGCCTTCTTTACCTCAGCATTTCATTCTTAAATTTATACGATTCAGAAGATTGTCTTTCGATCTGGCGAGTACACTGTGAAAACAGAGGACAACTGGTGCAAATGTGAAAAACAACCTTCAGGTATGTTGGTCACAATATCACTGATTTCACAGCTTTTATGGAAAACTCATTCAATTGGTTAGCAAAAAATACATTTCTTAATTTGCTCATTCTGCAAATGTTTACTGGGTTTCTCTATTGGCCCGCGATAATGAAGATGTTAAAGAAATTAAAAGTAATTCCTGCTCTAGGGATGCTCACTGTTGGTGAGGAGGAAAATGATGAGAAGAAAATGGTTGTGAACAGTTGAGAGGTACAATGTATGTTGAGAGCATTTGCTGCTATATCCCCAGCTACGATGTACAGGACAGAGATCATCTCAGTCTCCCCAGGATGAGGAAGGTATTTCCCATTGGCACCATTTTCAAAATGTGAATGGGGATGACATTCTCAGAGAGGAAATGCTCAGAAAAAAAAGATGGCATAAAATACACAAGTAAACAGTGTGTGGAGTGGTGAAAGATGAAGAAGAGGAGCAAGCCTCTGGCAGGTCCCACAGGCTGTTGGGTCTCCAGCTTCCTGTACGAACATCTGAATGCTTACCCTCATGGGAGAAACGCCATAGATGGGGAAACATGATCACAATGACAGCTTAGAGCAATCCCCCCAGAAACCACATGGAGGGTGGACTGGCCAAAACAGAGACAGAAATCATGAAGACCACTTTAGAAGACAGATTCATCAATACATTCACTCCATAAATACTTGTTCAAGACCGAATTTATGCCACACACTGTACTAGCCTGGGACACAGTGGTGAACTGGACTCACTTTCGGCTCCTTTTTTTTTTTTTGAGACGGAGTCTCGCTCTGTCGCCGGGGCTGGAGTGCAGTGGCCGGATCTCAGCTCACTGCAAGCTCCGCCTCCCGGGTTCACGCCATTCTCCCGCCTCAGCCTCCCGAGTAGCTGGGACTACAGGCGCCCGCCACCACGCTCGGCTAGTTTTTTGTATTTTTTTTTTTAGTAGAGACGGGGGTTTCACTGTGTTAGCCAGGATGGTCTCGATCTCCTGACCTCGTGATCCGCCCGTCTCGGCCTCCCAAAGTGCTGGGATTATAGGCTTGAGCCACCGCATCCGGCCTCGGCTCCTTTAAAGCTTAAAATCTAGTGAGGCGATATGGACAAGTAAGAAGGAATTGCAAAAGGTGCTGTGATAGGAAAATAATTCAGAGATTTCAGGCTTCTTTCATTCATTCATTTCATAAATATTTAATACTGCCAAAAGATAGATCATGAGAGCTTGAAATAAGAATCATGATAGAGCTAATGCAATAAATATTTTAACAGGATTCACTCAATTAAATTATTAAGTGATGTAGACTGTTATCATCTTAGTTGACTAAGAGACTATACCATGCAGTTTGTTGGAATAAATAGGGAGTTTAGAGATGTGCCTTGCTTTTAACATCTTGAGTTATGTTGACTTGAATGGAAGTTTGTCAACTTATAGTAAAATGTTATAAAAATGATATGAGCTATAAAATTTGTATTTTATTATGAAAAATGTTAACTGTATTCACAAGTAGACAGAATTGTAATGAATCCTCATGTACCGATAACCCAACTTCAGCAATGATCAACTCATAACAAATCTTATTTCATCTTTATCCCTATCTACACTTTCTTTCCCTGTGGTACTTTGAAGCAAATCCCAGATACCATACAATTTTGCTTCTAAGTATTTCAGCATGTATCTCTAAAATAAAATAAATCTTTATTAAAAGAAAAAAAAAAACCAAAACTGTGTTACACATCAAAATGTACACAATTTGCACTTTTAAGTTTTTTTGAAATGAGAAAAAGACCTTATGGTACTATTAATATAAGAAACTAATTATCACTACATTTTACCATTTGAAAAATTCTGGTAAAGGCAGTCATAAAATTAAATATGCATTTTTCAGTACGGTGGCATTTAAAGGATGAATATACTACTGTAAAGGCAGTAGACATCACAGTCTACAAAAAATGCCAGGCGTATTTGTAGCTGTAAGCTACAATTTGTGACTAACTGGCTGTCGTGAATCTATCAGAACTTTGGTGAGTCAGAGAACCATTTCAGTATTTCTTTTTCAAAAAAAAAAAAAAAAACAGAAATAAATTGTTCATAAAACCACAGCAATTAATGCCACTATAAAAAAAAGAAAAAAATTTTAAACCACGGCTTAAAAAATAGACAAAGAAAGTTCATTTCAGCTATCTTCAAGATGCCAAAAATAATACTTAGTTTTGTTTAAGAGCTATGTGATTTCAAAAGGTAATACTACAAATATAGACTTTTAACTAATGGATGTAAAATCATAGACATACAGTATTAGAAGTGGAAAGAACCTCTATTTTGTCTTTTTTGTTACAGATTATGCAATAACTTTCCATTCCAAATTTTTAATTTAAAATTGACTGTTAGAAAAAGAAACTAGGAACTTTTTGTTGACACTCTTCTGCTTTACCTGTGTCTAAATTTCAAGTAAAATGTAACTGGGTAAATCAGTTTCTAAAAGTTCCATAGAATAAATAATAAAGCATAACTATACATCATTTTAAAATAATTTAGGCCAGGTGCAGTGGCTCACGCCTGTAATCCCAACACTTTGGGAGGCCGAGGCGGGTGGATCGCCTGAGGTCAGGAGTTTGAGACCAGCCTGGCCAACATGGTGAAACCCCATTTCTACTAAAAATACAAAAATTAGCTGGGTGTGGTGGTGGGCACCTGTAATCCCAGCTACTGGAGAGGCTGAGGCAGGAGAATTGCTTGAACCTTGGAGGCAGGTGTTGCCTACCCAGATAGTGTCATTGCACTCCAGCCTGGGTGACAAGAGCAAAATTCTGTAAAAAAAAAAAAAAAAAAAAAAAATTAATGTGACCACAGCTTGAGAAACAGAACAGTGTCATTCTAGGTATGTCGTTTCTGGAGAAGAGGATCAATTAAGGCAATTGAAACTACTGTAACTGTATCAGACTTTTCATTAAACTCAGTCAAATTCATAGGTCTCCTTTTGTAAAGGGCACATAAATCAAGGGTGTTTATATAGAAGTCGAAGATGATTATGTAATTTTTAATGTAAATTATATAAATTTTAAGAAGCAAACCGTTTGTATCTTCTTAGCCAGAATGACACACTTGCTTTTACTGAGTAATTATTATGGGTCCACTTATTTTTTCAATTCTTTTTTGGGCACGCACCTAATAATAGTGGTACCTTCATAGAGGATTGATTATACAGACCAACACAGAAGAAACAGAATAAAATTTGCTGTTCAAGCTGCAAAAGGAACCACAAACTCTTTCCTTAAACAACAAAAGTAACTTATAATAGTAAATACAAGAATGGGAAGGTTTACTAACCAAACTGAAAGGATTTGCTTTAGAAACAGGTGAAGAACGGTAGTATCAGAATATAGGTTTAATTGCCTTTGTTTTCTGATTAAATGAAATTAATTCTTGGCCTATTAATAAAAATATACTGCTACACAGCATGCAGAAGGCACTATGCTAAGAGCTTAGGAAGATACAAAAGTGAATCCCCTCTCAAAAAAAAAAAAAAAAACCCTTTCTAGACTAGAAGGGGATATAAAAGATCAATTATCTGGGGAAAATGTAAGGATACAGTTTCTAGCTATTACATTTTAATCATGAACCAAACTAGTATTATTTTAATTTTAATTTTATTTTGAATGTCTACAGTCTATAAGACTCATGCCAAGGTGAACAATGATACTGTTTCCATGTTTAATGTGCTCACATGCCATAAAAAAAGTTTGACGAATGAATATATAGAAGAGATACCTTAAAGTGACCTTTCTGTGAAAAAAAAATGCCACGCTTTTCACAATCTACTATCCCTCAAGCAGGAAGAATAATACATAAAAAGTTTAAGTTGAAAATAAGTTGAATAATAATAAAGTTGAGTAATGCATAACTATATAACTTGAATAATAATGCATACATAATAATGAATAAGTTGAATAATACATAAAATAAAGAAACTGAAGAGATGCAAGATGATAGGCAAAGGATTAGCTGATGTTTCTATTGGTGGAAGGGAGGCAGGAGTTGCTCGGTAGTTGATGAGGAAGAATTAGAGGCCAGTGATGGCTTGAAATCAGACAAAACAATTTAAATTTGATTTAGAAAGTAATAATTTATCAATCGATTTTAGAAGAAAAAACTTTCCAAAAAATTGATTTTTTTTTCTGTTCTCACTGCCCTTTTCACTTGTACCTGGTTAGACCAAAAATTTTCTTCCTAGTCTCCTCCAGGCCTTCCTCACCATGGCACTTTATAAAAACCAGCAGCTGGCATTGTATCCTTCAAACAGTATCTTTCTCATTGCAAGATCTACCACAGTATCACATTTTTAAATAGCTCTTTTTCTTTGTTATTCCATTTTATTTAAACTTTAGTGAAGCTAATTTTCTTATGGCTTCCTTTAGGAGCAGTAGAAATATGTTTTTAACTCTGTGCCATCTCTGGTCTATGCCATTCCCTTGAACTAGAAAATGAGGCATTTCCACTCTCCTTATTCCACCCATAG
Source organism: Trachypithecus francoisi (assembly GCF_009764315.1). Lineage (NCBI taxonomy): Eukaryota > Metazoa > Chordata > Mammalia > Primates > Cercopithecidae > Trachypithecus > Trachypithecus francoisi. Next base: position 44,020,880 of record NW_022681461.1, read on the forward strand.
AACAAACTTATTTTCTCCTTAAGTAATCTCTCTTGGAAAACCCTGAGTTCTAGATTTCATTAATGATCTTTTGTTTGTATCTTACATTACTTGATGGATTTTTCATTGTTATTTACTTGTATCCACTGAACATACTTTTTTAAAAAAGTTGACTAATGGCTTACCTCCTAAGGAACATGTTTTTATCAAAAACACAAAAAGATGTAGAGGCTGGAAGAATATGCTACTTGGGAAGAGAATGAAAAAAAAAAGTAGAAATGAAAGAAAGAAGAGGTAAAGCAGGCACTGTGTCTAGGCAGCTTATTTTAGAATCTCTTGCATGTGAAAGAAACTGTATTATGAAGTGATGACTAGTAGTGCAGGATGAGAAAAATAACCATAGCCAGTATATCTTAAAATTCATGTTCCATGAATAAATATCACCAGATGAGAAGTATCTGACTATAAAGCAAAGAGAAAAGAAAATCAATCACTGAGATTCTAATAAGTGTGAGGAACTATGGCTAAGCATCAAGATGCTAAACAAAACCACTTGGTTCCTGTCTTGGTGATGCTTTAGTAGAGAGGGCAGAAATTAAAGACAAAAATGCATTAAATAATTGCAATCATAATAATATTGGATTGCAGAAATAATTCTTCTTAATGACAGATTAGAGAGAATAATTTTTTTAAAAAGACTCACATTGATGGTGTTATTCTTCAGTGTGTACACCCATGTTTACATTTATAACTGGAAAATTAGCTATGACTATAGAAACTCATCGTGTAGTTGAGTATGTAATAAAAGATCACCATGTAAGAAAAAAGTTCAAGTAGGCTACTGATAAAGTTGGTTCATTTATTCTTAAGCATCCCTTTAAATAAGTATTTTGCAAAATCAAATTATCACTTGATTTTTCCTGACCATACTATATATATATTTGGCACTGTAGCATATATACCTCCTGGGCCTTGATGTGTCATTTATTTCACAGCATCACTTCAAAGAGATAAGGGCTTAAGCAAATAAAGAGTTAGATCAACTCATCTCCCAACAAGGTAATTTCATCTACAAAGGAAGAGAGTTGCTGTGAAACACAGCGTATGTACTCGACTCATCGGCAGCTTGCACAAATGGTGCTCCAGATGTATATCTGTTCAAGTCAGCCCAAGGCAACAATTTTGATCAATTCTAATGTGATAAAATGCTGCAGGGAAAGTGTGCAGAAACGTGTTTACGTCAGCCCTTAATTAAACTGTTGTTCACTTCCAAAGAACCTTAGGAAACACTAATGAGACATGAGTTTTGGCAATTTCTTCATCAAAGCAAAGACCCCTTCCTCAGTCTGTAGTAGCCTGTCATCCAAGTCGCTCCCGGGATAAATGTCACATGGCACTCCAATCAGTTAGCCACCTGTTAGCAGAACTTCACTGAAGTCAACTAGTGATCTAGGGCAAGCTCAAACAGCCACCTTAACACCTGCCTGTCTGGGACACCTGCTCCTTTTTCACATATAGTAGAGCAATATGTTAGCTTTTCCAATATGCTCGAGTAGTTTAAGGTTACAAATCAGACTTCTAAAGCCTACATAGAAAACATATAATTTTCTTTTTTGAAAAATTTCTTTTCTTCCCTATAGTAACACAATTTTTAACAATTTCAAATTAATTATGTAAGAACACACAAGAATTCTTGAATTTCTGGAAGCTATTACTTTCAGCATACCATATCACTAAATTAAAATGTATTAACTGTGCCAGTCCTAGGGTTTAGGCCTGTTTCTAGGATAGAATAGTCCTATTTCCATCTGGTTAACAAAGAAGCAAATTGCTTCAAAATGTTTTAAAAGTCCAATTCTTTTACATATTCCTAAGTTGTCTTCCTTATTTACATGTCATACTTGTAACTTGTAAACAAGTCTAAATGAACCCTATAGATACAAGTCACGGTTTGCTGGCTAATTTTATTCTCCGGTATTTAATGTTAAGGTTTGTCTTATTGCTAAGTGCTTATAAAGCTATAATCATTGTTAAAAATATCTAAATATCTTCATTTTTCACATTATCAAGTTGCTGAACAATTTACAGCATTCCTCTTTTTCCTTTCTATCTTTTATTATTTTGCAAAGTTCACTTATTTATTTAATTATTTTAGAGACAAAGTCTCACTCTGTTGCCCAGGCTGCGGTGGCACAATCGTGGCTCACTGCAGCCTCAAACTCCTGGTTTCAAGCGATCCTCCCTTCTCAGCCTCCCAAGTAGCTAGGACTATGGGCACACAATCACACCCAGCTAATTTTTAAATTTTTAGTAGGGACAAGGTCTGGCTATATTGCCCAGGCTGGTCTAGTCTCCTAATCTCACGAGATCTCCTGCTTTGGCCTTTGAAAGTGTTGAGATTATTGGCTTGATTCATTGCACACGGTCTTCTTTTTTCCTTTCTTCCTTTTTTTCTTTGTCGTTGTCGTCCTTTTTTTTTGGCAAAAGAAAACTCAGAGTGTATTGAAAACAGTTATAAAACTTCTGTTAACTTTGACCCTCTGGTATGATACTGACCAGAGGAGTTTGAAAGAGCATACATAAGGACACTTAGCTTAGAGACAATCCAATGGCTGGGATTTGACAAGATTACATTATAGTGACAAGTTTCATCAAGTTGATACACCCTCATAACTTTCAAAGTTCTTCAATTTTTGGACTTTTGAAAGTATTTGGCTTTCATAGGTTTTTTTAAAAATAGTTTTATAGATATACAAAAACTTGGAATATTGAAAACCTCTTCAGAGACCAAATTCATTGTTGGGTGAAGGCAAAGGTGATCAACACATCCATCACTCCACTGAAACTCTGTCAAGCAATACAGCACTGAAAGTGAAAAATGAGCTTTAGCTTAACTGGGATATTTCTGCTTTCCATTAAAATGTTGGGTAGAAGCTGGAAGACAACATGAAAAAGAAATGAACCATCTGCATAAAATAATAATGTTATTTAAAATAAATAAGGTAGTAAATGAGAGGCTACCAAATCAAGTGTGTGGGATGAGTTTTGTAGCTGAAATCTGACATTTTTACTTCAGGCCACAAATCCAGAGTCAGTCCTGAGACAAGGAAAGAGTTTGGGCTCTGTTCCCAGAGGACAAGGAGAAGGCAGAGAAGATGATTGCCAACTGAAAGCTAAAAAGATCACAATTTCTCAGCCTCTGTTTTTGCCTTGGGATAAACAGTGTTGAGGAGAGGAAAGTGTCCAGGTTATTTATAACTGTATGAGTGTCATGTAGAATAAGACAACTATTAAGGCCAGATTGGGGCAGCATCTAGCCTGCCAGATACTTAAGATCCCAGCCCAAAGCTTTGATGTATTTATTTCTAAGGATCTCCGTGTAGAGAATGACAGCAATCCTTACTTTAACAGGTTTTACCTAAAAAGTAAAGGACTGATGATGGGTGACAGAGTGTGTCCTGGAGGAGGAAGAAAGGAGAGAGAGACCAAGTAGGCTCTGCCTTTACTTGAAAGCTTTGTACAATCCTTTGTACAATCCCCTCAATTTCTCCATTTTCTTCACAAATGGAGCTATCCTGGCTCATAGGGAGAAGATACATGGTGTGTTCCTTGATGGTTTAAATGACATATAAATGATAAAAAAGAGGTGCATGGGTAAAGTCACAGGGACATAAAGAATGCTCTACAAATTTCTATCAGAGGACATGCTTCAAAATTGTTTATAGAGCCATGCGCTACACTGAAATTATTACAGCTTATAACAACGGAGTTAAGCCACTCAGGCACTGCTCTAGGGAATGTAAATTGATAAGCTCTAAGCCAATATTTACCAACAGCCTTAGACATTGACATAAGATTTAACTTAGTACTTCTACAGTAGGAATGTATTTATTCCTGTAGCAAAATTTCACTGAACTTCTACTTGGTGACTTCATGCCAGGCAGTATGCTAAGGACTGAGGTCAGTGAAAAGAACTAGACAAGAATCACCTAATCAGATTAGGCACAGAGTTACATGCAATGATGTTCACTGTATCTCTCTTTATAATATAAAAACTTCAAAACTAAATATTCATGAGCAAAGTAGATATTTAAAATTTTATGGTGTAGCCAAAGTATGGCATATTATATACTCGTTACAAAGTGGAAGACTGGACAAGGTGGCTCATGCCTGTGATCCCAGCACTATGGGAGGCCCAGGCAGGTGGATCAAGTCACCTGAGGTCAGGAGTTCGAGACCAGCCTGGCCAACATGGCGAATCCCTGTCTCTACTAAAAATACAAAAATTAGCCGGCCATGGTGGTGTACACCTGTAATACCAGCTACTGGGGAGGTTAGGGCAGGAAGAGTTGCTTGAACCAGGGAGGTGGAGGTTGCAGTGAGCCAAGATTGTGCCACTATACTCCAGCCTGGGTGACAGGGCAAGACTCTGTTACAGGAAAAAAAAAAAAAAAGGAAATTGAAGGATATGGTAAAATGCCATTAGATTATAAACACAAAAAAACTTACAAAATAGCATATATCATATAAGCTCAATTTACTGCAAAAATACATTCATAGAAACAGAATGCACTGAAATGTGGAAAAAAATACATAGAAAAACAGGCTAGCATATTTACAGTCAAATATTAACAGAAGTTATCTTTTTATGATGAGATTACAGGTGATTTTTATTTTCTTCTTCATATTTGACAGTTTTTTTTTTTAATTCCCCACAAGTAACTATTACTTTTACTGTAAAAATTGTAAAACACATATTTTTGGGAAAACTGCTGCCTGTAGCTCCACAGAATATTATAAATAATTTCCAAAGGTGGGTTAACAATACTGAATCCTGTTATGTGTCCAACATTACACTGCAAGAAGGAAAGCTTCATATTAGTTTAGGTACTGGATATTGCAAAACTGTAAAATGAAATGCTTAAATGTAACATTTGCAATTTAGTTGGCTACAGGCAAAACAATGTCTTTTGAAAACAGAGTGAAGAAAAAAAGAGTATCTAAATATCTGTGTCTAAGGACTCCTCTAGATGTAAAATTTCATGATTGTGTGGCAAATGTGAACAAGTCCTTCCCACACACTCCAAGTTAACAAAAAGCTCTGAATGTTATGACAAGACATATGGATGTAATCCCACTACAGTAGTTTGATGATGATGCCAGATGATTCAAAAAATAATTAGCTGCCATGTTAAGAAAGTATCTCCTTATATATATATTTACATTTATCACACTCTAAAATAACACTGGAAAAAATGGCAAGCTACATTAAGAGGAGATAAGATGTCATCTTCAATTAGATTTCTCAACCATTTTTTAAAAATTTATGAAATCAGTTCCCTTTCAAACGAGAAAGTATGGTGGTCTTTGTGTTAAATAAATGAAATTCTTACTTTAATTATTGAGTTATTTAATCTTAATTACACTTGAGCATATTATTGTATTCCTCAGTAAAGCAAAATATTTTCTAATAGTTTAAGTGTCTCTTGCCATGTATTTTAACCCAAGCACAGTTAAATAGCATGTTCCTACAAGTCTCTATTTTATCACTTCTCTATAAAAAAGGTCTTGAGGCTACACCTACACACAATGTAAAGTTAAAGCTCAAACCTCTTTGAAGCTCACAAACACCTTCCAGAGACACTTAAAAAAATCCTTTGAATAATGAAGAACAGTGCTAAAACAATGAATATGGAATAAATGAAAACTACTTTTTAAAAACACTTCAAAATGTTTTTGCCCACTAAGCAATTTCATTTCAACAGACAGACAATGATAAAGTGTCTTGAGTAATGTGTGTAAACCTAATTTGAAAGAGAGAAAAAACATCAAACAATTATGCAGGACTTGGAGCATATTTTAAATCGTTTATTAAACATTGGCATAGGTAAATAGCTGCTATTCACCATGCCTCTCGGGAAAACCTCTTGGCTATGGAGGCTTATTAGTGTTAAGCATCTGAGAGCCATGGGCTATAAAATAAAATCAATACCATAACCTTAACTGTAAAAGTCAGAAAGATACTGGAAGAGTTCTAATTTAACAAGATTACAGATGAGTTTTCGGAGGAGAACATTTGGGGAAAAGCCATGCATTTAAAAACATTTATGCTACAAGACATCTCAAGGATTTTGTTGTTACTAATGCTGTTATTATCCACGCTGGTAATGGTTAGGGTTGATTTAACTGATGTGTTACTTTAGTGGATTTACAGGAAAGTCCTATAAATGATCTGGAACTTACTTCAAATAAAATCATTAAACTGAGGTAGTAAACTAATTGCTTGAGAACAATTATGATTTGATGTGATTTAGTGTGGTAGAAAAAGAATTACAAAAATTTTAAGGTCATCAGTTCAGCAGTTCAATGCAAATATGATTACTCTGCACAATATTCTGTTTCTCTTAATGGAAAAGTAGTCAAAATTGGTATAAATTGTAGTGTTTAAGTTCAACCTAAATCTATATATTTTTTTTCTCCAACAAATGTAAATGAAAAAAAGAACATTCTGTCAATGAAATTACTATGATGGCATATTTATTATCCTAATGGTTTTAGAAATCATGTGAAATTCATCAGTAACAAAACCTCTGTTTAGTAATGGACCAATTACGTTTGTGAGATAATGTCAATGAAACCGAATATTGTCACAGGATAATGGTCTCCCATTGCTACATCCCTAGTCATTTAGAGAAAATAAATGTTGCCGTCTGGCTGAGTCATTTGTTTGCAAAGTAGGAGACACTGATTCCATAACAAGGTTCTGTTATAATAACTCAATCTCTATCAATCATTTGTTGCACCAGAATGGTGCAGGACAGGACATGCATTTGTGAGAACTGTGCATTCCTCAGGTGTAAAGCAAAATATATGGGCCTCCAAGCACATAAGTAGCCCAATTATTGTTATTCAATGAGAGTGTTTAAAATGAACATTTAAAAAATAATTTAAGAAACAGAAAATTTTCTGAATTTTCCAAAAGATCCATGTTAATGACGGCTTTGAAAAGACTCAAGTACTGAAGATCTTCAAATTCTTTGACTCCAATAGATTCAAAATCTAAAATGTTAGAACACAAAGAAACCTTAGTATACAACTTTGTTATTTTACAGATGGGAAGACTCAAGATTTACTGAAGTTAAGTAATTTGTCTAAGACTACGCCAATATTTAGAGTTTCCTAATCACAATTACAGTGCACTAGGCATAAGGCAAAAAGACTAGAACAGAACTAAAAGAAAACATATATTTGATAATAAATATATACTTAATTTTTATATTTTCACAAATATAGCTCATTTTAAACTGGCCATATATCACACACTTCTACTAAAGACATTCTAGAACTTAGGATTATTTATTAATGTCTTATTAAATGGAAAAGTGATTTTTAACCTGATTTCAGTGCAAAGACTACCTGTATGAATCTCCGAGGAGTCTATGAGCCCCTACGAAATTATGTGCATTTATCTGTATTGAAGTTTCATGCATTAAAAACAATTGTAATAGAGGTTTTATAATTAGTTTGCAAAATCATAAACATAGTATCTCAATGACTTATTTGGGGACACAGTATTATATAGTAATAATGAGCATGGGTTTCTTCAGCTAGAAGACAGGGGCTCCCATTCTACCTCTGCTACTTATGATCCGCATGATCTATGTCGAGTTTGTTAAGCATTGTAACGATCAGTTTAGTAAGCTGTAAAATGGGGTTTCTAGCAGGTTTAAAAGAAAAATAGATATAAACTCAGCCATGCACCTGACAGAAAGTAAGGGCTCAATAAATAAATGACAACCACAAATGGCAATAGAATTTTGTTTTCCTTGTTTCATTTACATGTGCTTTTTGAAGACAGTTTTTAAATTTACATGCTTTCTTCAATAAATAAATAATATAGAAAAAGGAGGAGAGTCACCAGTACAGTCTAAAAAGAAGGTGAAAATACAAACATAATCTATGGACTAAATTTGAGTCCTGATTCAAACAAGACAACCTTTAAGATATTCTAGGGAATTTGAACATGGATTATATGTTAGATTACATTAAGAAATTAATGTTATATTTGTTAAATTGATAATAGTACTGTGATTATGTAAAAAAAAAGTTCATTGTTCAAAACACTTAGATCTATTTACACGCAAAATGCCAGATATCTGGGATTTGCTTTAAAATACTTTTAAAAACCGGGAGACAGTAAATGCGATAAGACTGGCAAAGTGTTAATAACAGTTGAAGCTGGGTGATGGTACATTGAGGTTCACTTTACAATTCTACTTTCAATATTCTCCAGACCAAAAGACTTCTTAAAATTGTGCATTCATTTCAAACCAACTCTTCCCCACATTTATTCTTCAAAAGCATTCATATCTTCAGTTTTAGTACAAAAAATTTTAATCCTGGTACTACTAATAATAGTTGATGTGTGTGTGTGTGTGTGTGTGTGTGTGTGTGTGTGTGTGTAAAATTTTACCATCTCAAAATTTTGTTTTGAGAATTCTTTCAGAACCCTGAAAACTCACAAATTCATCTCTATTTTCTCATTCTAGTTCTGTTAGGTCTAACAGTGTCTTCCTTAAGCTTCCCAAGAAAAGTGTCCCTCTACCAAGACTTGCAAAGCAGTGTTTAAACTCTCCTAGGCCATTTGTAAGTTTACATACTGATTCCCTAGGCAGGCTGTAGGATAACAGAAAAAGAAAAAAAATCCCTTGAACAAAGATCTAGGCTCTGCCCTTCATTACTTGGGACAGGACAGCCTCTCTGATCCTTGGACTACTTAGCTGTGAAACAGGAGCTTGAAGTATGTCTCACTAATGATTCTAATAATTTGTGATCTGTACCTGAAAAATCAATTTCTTATTGTATATGACATTGGAAGTCTTATAACTGCAATGACACTGGCTTTCCGAACTACTTCATAATAAGCTTAAACATGAACTCAATATGTAAGAAGATTTCAAATAAAACCTTTTCTCATGCAGAGAAACTTTGTATGGCACACTATGATATTATCTCCCACGGGTTTCCCACTTCCCTATTTTAAGCTGTGTTCCATCAAGCTAGAAACCCAGTATTAAATAGAAAGTTGTTATTTTTTTCAAACTAATTATCTATTGTGGTTTTTCTGCAAAATGCTGTATTTTCAAATCTTTAAGCCTCCAGAGCACAGAAATATGAGCACGACTTTTCCATATTAATCAGTACCAGCCCTGCTAACATGTATACAAGTTTACCCCATCCAAAATGCTATTCTTGATTAGAACATATGAAGGGGGAACAAACATTCGCCAATTAGGAGGCAATGTGGGGAATTCTGATGAAAGCCTTCACCAACAATTTACTGTTTTCCTTTCCATTTTGAAGCAGCTCGTGTTGTGATTTTTCAATTACAGCAGCGTAGTTGAAGACGCATTCCTCTTCAGGGTGGAAGCATCCTTGAAGTTTGCTTTCCAATGTCAGGGTAGTAAGTACCTGGAAATTCACTTAGAGTTCTTTACTTTCAATATTTTCCATAAAAAGCTAAACAAAGAAACTTAAGGGCTTGAACATCAAATCCAAACCAGCTCTCCTTCACATTCATCCATGAAAAGCATTTGTAGTTCTCTTTTTTTCTGGTTCAAAACTCTGATACTTGAATATTTGCTATTTCATCCTTGTGATACAAACTGCAGGAATGTAAGGAATTGTTGGTGTTCTATTTGGTCCCCAAATGGAACTTAAAAAGTTCTTCCAGTAGGGTTACTAAGCTGTCTGCACTGCCATTTTCTAGGACTTCATTTAATGTTAATGATTCCCAGATAGCAGTTATTCAACCATTTATGAAAGCTGCTTATTCACTCAGCTCCCACAGCTCTAGAGAAATCTTGAGATTATATCATTTGTCAGACTGGGGTTTGGGCTAGAGCACTGTGTTTCAAAGTTTGAGCCTAGGATTAATGCTCCCTATGGATTCTTTGACAGAAATAAAAGGTTCTGAAGTCACAAACTTAATAAACATGCTCAGTCAAGAGCCACTCCTGGATGTTCACAGCACACAGTAGTATATTAAATATTCTGCATATCCATTTATGAATGAAAATAGCTGAAATTTTCGTTACAAGAAAATTTTCCAAATTTAGCTGAACACTCTTTTGTATGTAGCATATCTTTTCACATTCCTAAACTCACAGTAGGAAATGCTGGGGGGCCTGGTGTGGTGGCTCACGCCTGTCATCTCATCACTTTGGGAGGCCCTGAGAGGAGTTCCAGAACAGCGTGGGCAACACAGTGAGACCCCAGCTCTATACAAAATTTAAAAATTAGCTGGGCATGGTGGCAAGTGCCTGTAGTCCCAGCTACTTGGGAGGATAAGGTGGGAGGATCACTTGAACCTGGGAGGTCAAGGGTACGGTGAGCCATGATCGTGCCACTGCACTCCAGCGTGGGCAACAGAGCGAGAAAAAACAGAAAATGCTGGCCTCGGATTCTGGTTCTGTCAGTATGGTATCACACTCTTATTTACTGTTATTTATTTCCTGATTGAGCACATAATGCTACACTGGCATTTTTACTCTCTAGCCCCCAGTGTTCCCTTGGGCCCTTTGGCTTAATGCATTTGATATTTAATACTATATCCTTATAGAACTCTAGAATGTGAAAATCAAAATTTAGCACAACAGTTAAGACTACCTTACTAATGAGAATATTTTCAAAATTATCAAAAATAAATCTCTAGGACTTGGAAAGAAATTAAAACTTCAGAAAGACTTAACTGAGAAGACATTTATAGAACAGAACTGGAGATTTTTATAAAAATTCGTATTTTTATTTTTTAGTACCTAAGATACCAGAACACAATGCCTAAATATAGCTTTAGAGTCCAGTTTAATTTTTCAAACTACTTTCCAAATTGTAGTAATATGCCAATATACTAGGTAGTGGTAGTTTTTGCCAACATGCCACTTTATTGATTTTATGTAAAGATTTACTGCTCATCGTGCTTAAAGCTAAGCTAGCTCTAAAGCATGGAGTCGGTCCTCTCATAATCTTATTTATTTTAGTCCCCGTTTTTTTCTAAATAGTAAAAGTTATTTTTCCATTCGGGAGGTCAAGGGCTGGAAACTTAATTTATTCATATTTGTGTGCCCAATGCCTGCAAAAATTCCTCCAATATAATAGACATTTGACAAACTGTTCATTGAACCAAATTATCTCAAATCCCATACATGTGGAAATTAATAACATTTTACTGCATAAAGTCTTTTTGAATTTATATTTTATCTAAGATTACAGGTTGTTTAAATACTCATCTGGCTGAAAAGCTGTTCAAATTTCCATTTAGAAATCCCCAGCTGCATACTGCAAATATATTTACCATATCATATTTTTTCTCACTAAATATCTATTAAATGTTTTCGAAGTTTTACAATCAGACTTAGATAAATTAGTGACTATCAGAATGGCAGTGGCAAACTGACCTTATAAAGAACTGTTTTCAATGTTCAAGCATACTATTTATTTGTCTGTTAAATTACTGAGTGATACGGTTCAGCTGTGTCCCCATCCAAATCTCATCTTGTATTGTAACTCCCACAATTCCCACGTGACATGGGAGGAGTCTTGTGGGAGGAGACTGAGTTATGGGGGCAGATCTTTCCTGTGCTGTTCTCATGACAGTGAATGAGTCTCACAAGATCCGATGGTTTTAAAAACAGGAGTTCCCTGCACAAGCTCTCTCTTTGCCTGCCGCCATCCATATAAGACGTGACATGCTCCTCCTTCCACCTTGATTGTGAGGCCTCCCCAGTCATGTTGAACTGTAAGTCCAGTAAACCTCTCCCTTTTGTAAATTGCCCAGTCTCAAGTATATCTTTATCAGCAGCATGAAAACGGACTAACACACTGAGCATTGGAATACAATTGGTTTTAGTCTCATCAGAGTAACCTGAATTAGAGGAAAAACTGTGACCTATCTCTTATTTTTCCTCTTATATCAAAAGTTACAAATGATTGTGCTAAAGAAAAATTTCAAAAAAAGTACATCAACTAGGAATTGACTCTCTGAATTGACTCAGATGGAAAAAAATTAAGAAAGACAAGATCTTAATGGAATTTTTTATGGAGGAAGTACTGGAATAAAAGAAATGTTCAACTTGCCTGTTGATAAACTAATCTGGTTCTATTCATTAATCATTAAAATCTTAAATGAAGAAAACCAATATCCAAAAAGAAAGTTTTTAATAGACAAAGAAGCAGTCAGAAGTTTAAGACCAGGATTTACAGAAGAGACTAAGCAAGGAGAAATATTCTGGAACATAGGAAAGAAATATAACAGTTGTTGGATACCCCTTTGCTAGTGACTCAGTATTATTTTCCTTTTCATTTCCTTCTGTATGTATAAAATAATACAAAGTAAAAATATAAATATTACATAATATAGATGCTGACAAATTTAATTTTCATCACTATTCATCAGGAGAAGCAAATTATATAGCCCCCTACCAAATGTTTAACACTATTAAATTATATTTAGTTTTAAAATATTCATGTCTATATTTGCAAAAGTATAAGTTACAATTCTCTTATAATCAGAAAGTTGTAATTTTTTGTTTTGAAGAAATGACACAAGGACATAATTAATTTATTATTGTAATATGCTAAAATAAAAATACTTTTTCATTATGTTACTAAAATTGCATGAACATATCACTACATAAACCTAGATTTTGTATTAATATTTTGCCTGATTTAAGAACAGAATACATGTAATAATTTGGTCATATTATATCCTTTATTTTTGCCTACTCAGAATAAATTTCAATGGTTTAGGTTGGTATTTCAGATTGAAAGGGAAAGTAAAATGCCACATATTGTCCATAATTTTGTTATCTTTGATTCTCATATTTAATAAATCAATTTTGCTAAGGGCTATGTCAAGAATAGATTTTAATGCAAATTTAGCACTAACAGAATAAGGCATACCCAGGAAATAATTAATAGTAAATTTTAAGCATTTCTGCCCATTTTAAACACAAGCATATTTTAATCAACCAATAAATAGTTATTGAGTATCAATTAGTGCAGGGCTTTGTAGGAGAAAATATTATAAATACAAGACATGTCAAAGCTATTACAATGATTGGAGTGGCACTCAATATGTGCTTTAGACAACTCCCTCCATCACAGGCAAGCGTGTCTAAAGAACATTAGAAGATGGACAAGAACAACCATTGGGCATTTTATTTTGCAAATTTTTAAAAAGCAATTTTCTAAGAACAAAAGGACTGCATTGGGCTTAGCAAATTTATAAAGATAGTACTGTATTGCCTGCATTTCTTCATTGTAGTTGAGTCTTCTTCCCACAATGGCTTATTGTGCACATTACAAAGTCTTCAGGGTCTTCAGAATTAAAGTGACAGAGTGTGTGTGTTTGTGTGTGTGTGTGTGTGTGTGTGTTTAAAAAGCACACTTGAGAATGAAATATTCTTCCTTACCCTTAACATAATATGCCTTTACAGACTCCTCCAATAAGTCTAGTCATCTTGACAAAAGAAAATCACCAAGACAATACAATGATTTTACAAAGAAAAAGAATGACAGTTTCCCTTCTACTTTTCAAAAATGTTTTATAATATGATTTGAGATTGGCTTTATTCAATAGGCTTAAAGAGGAATCAATTCTTACAAAGTGACACTCTCTATAATAAAGAACACCTACACTTCTGAAAAACGCATCCATTCCCACACATTCACAAGGTTATTACCATTAGAATCTTTTCCAGAAGAATTTTCTGACAGGGAAACTATGGCTTTGTTTAGAATAAGCTGACAATGTCAGTAAAACAAGCAATAAAATATTAAGGGTTGAGGGTTTTGTTTTTCGTTTCATTTCTGCAACTCTGGTAAAAGTCTCTATTATATCTTGCCTTAACTAATGAGACTGGTATTCTGCCTATCAATGGTTCATTTATACAACTATTTATTGTACTCCTACTATGCACCAAGTGTGTGTTAAGTGCTGGTTACAGTAGTAGTCAAAACAGATAAGGTCCCTGCTCTCATAGTGTAAAAAGATTTAGACAACTAATCCCATAAATAGCTATATGATTACATATTATGAGTACAATGAAAGAACAGTACTGGGTGTTGACAGAGAAAACTAGAAGACAGAATTTAGACTGAAATTTCTCAATTTAAGCTGGGCTCTGAAGGATGACAAAGAGTTTGCCAGATAAAGAGTTAGAAGAGCATTCCAGAGGTCATAACTTATAGAAAGGTCCTGGGTGTTGAATTCCCAACTTTAAATAAAGCAGTGGGCTCAAGTGCAAGTAAGGGGAAGCAGAATGTCACCTGTCAAGGCTATGGTGGCAGTCACAGGCCAGGCCTGTTGGTCATATGAGAAAATTCCCATTTTTTCCTGAGAACTGTGGGAAGTGACAAGAGGATCTGAAGTAGGGGAGTAGTATGTTGTTATTTACGTTTTATAAAGATGATTTTTACCTACTGCCTGAAAAATAGATTTGGTGGGGTCTCTCATGAGGACAGTCTCAGAGACAAAATTCCCTCTGAGGGGGGTCTCACAGTCAAACTCTCTCCAGTTGAGTTTCAAATCCTTGCATAAAATGACCCTTGTCATCTCCATTATTTTCCTCCATGTGAACCGTGTCCAGCCACATGGCACACACAGCCATTCTCAAATTTGCCTCCCCGCCTAACACATGGCTATGCTTTTGTCTCAGTTCCCACCACCACCCTCTTCAGCCCCTCACTTCTTTGTTAGTTAAAATCTCAAGGACATTTAGGTGAGATTTAGGAATTGAGCTTTGATTCAGTTGTGCTAAAGGAGGTACACTTGACTCAAAGGCCAATGTCTCCATGAAGATTTTTCACTATTCTTTAAACCCCTTGGCACTCGGGTATTAAAAATTTGAGCACCAAAAAAGAAGCATTGAATAAGGAACTGACTTTGGCCTTAACTGTTAAGGCACAGAGTCATGTGTCTCCTAAGAATACTCAACATAGAGTACCCCAACCCTCACTAATACATACCCAAGTCTTGGGCTGAAAACCATTATTCCTTTCTTTTTGATTTTTTTTTTCTTTGAGACAGGGTCTCACTCTGTTACCCAGGCTAGAGTACAGTGGTGCGATCACACTTACTCCAGCCTCTGCTTCCCAGGCTCAACTGATCCTCCCACCTCAGCCTCCTGGATAGCTGGGACTATAGGCGCACACCACTATGTCTGGCTAATGTTTCGTATTTTTTTGTAGAGATGGGGTCTTGCCACATTGCCCAGGCTAGATTTTTTTTAATGCAGAATTATATTTAAAAGACAATTTAAAAATACATGTTTATGTGGCTGACGTAAGATCTTATTTGCACACATGCTTACATACCAACAAAAACAGCCGTTAGCTAATTTTTCTATTTCCATGCTTAATAATCTCCCTCTGATTGTGGGGGAAAGCATGGATATGTGTGATGAAATATACTAAATCCAACAGACTTTAAGAAGAGCTAAGTCTCAATCCTTCTGGGTCTCAATACCCATTTCTTAAAGTTATATTTATCCTCAAAGCTGCTCTAGAACTGGGTCACAGTGTTATCTAGAAAGCATAGCTAGATTGACTCTGACACAATGTATCTTACATTACACTTTTCTTTATTGTATATGGTCTACCTACGTCCAAAAGGAACTGCAGACTCCTTTAAACGACAACTTTCAGTTCCTGGCACTTGCAAACTGCTTAAAGTTTGGCTCCCTGCAATGCCCCATAGAGAGGAGCAGGCGGATCTAATTGAATCACAGTTTGTGGTTCTGCTGTACTCCAACCAACAAATGTAGACAGACCATAATCAGTCACATACATAATTGTGGGTTCTAAAATATCATTTTGTCTGAAAAAAAGTCCAATGAAACAACTAAAAATAAGATTTTGGATAAATTAACTTTGACATTTGACTAATATATTATCTCAAAAATAATTCTACAGGAATCATTTGATGAAAACAATATATAATCCATATTGGTTTAATTATGAAATTTTGACTAAACGAAACTTAAGAAACGAGCCAACATTTTACTCATCTCTCTAGAGGCATCTCCTTATTACTCACCTTGATCTCTTTCATGCCATGTTCGACTTCCAGCAGCTGGTGAATTGGGAGAGGGGTAAAAGTCTCCTGTAGGACTTGGTTCCATATTTTCATCTATGGATATAGTTTTGGGTCTTTTGCTGTTAAAATATGGCAATAGTTATATTAATGGGATTTCTGGGAAGATGTGTACATTTGAAAGTAAATGATCTGAGAAGATCCTTACTGTGAAAATTTTCAAAAGCACAAGTAGTAGTATCTCAGAATACTTACATATGCCCCCACCAATATCCTATAAAGCAGATAATTATGAAATTATGACTATAAATGTGAATTTTTTCTTTTTTTGTTTGTTTTTGAGACAGGGTCTCACTCTGTTGTCCAGGCTGGAGTGCAGTTGCATGACCACAACTCACTGCAGCCTCAAGCTCCTGAGCTCAAGCGATCCTCCTACCACAGCCTCCCAAATAGGAACACACACACACATGCCACCAAGCCTTGCTAATTTAAAAATTTGTTTGTAGAGAGGGAGTTGTCCAGGCTGGTCTTGAACTCCTAGGTTCAAGTGATCCTCCTGCCTGGGCCTCCCAAAGTACTGGGAATCCAGATGTGAGTCACTGTGCCCAGTGAATATTTTTTCTTTAATTAAATAAAAAAAATCTTATTCACATGTATGCTGGCAAAACCTTTTTAAAAAATCTTCAAAATTAGCTTTTTGCAGCAATAAGAACCATAATGTTATAGGATTTCAGCATTGAAACTGACCTCAAAAATCATATACATAAACCAATCTCCTTGTTTTTACAAATGGGGGGATGCATTTGAAGAGACTCGGTGGATTGTCCAGGGCAAGTGAATGGAAGCAGTCAGACATAAGGTAAGGACGTTTGACTCCCAGAAGTGTGCTCTCTCCACTGCACTGTGCTTCTAAGCCCTTGAATCATGTATATGTCTGAGTACATTTATAGATATTCATGATTAATATTTGACTCACAATTCTCAGAGTATTAACGTGATGTAGAAGATGGCAATTTCTATCCATGCTAAGCTTAATTTCCTCCCAAAGTATCCAAAGTTAGACCTTACGTTTTAACTCTCTTTTAAATCTAATTCTCTCATCTAAGAGTCAGCAGAAAATTTGTCTGAAAAACTTAAAATGGGGAACAAATTATATGCATAAGGAAGTAATAGAGAAATGTTTTTTAAACCTTGTTTATTCTGAAAGACAGTATCTTATACAAAGTAGTCATGAAGAAAGATCTGTGTTGACAACATACTGATTTAGCAGATAAAATTTAAAAATTACTACTCACGTTTTAAATTTAGAAAAACCAAAACATTTTTAAGATTTTGATATGTCAGAGACTATTTTAATGATAATAAACCAAATTATCTTGCTACATAATTTAACTATATGAAAATGGTTTAACAAGAACTGATATAAAATTGATCTTAGTTTATAAACATACAAATATGCCCGGTCCATAATTAATTCAAATTCAACGAACTTTCACTACCGACAATAGTTTAGGAAAATAAATATACAGGTATGCTTTTGTTTTTAAAAAGTTCACATTGTAAAATGAGTGTTTTGCTCTAGAATTCATGTATGCTCTTATATTTGATTATACATATATTTAATGCTCTAGGAATGAGATGGGTCTTGAAGATCTAGCTCAAATAAAAAGAAAAAAAAATCAATACATCTGTAATCTCTATTCACCGTGACTGACAATTACAATGAGAAGATCAGTAAAAAAAAAATGAGAATGTTAACAGTGAAGTCAAAAGCAAAGAGAACTCTCTCTAGCTGACCCCCAACATAGGCTGGTTAAACCAAATCTCAGGGAAGGTAATATTTTCATTAGTAACAGAGTGTTAATTTAATTAGTCAAAAAAATCAGCTAATTGAAGAACCTGGCAAAATGTGGTCTTTAATTTTAAGGCTAGGTAAGTAACACATTTTATTTTTTATGTTTCATTATCCTAAGCTTAGATGTAATATTTGGATAAAAGTTACCAGGAATCAGTTATAAACCAGATATCACTGCCACAGCAACATCATTTTTAAAGTCAGCGAAAGATTTTGTTAACTTGCAGCATTTTAATATTACCTACAACAGGAAAAAAATCATATTAACATATTTTCCTAGTTACCTGTCCCCCTGAAAAAGATTTTTAAAACTGCTGTGTAAAACAATTACATTTAATTTGTACCAGCCAAATAAATTTAATCAGGAAAGATTAAAAATCTGTACACTACCAGCAAAAATTATTTCCCATCTCTCTTTACTTACCTACCTATCTATCTGCCTATCATCCACCTACCAACCTATGTGTGTATCAACTGAGAATATGAGCAGCCCTTCTTTCAGTTACCTGCTTGGAGGAGAAGACAGCGACCTCTGAAGATTGACCCCCGAGTTCATGTCATGATAGTATGGTTGGCTTGGGATTTCTCCAATTGGGAAGTTGACTCCAGTTCCCTGGGTTATGGGTGCTGAGGAATAAGACAAAGCAGCATTGGGAATGACATTCTTATTTCTGACCTCTATTCAAATGTAATAATCGAGAATCTTCCATGCCTCTGGTCAAAGACAGAGAGAGAACTTTCTTCACCTTAAGCCTCTAATACCCACCATACAACCTGGGTAGGACTTGAAAACTTGCTCACCTTAGCAATGTTCAAGCTTGGACATTTGAGGCAATCAGATTATAATCACTGGTTACCAATTTCCCTAATCCTATTCCTCAACCTTCTTTACTCACTCCTTTATATTAGTTGACATTACCTCTGTCACTCTGCTAGCTACAAACGCCTTGGAGGAAACAGAATATATGAGTCCTATCACTCAGCAACACCAAACAAGCTGCTTTGCACTACTTAGGCTCTCAAAAATCAAATCATTGTCAAATAAGCATAGAACCGTTTCACAAAAAAAAATGGCAAAAGTTATTGCTCACAGCCTCCTAGTTAGAATATAATAATAATTATTAATATCACAACTTCTAATCCACTCAAATAGTAATGTTTATATTATTATAGAATAATAATTTTTAGTTTGTAACACAAAGGATAAATGCTTCAGGTGATGGATACTCCATTTACCCTGATGTGATTATTATGCATTGTATGTCTTTATCAAAATATCTCATGATATTTTGTATAATTACATCTGTTCATATTTGTTTAATTTAATTTTAGATATCGTGAGCAAATCTGTGAGGCAGCATATTGTGTTAGAATCAGCAGAGTCTTGAGGGATAAACAGCCTTTTAGTTTAAACTCGCTCTGTACTTACAAGCTATGTGCCCTAGTTTCCTAACTGTAAAATGGGAATAATAACCTGACACGTATGATTATTTTGAGGATGAAATGAAACAGGTAGTGATAAGAGCCTAGAATCGTGCCTAGTATATAACAGGTGCTCAACGATTATGAGTTCCCTTCCTTCTTTGCTTCCTCTTCCAAATTCTTCCCTGGTAGACTGGAATGGTTAGCAAAGATGAACAGTTCAAACTTGTTAAAAGCGAGGAAGAGGTATAAATGAACCTGTCTGCTGAAAATACGTTCATTCAACAAATTATTGACTGTGTCCATTGCTGGCAGGTGTTGGCTGCAATGGGTACAAAATAGTCTCATTTATTGCCCCTAATAAAAATATTGGGCAACAAGCTGGATAAGTAAAACATTCATGCGAAACATATAAATACCAAAACAGATGAAAATGAAACTGTCCAAATTAATGACATGATCCAAAACTGCTGTAGAATTTCAAGGGAAAAACAATCCAATAGCAGCATGAATTGTCCAAGAAGTCTGTGAAAAGCCATGGCTGGCACTGGACTTTGGGGAATGAGTAAGAGATTAGAGGAAGGTCATTCTAAACAGGGACTGCTGCAGAAGTAAAATCATAGGTAGAGATAATGTGCAAAGTGGAGACCAGGCAGGTCGGTGTCAAAGAACTGCTTAAGAATAGTTTCTATTTCTTTACCTGTCTTAATCAGCCCTTCAAAAGTTCAAATGAAAGTGTACTCTGGGACTTTGCAACAAAATTCTAGAGCCCCTGAGATTCACTCTAAGCATACGTGGTCTACTTAATCGCCTCCTCCCTCCCAATTGCCTCAAGTTGAGTATAAAATTCCAAAGAGACTGTAGATTTTTATGGAATTTTTCTTACCCATCATTTTTAATGAATATTCTAAATGTGTTCACTATCCTTTGAATTGTATTTTAATATTAGGCAGGCTAAGATTAACTTAAAATATTTTTAAGAAAGTAAATTAGGAGGTACAAGCTTTATCACAGAGAAGTGACCAAAACTTAAATACATCAGTATATACATGATTCGTATCAGCTCCAAACTTCTGGAGTATCTATTGGCCTTCTGATAGATTGTTCAAGTTGTATAATACACTGTAACATCCTTTACACGGAAAATATTTGTATCCAATGAGTAACTATGCCTGATGGCTTGAATTATTTGGACAGCTAAAATGTAGCTATGTCTGTTGTGGCTTGAGGCACACCAAAGGTTAAAAAAAAGTGAGGTAAGAAATCCCACAGTAACCACATGTTTTATAATTTATTATTAGAACCATGTTCTATATGACACTGGAAGTGGGGTACATGCTAGAAGGAGGTATTTCAGGCGCTCAACTGAAGTAAACAATCTGTCTGGCTTCCCATCACAGTAATGGATACAATCATAGACCTGAGTTACTAACAGGAAACTGAGAGGTTCTCCCTTATATAAACTATTTTTAATTTATTAAGTTCATACAATATCTAGGCAAAGATTTATAGTTTCTATTGAATACATATGGCTCCATAGTTAACATAATTTGCTTACCCATAAATCAACTAGATGTAATTTGTAGTAAATTATAATTTAAAAATCTTCAGAAATTTTGTTTTTTTCTAAATTTTGTTCCAGAAGGATTACTCCAGAGTGTCAAGACAGCAATAAAAACGACAAATATAGCATGTTCTCACTCATACATGGGAGCTTAAAAAGTCGATCTCATGGAAGGGGTTGTCAGAGGTGGGGGAGGGTGGGGAGGTGGAGAGATGAAGAGAGATTGGTTAATGGGTAAAAACATACAGCTGTAATATATAGAAAGAATAATTTGCAATATTTGACAGCACAGCAGGGTGACTATAGTTAACAACAATATACTACATATTTCAAAATAGCAAGAAAAGAAGATTTGAAACATTCCCAACATGAAGAAATGACAAATGTTTGAGATGATAGATATCCTAAATAGCCTGATTTAATCGTTATACATTGCATGCATGGATCTAAAGATCACATGGATTCCATAAATATGTACACATATTATGTTTTAATTTTGTAAAGATAGCAATAAAATAATTTGTCTACAGATTTATGCATGATGAGCATTGTAAAAATTTAGTATGCATTGTGACACTAAATGGGAGATTACAGAAAGGAAAGTAGATTAACAAAAAACATGACCAAAGCACTAAAACAACACACATGGAAATTATTTAATGACAAAGAGAGTGTGTGAGAACAGCAAGTCTCAGTCAGATATTCCTGTTTAAGAGCCTCTGGAAGAACTTACATCAGATGCAAAGATCAGTGTTAGCACCTCTCCCAGGGAGCTACAAGAAGGCTGAAAGCTGCAAATCATGTTTAAGAGGTTGCCAATATCCTCTTAGAAATGAAGCACCAAAGAACCTCAGATTCTAAGGGTTAGAGGCCAACCTTTAATCTCCTTTATTGTTCTCCTCACTCCAAAAGCTGATCCTAAATCAACTTTTAAGATGGAGATAATATCATTCAACAGAGAGCTCACTATCCTAATGCTGAATAGCTTCATTAGCTAAAGTCAACATACACATCAGTGGGTCGTATGATTGTAAAACCCTGGAGGACTGAAAACACTAGAATACTGTAAACCCTCAAGAAGTCAGAATTTGTGATACACACATAAGTATTGTGCTGAAGTTTGTGTTTACTTAGCAAACCCTTATTTCATAAATAATGAAGTTTAATTGTGTAAACAAAGATTATGATGTGGCTATATTAAAACACTTAGGAGGATAACTTAACAGGCCTTTCAGAGACACCTATTTACATATGGAGGAGAAAATAAATGTTTGCTGAATAAATTATCTAATCAATATAGATAATTAATGTGCTAATTACAAATCAGTAATGTTTGTTATAACAACCTAAAAATCTCCAGGATATGACATTATAAGTTAAGAATGAATGAATGAAGTATATTAAATTTACCTTGGTTTCAAACTGTTCTAGAAAGATAATTTTCATCTTTAATGTTTGAAATTCAGATTTTTCAAAATATCTGTCTGGGCTTTTGAAGGTTCTAATGTAGTTCTCCTTTGACAGGCCTTAGCACAGTATTACCTATAATGAGGTACTAAATAAATATTTCTGACACCTGACTCTACTGCCCTTCTCCTAAGAAGGATGAAAATACACCATTGAACTTGAACTCAGAGAATTACGAATTTAAGCAAATAATTTCATAAGCCTCCTAACTGTAGCAGCATAAGCCTTTCTGCTAAAGAACAGTATGGGGAAAACACACACACCTCTTCAGGTATCCCCTGTCTTACCTGATGCTACAAAGTGCTACTGATAAGTCAGGCATATTTCTTCCCAAATTAACAGCGAAAACTTTCAAATGTTGGATACCTTTGGATATCACATATTCATCTGGAAAAACACATTAAGGCACATTGCCTTGGACAATCTCCTTGCCCATCGAATACATACGCTGGGGCTACTGGAATACAGGATATTTGTGTTTCTTCTCCTACATTGTCACCAAGTAAAAAGATACATGAGAGAAGTCTTTTGGGCATACATTTATCTACTCCAGAATTATACCAGAAAGGATAAACTACTTACGGTCTTAAACGTTCATGTATATCACTCCCTGCTATACATGCTATTTGCACTGTTCACTTTAGAAATGTGAGCTATTTGAGGAACTATGGTTCAAAAGACAGTTAGTGATAGTTTGGAGATTCCTTTACTGAACAACAAGACTTTAAAACACTGCTTATTCTTATCCTCAGTAACTCACTTACTCTGTTCTTTCTAGATCATCATAATTCTTATTCATGACCTCTAAATTTGACCCAAATGATAAACACAACTTAGGCAAGTTTCAGAGTATGACTACATCATCTGAATAACATCATTCCAAAGTGTGATGCATTCTATCAAAATGTCAGGTGAAAATATATCCTTCAAAGTCACATAAATAAGCTAAATCAGTGAAAGGGGTATGAAGAAAGGAGTCACCTCCTTTAACATAATTAGTACATACAGATCTGCATCTTGGATATGTTTGTACATGCTAGTAATATGTAAAAGAGTTAATCAAGGTAACGTCCCCTTTGCTGAGGTACCCTGCCAGGTGAGCTTACCCTAGAAAAATCTGATCCAGCCTGCCAAGAATGGTGTCTCAGGTGAAGTGGCCAGTTAAGACAATTGGACATTGTTTTGGATAACAATGCTTTCTATCTATATCCAACTACAATCTGCAAAGTTAATTTCTGCATCCCTCTACACTCTGCACGTTAGTGTGTATATCCTGTACATCTCCAACCCCCACCAAAATGTTAGTAAAATGAAAAAGCACTTATCTACAGGAAACTTATGTGGGTTATCATAACAACATAGAGTACATTTAATTAATCACACTTCCTTTGGTATAAATGGCCATCTATGGTCATGCAGAGAACAGTGAATTATAAAATGAATACCAATAACATGGCAATCAGAAAAAACCCAAATTATTTTCGTACAACAAAAAGTTTTGATGATTTCAATGCAAACATTTTAGAAAATCAAGCAAAATATATTCAGTTATTATTTCTCAAAAGTTTTAAGATTTTAAAATTCAAATGTTCATAATATGTGGTCACTCTTTATACTATATTTAAGGTTCAAAATATAAAGTATTTTAAATCATATTGCATGCTTAAGTAGTAATAAAACAATTTACTTACTTCTGGATACTCTTACAAGTTCTGATACATTGAAGACTCCAGATTTTACAAAACTATCCTCAAGGTATCCTAAAAATAAACATTAAAGGAAAAATGATCAATATAAGCAGACAGCAAAATAAATGATTACGCACTAGAATTTAAGTGTTTTAAAGCCAAAGGTCTGAACAAAAACCAAATATGCTTACAATAAGGACTTTAAAAAATAACTCTTATGAATGCAAATTAGGTTTGTTTAAACAAAAATAAAAAGTTTAGATACCAAATAATCTCTTAGGAAAACTTTTTCTTCCCTTTGTAAAAGTACAGGGTTATTGATGCGGTTTGATTTGCCATGGCCCATGCATACAGAATGGTCTGTGGGCTCTCAGTGAATGCTTTTGACTCAGTAGCACCTGGTAGACTAAAGTGAAAAATGAAAGAAAGAAAAAGGAAACCACAACCACAATTAGTACCTTGCTGGAATAACGTCAAAGGTCTCTTAAAACCACTGTTCTTTTGTAAAACCTTCTCTGATTAAAGAAAAGTGAGCTGCTATTACCAGCACCCCCACCCTTGTTCCAGGGTCACTAATAACATAAAAAGCAGAACTTGTACATACAGCAAATACAGAACTTTCCATTGACCTATTTCTGGGCATCTTTAATATACGTTGCACGATTTCACTGCTTTCCTCACCCTTGCTACTATTCCACTGGACTCCTTTTATTTCAAGAATCAGACACCTTTTCTGGGAAATGGTGGTGAATCCAGGCCTCTGGGAATGCCACATGACCCTTAAGTCATACCTGGACAGAGTTCACAGTGGCCATGGAGCCTGCTTGCTAGCTGGTCTAACTATGTCCAAAACTAGAGATGAGAACTCCCACAAACAGCAGTAACCCTGCACCCAGTCCACCCCATTCTCATTTATGTTAAGGGGGTGTAATGAGTGTGTGTAAGGAGGGAGGAATACCTTACGGGGGGAGGTTATAGCCTAACTGCTTCTGTCCTAGGGAGAGAATAAGTTTGAAAATCCTCAGAATTGGCCGGGCGCGGTGGCTCAAGCCTGTAATCCCAGCACTTTGGGAGGCCGAGGCGGGCGGATCACGAGGTCAGGAGATCGAGACCATCCTGGTCTACATGGTGAAACCCCGTCTCTACTAAAAAAAAAAATACAAAAAAACTAGCCGGGCGAGATGGCGGGCGCCTGTAGTCCCAGCTACTCGGGAGGCTGAGGCAGCAGAATGGCGTAAACCCGGGAGGCGGAGCTTGCAGTGAGCTGAGATCCGGCCACTGCACTCCAGCCTGGGCAACAGAGCGAGACTCCGTCTCAAAAAAAAAAAAAAAAAAAAAAAGAAAATCCTCAGAATTGAAATACTTCTGAGAAACAAACAAACAAAACTAGATTCTAAGAACTGGCAATTTGACTGGATTTTATATAAAGCTTTAGGGCTGACCAAGGAATTAGATTCAGTTCAGAGATGTGAGGCTTGGGTAGTGGAGCACTGAAATCAAAGAGCTGGGATTTGAATTCTAGCCACGGATTACCAGTTATGAAGTCTCGGGTAGGTTATTAGTCCTCTTTTTGCCTCAGATTCCTCACTTACAAATTAGAGACAATAAAAATCACCTATCTTACAGAGCTGTTACTAAGGGAGATAAAAATATAAACCCCATGGTAAACACTGGTTAAAATGTTACCAATAAATTAAGATGGGCCAGTGGAACCTGCGATCAGCCATATACCGAATTATGCACACTGGCCTCCAGACAGTCCAAAATGATCCGTAAACCTTTATTCAGAAAATTTACCAGAACAAAAGGCACCACACTGCTTTTCAACCATACATAGCATGAAAAGACAGAAAATCATTCAATTAGCATATATGTTTCACTGCTGTGAACTGAGGAGCCATTGATGTTTGACATCCACCCACCCACCTTCTTTAGAAACAGAATGAAAGAAGGAGTGAGAGGAAATTGTAAGATCTCAGTAGGGGATAAAACAGGTGCCACATTAAGTCATTACTCTAAAAAATATACATACATTTTTAAGAGTGTTATAACAGAATGTCCCAATTTAATGCACTTGTATTTTAAGAAACTCTTATTTCTTAAGCAATTAATTTTTACCAGGTTAAATTCATTTCACTAATTATTGAGAAACTTCTATGTAACAGTTCCTGGACAAGGTGCTAAAAGTCATGAATACAAAAAAAGGACATTGACTGCCTTGCCGGTTGGGGAAAGAGATGTTTTTGACTCTTCTGGACCACTGTAACTTACCATCATATAGAAAGATTTCTGTTGCTTTTGCTATTGCTTATAGTTCATTATATTTTATTTTATGTAGGGTAAACTTAATAAAGTAAATATATTAAGTACAAAAACCTTCTTTATCTTGGGAGGCCGTGGTGCGTGGATCACAAGGTCAGGAGTTTGAGACCAGCCTGGCAGATATGGTGAAACCCCATCTCGACTAAAAATACAAAAATTAGCCAGACGTGGTGGCAGGCACCTGTGGTCTCAGCTACTCAGGAGGCTGAGGCAGGAGAATCGCTTGAACCCAGAAGGCGAAGGTTGCAGTGAGCCGAGAGGAGCCATTGCACTCCAGCCTAGGCAACATAGCAAGACTCCATCTCAAAAAAAAAAAAAAAAACACCTCCTTTATCATGACCACAGCTCATATATTTAACCAGTCACAGAAGATTGTTTTTCATTACCCAATTGTACTCCATAAATGCCTACCCTCATATCGTCCTCCTGCAGTTCCCTGCGATGAGACGGTCCTCTTTCTACACACTCTAGTCTTATCCTCCAAAATCCAACCCAATCACCACCCACTCTGTAAACTGCTCCTCCACCTCCTTCTCCCACCCAGTGGCCCAGCCAGAAATCTCTTTCCTCTGTACTTGCATAGCACCTAGTTTGGACTAATTTTATACTTTGTACTTTCAGATTTTCTGAGAGATCTGTTTTCAAGTCTTGCAGTCATTGCTGGATTATCAGCTCCTTTAGTTAGGGAAGTGACTGGGTTTTGTTCATCTCTTTATCTTCCTTAATGACTAACTCATTGCCTATATATAGAGTAAGTACTAAATAAACACAGAACAAAATTCTAAAATTCAACTTTAAAAACAGGGTCACACATTAACAGCTTAGTCATTTTATTACAATGTAGATACAGATGGTTTAAGATTCATGGATAATTATACTAACTTTCGTTATTCCCTAGAACTTGTTTGCTGAAGAGTGTATTTAGGCTTTCGGGTCACATGAGAAAGAGTAATCATTAGGGTCAGATTATATCTCTTACTTTGTTGTGTACTTATGTGTAATGTTAGGCATTTATACAAAGTAAAAACCAAGGAACTGAAAGTGTTTAAATAGTAAGAGCCACAAAATACTTGTTAAATAAATCAATGAATAAGTGATGAACATTTCAGTGTGTTTACATAAACTATATCAGATGTAATACATAATAACATTGCAATATGTATGTGTAATCTGAAGTTCATTTCCTTATTACTCCAATGAGGAGTCAGAGATCCATTTGCTCCTAAGTCATGACCATTAAGAGGGACTAGGGTGTGAGCCTGCTGGAAGCCAAATCACGAAGAAGGGATGAGCAAGCTCAAGGCCAATTCTACCACTGGGAAGACAGTCAGGCAGTCAAACATAGACAATACAATGACTATTGCAGCTATTCACAGAAAAAAAGAAGACAATTCAGAATGTAGCAGGGTGTTTCTCCACTCCTCACCCCCAACTCCCCAGGTTCTAAGAAATTGGAATCTACAGAAACAATGGAAAGAGGTAGTTTATGGAAACTATGAAAAGCATTGGAAATATATCAGAACTTCTTTGGAACCTAGTGGACAAAATGCAAAACACCACACAGGTCCCATTGGGCTCTACTCCTGCATGGAGCCCAGTGAGACTTTAGTGGAGGAAGGTTTCTTGAGGATGAGTGGTGATGCCTATTAACCATGTACCTGTGGGAACAGGGACAGGTGAGAATCAGGCAAGAGGGATAGTCTGGGAAGAGCACCTGAACCAGATGGCTGCCACCTTCATACATCTCTGCAGGCAGCACAGCCTTTGCAATGGACAGACATTACCCAAGACATGGTAGAGTGAAAAAGAAATCATGGATGAAATAGTACTCA
This sequence comes from Trachypithecus francoisi, assembly GCF_009764315.1. NCBI lineage: Eukaryota > Metazoa > Chordata > Mammalia > Primates > Cercopithecidae > Trachypithecus > Trachypithecus francoisi. The sequence goes on from NW_022681461.1 coordinate 44,049,102, forward strand.
GATACTTAAAATAGTACTTGGATACCTATTATTACTTACTCATTAGCATACAGAAGACAATACTTGAGGGCTATGGCAAAATAATTGGGAGGATTTTGCAACGAGTCAGGGGTCCTGCAGTAGGATAAGGGGTGAGACTCAGCAAAATGTCAGGTTATCTGCTGCTAACATAACCCCATCTGTAACCTCCAGGGTACTGGGGCCTTTCAAGAACATGTTTTTCACGTTTCACAGACCACCGTAAATCGAAATAGCTGATACAACAGCTAAAGATCTTAAAGCAATTTGGAGACATTCGTATAGCAAATTCCCTTCATCTACCAAAGGAAATATGAGCATCTCTGAGGCAGAGCAGCTGCTTAATGGTTACAGAGCAATATTACACAACAGCTTAATCCAGGAAGAAAAGAACAACTCTGCGTTTGTGTGATGCTGTATTTACACTACATGTGTGCTTTTTAAAAAAATAAAATTGAGTAGGAAATAAAGACTTCTACAAACTGAAAAGTCTCAAAGGCAATATCAAATTATATTATTTTACTTCTTTTTTATTTTTCTCTGACAAAAGCAACAGTAAATCACTACTCAGAAGTTAATATACTGTTTAACCTCCTTTACAAACAATAACAGAGGGACACAATGGCATATCTAACTGTTAATATCTCAAATTATAATCAGCACCATTTGAATGTTAAACAACATTTACATAGAAAATCCAAAGGAAGACTGATAATGCTCATTTTTACAGTCTACTGTGTTCCATTCTTGAAATTAAAAAAAAAGAAGCCACAGAAAGCAGTTATTAAATTCATGAAAGCTGTCTTCAAGTATCTGAAGGACTATTAATGTAGATGGTGGATTTGACTTATTCTGCATAGTTCCAGGAGCTGTTTTTTGGCTCAATAAACAGATTTGTCATTCAATGGGAACAGGCCTAAAAAGGCAAGTGAAATTTTGCAAAGGTAACATAACCAATATATTCCCAACTACTGTGCTGACCTTCACAAGTAGGCATTAACTTCACATTCACAATTATCTTATAAAATATGTCATATTAGTGGTGTTGCCATTTTACAGATAAGGAAACTTTTATCTTACAGAGATAGTTTCTCAGTGGCTATAAAGACTCCCAATGGATATAAAAATTCTTGCTTTGTAAAGGAAATCCCCCCCCAAAAAAGCAGAAAAATAGAAAAAAGCACCTCAAAAGTCATTGCAACCCTCAAATTCTCCCTTCTTACACAGCTGTTTTCCTATGTTAATTTTCTTGCATTGTTAGTTTTCTTGCATTGTTCATTTGGAGAACAAATAGGTGGATATAAGACATCTATAGGCTTTTTCCAGCCCTATGATTGCAATTGTTCACTTTCTGCAACAGAGTTTAAAAGAAGGCTTAATTCTTTTTGTAAAGAGACAAGAAGAGATTACTTTATACTAGCTCTTTGCCAGTCTTCATATAACTTCAGATACCACAACTAACCCATTAGTAATTTTCTGGTGGAGGTGTTTATGACACATAGTTCTATCTTCAGTTTCTCAACTGACTTGAAGTATCCATGGTTAAAGTTTGAAACGGTGATTATAAAATAGAAATATTAATCATTGCAAAGATAGTGATTTTCTTCACAGAGATTAAATCTCAGCCTATAACCCAGGTTGACATTCTAATATTAATTTAGAATTAAGTACTATCTCTCAATATGAAATGTAAACCCATGATGATGATTTATGTGATCTGGGAGGGAGTCAGAAATTTTCCAACTGTAACACACGCTGATAGTGCTATATTTTTTACATATTTCCTTCCAGTCCTTTAAACTTTTTCCTGCATATATATATAAATAAAATATGTGTGTGCTTATAAAATCAATATCAAATTTAAATACACTTGTATCCAGCTTTTTTCCTATTAATGTTGTATCTATCCTTTTAGATAAAGTTTTTCAAAAGCATGATTTTTATGACTACACATTGCATGGCTGTATCATATTTATATTAACCATTCCATTGTTTGGCATTTTAGGTTATTTCCCAATTTTTAAAACATAATAAACAAATAGCACTGTAATTAACATCCTAATACACAAATCTTTGTCAGCAATTCTCATGATTTCCTTAGGCTGGAGTTCCCAGAATTAGAATTACGGGGTCAAAGAACATAAACTCTTTTAAAACTCGTGGTAAAAACTGTCAAGCAGCTTTCCACAAAGTTGTTTTGCTGACTTATACTCCTTAGGGCAAGGTGTGAGCATGTCCATCTCACAATCCTGCTGCCAGAATTACATATTAGTAGGGATTTATTTTTAACTGTGGCAAGTTGATAGGGAAAAAAGGCCATTACATTAATGTTACAACTTTCGTTTATTTTATTTTAATAAAATGGACTCATTTCAGATATATGTGCATATTTCTTTCAACAGAACATTAAAAAACAGAACATTTGAAAAAAAATCAGAACATTCATAAATACATAAACATTAAAAATATGTAAAATAGAAATTGTGCTAGCAGGAATTTTTTTCCTAATATCAATGAGATTGCATCTACAGTTTCACAATTCATAATGTTGGTTATGAATTTATCACTGATTTTTTTCTCATTATCTGAAAAAGTACTCACTTATTCCTAGTTTTCTCAGATTTTTAAAAAGTTTTCTGATGAGAATGGCTATTGAATATTTCCAAATTCTTTTTTGGCATTAGTAGAGATTATCTGTTTTTTTTCTAACAACATTTATTGGTGTTATATATTACTGGACTCCTAGATTTAAGTATCTTTACTTATCCGTGGAAGATAGTTCTTTTAATTTACTGTTGAACTGGTTTGCTCAGTTTCTTCTAATATTTCTACAGGTAGTTGGAAAACTTCTATGGAAACTTCTATATTTTATTGGTCAAGTTTTTATATTAGGAATATATACATGCTTCATATAATGGTTTTGATGATGGTCCAACATGTTTTATGCTCTGGAACAAAACAAAATATTATTTCATAAAAAGTTCTTGAATGTTTGGAAAATTCTACTAGTAATATCATCTTCCTTGAATCTACTGCAGAGAAGACTCTTAGATAACTCTGAATAGTGAATACTATTCTGAACTTTTGCTTTCTAATGTTGAGATAATTTTATTATATATTGTCCAAAAAAATTCAATTTTTCAGATTTCTAAATTTATTAGCACTGATATTTTATAGTTTACTAAGTGGGCTATGTTCATTTTTATGGCATAATAAAATTAAATGTATGCCCTCTTATCTTTTTAATGGATGTGGAAGGTATGCCTCTCTCCAACGGCATTAAAGCATTCTAGTTAAAAAGGCAGCCCTAGGGCAAGACTATTGCCATTTACTATGTAAACCTAAGGCAAGCTGTCTAACTCTTCTACACATCACATTTCTCTTCCCTAAAATATAGGTAATAATCATAGTACCGATGAGTAGATACGAAAATTGCACGTTGTTTTCAAATAATAGTAAAGCAGACATTTCAAGAGCAGGAAAGGAAAAAGTAGAACAGCCAAATTAGCAAAGAGAAAAGAAAACACAATAAATAAAGCAATCACGGCAGCAAAAATAAGAAAAGAGGATGTAAAAATACATAACAGATATGAAGTACAATAGAAGGGATAAAATAAAATACACAAATCATTACAATAAATGTATATAGACTGAATTTTCCCATGAAGGGAGTTTAGGTCAACTGAAAAAAACAAAATTCAACTGTTTTTGAGAAACACACCTAACACAAAATAATAACAAAAACAAAAAGTTGTAAATAAATGGGTAGGCAAAGAGAAATCAGGCAAATTCAAACAAAAAGGAAGCAGTGTCAATTAGCAATGGTTAAGAGAAAACTTAAACTGAATTACAATAAAGATAGTTATAAATGGATAAAAGGCACAATAAAGAAGATAAATCATAAACCCCACATGTACCAAAAAATATTATGAAGGAATACATTCTATTAAAATACAAGACACTTTATAAAAAATAAAGTCATGGTGATAATTTTTACTATTAATGTACCTTTTAAAGAATTGAACATGACTATTAGACAAAGACTAACTTCATATCATTCGAACACAAATCATACTTTACTGATATGTTCATGGAACTTCTAAAAAAATCGATCATGTTCTTGACCAAAGAGACAACTTTAACAAATCCCTAAAAGTACAGACTTTTAAGGCCATACTGTCTCATCTTTGGCAAACAAAAGTAAATAACAAAAAATGACTAAAATTATCTCAACTACCTAGAAATTAAGAAAATAAACCATGAACCAAAGAGAAAAATCAAAAGGGAAATTACAAACTATCTAAAAAGCAATGAAAAGAAAAAGAAGAAAGGAACCCACTACTTACCATAAAAGAAAGAACAGCATCACAACACCCCCCAAAAAATTAAAAAGATGAAATTAAACATAAAAGCTGAAATTAACAGAATAGAAAAAAGGAAATATTTAAAATAATAAATAAAACAAATGATTCTCTAAAACGACCAGTAAGACAGAAAAACCAATGGCATGCCTGATTAAGGGAAAAAGAGAAAGTAAAAATATACAAGTACAGTCATGAATGGCTTAATGACAGGGACACACTCGGAGAAATGTGTCAATAGGCAATTTCATGGTTGTATGAACATCACAGAGTGTACTTACACAAACCTAGATGGTATAACCTACTACACACCTAGGCTGTATGTATGGAATTGCCTATAGCTCCTAGGTTACAAACCTATACAGCATACTACCGTATTGATAGCATAGGCAATTGTACGACAATGGTAAGTATGTGTGTATCTAAACATATTTGAACGTAGCAAAGGTACCATAAAAATATCATAATCGTATGGGACCACTGTCATATGTAATCTGTCTTCAACTGACCTATCATGATGGGGTGCAAGACTATACAAATATAAAAAGAAGACATAACCATAGAAATCAAATACATTAAAAGAATTATGAGAGAATAACACATACAACTTATTGACCATACTTTGAAAACTTAAGTGGGCAATTATTAGTAAAATAAAAGTAACCAAAATTGAGCAGAGAAATGGAAAACCTGAGCGGACCGATTACCCTAGTGAAGTGGTTGTCAAAGTTGCTGAACATTGGAACCATCTGGGATTCTTGAAAGCAGTTTATGTTGGGCATCCAACCCCAGCTATTCTGATTCAATTGATATGGGGTGACACCTGGACCTGAGAACCCTTTTAAAAGTTCCCCCAAGTGATTCAAATGTGCAGTAAAGTTTGGGAATCACTATGACACCACATTCAGAATGTGGTTCCAGAGCCATTAGCATTGGCATAACTAGGGAGCTTATTAGAAGTGAAGAATAGGCTGTACCCCAGACCCTCAGAATCAGAATCCACAGCTTAATAAGATCTGCAGTGATTCCTATGTGTACTTAAAAATATGACAATCCTAGAACATACTAGAAATGTGAGTAAAGAACTACCTTTGAAAATAGCACCAGGTCCAGGTGGGTGCACAACTGGATTTTATGTATCCTTTATCTAGTCTTTAGGTTCCAATGTTATTTACACTCTCCCAGGCCTTCGGAAATAATGACAAGCTTCCTCATGAAGAGCGCTTTCTTATGAGCCTCTATGAGGCCAGTAAAACTTGAATACCTAAATTTGTAGCCTCCCTCATCGAAACAAAACAATGAACCAACCAATGAAAGATCAAGCACACAAGTAAATGTGACTTCCAGATGCCTAAATAAAATACCAAATTGAATATAGCAATATTATCAAAAGAACAATACACTATTATCATTGGGGTTTATTCCATGAATCAGTGCAGCTCACTATGAGAAAAGCTATCATTACGATAGAGAAAAAAGTCATATGATCACATCAAGATGCTGAAAATGTACTTGATACCAAGAGGCTGGCTTACCTAATAATAAATCTAAGCACAAATAGAGACAAAACAAACAATACAGACTCTTCAGCAAAATTCAACAATAAATTGTTCTAAAAGGGGAACACTAGTCTGCCATTCCTATTTTCCCAATCTCTCCAGCCTCATCCTCTTTGCAGCCCTTAAAAATGTCATCTGGAAATAAACTAGTCACAAAAAGACAAGTACTGTATAATTCCACTTACATGAGATATCTAGGGTAGTCAAACTCATAGAAACAAAGTCACATGGTGGCTGCCAGAGGCCGGGGACAGTAGGGAATGGAGAGCTGTTATTTAACAGGTATTGAGTTTCAGTTTTGCAAGATGAAAAGTTTCTGGAGATTGGTTGCACAACAATGTGAATATATTTCACACTACTGTATTATACACTTAAAAACGGTTAAGATGACAAATTTTATGTTACGTGTATTTCACTAAAATTTAATGTAGTCTAAAATGTTGGACCCAGATTGTTACCATATTCTTGTTTACATATATTCAAGAATAACCTTTTACATTGACATTTATGTCTGTCATCTTATTTATAACAATTACTTGGTCATAATTCTCATCTTAATTGTTACTATTCTCATGATTAGTCTATATATCTATATTTTTATTTATATATCTATGGTTATACTTTCCTGTTCTCAATTTTTTAACTGAGTCATCACATTGCCAGTCTTGGGTTTTCAAGTAAAATTTTTACAAATAAAATGAGGAACTCTATTTTTCCATACCATGAGTAATAAAGAATATATTTCCATTGCCTTCGACTGAAGGTGAAGCTCTTTGAATGAAAAAGAAATGTTTTTTTTTCATCACAGTTTCAGGTATTCTCCCACTGTCTCCTGGTATTTAACGTTGATAAAAGGAAATATGGAAGTAACTTGTTTTTCATCCAGGATGAAGAAAATTTCAAACTTTCAAATTTTTCTTCATCCATGAAATGTAAAAATTTCAACATGATATATTTAGATACAAGCCTCTCATTATGTGGCTGGAATAGCATTAGTCCTTTTGATCTGCACAGATAATTTTCAGCTCATCAAATTTTTCTCCATTTGTATTTGATCCTACATTCTCCGATTTCTCCACAATGAACACCTAAATAAACGTTGAGTTTTCTATTCTCCCATCATCAACGCTTTTCTCATCATCTTAACCTCTGTGTTTCCTTTGCTTCTGGAGTGTATCTTGGGGTTGTCTTCTATATCAATGCTTATTTCCACAGTATCAGTAATGTTTCTTACTCCTCCGATGCAATTTTAACGCTATGAAAGCAATTTAGTTTTTCTTGATATTCTTCCTTATCTCACATAATACCATATTTATTGAAGCTATTCTTTTGTAAGTTCACTTTTCATATAAGTCTTCTGAGTAATCAAAGTGTTTTCTCTGAAATTTTTTTCTAGTTTTTTATTTTCAAAGATATGTCCTTGCAGATCTTGATCATATCCCATTTCCCTTGTTCCTCCGTATTTTCTCACCAAGGGCATATTGTTGTGTGTGTGTGGTTTTTCCCCCCTTTTTAACATACTCAGTAATGTAAACTAATTGGAAGTGACAGAAAACAGATCAATAAGCCATCTGAAGATGAGGGTAAAGGAAAAATGAATTTCAAAGCAGTCAGAGGAAACTTTGAGATTAGTGGAAAGGTCATCATCCTTGAGTGTGGTGCTGATTTCATGAGTATATGCATATGTCAAAACTGGCTGGGTGGGGTGGCTCATGCCTGTAATCCCAGCACTCTACAAGGTCGAGGCAGGTGGATCACTTGAGTCCAGGAGTTTGAGATCAGTCTGGGCAACATGGTGAAACCCTGTGTCTACTAAAAATACATAGCATGGTAGTATGTGCCTGTAGTGCCAGCTGCTCAGGAGGCTGAGGCACAAGAATTGCTTAAACCCGGGAAGCAGGGGTTGCAGTGAGCCAAGATCACACCACTGCACTCCAGACTGGGCAACAGAGTGAGATGCTGTCTCAACAAAACAAAACAAACACACATGTCAAAACTCATCGAACTGTACACTATATATATGCAATTTATTGTATGCTATTATACCTCAATAAAGTTAGCAAGTGACCTATAAAGAGTGGTTTCCAAATTTTCAAAAAGTGCTATTTCTACAGCACAAAAAGAATCACAAGTGAATCAGAAACATTCAGTGTAATCAGGAACATTTTTGAAGGTATGAATTACAACAAACAGGTATTTTTTTGCAGCTTCTAAAAAGTTATCTTACCAGGTTCCTCATTCATGGTCAAGTGAACTCTAACTACATTATAGTATATTCCCTAGTAAACAAAAGCACAAAAGCAGCAACCAGGACTTCTCTATAGTTTATCAAACTGGGAGAAGAGAAACTCTATCCACCTGAGACTACTATTCTGAATCAGCAATTATATTGGAGTGCTACAATTCTCAGTCAGATACCTCTCTACAAAATTCATCATCAGTATGCTACATAAGATGAGGAGTTCAGAAAAATCTTACAAATAATCATGTCTAGGATGTGGTCTACCTACAGGGCATAAGAGGATCACTGTAAGTATCTCCGAGAAGTACCTGCTTTTTCTAGGTCTAGGTCAGGTTGAGTATGGGAATGATCCCACGCACTGCAAGAACAGGTTATTTATTTAGTCTATTACTGGTCTAAGCCTCTGCTTCATAAATCTTGGACACTGTCCACAGCTAGGCATTGCCTTGGATGATAGGTATACAAAAAAGAAGAATGCAATACTCACCCAAAGGGGCTCAGAACTCATTAAGGGGAGTAGATATGAAAATAGAGATAAAACAGAGCACTAAATGCTAGTACTGTAAAACAGCACTGCAGAGAGGCTCTGAAGAAGTCTCACTGAGGAGGTGACAAGGCAGTACGAGCATTCCAGGCAGAGAAACAACATGAGCAAAGACACAAAGAAGAAGCACATGGCTAACGCTAAAGGCATGGTCCATGTGTGCAACGAACAAATCATGAAGGGTTATATTGTATGTCATGCTAACCAGCTAGGCTTAGCCTAGAGTGGAGACCTTGGAATCATATAAGGAGGTGAATGAAATAATCAGATTTGCACATAACCACAGACCTGCAATGGATATATCAGAGGGATTAAGAAATGAGGCAAGATATCAGCTACAGAGACTAGGAAATGATTAAAATGATATATGTGAGCTAAAGAGGCAGAGTGTAAATGTTTTTAAAGAGTTATTAAGATACAGCATCAATTATCTTCTTTATAAAACATTTTGCCCCTCTCATCAGCGGCCTGAGCCTCTGTATTCATTCCTCTGTTCCTTCTACATTCTTTCTCCCAAAAGCTCACAGGTACTCCCTTCTTCACCTGTCAACATTATATAAGGTAACATTATTCATGTGGGCTATTTTTGGGGTATCAATTTGGACATGGTAAGCATAAAATGGCAGAATACTTTATCACATCCCAACAGAAATGCTCATCTTCTAGTTCCACCCTACTTATTTAGAAAATACTGCTCTGCTTAGAAAGTACTTCAATTCAGAAAATGACAGCAGTCCAAAGTACCAAATTTTAAAATGAAAAATCCATTGCATTGAAAACATTGCTGCAAAGTACACAATGGAGCCAACTTCTTACCATTCATCATGTCACTGTTCGTTTCATGACATTAACAAGTGGAAGTGATGACTTTAATGATAAGATCAAATCTGAAAGTCAAGTGGTTTTCTTGTCTTCTTCCTGCTGAATACTGTAGGAACATAGATACGTGCAAGGTATAGAGCACTGGGCAAGGGGAAGATATGTCTAGTGGAATCAGGAATTAAAATATCACAGCAAAAACAAGAGTTTGGCCCTAGTTTTATTATATAAAATAAAATGAAAGAGGCTAAGGTCCCTAAAGAGCAGAATGTAAGTCAAAAGACCCCAAAAAGATTTGTAACAACTTTGAAAACCAAAACCTGACCATTCTTTCTTAAATCCTTCTTTGATCAATGACATTATCAAGCAAAAGCTAATAAGAGCCAGCTGGGTGTGGTGGTTCACGCCTGTAATCCCAGCACTTGAGGAGGCCAGGGCGGGCAGATGACATAAGGTCAGTAGTTCAAGACCAGCCTGGCCAACGTGGCGAAACGCTATCTCTCCTAAAAATACAAAAATTAGCTGGACATGGCCCATGCCTGCAGTCCCAGCTACTCAGGAGGCTGAGGCAGGAGAACTGCTTGAACCTGGGAGGCAAAAGTTGGAGTGAACCGAGATCACACCACTGCACTCTGGCCTGGGCAACAGAGCAAGACTCTGTCTCAAACAAACAAACAAACAAACAACATTCAAATTAACCTACAAAAGTACTTGTTTAAATTATTTGTTACCTAGATACGCTTTTATAGTCACACAGAAGGAAAGAAAAACTGAGATTTCAGTAGGAGATTTGCCTAAGATATTTAAATCACATCCTTTAATCCTATAAGGTAGAAAAAGATTAAAACTCAGGTAGTTAGATATATATCTACTTAATATTTTATTCTGTTTGCAATATATTACTAAAGAATTGCATGCTCTTTTTAAACATGATGCTTAAATATGCAAGTGGGAGTTGCCTTAGAGCCTGGACAGTTTAGTCCAGCAAGCTTAACTTCTGCAAAGTTCAGTGATTTTAACAAGCCTAGAGCAAGTCGACTATATTTGTAATATAAAACAATCCCAGCTTTCCATCTGTGAGGCAGAAAATACTTTGCATTATTAAATTGTAGCTGTATGTGGCAAAAGCAGATCTTGTAAATATGGAGAGGGAAAGAATTTAAATTGAGAGGAAACTTTAGATGCAGGAGGTCACTGTAAAAGGAACATGAAGCCAGGCATGGTTGGCTCATGCCTATAATTCCAACACTTTGGGAGGCTGAGGTGGGAGGATCACTTTAGCCCAGGAGGTGGAGACCAACCTAGGCAACATAGCAAGGTTCTGTCTCTACAAAAAATTTAAAAATCAGCTGGTATGGTGACACATGCCTGTTGTCCCAGCTACTTGAGAGGTTTGAGGTGGGAAGACTGTCTGAACCCAGGATGCAGGCTGCAATGAGCCGTGACCATGCCACTGCACTCCAGCCTGGGCAACAAGGCGAGACTCCATCGGGGCAGGGGGGAAGAGGGGAGTTACATGAGATACTTGGGTAAAAGCAATCACTAAAAAATACTGCCCAAAGCAGCAGATACAGTCACAATCTCACCTAGAGGAATTTATGACTGAGATCTCTTTTCACATGAGGATTCTGACCCTCCCTTAAGGGAAACCTAGACATTCAACCAAGAAAAATACAGGTTATAGCAATAGCCTTTAAAATTTAGCAAATTACAACCTATTTATGTGCAAGCCCTCTTGGAAGTTTTCTGGAACTAGGTGAAGTATTAATTAAGTGCCTACATCAATATATTAAAATTTTACTTGGATTCTATGTTACCTTATGACACCATTTCAGATAACACAAGACCTTAAAATCTGTAATGCCAGCACTTTGGGAGGCTGAGGCGGGTGGATCACGAGGTCAGGAGATCGAGAACCTCCTGGCTAACACGGTGAAACCCCGTCTCTACTAAAAATACAAAAAACTAGCCAGGCGCGGTGGCGGGCACCTGTAGTCCCAGCTACTCGGAGGCTGAGGCGGGAGAATGGCGGGAACCCAGGAGGCGGAGCTTGCAGTGAGCTGAGATCGCGCCACTGCACTCCAGCCTGGGCGACACAGCGAGACTCCGTCTCAAAAAAAAAAAAGAAAAAAAAAAAATACCGTTGTAAAGTTAAGGAAATTTTGAACTAACTGTATCCCATGAATGAGTCCTTTCTCTGACAGCAATGTAAAAGGAGAGCACTGTGTTGAAATTAACTCTTCTCCCATTCTTTCTTTCTCTGACCTATATATTAATACAATTCATGAAACACAAATCTGACTTGCTGAAAAATCCCTGATGACTCACTACTTAAGAACCTATATTCTATGTCATGGCTTTAAATGGTGCTCAACATCAGACACTAAGTTCCCTTCCTTTCCCCTTCTTCCATGTGAAATGCTCTTTCCTCCTCTAGGACTATATCCACCCTATAGCCTCTTGCTCATCTTTTATATCCAAACTGTTCCACGTATCTTATCATATTCCCTGGGAAGGGGTAGACATCTCTGACTCCACTATGATTGCTTCTTTAAATATAAACCTGTGTGCACACATCTCTTGCCCAGTAGGCACTCACATTTTTTAAAGGTTTGTCTTCAATTTCAGGCAAGAAATAGTATTCAGAGGTCAAATAAGGGTAATGGTAACTGAGAGGTGAAAGTAAATTCAAGAGACCTTTCTAAGCAGAATATGAATGAATATTTGGAGGATAAGGAAAAAGAAGGATTCCTGGGAAAGAAATCAGGAGCAACTCTAACCAAGGGTGTCTGGATAGGATTCTGGTGACTCCAGGATATCTTAAAAAGGGAAAAAGCAAAAACAAAGAAAACAAAAAACCCAAGTCTGGTTAAAGAAAATAAATTTTATTTTGGAAATGTTACATTTGAGTTAACCATGAGACATCTAGGGAAACATGTCCAAAAAGTAGTTGGACACTTAGGTCTAAACCATTAGGAGAGGAAGCTATTTCAAAGGCATACATCTAGGAGAAAAAGTAAATATATTTTAAAAATCGCAAGGTACTGAAAACACAGAGAATTAAAGACAAAAATCTGATTAAGAAGACAGAAGAAATCACCATACACAATTTTTTAAAATAGGAAAGTTCCTGAATTACCAGGAAAGGTCCTGTTTTCAGAAGCATGGGCAAAGTTTTAAACACAGCATGGCCAACTAAATCCAATAAATACTCAGGAATATGGAAGCAAGAACAGAACAGAAAGAAACCACTGGTCAAGGATTTAATGAGAATCATTTCAGTGGGGAGAAAACCTCAGGAAAAATCAAGATGGAATTTCACGGGAAATCAAGATGAGATTTTGACATCCTTCGTGTCATGTTACGAAGAAGAAGACAGCGATGAGATACTTGGTTGAAGAGGTTTGTCTGAATGAGGAGCAAAAGATATATATATCTGAAAATAAGAAATAAGTTGGCAGGTAGGAATCAGTGAAACAAGAGGCAGAGTAAGAGGGCTAGGAAAAGTAAAGGACAGACACAGACGTTTCAATAGACACAAGAAGTTGATGGCTTCATAAAGTAGAAACACCATGGAAAGGAAAGGAGGAAAAAAATTTATACAATGTTAATACAAGCTTCTACAAAATAAATTCTTGGTAGGAAAAAAGTAATCTCTAAAGATACATTTGTACCCTTTCTCATGTCAATACTGAGATTTATGTAACAAAAGTCACTCCACCTTTCCTTTTATGCCAATAGGCTTACAACAACATTTGCTTTCTAAAAATTACAATTCTATTTCATCATGAGACTTGAAAGCATCTGTTTCTTTTGCCTTCTTTATAAAATCTCTAACATTCTATTCTTATGCATCTTCTGTAACTTGGGTATGCCATCTTAAGCCTTTAGAGAAGAGCAGTATAAAAATTCAACACTTTTTGTTTGTTTGTTTTTGAGACAGTGTCACTCTGTCACCCAAGCTGGAGTGCAATGGTATGGTCTCGGCCCACTGCAACCTCTGCCTCCTGGGTTCAAGCGATTCTCCTGCCTCAGCCTCCCAAGTAGCCGGGACTACAGGCAAGCGCCACTACATTCGGCTAATTTTTGTATTTTTAGTAGAGACGGGGTTTCACTATGTTAGCCAGGCTGCTCTCAAACTCCTGACCTTGTGATCTGCCTGCCTCAGGCTCCCAAAGTGCAGGGATTACAATTCAACACATTTCTATTTGGTTACACATCAAATGACACTTTCTGCAGGAAGCCTTCTTGATCAAACTAGCTGGAAGAGAAAGTAGAATGAAGAAACCCCTCACTTTTATCAAGCACCTGCTATCTGTCAGGTGTGCTTCCCTATCTGATCCTCACAACTGGCATGAACACAATTGACTGCACAGAGCAGTTGGCTGACTTGCTTACTCTCCTGATGACCCTTACAATCATTCAAGGGAAAATTTTAATTCCAAAGTTCATGCTCTTTTCACTCCACCATGCCACCTACAAGGGCAGGAAACAGTGTTTCACAACTTTGAACTTCTACAACACCTGCGTTGTAATACTAACATTTAGTCTTTATCTTAAATATAAATATATATGCAATATATATTTCATATAATTATGTATATATTATTTTATATATTTTATGAACAAAAACATTTGGGAAAAGCAAGGTTCACGTGTAACTCACATTTTTATCTTCTCCAGTATCTAGCCGAATGTGATGCATACAATAGATGCTCAATAAATATCTGTTGGCTGAAAAATCTACATATAAACAGCTCTTTCTGAATTGTTCATGGTTCTTGCTGTAAAATGGTGTGTATTTTACACAAGGGCAAATGGCTGTCTCTGCTTCTAATGTTGAGCTGAAAAACTCAAATGTAGTATTTAATTGTTAACTCAGTAATCATTAGGCAATGAATGTTACTTGTTATCTCATAGAGTAGGTGACTGGGGAGACATGGAAAAATCTCCTTCTCTCAGGACCTTACAAGATATTCCGCGAATAGGAACAGCTCCAGTCTCCAACTCCCAGCGCGAGCGACACAGAAGACTGGTGATTTCTGCATTTTTAACTGAGGTACTGGGGTCATCTCACAAGGGAGTGCCGGACAATCGGTGCTGGTCAGCTGCTGTAGCCCGACCAGCGAGAGCTGAAGCAGGGCGAGGCATCGCCTCACCTGGGAAGCGCAAGGGGGAAGGGAATCCCTTTTCCTAGCCAGGGGAACTGAGACACACAACACCTGGAAAATCGGGTCACTCCCATCCCAATACTGCGCTTTAAGCAAACGGGCACACCAGGAGAATATATCCCACACCTGGCCGGGAGGGTCCCACGCCCACGGAGCCTCCCTCATTGCTAACACAGCAGTCTGCAGCGATCTAACCGCAAGGCAGCAGCAAGGCTGCGGGAGGGGCGCCCGCCATTGCTAAGGCTTAAGTAGGTAAACAAAGCCGCTGGGAAGCTCGAACAAAGCCGCTGGGAAGCTCGAACTGGGTGGAGCTCACAGCAGCTCAAGGAAACCTGCCTGTCTCTGTAGACTCCACCTCTGGGGACAGGGCACAGATAAATAACAACAACAAAAAAGCAGCAGAACCTCTGCAGAAGCAAACGACTCTGTCTGACAGCTTTGCAGAGAGCAGTGGATCTCCCAACACGGAGGCTGAGATCTGAGAAGGGACAGACTGCCTGCTCAAGTGGGTCCCTGACCCCTGGGTAGCCTAACTGGGAGACATCCCCCACTAGGGGCAGTCTGACACCCCACACCTCACAGGGTGGAGTACACCCCTGAGAGGAAGCTTCCAAAGTAAGAATCACACAGGTACACTCGCTGTTCAGCAATATTCTATCTTCTGCAACCTCTGCTGCTGATACCCAGGCAAACAGGGTCTGGAGTGGACCTCAAGCAATCTCCAACAGACCTACAGCTGAGGGTCCTGACTGCCAGAAGGAAAACTATCAAACACGAAGGACACCTATACCAAAACCCCATCAGTACGTCACCATCATCAAAGACCAGAGACAGATAAAACCACAAAGATGGGGAAAAAGCAGGGCAGAAAAGCTGGAAATTCAAAAAATAAGAGCGCATCTCCCCCTGCAAAGGAATGCAGCCCATCGCCAGCAATGGATCAAAGCTGGTCAGAGAATGACTTTGACGAGATGAGAGAAGAAGGCTTCAGTCCATCAAACTTCTCAGAGCTAAAGGAGGAATTAAGTACCCAGCGCAAAGAAACTAAAAATCTTGAAAAAAGAGTGGAAGAATTGACAGCTAGACTAATTAATGCAGAGAAGGTCATAAACGAAATGACAGAGATGAAAACCATGACACGAGAAATACGTGACAAATCCACAGGCTTCAGTAACCGACTCGATCAACTGGAAGAAAGAGTATCAGCGATTGAGGATCAAATGAATGAAATGAAGCGAGAAGAGAAACCAAAAGAAAAAAGAAGAAAAAGAAATGAACAAAGCCTGCAAGAAGTATGGGATTATGTAAAAAGACCAAATCTACGTCTGATTGGGGTGCCTGAAAGTGAGGGGGAAAATGGAACCAAGTTGGAAAACACTCTTCAGGATATCATCCAGGAGAACTTCCCCAACCTAGTAGGGCAGGCCAACATTCAAATTCAGGAAATACGGAGAACGCCACAAAGATACTCCTCCAGAAGAGCAACTCCAAGACACATAATTGCCAGATTCACCAAAGTTGAAATGAAGGAAAAAATCTTAAGGGCAGCCAGAGAGAAAGGTCGGGTTACCCACAAAGGGAAGCCCATCAGACTAACAGCAGATCTCTCGGCAGAAACTCTCCAAGCCAGAAGAGAGTGGGGGCCAATATTCAACATTCTTAAAGAAAAGAATTTTAAACCTAGAATTTCATATCCAGCCAAACTAAGTTTCATCAGTGAAGGAGAAATAAAATCCTTTACAGATAAGCAAATGCTTAGAGATTTTGTCACCACCAGGCCTGCCTTACAAGAGACCCTGAAGGAAGCCCTAAACATGGAAAGGAACAACTGGTACCTGCCACTGGTACCATGGCAAAAACATGCCAAAATGTAAAGACCATCGAGGCTAGGAAGAAACTGCATCAACTAACGAGCAAAATAACCAGTTAATATCATAATGGCAGGATCAAGTTCACACATAACAATATTAACCTTAAATGTAAATGGACTAAATGCTCCAATTAAAAGACACAGACTGGCAAAATGGATAAAGAGTCAAGACCCATCAGTCTGCTGTATTCAGGAGACCCATCTCACATGCAGAGACATACATAGGCTCAAAATAAAGGGATGGAGGAAGATCTACCAAGCAAATGGAGAACAAAAAAAAGCAGGGGTTGCAATCCTAGTCGCTGATAAAACAGACTTTAAACCATCAAAGATCAAAACAGACAAAGAAGGCCATTACATAATGGTAAAGGGATCAATTGAACAGGAAGAGCTAACTCTCCTAAATATATATGGACCCAATACAGGAGCATCCAGATTCATAAAGCAAGTCCTTAGAGACTTACAAAGAGACTTAGACTCCCATACAATAATAATGGGAGACTTCAACACTCCACTGTCAACATTAGACAGATCAACGAGACAGAAAGTTAACAAGGATATCCAGGAATTGAACTCATCTCTGCACCAAGCGGACCTAATAGACATCTATGGAACTCTCCACCCCAAATCAACAGAATATACATTCTTCTCAGCACCACATCGCACTTATTCCAAAATTGACCACATAATTGGAAGTAAAGCACTCCTCAGCAAATGTACAAGAACAGAAATTATAACAAACTGTCTCTCAGACCACAGTGCAATCAAACTAGAACTCAGGACTAAGAAACTCAATCAAACCGCTCAACTACATGGAAACTGAACAACCTGCTCCTGAATGACTACTGGGTACATAACGAAATGAAAGCAGAAATAAAGATGTTCTTTGAAACCAATGACAACAAAGATACAACATACCAGAATCTCTGGGACACATTTAAAGCAGTGTGTAGAGGGAAATTTATAGCACTAAATGCCCACAAGAGAAAGCAGGAAAGATCTAAAATGGACACTCTAACATCACAATTAAAATAACTAGAGAGGCAAGAGCAAACACATTCAAAAGCTGGCAGAGGGCAAGAAATAACTAAGATCAGAGCAGAACTGAAGGAGATAGAGACACAAAAAACCCTCCAAAAAATCAATGAATCCAGGAGTTGGTTTTTTGAAAAGATCAACAAAATTGACAGACCGCTAGCAAGACTAATAAAGAAGAAAAGAGAGAGGAATCAAATAGACGCAATAAAAAATGATAAAGGGGATATCACCACCGACCCCACAGAAATACAAACTACCATCAGAGAATACCATAAACACCTTTATGCAAATCAACTAGAAAATCTGGAAGAAATGGAAAATTTCCTGGACACTTACACTCTCCCAAGACTAAACCAGGAAGAAGTTGAATCCCTGAATAGACCAATAGCAGGCTCTGAAATTGAGGCAACAATTGATAGCCTACCCACGAAAAAAAGTCCAGGACCAGATGGATTCACAGCTGAATTCTACCAGAGGTACAAGGAGGAGCTGGTACCATTCCTTCTGAAACTATTCCAATGAATAGAAAAAGAGGGAATCCTCCCTAACTCTTTTTATGAGGCCAACATCATCCTGATACCAAAGCCTGGCAGAGACACAATAAAAAAAGAAAATTTTAGACCAATATCCCTGATGAACATCGATGCAAAAATCCTCAATAAAATGCTGGCAAACTGGATTCAGCAGCACATCAAAAAGCTTATCCACCATGATCAAGTGGGCTTCATCCCTGAGATGCAAGGCTGGTTCAACATTTGCAAATCAATAAACGTAATCCAGCATATAAACAGAGCCAAAGACAAGAACCACATGATTATCTCAATAGATGCAGAAAAGGCTTTTGACAAAATTCAACAGCCCTTCATGCTAAAAACGCTCAATAAATTCGGTACTGATGGAACGTACCTCAAAATAATAAGAGCTATTTATGACAAACCCACAGCTAATATCATACTGAATGGGCAAAAACTGGAAAAATTCCCTTTGAAAACTGGCACAAGACAGGGCTGCCCTCTCTCACCACTCCTATTCAACATTGTGTTGGAAGTTCTGGCTAGGGCAATCAGGCAAGAGAAAGAAATAAAGGGTATTCAGTTAGGAAAAGAAGAAGTCAAATTGTCCCTGTTTGCAGATGACATGATTGTATATTTAGAAAACCCCATCGTCTCAGCCCAAAATCTCCTTAAGCTGATAAGCAACTTCAGCAAAGTCTCAGGATACAAAATTAATGTGCAAAAATCACAAGCATTCTTATACACCAGTAACAGACAAACAGAGAGCCAAATCAGGAATGAACTTCCATTCACAATTGCTTCAAAGAGAATCAAATACCTAGGAATCCAACTTACAAGGGATGTAAAGGACCTCTTCAAGGAGAACTACAAACCACTGCTCAGTGAAATCAAAGAGGACACAAACAAATGGAAGAACAACCATGCTCATGGATAGGAAGAATCAATATTGTGAAAATGGCCATACTGCCCAAGGTTATTTATAGATTCAATGCCATCCCCATCAAGCTACCAATGACTTTCTTCACAGAATTGGAAAAAACTACTTTAAAGTTCATATGGAACCAAAAAAGAGCCCGCATTGCCAAGTGAATCCTAAGTCAAAAGGACAAACCTGGAGGCGTCACGCTACCTGACTTCAAACTATACTACAAGGCTACAGTAACCAAAACAGCATGGTACTGGTACCAAAACAGAGATATAGACCAATGGAACAGAACAGAGTCCTCAGAACTAATACCACACATCTACAGCCATCTGATCTTTGACAACCTGAGAGAAACAAGAAATGGGGAAAGGATTCCCTATTTAATAAATGGTGCTGGGAAAATTGGCTAGCCATAAGTAGAAAGCTGAAACTGGATCCTTTCCTTACTCCTTATACGAAGATTAATTCAAGATGGATTAGAGACTTAAATGTTAGACCTAATACCATAAAAACCCTAGAAGAAAATCTAGGTAGTACCATTCAGGACATAGGCATGGGCAAGGACTTCATGTCTAAAACACCAAAAGCAACAGCAGCAAAAGCCAAAATTGACAAATGGGATCTCATTAAACTAAAGAGCTTCTGCACAGCAAAAGAACCTACCATCAGAGTGAACAGGCAACCCACAGAATGGGAGAACATTTTTGCAATCTACTCATCTGACAAAGGGATAATATCCAGAATCTACAAAGAACTCAAACAAATTTACAAGAAAAAAACAAACAACCCCACCAAAAAGTGGGGAAAGGATATGAACAGACATTTCTCAAAAGAAGACATTCATACAGCCAACAGACACATGAAAAAATGCTCATCATCACTGGCCATCAGAGAAATGCAAATCAAAACCACAATGAGATACCATCTCACACCAGTTAGAACGGCAATCATTAAAAAGTCAGGAAACAACAGGTGTTGGAGAGGATGTGGAGAAATAGGAACACTTTTACACTGTTGGTGGGATTGTAAACTAGTTCAACCATTATGGAAAACAGTATGGCGATTCCTCAAGGATCTAGAACTAGATGTACCATATGACCCAGCCATCCCACTACTGGGTATATACCCAAAGGATTATAAATATTCTACTACAAAGACACATGCACACGTATGTTTATTGCGGCACTATTCACGATAGCAAAGACTTGGAATCAACCCAAATGTCCATCTGTGACAGACTGGATTAACAAAATATGGCACATATACACCATGGAATACTATGCAGCCATAAAAAAGGATGAGTTTGCGTCCTTTGTAGAGACATGGATGCAGCTGGAAACCATCATTCTTAGCAAACTATCACAAGAACAGAAAACCAAACACCGCATGTTCTCACTCATAGGTGGAAACTGAACAATGAGATCACTTGGACTCGGCAAGGGGAACATCACACACTGGGGCCTATGATGGGGAGCGGGGACGGGGGAGGGATTGCATTGGGGAGTTATACATGACATAAATGATGAATTGATGGGTGCTGACGAGTTGATGGGTGCAGCACACCAACATGGCACAAGTATACATATGTAACAAACCTGCACGTTATGCACATGTACCCTAGAACTTAAAGTATAAAAAAAAAAAAAAAAAAAAAGATATTCCTAAATTGGTCCCCTTTTTTTCTCTTTCACATTAAGTATTACAAATAATCAGGCTAGAAGCACTGTGGTGGCTGCGCATGGTGCCAACTGCTATGTAGATCAACCTTTCATGAGTGGGTTGTATACAAGTTCCCATAATGTACCCTGTAAAATTATGTAGCTGAGGGCTATGCGTTCTTCTGGCTTTTTAAGAGTGATTTGTGAAAGAAACACTTCCCTCATCCTCTCTTCCTTTTCTGAACCCTACTCTAAATTTGAACATTTAAGAACTTTATTGAATGTGATGTCTCCAAACAAGTTAGAGGATAAAGAAGAAAAATGTTTCTAAAACAGAATATGTTTAAAAAAAAAAAAAAAGTCCTTTGATTTTAGCACTGACCCATACACACCTCATTCTCAAATTACTTAAAGGCTTTACCTACGATGTCAGGTCTTACCTGCTGTTAACTAATTCTTTCAGCATCTTTCTCTAAATATTTTTATGAATAGAGACCCTATTTATAGTCAAATGCATACTGTCTAGTGCCAAAGTTTAAAATAACCTTGTAAGTATCATGAAATAGTGCATTTTTCCTCATTAAAAATATACTGATCCTAACGGACACAATAAACGAGGACATGAGAAGAAACAGACATGAATTTATTAAGAAGTGAATGAGGCCGGGTGTGATGGCTCACACCTGTAATCCCAGCACTTTGGGAGGCTGAGGCAGGTGGATCACGAGGTTAGGAGTTCGACACCAGCCTGGCTAACATGGTAAAACCCCATCTCTGCTAAAAATAGAAAAATTAGCCAGGCACGGTGGCAGGCGCCTGTAATCCCAGCTACTCAGGAGGCTGAGGCAGGAGAATTGCTTGAACCCGGGAAGCAGACGTTGCAGTGGGCCGAGATCGCATCACTGCACTCCAGCCTGGGCGACAGAGTAAGACTCTATCTCAAAAAAAGTGAATGAAATATGATTTGAAAAAGCCAGGGTAAATTTCTCTTTTCTTTGACTTTGACTTTAAACACCACATTTGAAGATAAAATGTGGTATGAGGTCCTCAAGGGCCTATGCAAATTTGTCTCCCTTTATGTACAGATTAAAACGTACTAAGTATGTCCTAAATTCTAAGATTTGAAAAATCAAGCAAATATCAGCTCCGGTGATCTCAACAGATGAACAGATGACAATGAATACTGCAGATTTTGAACTAGTTTTCCTAATAATTACCTGGTTCATTTCTATTAGTTTTATGATAACCCTCTGTTGGTTTTGATTTCAGTATCTATAAAATAACATTGAAGAGAGAGCTATCTCAAAATTTTTATGACTTAAAGAATTTCTTAAGTGCAAGATAAGCACATATCTATCATTAATAGATAATCCTTCTTTGATTTACTCAATTATTTATTTAGTGTCATCCTTGTTCCAGAGAGGATATAAGGTGGCTTACTTGAGGTACACCCGATATATAATCCTACAGGTTCCTAGAGGTGTTGCCACACTACATGCGTAAGTCAACACATAAAATAGCACAAGCACCTATAAAACCTATAAACAGGAAAGTAGCAAGTTAAGTCCATGTTATTCCAGGTAAGAAAGTTCTGCTTAATGTTACTAGAAGGGCCCCAAAAGTTTATATCATAAAATGTGCAAAAACTGCCCTAGGATTTAACATGTCTTCGTCATATTACCAGCCTAGAATTCCCCCACAAAACTACAGCCTTCCTGAACTCCAAAATAAGACATTAGTTTGGAACTGACTTAGAAGCAAAAATCTGAATTCTAGATTGCTATGGTTTCCTTGGATTTTACCCATTCTGGCATTAGGCAAGTGATTGAGATTGGGAAATCTTAAAGATCATAGTCCAAAGAATGTAGACACACAAAATAATAAAGCAAGTCAAAGCTAATTTCCAAAGATTACAACCCAATCAATCACACATTTCCAAAAAGTAGCAGTGGAGTTTTTAATTATTAAAGGTAAAAAGAGATTCACGTCTAAATCCCAAAATTAATGGTTTACCCTCATTTGGTCCACAAGAGTTGTTTGCTATAGCCGAGAGAGGACATTTTTAGTTCTATTGCTCAGGAGGGATTAACTTGTTAAAAGAAAAAAAAAAAAGTTAATATAAATATATAACTTCTGACTCTATCATAAACAAGGCAAATGTATATCCCTAGAAAAATGAAGTGCTTAGCGCGTCTCAGCCAAAATTGCAATGCCATGTCCCTAGGTGCTATCTGTGTTATAGAGAACCTTCACTATGAAAAGATTATGGTGCCCATCCCTGCCATATAACAAAGAATGCAAACAAAATATTAAGTCACAAATAATTTAAAGAAATACCATAAAGGCTACTTAAAAGCTCTATAAAATGACAAATGACAAAAAAAATTTAAATATTTTATAAAATAATATCAAATATTCCTTCTTCCGAAAATGTGTTGCCTTTGTTGCTTGTGCTTAAATACTAATTCCAATAGAGAAACTCAAGGTAAGAACTAAAGGCCTATCTGTAGATGTCCATACTATAGTTTGAAGAGCTTTAGGGTCACCCTTCAGAAGTTCTAAGTCAGCAAGGAAGTAGTCTCAAAGTCAGACATTCAAGTCTGATGCTGGAGAAAAACCAAGCCAGAGAAGGTGTTAAGTTTGTGGGTAGGCATAGGTATCTGCACTTACAGGATGATTGGATGGGATTCCACCTTCAAGTCAACAGTGGGGAACAGATTTCAAAGAGCCTATACCTCCAAAAGGGCTTGAATTTTTGCCATCTCTTCCCAAGTCGTTGGGGAATAAACACAAGAATAGATGGCAGCAATTTCCATGGGTTGCACATCTCCCAGTGGAAAACTACCAGCGAAAAGAAAGTGTTGGCATTCAAGGTGATCTTTTTCAAAAGCTTAGCTTGTATTTGGTATAACAATTCAAGCAGCAAAGTGATTTGATTGTTTCATTGCTTGTGGTGGTAGACTGAATTTTCTCATAAATGGATTGTGCCTTCTCAAGATACTGAATCTCAGTTTTGGAGATTTCATATATTGGCCAAGGCCAGAATACAGAGACAAAAAGAGCTTCCTAAAGATAAATTATGTCCTAAAACACCAAATATGCTTATATTTATAAAACAAGCTTTTGATAGAAAGTATAATTTATACCAATTGACTACAAAACAAAAAACTTAATAAGTTCTAGTTGTTCACATTAAAAATTAGAAAACAATTTATAGTCTAGGTTTAATTTATTTCAAAGTATTACAAAACAAACTCATAAGCTCATAAAAAATTCTTTAATAATGTCTATCGTTAAGTCCAAAACAAAATTCCTTAATAAGCCTTATGGTTGAGTTCATAGTATTACAATACACAAAACATATTAAAATGAATATTTTACTTTCTGGGTAATCAAATAAAATTCTAATTACATTCCATTTAAGTTGGATATAATGTGTATTTTATTACATTCTGGCTCTAAAAAACTAGAATTGATGTATGATTTACGTATATACAATTTTCAACTAATCATAAAATGTATTTATCTGTAGCATCCCAGTTTCAGGACATAGTCTCAAAAAGGTTTGAGTTCCAAGGAAAATTTAAAAGGGAAAAAAAAATTAGAGATGTTCTACCTTGATTGTTTCTGTTTGCCATGTTACATGCAAACAGAGAAATAAAGAGATACTACATTCAATGAAGCAAAAATGAAATTTTAACCAAGCTTCTTGACAAATATTGAAAAATCGAATGATGTTACATAACTATTCAAGGATTATTTATTCAGCTCAAGTAGAGAACGGTTTTAGGTGAGTATAATTCCTTCTGTACATGTTCAGAAATGCACTTCAAACAATAACTACTATATTAATTTCAAATCAAGCTTTCCTTCAAATGCAGAAAACATATCCGTCGTTTAGTCCAACTTATAATAGCTATCAACTCTTTTTCCACCAAAGGTTCCCCTCTACTCCCACCTCATTCTTTGTAAGATGAGTAAGGAGACTTTTAAAAAATGTTCGGATAAAATTCATTTTGTCTACCATGCAACACATGGAAAATATCAGTTAATTAAACAGGAAAAAATATTTGTAAAGTTAAAAGACCCTATAAGTTAATGAAATATTCTGAACTTCAGAAAAGTTTTGAGAAAATTTCTTATATTCTAAATAGCCTTTTTGGAAAGATAACTAAAATAATATAAATCCTCCATTCACACCCAACAAAATAAAATAAATGTAACTGGGAATTACATTTTAAATTGTTCATTTTTAATGTTTTGCTCTCAATGTATAGTAATATTTAAATGATTTATGAAGAAAATGACAAATCAACTTAGCATACATTTTTAAACCTGCGTTTAATTAGGACTTTTTATCTTTGAAGTGTATACTACTTTTGTCAACAATATGATTTTGTACAATACAGAATTAATAAGTATTTGGAAAAAGATAATTTTTCTAAAATAAACAATATAGACAGGACTCAGAAAAATACAATCTGTTTTGATTTTGCATTTTTACTTGTATATCTACTTGCTGTATCTTTCTAAAATCATGTTAAGACAAAATTGGTCTGATATATTTTCTTGCAATTTTGAGGTTCTTCTGGTATTTCAGCCTCACATTAGCTAAGCACAACTTCAAGGAAGATCAAACGATGCAGGACCTAAAAACTAAGTCTACCTGAGGAAACTTTTCCTATTACTTCGTATGAGCTTTTTGGTTTATTTTCAATGAAAAGACAGATGAGATTGTTTGGGGAGATGGGGGGCATGTGTAGCTGGTTCGGGGTTTTTGTGTTTGGTTTTGTTTTTGTTAGTTTATTCTTAGAGCACTCTTTTACTAAAGTCACCAATATAATTCATATTCTTTTAATAATGAAAAACTCCTTGTGCTAGTTTTATCTCACGAGAAAAAACACGGCTCCTAAATCAAAAGCAAAATGCTGTATGTTCAGAGCTATATGAAGACATCCAAGTTATAAAAGCCCATTTTCAGATCTGGAACAACTTCTGAAAACAAAGAGGGTATTTGGGATACCTTACGCTACAGAAAAAAAAATTCCTGCTTTCATTATTTCCTGATTCTGGAGATCCAATAAAAACCTTATGGAATAAAATGTCTTGCAAAAATCCTTCAGTGAAAACATAACCAACCACTCCCACCCCCAACCCCCTTTAAAGTAATGAGAGTTGGTAAACTATAATTACAGTATGAAAATGTTTACATTTTCTTATGAGTTTTAAAAGAAATATTAAAAGATTCATTGGCTTTTCAAACAGCAATTATTTTAGCACCTAAAAGATACACAACTAAAATATATGCATATTTATTTTCAAAGAAACACCAACAAAAATTAAAACATTGGTGATTAGGTAAATACTGATGACGCCAATATAAAAGTATTTGCCACTGCAAAGGGCCTAAGCACAATCACATCTTGTCCCGATCATACCTGCCTGCCAGAACAAAATAGGCAGCTGACCAATCATGGGGTGTTTATCTATACAGTGGTACCTTTGTTCTCCAACAATGTCAGATTGCAAACGTCCTGGAACACATATTTACCTGGAGGATTCTTGGCAGGATCATTGTGGCTTGGACTTCCTGATTGTCCAGAATCTGTAAAGAAATCACAGAAAATGTTTTCTTTTTAATTTGTTTTGAAAGAATTTCACAATCCTCAAGGGACTTGGAAAAAAATGTTTAAGGTATAAAAACGAAGGTGAGTGCTTAAATAAAATATACTTTCCCAAGCCTTTTGATAGAAACATTTTAGTCATCCAACTAGAGAAATGCATATACATATTTCTATGTCAAAAGGAAAAGACAAGTATTGGTCTACAGTTTTCTTGGGCTAGAGCAAGGTTTTTTTGAAACAAAAGATCTGGCTACAAAGCCACTGAAGACGGTTTGAAGGTTAGGCAAATACTGAGGCCTGCCAGTAGCAATATGAAATAAAGCAGATATATTCTCTTAAAAATGCAATCTGAGTGTAATTAAACATGCATTTAAAAGCCTGAAAGTATGTTTTTATTCAATGAGTAAAATACACAGAAATGAGAGTCCGCTTTTCCAGGATTTCACACATAAGTACACATACCCACTCCAATAATCCCCCAACCTACTGGATCCAGGCCCAGATTTGTCTATATCCCATAATAGCAATCGATTTGCAAACACCAAGAAAAGCATAAATTACTAGGTAGAAACCAACATGGCTTTGTGGAGAGCAAATGGTTGGATCAATTTAATTTCCAACCATGACAGATGGACAGACTTTGCAGATAAGGAGGAAGAGATCAATGTCGTATATCTGAATTTCCTACCCCATATTATTTCTCATTGATGCTACAGAAAGAAACGTGGAAGATATACAACTGTTAGGCAACATGTCTTTCTGGACTGATCTGACACTGTTGTGTTTTGCTCACTCCTCTTCCCTCTTTGTCCCCTCTGCATTTATCTGTGTCATTTGCCCATATTATTATACACTTACTTGCAAGTTGCTTTGTAATCTTCTTTTATTGGTTCTAGCATTTAAGTTTTGTCTCCCCAACTAAATTGCATATTCCTAAGCAGAGGCAGAGATTCTGTCTACTTCTTTTGTGTCTTCCTCAGTGTGCTGTTCATGGCTGTGAATGCACTAGGCTTGCAGTAAACGCCAGAGGAATGGATGGCTCAGCTCCAGCAGGCTCTTTGCTTGCCTAGAAAAGGCAATTTTGAACTTGATAATGAATTTCAACAAAATTTGATAGGTGGGGCACAAATGACAGTTCTGTCATATACTGCCATATACTGACAAGTCTCTTCCCCCAAACCTTGCCATTATACTTGAGCCAAGAAAGTGATTTGGTTAAGCAGGAAAATCATATGCTGGTTTTTTTATCGGGGTTATTCTGTCCTTTCAGGTAAGTGATTAACATACTGAAACTGCTGCTTCTACTATTAAATGTAAGAACATCCTGTTAGTTTCTTCTCATATAAAACCTGGTTATTTATTTCTGCCCTTTGCCTCATGCCTGTTAGCTTAGATATAATGCTGAGATCAGAATTTTACCCCTTCATCCCATTTCCTTAATTGTCTTTTTGGTTTTATTCTAGAACAGATCTCACGAAATCTTAGCAAGCATATTTAGTGATTCCCACATTTTCCTCCAATTGTTTCCTGATTTCTCAAAATGAAAGTAAAGAAACTAGAAATGACCACTCTTCATCTGGCTCGAGTCTCCTGAAGACTGTCAGAGAGCTGAGAATACTCTAAAAATCCCATCTCCCATGAAGTCCTCTTATTACTTTTTCTGAAATCAAGGCAAGATTCAGTGACTTATAAACTAGAAGATCAATCTTCTTCATTCTACATTCCTATAAAAAAAGTGGTACAATATGGGCCACTTTCCAGGCCTGGAGTATGATAGCTACATAAAAATGATAAATCATAACTTTTTGCTATAGCATCAGCTATTTTTCCCTTGAGTCCCTCTGACAAATGTCTCTCAGCATTGGTACTACATTCCAGTTTAATTTCTCAAGTGATTCTAACACTTTTTAGGAATTCCTACTTATGTATAATACACCCACTGACCAGAGCCTCCCTATGTTTTATTTTCCCTCCAAAGCTGTCTCACTCTTATGAAGGTTTAGACATGCATCCCTCAGCGTCGCTAATGCCACGCTTGTGATGAAACCTGAGATAGTTAAAGTTGTCACTTCGTTGCAGCAGTCGCCTCATTTCAGGAGTTGTAGACTCTCTGCATGAGCCTTAGCATGTTTAGTTACAGCAACTTCAAAATGGTGCCACAAAACTCTTTTCCATCATCTGTTGCTAAAATTTGGGTTCAGCAGAGAAAAGAACGAAAGTCTCTTCCATTCTTAAGAAAGGATCCAGCTAGAGAAACTCTATTCTTTTCTGCTGTAAATTATTTTTTCTTCTCATTTCCAACAATTGCAGACCAACTTCTTCGACTGAAAAAATATACTTACTAAAAAACCCACAAGCATTTGAGGCAAAGCTGAAGTAGACCCTAAATTTGAGGCACACATTTGCTTTTTGTAGCAATTCCACTTTCTAAAATGATCTGGTGTTTACTGGCACACACAATGACAGACTTTCCTTCATATGCCAAAGCTCATGCCCTCTCATGAAATAAAACAGGGTATACTGTGTCCCAGAAACATAGGAGAGGGCCCTCTCAGTGAGCAAATGACAGAGCATTTACTTTTCAGACTGTAAATTCTAACACTATAATCTACTCTTAACTCTTATGTCACCTTATATTGGTCACTTAATTCCAACTGCTGGAAAAGGAAGTAACCAGGGAGTCGCGGTTGGCAGAGAAACCAGAAATGAACTGTTATTGTGGTTGACTTCAGAGAAAGAATTATTCAGACCACATCTAAACCCCTTCCAATTCACCACCTAGGTCAAATTACTCTATACCCAAAGGTTTTATTTAACCACTTCCATCACTTTGCTCAACACCTCCCACCTCTCTCTCTCTCTCTCTCTCTCTCTCTCTCTCTCTCTCCCTCTCTGTGTGTGTGTGTGTGTGTGTGTGTGTGCGCTTAATATGTTATAGTGAAGCCTGGCTCTGTCCCTCACTAGCGGCATGATCTTGTACAAAATTACTTACTCTTAAGTGTCTTAGAGTCTGGATCTTGAAAACTGCAATAATATTATCTACCTTGTAAAATCATTGCAGATTATACCATATTAAGTACCAAAAGCATTGGGTCAGACACAGTCTATATTATCAGTAAATAAAAGACATTATTAATATTAAGCATAGAGTCACATTAAAAATGATTAATATAGTTAATGGTTTAAACATATTAAAATGAAAAAAAGTATTCACTGTAATGTGGCTCTATGCTTAATGATAACTAACTTTTAGGAAGAAAGGGAGAAAAGGGACATAACTAAGTTCTGTCCATCCCAACACAAGCATCTAAAAATGACTGGTGACTTGACTAAGCATGGAGAAGTGTGCGTCCACCTGAGAAGTCCTGTGTAAATGCTTTCATCCCTCACTCCCCAAAAGGGAGGAGCCCACTGCTGCTTCAAGGCTTTTAGGAGCTGTCATGCTCAAAAGGCAGTAGACAGCAGCCAGTTCATGAAAATTACCTTCCAGAAGGCTGAAGTCTTTGAGGAACAACGCTGCTAAGAGTTGTGAGCTGCCCAGCATACTGGGTCTAGTGTCTGGAAGAAAAAAAATTTTTTTTTTTTTTTTTTGAGACACACTCTTGCTCTATCACCCAGGCTGGAGTCCAGTAGCACTATCTCAGCTCACTGAAGCCTCCACCTCCTGGGTTCAAGCGATTCTTGTACTTCAGCTTCCCGAGCAGCTAGGACTACAGGCGCACACCACCATACCCAGGTAATATTTGTATTTTTTGGTAGAGACGGGGTTTCACCATGTTGGCCAGGCTGGACTCTAACTCCTGGCCTGAAGTGATCCGCCCACCTTGGCCTCCCAAAGTGCTGGGATTACATGTGTGAGCCACCACGCCCAGTTTAGTGTCTGGAAAGATTCTGATGCAGTAGAGAAAAAGAGAGGAGTTTTTGAAGGCAGCCAGCCAAAATCAGTCCTCCCTCATTCCCTTCCACCTCTCATTTTCTCTTCCTTGATCTCAATCTCTATTTTCTATATTTCTGTGTTGTCTCTTTCTGACTTGACTGGGCGTAACGTTGAACTGAAATAAATTTTGTATTACATATTTATGAAAGTTTCATGTTCCCCATTCTTTAAATGTGGATTAAACATATGTTTATTCTTCTAAAAAAAAAAAAAGGTAATGAAGTTACTTCTAAATTATTATCTTTTAAACTTAATCAGTTCCTTCCTCTCCAGGTTAAAGATTCTCCAAGTACAAGAAAAGGTTCACATTTATGCGGGACCCTTACCAACTTTTCAATCCTTTCGTCCACTCCTTTTGTAAAAAGCAGTCAATCTCTCGTGGCTCTTCCAATATCTAAGCTTTACCCGAGGAGTGAGCAGTTTTTTCTAATGACCCCATTTTATGGAAGATCCTGGGATACGTAAGTGATCAAACAGCGTGTCCAAAGTTACAAAGCAACTATTAAAACTTCTGTTCTCTATATGGGCAGCCTATTCAGACACAATACTTCTTGTATTGTTATGATGCAATCCTAAAATAATGTACAGCCAAATGACTTTTCAGTAGTTTAACTGTTTCTGGAAAACTTATCTTCCCCTAACTTCCCTCACCCTTCCCACTATTCACCAATACATTCAAGAATCTTTTTATTAAGCCTTTAGCTACTTTCTATATCTAAGTTGGAAGTAATCATTAGCATCACTGAACTCTATACACTAATTGATGTCTTAAAGAGAGGCCAATTCTACAAATCAAATTTAGTTTGGATTGTCTCCATTAAGCAAAGGAAATTCTAATGTTTTCTGGACAATCTGGTGGAAGCTCTATAAGATGTGTGTTAAATATATATGACAATAAATAAATAATAGCCTGTAAAGTATTTCTTACTGAGCACTAACTTTCTGGAGTAGATACAGTGCAACTATCTGAGGTAAATAAATCATCAAAACTGTCAAAGATTTTTTTGTAGGTCATTAATGTAAGCATCATTCAAATGTAAATCAATTAAGATTTACGCTCATGCCTGTAAATCCCAGCACTTTTGGAGGCCGAGGCAGGCAGATTGTTTGAGGTCAGGAGTTCAACACCAGCCTGGTCAACATGGTGAAACCCTGTCTCTACCAAAAAATACAAAAAAGTAGCTGGGTGTGGTGGCACACACCTGTAATCCCAGCTACTTGAGAGGCTGAGACATGAGAATTGCTTGAACCTGGGAGGTGCAGGTTGCAGTGAGCCAAGATCAGCTCATGTATTCCAAACACTCGGTAATGTTTGGAACACAGTAAGTGCTCCATAATGCTTATTAAATTTATATTTAATTTACAATAATGATCTTTAAATATTGTTTTTAAAAAAGAATACACACTCTATGCCATGTAGAAGTTCAGAGGCTGCCTGAAGAGACGGAAATATACAAATTAAAAAATACACAAATCAAGAGGGGACAGATGATTCTTCCTAGGAAGGGTAGGCAAAGGCATATCATAAAAGATATCAAAAGAAGGTGACCTTAGGAACAATGCCATGAAAAAATGACCTGATTTCCTACCTTTCTAAGACATAGTTCACTCTTTTACCAAGATGATCTTTATAAGACCCAAAACTGATTAAGCTAAACATCTGCTAAAACCTTTACATATATTCTGAAACTAGTATGCCATTCGTGGCACCTTGATCTGGCCTCCATCAGCACCTGGGTCATCCTGTAGCCTTTTGGTTCCTTGTGTGTCTCCTTCATTTGATGTCTCCAAGTCTGTGCATAATGTTCCCCCGTTTTTCTCCCTGAACTCCCCCATGGTGAGGTCATCCCCTTTAGATCCTCAACAATATGACATGAGGTCTACTGCCCTATTTAGCCTTATATAGCCCTAATCTTTGGGATAAGGCCTGGCACATTTGGTTGAGTCAAATGAACAGAAAACCATCAGTCTATAAACTATGAAAGTGCACAAAAAAGAAAGACAAAGCATACCGTTCTGTGTAAAATCACACATTAGAAGTCAAACAGATAAATTTCTTGTGGCAAGCCAGGGAAAGAGACACACAATTCCCAGGGCTAAGTCTCCCAGCCTAATGTAAGGCTCAGTCCTACTTCCCAACTTCCTGAAGAAATATTTGGAAAAAGATAGGGTGGCTAAGACGTACTATTTTGAGTCAGAAATTATTTTTTGTCCATCTCCTATAAAGAGAAGAAACCTTTGGTGAAGGTCCAGGTCCCTACTTTGCAAGCACTGGGCCAAGAAAGTTTTAATGACCTTTATACATAAACTTTCTACTCCTAGATGAAATTTCTTTTAGGAACTCTTTTTATTCTCTGACACCATAGCTTGAGGATCAACAGAAAAAGATAACTGGAGAAGCATAATTTTAATTTATAATGATTTTGGAGCAAAGAAGGAGCTGTACAAGGTGAGTTTTCAGGTCCCCTGTGGCTCTAAAATTCTATGATTCCATAACAATATAGCTTTTATATCAAGGGATATCAGAGGAGTAAATGAAACCCACACTGTAACCTATTAACCTACAGACAGCCTCTTGCTAGAACTAAACGTAGTCATCATGTCATAAAGGGCCCCTTTGTCATAGTCCTTTGCCTTAAGCAGGTGAAGAAATAGCCCATTGTCAATGAAAGAATACCATGAGATTTTTTAAGGCTTAGAACAGTCTCTTTCTTTCTCTCTAAAACATTATTAATTGATAATATAACAGTATATTTTTACAATTAAGTATATAGCATGCCAGAAACAAGATGTAACAGGTAAGAAACAAAAGCTTGAGGGAAGGAATACAAATGCATGTATTTTATAGTAGGGGAATAAAAAAGTAAAACAAAAACATCTGTATTATTAAGGGTAATGGAGAGCAAACTATTCTCCTTGGGTCAAACCTTCTCTCTCTTCCCCTCTCTCTGTCCAAAGTTTTCTACCATACCCTTTGCAGTTTACTGTCTCCCATGACTGATTCTTTGAGATTTATAGCACATTAACTTTCCATAATCACAATTCTTATTACATAATTTGGCTTTTTTTTTCTAGCACAGTTAAAACACTAGGCAGCTTCAGTTTTAATGGAAGATTGCTTCATTGCTTTGGGTGACATAAAATTATAGTTTTACATTATTTTATTTTCTATTAGATGTGTATTAAAATAAGACAACGAAAGAACACAGGAAAACTGAGTGTTTTCCTTGCCTCTCGTAAGCATGTAAATATTTGGGAAATGGTTTCTCTCTCTCTCTCTCCCTCCCTCCTTCATGCTTCTCTCTCTCTCTCTCTCTCTCTCTGCATGTGTGCGTGTGTGAGAGAAAGTGTGTGCCTGTGTCTTCCTTTATCTCTCTGTCTCCCTCTGCTTCTGTCTCTCTGTCTCTCTGTCTCTTTTCAACAGGGCATTAAATTATTTGGAGTCCACTTCACTGCAAAACTTGGTTAACAAGCTGTACATGGGAAGTTTTAACTTTATCACTTTGTTAATGGAATCCCTGACCTTGTTTTTTTTTTTTTTTTAAGTGAATCTGTACTCCTCCTAAACCCAGTTCTGAGCAATAAGAGAAATTAGACCTCTCTGCATATTTTGGCAGAACCAAAATAACATTTGGGAGATGCAGTTTCCTGCATATTTTAAACCATTTACTATTTTACATTTGAAGGCCTGTATCTTCAGATCCCTCTTTCTGTTGGTTAACATTGGTTTTAAAATATATGTTGGATTTAGCAAAACGCATAGTTTAAAAAGATGTTGCTACATTTAAGATCTTCACGATAAAATAATTTCATTAACCAAAGAAAACTATAGAACAAGAGAGTAGATATTTCGCTCCTGAACATTCCACTTGTTTTATCATTAAGCTTTCTTTTAAAGAGCCACTTTTTGGCTTAACAAGGAGATTAGGTTCAAAGCGTCATATCCCAAGGATTAAAATAAGGATTTGTTAAGGCTCAAGACTCAAATTTGTCCACAGGGAATTAACTGAAAAACATAGGCCACTGAAATTTAAGGTAGAAAAAAAAATCATACATCAAAAATCACATATCAAAAAAAAAAAATCAAATCAAACCATTCGACCACAGGGGACTACTAATGAAACTCCTGCAAATATGAAACCCCTGCACAAAAAGCGTTAAATCTGCCAACATCTCTGACCAGAGCGCTGTGGTACTTCATTAAGTAGCACCAACCCACACCCCCAACAATGGGAAGCTAGGATAATCGTATCTGACCTTTCTGCCCCACCCTAAGATTAAGTTCAATGACTTTCTACTGATCTAGGGATTGAGTGAACCAAACGTCATAATCAGGATCACCTACAGTTCTTGCTTTTGAAGGCTTTAACCTATAGAATGCAAAAACACCGTACTGGTCATTATCAAGATTGCTGACTTTCTACAGTGTGTTTTCAATTAAGTAAATAAAATGTGGTAATTAAATCAAGATTACATAATATGTTTTTGATTTGTAATCTTATTTAAATTAATTAACTGACTCAATCCTTGCTTAGTTTTTAAACTGGTCGAGTTAAGGAAAGAGTCCCTGGGAACAAATCCAGTTTTCTATCTTTAAAAACAAGGCACAGCAATCTGGCAGACTTAAAAATATATATTAAATGCACCGGCATAATGTATATACAGAGGCAAGGGTGCTAATGTAGAGGAGAGAAGAGTTTTATGGCATGATTCTGACTAAAAGAAATAGCTCTCGCACTAGAGAGAAATAAACTAAAACATTATTTATTCAAAACATTTCTTTTCGAATTTTATGAAGATTGCATATTTGTTGGAAGCAAAACATTTCCAGCTGTATTTTAAGTTTCTGAAGAGAGTTGTAAGATTTATAATCTTTCATAAATGCTGCCCATATCTTATAATATTAGATGAACACGCCACTGCGTACTTTGAGGAACAATTTGCCAATGCAGTTTGCCACATGAAAATAATAAAGTCCTTTCCAAAACCCAGCCAGATCCAGTAGGAAAAGAGGAGATGAATGTTCTGTCTTTGCAATCTGGGAGACATTTTGGATTTCAGCTATACTATGTAATACACATTTTTTTTTTCCCCTTGGAAACCAAGAAACCTGCATTTTACAGCAAGGTATGTAGTGCAAAGAAAATGTTGGTGAAATAGGAATCTGGAAATGAAAACCAGAATGTCATCAGACTTAAGAACATAATCATGGAGGCAAATTGAAAAATCAATGCAGAATTTCAACATAAACCAAATGCAATGTTTATGATTCTATTAGTCTTAAATTTTTCTCTTAAAAGGAAAGCATAGAAAAATAAGTGCTGTTTTACCTCCAAAGTCCTGAACAGCATTTATGTTACTACCTAGCACCATGACTTACACATGTGGTTTATCCTAGAGTCTTCACGCATTATTCTAAATCCCACACATACAACACTCCTGTGTACACATGACCCCTCTGTGCTATGTCATTTCATGTATTTTCCCCAAAACTTAATATATCTAGGTTAAAATCAGACGTAAGATTTTCTAATATTTCATTGGCAATCTTTCTT
Organism: Trachypithecus francoisi; assembly: GCF_009764315.1. Taxonomy (NCBI): domain Eukaryota; kingdom Metazoa; phylum Chordata; class Mammalia; order Primates; family Cercopithecidae; genus Trachypithecus; species Trachypithecus francoisi. The sequence goes on from NW_022681461.1 coordinate 44,084,938, forward strand.
CTCAGGGAGCAGGACGTGTTCTCTCCAAACTGTCTGGAGAGTCAGGACTCCCGGGTTCTATTCGGCAACTGCCAAGCGCTTGTATGCTGACCCTAAGCAAACCATTTCACGCACAAATCAGTTTTCACCTTGCCCAGTCGCAACTAGTTAAGAAAAGGTAAGAGTTTAGTCTTAGTTGTTTTCAAAGGAATTAGAAATAATAGGAAAAAAAATAATTTCATAAAACAGTGAAATATGTACAAGTATTTTTGTGGAAAAAGGCTATGAGATATATATATTTAATGTACTTTAAGGTTTAATTAGTACTCCTCCTCCTCCAAAAAAAAACCAAAATCCCCACCTAGTTGGTTGCACTGCCCCTTGTAAACACTGACAACACAGGTAATTGAAGGACTGACTGGGTTAGAGTGCAACTCTTCTGCTACATTTTAAAATCCATGGGGTCAAGAAACATGTGAGCCTTATTTACTGCCCTAGCATATTCCTGGCACACAGTAGATGCTCAATCAATATGTGTTGAATGACTAACCACGGTTTTACAGAGAACAAGATGATGACTGGTAGCACTTAAAACAGTTCATCTTCCTTAAATTACAAACAAACTGCCAGTAATGCCAAGCATAACTTTTAGTTTTTGCTTATTATGTACATATATTCTAATTATTAAGTTTCTACAACCTCTCTACAAATACAAATGTAGTGATTGACTCAATGACCAAAAAGTCGTATTCGTATTTTGTAATTGCTCATTTTTTCACAGGCATATGCTCCTAAAAAATTTTTAATTGGATACAGATTTATCTATTATGTTAGCTAAAAAGATACTTTGCCAAATCATTAAAATGTTTATGTCTATATCATTATGTGAGCTTAGAGAGAAGAAACTGGATGGGTTTTTTATATCTTACGTTACTTACATGTGATTAATAACCAGTCCTTGTTTTATTATTAAATTATGGCTCTTAAGTCTGTGATAATATATTCATATAAAAATAAATGTATATATTTAATCTCAAGATGCATAACAATTAACTGGATAACAGAGTAAGATGACGCATAGCATACTTTCTATCAAAGTAAAGTAGATTTGTATGTGGGGTATTCATTATTGCTTCTGTTCATAAAATAACTTTATCATAATATTAGAGGGAAAAAATCAGATAAGTCATTTGATGAACAGGAAGCTTGCTGATGTGGCAGATAATAGTATTAAATGTCCTAACAGTTCCTTTATAAGTGGTTCAAAGAACTTCTGTCCCCATGTTTTCAAGGCAAAAGCTAATTTACCAGGAATAAAACTATTTGAATAATGCATCATTGAACCAACATTTTGGAAAAGGGATAAAATGAGGAAAGAAATGAGAAGACAGTAACTTCCTCTTGCAAATTAAAACTGTGCATGCAAAGAAAGGAACTCAATTATACTGATAAAACAAAAACAAAAAATAGCTAACATGATTTCCCTTTTTTTAAAACAGAAGGTGAAGAATATTCTAACAAATGAAATAATGTGTTTGAAAGAACTTTGAAAACTTTACAGGCTCACAGAGACATGAAGATAGGGCATTTTGTGGGGCAATATTCTTTCAAACAGTCATTTTAAGATAATAGTTTAAAATACAGATAATCCTGGCCAGGCACTGTGGCAATGCCTGTAATCCCAACACTATGGGAGGCTGAGGTGGGTGGATCACCTGAGGTCAGGAGTTCAAGACCAGCCTGGCCAACATAATGAAATTCCATCTCTACTAAAAATACAATAATTAACTGGGCATGGTGGTGGGTGCCTGTAGCCCCAGCTACTTGGGAGGCTGAGGTGGGAGGATCACCTGAGGTCAGGAGTTCAAGATCACCTGGCCAACATGGTGAAACTCCATCTCTACTAAAAATACAATAATTAGCTGGGCTTAGCAGTGGGTGCCTGTAGTTCCAGCTACTTGGGAGGCTGAGGTGGAAGGATTATTTGAGCCCTGGAGGTTGAGGCTGCAATGAGCTGAGACTGCACCACTACACTCCAGCCTCGGTGACAGAGTGAGACCATATCTTGAAAAAAATAAATAAAAATTAAAAAATAAAATGCAGATAATTCTAACAAAGAATAATAAAGAATAACAGAAGCCCACCATGAAATCTACTACTCATTACTATGGTTATTTGGGAAACGGGAAAATAAATGATGAGGGGCATGTTCACTTGCTATATCCATTTTAATGAAGGGAACTGAGAGTATAATGGTGCAGAGCTGTGCACCAGGTGCTCAAAATTCCTCCCATTTTGTCTTGTTACTCATTTTATCTTTAATAGAGATTCAGATCAACTCCTTATGATTCAAAAATGCCTAAGCCAAATCCAAAGAGTATGAAAAAATCAAGGTTCTGCATAATGTCCCATCCATATGCCTTAACCCTGAATGATATCAAACCTATGTAATCTTAGACATCAATGCGTTCCAGATGTGACAAAATTTTAACACGGACCAACTTCAAGCTCTTTACTCAGACTCATCTCCCATGCTCATAAAGATTATTTTCATTGCACGTACCACTACATATGGCTCATGTTTAACTTTCCAAATTGATTATTATGCTGCCATTTCAAAACTGACATTGCCTTCTCATCCAATCAAAAAACAAACTATGTTGCATATTCAACCTCCAACAAACACACACACAAAAACAAGAAATCATATCATTATTTCCAAGTTCTAGATAGTGATTGGTTACAAGACCAGTTGAACTTTTCCTTGCCCACTCTTGGTACCTCCAAAAGATGGAAAAGGGGAAGAAGGGATCATCCAATTCTTTGTCAGAATTAACTGCCATAGGAATAATTTGAGTCTGTCACCTGTTGTTTTTGGTCTTAAAGATTGCTTCTAATTAGACAAGATCAATTTTTTCTTGATATTTAAAGCATGTTAAAACTCTAAAACTTACTAACAAGATTGTTCATGGATATTTTTCAAAACCATCTAACAGCAAGGCCATGATAGAAATGTATAAACTAAATTTTCAGATAGGATTTAAAACATTAGTACCTCAACACCAGTAAGAAAAACTGGTGTGATAAAGCTTTGGATATTATGCAAACTTAATTCCCCTGCCCCAAACGATTGCTTTGAATCTTACCTAAATCTCTCCCTCCACCCACTCCCAAAATTAGAATTGTCCTGTAATGGTAACTTGTCCTCAGATTCATCCTGAATTCTGTTCCTGCAAACCACCTTTCCCAGTTCCATTAACTATTGACTTCAGGCTAGGTCCAACCAACAGGAGGTAATGGTAGGAGTTGGGGAATTTGGAGGGTGGGAAGAAAGGAGAAGGGGAGGTATTCCTTCCCTCCTCTGCTTTGGCATTTGTCTCCGAACAGTGGCGAGTTTTCCTTTCGTGATTCTTGCTTCCACTGAACAAGTTCCTCCCTCTGTGATGCCCTCCCTTCAGGCAGCTCCAGCTCAATTTGAGCAGTAGATTCCTATTGATGCTAATATCTGGGTGACCTCACTGCCCATTCAGCTTTTCTCACTGAAACTGGCCTTGCCCATGAAATTCCTCCTATTGGACTATCTGGTAGTTTATTTCACTCAAATCTGACAGATACATTTGTTTTTTGAAGTTGGCATATCTATCACTCTAAAATACAAGTCAGGTAATAGAGTTAAACAGTATTAGACAAATACAATAATTCTGTAAAAATCAATAGATTTCAAGTATTTGTTATGATTCTCATTTTTTAAAAAAAAAGATGGGAAAACACTGCCACCATTCAGTACTAAGTACAAAATTCTATATCCAAAAGTTTTTTATAGTGTATATTGATACATAAAAATAATCAAGTTTTTTAAAAAGATAATTAGATTTTCAATGCCATGTTCCAAATATATCTCTTCCAGGAGGTCTTCTGATAATCCTACCCCACCATCCAAGTTTACTTCTTCTTTTTATCATCTCCTAGTCTCTCTATCCAATCTTTAAAAAGTTGCACATACCAAGTTTTTTCATGTGCATGTATTTTTCCTACAAACATGACTGTATGCTCCTTGACTGGAACAATTATAAATTTGATTGTGTTTGTAAAACATTATACATTTACTTGTTTTTCATGCCACAAACAACTTTGAAATGCTTATCAATTGTCGGAATAACTAACAGTCTCATGGGAATAATCAAAAGGTTTTCTTAAATATGTACCACTATACATCAGCATAAGAATAATATGTAACAGGAAAGAGAAATGATTTCAACATTACTCTGTTTCCTTTAGGAAATGGTTCATAAGTCCCCACTTGACATCAGGCATTTTACATAAGAAAAACTACAAAATAAGAAAAGAAAAAATTACAAAATAAGAAAGCGTTTTTTCTATCAGAATAGTACACTCTATGGTGTTTTGCTAAAACACTCTACGAACACGAGAAAACAAAAATATTTATGTTCATATGCACAGGGATATATATGAACTCACAGTACCAAAACTTTAGAATCACAAATGAAAACAGTACCAATATACTTCATGTTTTAAGCTGTGCTAGATAACAGCCCGGCTAGAGGGAAGTGACATAACGGAAAAACATACAGCATCAATTCACATGTTGCCAACTTTTGTTGGATAGCACTAACAGGATGACACTGGCGTTGGATGTGCACACTTAGCTGCCAGCATTGCACTCTATGCAATGTCCTTCTACATCCTCTCTCTCAATCATTTTGAACCCCCACCCCCAAGATTTATTTTATGTCTCTTTTTAAAACATTATTTTCCTAGTTGGTGACAGTTACCACCAAACATCATACAGAGATCATTTCAACTGAAAATACATGTTTATTATTTTTTTAAAACTGTGCCTGAAATGTATTTTAGTCAATCTATGCCACATAAAGCAAACTTCTAATGCACATTTATAATTTAATTCAATAAATATTTACTGAAAAAAGAAAATGGGTTGGAGTCTAAATAGACATAAAGTGGCCATGAAGTAAGTCTAGCAATAACTTCCACTTTTTGTGTTTTCCCACCACCCTTTATTTTCCCCAATGAGAAAATTAGAGTATGACAGGTAAGCTAAGATACAATCTCCATAAATATGACAGCAGACATATTGCACAGACACTAAAAACTATAGGAATAATGCTGAGACCACAAGATAGAAATAGCCCTTGACTTTTTCTGGTAATGGGGGGGTGGAATGGGTGGGACAGAGAGCCTAAAGCCAGAGAGGAAAACGAATCCAAATTTTAACCAAGTTTTTTATTACACACATACTATTTGAAACTTAAACTTTCATTATAAGTTACAGTCCCAAAAGAAAAAGGACAATAAGAAGAAATAAAAATTATTCCAGTTCTTCCAATGTACTGTATATGTACATGCTTTGATTTAAGATTCATGCCATAGAAGTAGATAATTCAATTAGAGCCAAGATAAAACAAATGAGATACATTATATTAAGCAGACAGCAAATTATGATATAATTTGGCTGAGAAATAGGTTGAAACAGGCACTATCCTAGAAACGGGATGATAGAGCAAAGAACTATGCTCCACCTTCAATGTATCTGAAGGTCTGTTTGGAGCCAAATTTACACAAAATATCCACTTACCAACGTCACAGAAGATAGAACAAAATAACACTGAGATAATTTATTAGGAAATTATTTTTTAATATTGGAGGTGCACTATACCACCCCAATCCAGCACACATACTCTCTCTCTCTTTCACAAAAGAGAAAGAGATCCCATAAGCTTCTCCACAATGTTCTACACCTGACCTGGAAGGAAATCCTTTTCTTCCAGGCTTGCTTAAGCCAATAAGGGCCCCAGAGAATGCTAACTGCCCAAGAATTGAACTGAAACCATTAATTTACTTCATAGGACCAATCAACTGGCAAAAGAAGTTTTAAAAAAAATCTTTTGGTACAACTGACCTACACAGTATTTAAACCGCCAGAGATGGCAAGGTTTGATGTTACAGCTTCCATCATCAATCTGCAAAATTCTGTCACTGCCTGATAAATGCACAATGCTTCTCTCTCCTGTGATGCTTTTAGGAAATAATGCTTGTCATTTTCCATCTTATTGACAAAATATTTTATTTTTTAGAAAACTCCATATCTAAGGAATGCTTTAATGAAGTAAAGATGAGTTAAAACATCAAGCTAATTTTGTAAGGACATGAAACAGAGAAATAATCTCAAAGAAAATGATAAATTCTAATTTTTATTTGAAAGTCTAAAGCACAAATGAGACAACTTTTATTGTGTTGCCGCTTCATTCTTATTTATTTAGGTTTATTTATTCAATGTCAATACAAATGACTGCAGTGAAGCCAGGATTGCAGACCAAATTTGCATTTGGAAGTTCGGTCACCGTAATCTGGATCCCAAAGCCACAGCTTCCTCCTCACGTTAGACTCCCATTCAAAGCTATCACTGTGTTTTCAAAGTGACAATACTGTTCAATTTTATTTTCACAGAGCAGGAATCTTTTATGGCATTAAGGGTATGTATGTCACACCATGAAAACCACAATGACATTGCAAACACAGAGAAAGGAATCTAGTAAGGGCATTAGGAAGAAAAAGGGGGTGGAGAATTTAAGAAAATGTTTTTAAACTTTTTTTTGCAAAAGAAAATGCATAATAAAATAACTGAAAGTTCCCTATTAATATCATTCAGCAATTATTAAAAATAGAATAAATTAGCTGATATGATCCAATCACCTGGTAGGGAACAGCATGTGTCTCCTTAGTCCACTGGCAGTGCTAATGGTGCCCCTAAATGATGGATGTTTTTTTCTATGTTGAACTTAATTTTCCATTCACCTGTTTACCTGGATTAGTTTTCAGCTTAACATTCATTAAGCATCAAGACATAACAAGAGGTGCAGTGATGGTGAGATAAAAGTCTCAAGGCCATTACTCTTCCCATGAGGCACTCAGGGAGGATCTATAAATGAAAGATAGCTTCACTTACTTGGGTTAAAGTGAAGAAATATGAACCCACTGTAGAACTTTGAAAATCAAAGAGAGAGCTTTAAAAAGCCATGCATTTATGTTTTGCCTAATTTTTCATTTTTTCTCATTAGAAGGCAAGGTCTGATTAAATGTGGGTTATTTCTGATATTTCAGCTTCTAGTTTGTGGAAGGGGATTCCTGTTTAAGGAGGGAATGCTGCCACTCCCTACTCTTCCCAGCAGCAGCACACTGGACACCTGAGGAGCCAAAAGCCCTACACCAAAATACACCACTTTTAATCACAAATCAAACAATAGTAATTAGGAACATCAAGTTAATTGTGTCTACTCCCCCAGAGAATGTGTCCTCCAAGGCTCCCTGAAATCAGGTCGACAGATTAGTAGTAATTTTACTCCCAGTTCTCTTATTCTAGCAAAAAAATAAATTAAAAAAAAAAAAAAATACAGAGCCTAAGTTCATCACTCCTACCCTCAGAACTATGGAGTCTACAAGTAAAACCTTAAAAAGAAAAATCAGACTACTTAATTGTTTTGTTAGGCCGTTTATGTAATCAGAGTAACTTTGATCTTTGGCTTCTTAATCTGTTCAAAATTTGTTGTCAAATCTTACGGAAGTCCTTTAAATCCAGAATTATAAATGTTATTTTCCATTAGTCCTTCATTAATGATTAAGACAACTTGGCAGTTTGAATCCAATCAATCAAGAATGTGCAAAATCCATTTCATATATATTGGCACAACTAGATACTGACAATAAGGTTCTTTCTTACCTTCCATTTGTACTAAATATGATAAAGATAGCAAGAATACCTTAGCTATTTTCAAGGCACTTTCATCTACATTACTTTGCAATCCCCAAAGAGGTTGTGCTTTATTCTGATCCTTTACAATTACCAGAAAGGAATGCAGAGCTTGATAACTTGCAGAGTAATAGAAAAACCTTGATTTTTCACTGCATTTCCCCTTCTGACTTTCTCTATGATCTGAGGGACAACATTTAAGCTTTCTCTGTCTCACTCTCCTGTCTCAAACAAGTATAATAAAACTTTTTATTCCAGTCCACTGGGGTATTAGAATGATGAATCTGATAGGATGTCCCTAACACACTTTGATCTCTATAGGGAAAGTTGCTATAAAAATAAAGATACTGTTGTTATTCTTCTAATTGAGTTATTTGCAAATGGATCTTCTTGATGGAGCCCAGCCCTCAGATATAGAAAAGAAAATTCTGCCAGTCCTCCAGGGTACAATTGCCTTGTGGCAATTATACCCATAACTACATTTCCTTATTACTGTTATAAAAACTATGGAGTTCAAGGGGAGGCAAAAAGGGAGCTTAAGAGAAAATACGCTGTTTATTTTCAACAGAAGATGCTGAAGTTGCAAATTTGGAACTCTAGGCTATAGGTAAAACTTTGACAGAACATGTGTTCCAAATTAGGGTGGCATTTGTTAGTTGTGTGAGAAAGTCAGAGGTGTCCCTGAGGCTGCAGCTTTTTAGCAAATTTTGGAAATAACTTAGGGAAAAAAAGGTAAATTACAGTTAATCTGGTCCTCACTCTATGAATGCTACAAAACAATGACAAAAAGGTTCATGGCTATACCATTCTCACCAAGAAAGACAGCATATCTCAAGGTACAAAAGGCACAAAAGAAAATTAAACTGAGCTTAGGAAGAAAGTGCTATGGACAATTTTACATGAAAAGCCAAAAGGGAATATTGGGGCTATGTTGAACTTTCCTGGAGTCTACAGACAGAACACACATAGACCTCCTATATTCATTACCAACAGCCACAAGAATTAGTAGGTGGCTCAGGTTTAGGCACTTAAAGAATTCCATAGTCCTCACATGGAATTTTTTCAAAGTAAATAATAAAAGCTTTGCTTTATGAAGTATTAGAGACACGGGGCTGCCCTTCCATAACAGACATCACTAGGCCCCATCACACTGCACATCTTCAAGGAGCATGACTCACAGTGTGGGCTACGGGGAGAGAGCCTTCGAAAGTCGTTTAGGATGTTTACTATGGCATTCTACATGTCATTTAAACACCTTATAAATCATCCTAAAATTTAGAATTTAAACCTGGAACAGTTATTTGGATAAAGTTTCTTATATTAACAGGTTTTTAAAATTTCAATCTTCAGAAAAGTGTTTGTTGTCAGTGAAGAACGGCATACAATCTAGATTCCAATTCAACAAAGATCTCCAAAAAGATCAATTAAAGGAGAAGTAGAACAGCTTGCTGTATCATGACAATAAATGCTACTTGCCTTATTGTCATTTCACAATCAGTGACACATTCAGTCCACAAATTCTAGTGAGCATCAGATTCATTTGAGATGCTTGTTAGAAATTCAGATTCCTCGACCTCACCCGTAATGACTGGGACTTGTACAGCAACGCTGGGGCCAAGAAAGCGCTCTCAACAAGCACCCCAGGTAACTCCCGTACATTGTTCTCAGCCAGTGTACAAGGGACTTGGCTGCTGATGCTTGCTCACAGACACCAAACTGGAAAGCAAAAGGCAATATGTGACTATAGAGTCCTGAAAACACAAACAAACAAAAATGCAGTCCTTAAGCCAAAACCAATCTCCACTTTTCTCCCTCTCCCTGCCATGTGATGCACCAGCTTTGGCCAAAAATCACACACGTACAGTGAATCCTAAAAAGCAACTAAATCCAAATCCACATTGAACCATTCTGAACTCTATCACACTTCACAGAGCTTTAAATAGAATTCTACTCAAAACATCATACCCTGACTGGCCAAGGGATTCTTTGGGTTCTGTTGCTTTATCCAAGTGATCCAAAGTGACCCAGGTTCCACTCTGCATGTTCACTTCTACAGCTTTCTCCAAGTTGAACACAGAAGGATTAAAAAGAAAACACAAATATTGGCATAGGTGACTTGAGGTTACTTGACCTTTCCGAAGGAAGATTTTTTGGCAATTGTGTTCTGGCAGCTCCCTGGAAGGCAAGGCCAGGACACAAAGAGGAAGACAGGAAGCCGGGAGCTGGCCATGTGTCCTTGGCAGGCAGTAATGCGGCAGGGTGAACCACCTCGTCCCTGCCAAACCAGAAACAGTGGGGAAAGCCCAGCTAATTGGCAAGTCACAGCCGGCTACAGTGTACATCCTCGGCTTTAAATGCCTGATAAAGTTAAATGGCATGCCAGACCCTAATCTACTTAAACAGGATCCTCCTTCACTTTCAAAAACTTAACTTGCCCATTTGTGTTTCCTTAAGGAAGTGGTAAGGCAGCATCTTAGAATGTAAGGGCTGGAAAACTTCAAAAGAGCAAAAAAAGTAAAGATGTGTTAGAGTCTCTTTATGCTTATAGCCATTTTACTTTGTGAAAGGGCCATGTATGTTTGTGCTTTTGGTTTTAGCTAATAAGACTTCCACTTGCTCATTTATTTTTATTTAAAAGAAACTCTCAAGTCAACATTGCAGACTGATTATGACTTCACTTCATTTGGAGGATCCAGGCTTTTTTTTTTTAATTTCACAAAACTCCTACAGATATCCAGGGAAACTGCAGAGTTGCCCCCAGTTTCCAGTCAACTATTGTATTTACTTACACGTTACTTTGCTCAATCATATTTGCTAAGGTATTTCTGCATATACTACCATAAAATCACCACTTTCTGAGTCTTTTACGGCTAAAATGGGGAATCACACAGGGAGAACAGAAGCAGAGGGGATTGTCCAAATAAACTGCTCCTCAGTGCTGCTGCTAACAGAGTGAATCCGGGGACCTGGAGCCCGGAGCATAATTTTGCCCCTAGGTCTGAAGGCTTGTTAAGAGCCATTTAAAGGGGTACGCTCAGTAATTGGGCATATTTCCTTCTATTTTCTGTGAAACTGTTCACGCCTTCTTCAAAACTCAAACCAAAATTTCAAATCAGCTTCTCCTCCTTAAAATATAATAGTCAATGGTAAAATTTGATGAAGAAAATGCAAATTTCCTCTCAGAATCGATAGAAGAGAAAGATTACAATAAACATAATCCACTGTTTTCATCAGTAGTTTCTTAAAGCCTACAGAATATTCATCCTTTAAGCAACCCAGGACCCCAGAATCTGTTTCAGTGAAGTTAGACCAAGGAATAAAACACAATGCCAAAACTCACATAGTCTCTGATCACGATCTGAGATAAGAAAATAATAATCCTCATGTCCAACACTAGGTCTCAGGATCAGTAAGTCAAGTGTGTGTTTCAGCTCCAAAATTACTATTTTTTTTTAAGACACAACTTGACATTCCCAGACTCTACTTAGTTAACTTTTCACACTAAGTATCCCTGGCTTTTGGAAATTCTCCTTCCCCCTTCCTTTAGGGCACCACTCCTTTCTAGGTCCAATCCTCTATTTCTGAGGGCTCCTTTCCTGTCTTGATGGCTATCTCCTTCTCTTCTGTTGGTCCCTTAAATGTTGGTGATCCCAAAGACAACCCATCCCACTTGGCCATCTTCTTGTCTTTGTATATTCCTCCTCAGCAAACTCAGCTAGGTCCATGTTTACAAATACTACCCATTTTTTTTGAGAACTCCGTATCTCCATATCTAGCACTAACGTCTTCTTTAACTGCAAAACTCCTCCTGATGTTACTAGTGCACAACCTTTGTACACTCTCGCACCCCTCCCCCAACCAACCAATCCACATCTCAATTAATGGCATTCACAAGTTTCCCAAGCTGAAAACACTCATTCCAGAAATCCCATCTCCCTAAAGCCTCACATTCAGTTGTCAGCCCAGACTCTACCTTTCAAGCCCACTTCCCCATCTCCTTCCCAACTGGTGCTAAGTCCCTTATTGAGCTTCACATTTTTACCTCACAATAGCCTCAGCCTCCTCAGGCCATAATGATTCACTCTTCACACTATAACCAGACTCCATCCTCTGCACAGCCATCAGGAATCACAACACTTCACTCCTTAAAATACCTTGGTGGCTTCCAAATGCTAGCTAGAATAATCTACAACCTCCTTAGTACAGCATTCAAGGTGATCCAAAACCCGGCCCCGGCCTAGCCTCACTCTTTCAGAAACCATCACCCTTTACTCTCACCCTCACACCCACACACAACTTCTTAATATTCTTCTTAACAGTCCTAGAATATGCCGTGTAACTGCAGGTCTGTGCCTTTGCTCATATGGTTTCTATGCCTGGAATATCCCTTATTTGATGCAAGACAAACTCCTAATTCATCTTTAGGAGTTCTTGAATTTTATCTGTTACATCCTTCCTGAACCTTATTGCCCCACCTAATGAGGCCTCCCTCTGGGGCCCACGTGGCCTTGCTCACACTTCAGTGCAGAGCCTGACCAATGCATTATGGTTGGTTGTTTATACATTACTTCTCTCCAAGATTGTGACCTCCTGTATCCCAACTTCCCCTGAATAATTTTGGGAATCTATTTAAATGGCATAAAAATGTTATCTTGGATGTATTATCCAGGTAGAAACTGAGACAAAGAGCATTAATTCCCAAAAGAAAGACAAAGCAATCTTAAAAACAAAAAGTCATAATGAGCTATCAATTTATACAGGTAATTAACATTCAATATTCTGATTGTGACATATACAGATGATATTTATCCATTTGTTTAGTTTTTTGAAAAGGACTGAACGCCTACAGTGGTCCATGTATCATCCTTGGAACTCAGTCTACAACAGTCAATAAAAGATTATCTGTTCCTGTCTTCATGCAGCTCATGGTTTCATTTGTACTATGTTGACTTTCATTCACTTGCTAACAGGTAAAATGTGCTCTCTATACAATTTACAAATAAGCAGGATCTGTAATCATTATGTTTTGAAAATAAATTGACACTTTTCACACATACACAAAGATTTAGTAGTGGGACAAACTTTTTCATTTAATTTTTGTTTATAACAACTAAAACATGAAGAGACTAAAAGCCACAGACTGCAAAAGTATTATTTAGCTGTAATAAGCAGAATGTGTAAAGGTGGTATGATGACAAAACAGCTACTGCAGCATGAAATAACGAGACTATAAAATAATGAGACCAGAGATTTAAAATTCTCTGACCTCTATTATCTTTCAGAATAGCTGAAAGGGGTCTACTGACTAGTTTGGGAGCTGAAGAGTCAAATACTATTTCAGAATGAAAATTACTTTGTGGTCACACCCCATTATAGAATACTGATGGAGCCAGACTACATGAATGTCTCAGAAGGAGTACTGAGAGAAAACATCGTAAGAATTGGTTTTCTGCTACTAAAATCTATCCTCAAGAAAAAACAAAAGCTAATTTTAAAAAATCATAACCAAGGCAAAGTTTCTAAATGGAATGACATGAAAATATCAGTTGTACATTTTTTGCCTTTTAGAAAAACGACCCATATGTATAGCATTTTACATGGTTTTCTCTAAATGTATCTGAGAAATGTGTAAGCAAATCTATGCAAGGAGATATCATGGATTGTGATGTCATATTTCTTACGAAAAAAATCCCCTTTACAATGTCAATTAATACCAAATTTAGCTTTAAAACTCCATGACCTCTACCATTTTTAGGTTAGCTGAAAAGGATCTATTGACTAGCTTTGTGAGCTGAACAGTTGAATGCTACTTACATAGAAAATTATTTCTTTCACTCCATAAGAATAATTATCATGGCGATCACACAATTATTATAATTATATCTGTAAGAACTGTTATCTGGAATTTATCTCTGAAACAGTTTCATGCATTGCAGGGGACATTTATCTTTTTTAATGATCATCAACACGAGTATCTTTTTGTAGCTATATAAGTGATTTTTACCTCTTTCTATTAATATCCTCTTGCATGCTTTAGAAGCCAAAGGAGACAGCCCCAACACTTTTTTTTCCTAAAGCAATTGTTTCAGTTAGCCAGGCCAATGGCATCTTTTGAGACAGAAAGCTACCCTTCCCATTCACAGCAACATAACATTCACAATGTGCTTTCCTAAATGGATGGAAAACCCCTCAAAAAAGCCCCTCAAATCTGTGTTTCATAAACTGTACTCTTAGCAATAAAGTTTATTACAGACCTAAAGTATCTGCATAAACCCGGTTAATTGAAAAGTGGGTGGAGAAGGCTGCCAAATTAAATGTTTACATTAGCACAGCTGTATTGTAAAAACATTCTGCCCCCTGTGCTTTGTAATTATAAGATATTTCTGGACTGTGTATCTCTACAAAGTTTATCTCCACTGCCAAGAGTGTCTTGGCACGGAGCGACTGCAGTTTTTGGCAGCCAGGAGCTCTCCGCGCGGGCAGGATCTAAAATGGCTGCCAAGCGGCCTCCTGAAATGTCGCCGGCGTGGGCCCGCCTCACCAAGGGCAAAGGCCAACCCTGTTGCCACGGCAGGGTCTAAAGTCTGTCTCACAGGAAGCCAAAATGTGTATTTCCCTCATAAATAAGACTTGGTACCACAACTTTTGTGTTGTAGTAGTTAAAGCTGTTTGAAAAACTAACTGCAAAGGAATATTGGAATACTACCAATTAGAAAATGGTGACGAGGGGTCTTTTATGAAATTCTGTTGACCTCAACATTTCAATCACACAAAATGCCCACAATATTTTCTGCTGATTAAAAAACTCACTTAATTTGTGGGGAAAAAAAGGTTAAAAAAAAAACCAAAAAATTCTGACCATATTAAAACATACTATAGAGAAGCATGAGCAAAGCCAACACTTTTCCATTTGCAATGGCATGATTTGGACATAAACTTATAACCTCTATCAAAGCATATGTGCATGAAAAATAGAAACAAAATTAATTTGTTTTCTTCTCATCCTTTAAAAAGGCTATGTTTCTCTTACAGCATTGAACAACATAAACAAAAGAAAACCTTTTCATACCCTTCTATGGCAAAGGCCTCAACATTTGAGAAATTAGCGCTCTCTTCCCACCGCCCATCGCCCAAGATGCGGAAAGGAAAGAAAGCCAAGGGGAAGAAGGTGGCTCCGGCCCCTGCTGTTGTGAAGAAGCAGGAGGCCAAGACAGTGGTGAATCCCCTGTTTGAGAAAAGGCCGAAGAATTTTGGCATTAGACAGGGCATCCAGCCCAAAAGAGACCTCGCCCGTTTTGTGAAATGGCCCCGCTATAGCAGGCTGCAGCGGCAGGGAGTCATCCTCTATAAGCGACTAAAAGCGCCTCCTGCGATTAACCAGTTCACCCAGGACCTGGACCACCAAACAGCTACACAGCTGCTTAAGCTGGCCCACAAGTACAGACCAGAGCCAAAGCAAGAGAAGAAGCAGTCTATTGGCCCAGGCAGAGAAGAAAGCGCCGGCAAAGGGGACGTCCCCACTAAGAAGAACACCTGTCCTTCAAGCAGGAGTTAACACCATCACCGTCACGGTGGAGAATGAGAAAGCTCAGCTGGTGGTGATTGCATAGGACATGGACCCCATCGAGCTGGTTGTCTTCTTGCCTGTCCTGTGTTATAAAATGGGGGTCCCTTACTGCATTATCAAGGGGAAGACAAGACTGGGATATCTAATCCACAGGAAGACCTGCACCACTGGTGCCTTCACACAGGTTAACTCAGAAGACAAAGGAGCGCTGGTGGAAGCTATCAGAACCAATTACAACGACAGATCCGATGAGATCCATCGTCACTGGGGAGGAAATGTCCTGGGTCCCAAGCCTGTGGCTCCCATTGCCAAGCTCAAAAAGGCAAAAGCTAAAGAACTTGCCACCAAACTGGGTTAAATGTACACTGTTGAGTTTTCTGTACATAAAAATAATACAAATTTTCCTTCAAAAAAAATCTGCGGAATTAACTATGTCTGTGGCATAAAACTGAAAAAAATTGAGATCAAATACATAGTCTCTGTAAATCAGTTCCAAGGGCTGACCAAAGGAACAAAAATTGGAAGGAAGTGAGGGGAGGGGACGGGGAAAAAAGAACGGAGGGAGGAAGGGGAAAGGAGGGAGGAAAGGAAGAAGGGAGGGAGGGAAGGAAGGAAGGAAATAAAGGGAGGAAATGAAGGGAAGGAAGGAGGGAGGGAGGGAAGGAAGGGAGGGAGGGAAGGAAGGGAGGGAGGGAAGGAAGGGAGGGAGGGAGGGAAGGAAGGGAGGGAGGAGGGAGGGAAGGAAGGGAGGGAGGAAGGGAGGGAGGGGAGGAAGGGAAGGAAGGAAGGAAGGAGGGAAGGAAGGAAAGGGAGGAAGGAAGGAAAGGGATGAAATGAAGGGAGGGAAAGGAAGAAATGAAAGGAAGGGAAGGGAAGAGAAGGGAGGGAGGAAGGGAGGGAGAGGGAAGGGAGGAAAGGAGGGAGGGAAAGGAGGGAAGGAAGGGAGGGAGGGACAGAGGGAGGGAGGGAAAGCAGGGTGGGAGGGAAGGAAAGCAGGGTGGGAGGGAGGGAAAGAAGAAAGGAAGGGGAAAGAAAACACGGGAAGGAGGAAATGGATGGAGACACTGCACAGAACTAAAATTATATACTGATTTGTTCGTAGTAGGAATATAAAAAAAAAAACACAAAGTATATATTGTCTCTGTCTTTTTTTTTTTTTCTCTATTAAACTTAAATCCCAGCTAACAGGCTATGTTCGCAGCAGCCAAATACTACATAATGAGGTCAGTGGATTTTTCTTTGAGACTGTTCCACAAGTTTAAGCTCAGATTGAGAGACACATTCGTCCTGGTGTACTCCTGTAATCATCATTGGCAGTGATTACTCTTCAGTAATCTAAGCTTCAACTGAATCCAACATTCTTGCCTCTGCTGAAAGATAATTCAGAGGTGAAAGATGAATTCCATAATGCTGACACAAACTGGTGGTATTCATCATAGTGCTTATTCACTAAATGCCCATTCTAGCTTGAATTATATGTCCACACACTCAGTACAGCCACACGAATATTGTTTACTTAATTTTTAAAGACTCCATTTTAGAAGAAAATCTAATGTCTCTTTAATTATATATTTTGAATAATGTCTATTCTCCAGTAGTCACCTGAAACACACACACACACACACACACTTTTCCTGGACCTTTTTACAGCAGAATAATTTCTCAGCATTATTAATTATGTTTCTGCATAAAACACATTTAGGGACTTTTATCCTTTGTTTAATTAGTTATCAAAATAATCAGTCAC
This sequence comes from Trachypithecus francoisi, assembly GCF_009764315.1. Lineage (NCBI taxonomy): Eukaryota > Metazoa > Chordata > Mammalia > Primates > Cercopithecidae > Trachypithecus > Trachypithecus francoisi. The sequence continues at coordinate 44,102,017 of NW_022681461.1, forward strand.
ACGGCTCTTTAATAACGGGCCACTCTTAATAGGTGAAACAGAGTGGCTGTGTTCAAAAAATACCTCTAGTTCACTAGTAACTTACTAACTCTCTTTTTTTTTTTCTTTCTTTGAGACAGAGTCTCGCTCTGCCACTCGGGCTGGAGTGCAGTGGTACGAGCTTGGCTCACTTGCAACCTCCACCTCCACCTCCCAAGGCTCAAACAATCCTCCCACCTTGGCCTCCTGAGTATCTGGGACCACGGATACGCCTGGCTAATTTTTTGTGTTTTTGGTACAGACAGGGTTTCATCATGCTGCTCAGGCTGGTCTCGAACTCCTGAGCTCAAACAATCTGCCTGTCTTGGTCTTGCAAAGTGCTGGGATTACAGATGTGAGCCACTGTGCCTGGCCCTTACCAACACTCTTAAAACTTGAGATAATTTCTTTCCTTTCATGAGATTTTATGGTCTGACACTGCTAACTTATTACCTTTTCTTCCTTGAGAGTTTCCAAATACTAAAACGACAATCTGCGCTCAACAAAGAGAAGAATTCAATAAATGTTGATTGATCACCTAGTAGTACCTGCAAAGAGACCCTGTGCTATTATAGACAGAGTTATTAGATTCAGACAACATGCTTCACAAAAAAAAAAAAAAACCTAAGGGATGGTTTCAGATTCTGCCTGTGTCTTAGTTTCAGTCATGTTTGGTATATATTGCCAAGTGGCTATATTTTATATCCCCAACTAGAATACAAGTTTTTGGAGATCATACTCTATGTCTTATTGACTGCACAAGACAGTGCAACGCATATAATATTGTCACCTACAACTGAAAGGATTCCAGTGAGGCTAAATGATGATTAGCTGTGTAAAACCCCACTATTCCATACATTGTATGTGCTTACAATGTTAGCTTATCCTCCTCTTCTAGGTGAACAGTAATAAAATAATAGTAAGGCTAACAGTCATGAGTATTTGTTTACATGTCCAATACTGTTCTCCATATTACAGTATCCATAGATTTCATCCTTGCGATAACACTAAGGGGTGCTATTATTATTATTCCCATTTTCAGATGAGAAAACTTGCCTAAGGCTATCCAACTAATAACCGAAAAAGCCAGGAATTAAACCCAAGCCAAACTGACCCCAGAATCCAATCTAAATTACTGTCTTCCCAAATTAGAGGTGTCACCACTGGACAGAAAAAGAAATACAGTCCAGGTAGAGGTTTCACCTCTGTAATTACAAGGTTCCTTAGTCAATTTTTTCTAATTTTTGACACATACCTTCCCAATTTTCCTGGCAAAAACCTCCCTTGAGTGGAGGCCACTGACTGTGGTGAGTTTATGTTGTGGTTTGGTAATGTGTACAAACTGGGAGGAGGATGAGACCAGAAAACCCCTTTTGCCCATAGCATGCCACAAATTGAGGACTGAGTCAGTGCATGCTGCTGACAGGCAAAGAGCCAGCTTGGCCTGAGCAGCAACATGCAGGGACTGCATGTGACACCAGACACCCTTTTCAAAGCCACTACCTTCCTCCTTCCCCACAAACCTCTTCATCTCCTACCAAAGTCCTGAAGCTTCACCACAGGATCAAGTAATCCCCCTCTAAGCCACATCTCGTAAATGACAGTCTAATTTCTCCCACGTGTCATTTTTCACATGAATGTTACTATGGTCTTGGCTGTACTTAACCAGAGTTCAGGGTCTGATGGTTTATCTACAGAGACAACGTGACCACAGAGAAGAGCCCGTTTCCATTGCCACCTGAAAGACAGATCCACCAACACAATGTACACCACTTTCTCACACAGGGCTAAATGAGACTCAAGGAAAGAGCCCACGGTCAAACGTTTCCTGGGTGGAAGTGAGGTGGTGGGTTCCCATACAGAGCACAGCACCATCAGATTCACAAAGCCAAATGCCTCAGCATGATGATATGAAAAGATGACAAGCTGCACACAATGTTCAAAATCTAAATTTGAAGGTCACTTCTCACTCCCTAAATAGTTTTATCCCCCAAAAGTCACTTTAGAATCATCTTTCCACTTTTATTCCATATTTGTAATCTGATTTTAATGATCCCGGGGTAGGCCATTTTTTTAAACTCCAGACAGGTTCTGATTCATCTATACAACAAAGCAATATGCAGTGTTAAAAAAAGACTAAGAGAGTAAACCAGTATGTGTTCAATGTGATGGCAGTTTAGATTTTTTATTTCAATTGGCAATCATTCTGACATCAGGGTTAAATTGTCCTAAAAAAGAAAAAAAAATCACGCCTCATGCCAAATTTGTTAATTCAAGAAAAATTGAATTATTCTCATGTCTACCTGTGGCAAAACAAGAAATGACTTTACATCTCAGAAATGTTAGTATGAATTACGATTAAATTCATAAAAACAGACATGGCTTAAGTTTTTATTTTACTACTTTGAAGCTGTAATGTATTCATTTTCCTGCAATTTTTACTTAAAATATCTTTTTTTTTTTTTCTTAAGGACTCTTCACAAGTACTTTTGATAGAGTAGTATAAAATTATCCTATTCCAATGACCATAATATGAAAATCATTTTGCCAGAAAACATCCTAGAAGTTTCCCTCATTTTGGGATTATTCCCATAAACTGAGGACCATTCAACAATGTTTTGAAGATATATACTATTCTATTCAGAGGACAAGGCATACATTCAGAAAAATGCAAAAATATTCATCTTTTCTCAAACAACTCCAGTATTAAATTCATCTAGACCCACTGATTCACTCAATCTATTTTTTAAGTTTAGTTTACAATATGGTATTATTTTTGCCCTCATCCCTTCTTTGCAACACCCCACCCATAAGGGAAAAGAAACAGAGATGAATGAATAACAAAATCATACACAAATAAAAATGAAATGTTTTCTGATAACTAGCATGTCAGAGTAGACAAGTTATTTTTTTCCACTATCACTTTCTTACATGATCTGCAGCAAAATTATGTTGCCTCTGTTTTATGAATCATAGCCTAGCCTTTTTCATATATAATGGGAAAAATATTGCAGATTATAACTACCGTTTCTGACATGGAGATATTTTAAATTCAGTTTTATGGCATGCTTATGTTCTTTTCATCACTGAATAATTGCTCATTTCCAATACTAAACTGGTATTTCTTTAAACAAAGTCCATGTTACTGCACTAATGGTAACTTTAGGATTTGGAAGGAAAAGGATCACAACTGATAAGCAAATGCAATGACGAGCACTGACAAAGACTCAACATTTATTAGGAGGCAATTGCTAGAGAATGTGGCTTTAATTGTGCATACATATTTTTATTCATTAAGATGAATAACCAATAAAATCCCACACTATGGTGTCCCAGCCTCATAACACATTAATAAAGTTTCTTAAAGGTTTTGGCAGGGGGCCAGCACAGTCCATTAACTCTTTGCAAGTTGTAAAAAGAAGTAAAGTCATTTCAGTGTGTTTTGTGGTTATGAATGAAACAGCAGGCAGCCTGTATGGAAACGTCACTTTGGATATGGTATTGGTAATGGACGCTTTGCTGCGCAATCAGAACAGTGTGGGGAGAAGTTAATGCACCCTACCACAACCCAAGCCCAGTGCACTGAAAAGCTAATTTACTTAAAAGTTGGAGGGAAGAGAGCAGAGGACTACAAGTTTGGAAGATCTATTTATTTTGCTAATAGGCTGTCACATTGCCTCTGGGTAAACTTGCCCACTGTGAAACCCAAAATTACAGAATACATTTTAAGTGACTAGAACTGCTTTTTCTGATTACTTTTTTTTTCCTAATAAAACCTGGTTGCTTGGGCATTCACTTGGTGAGTGCTGGATCATAAATTACAAAAATGCTTTTCATTTAATACAAGAAGCAAAATTCTATCCTTTGTACTTTTTTGTTTTACATACTTGAATTAAGTCATATAAATAACTACAACAATTGGTAGCTATGTATTTGTCTCTGACTTTGCCTAACAATTTGAATTGAAGTGCTACACATCTCCCCAAAGCTTTACAATGCCATCTGTTCTCATTTTTCATGACACTACAAACATTTTCCTTTGGAAAAAGGATTCTGTATTTTGCTTCCTTTTTAGAATGAAAACTGGAAAACTTGAATGAAACTAAATATATAGAGAAGCATCCAAGTTGTACGTGTAAAGTAGTAAATGTAGAGGGTATTTAAAACATTTTTGTGGTTAAGATCTCTACCCTTTTCATCTGTTCCACTCTAGAGATAAAAGTTCTTTTTTACTGTAAGATTTTTGCAAGAAATAATTCAAAACTTTAAAAATAACGAAAAATGAACTTAAAAAGTGATTCAAACCCTTGAGTTTGAGAACACCAAAAAAAACAGAATTGCTTTACAAATTGTTTTTGGCACTTCACTTATGAAGAAAATACACTAAAATGTGAGTAAGTATACATACACACATGTGCACACTCACACACACACACACACACACACACACAGCCCTCTGTTAATCCCTAACCAAATATAAATAGCATCATTAGTCAATTACTTCTGATTGTTAAAACCACAAATTGGTTATAATGATCTGTCACTTTACATGGCCAAATAATAAAATTTCAACCAGAAGAGATGATTACTATAAGTACAATAGAAAACATCATTCACTATTTTAATTTTTTTTTGAATTTTTACTGGAAAAAAAAACAGAAAGAAAATTCTTAACTTTCAAATGTAAACGTTCATCACAGTCCTAAAAGAACTTCCCATTTCAAATTTCATTTGTGTCAGTGTTAATATGTATCAAAATAGTTGCATCTCTTGTACACTGTGGATTTTCTGGGAAGTTACTCATCTTTGATTAGATGAAAGTAAAGTATAATGAATAGGTTGAAACCATATTGAATTTCTGCTTCTCTGTATTTATGGTCATTTTTGTCTCTATTTGGACTGAAAGCCAGATAGTCAACAATCATTCCCTAAAAATTTAAAGTATTAATTGCACACATGTATTTGTACAATGTTAAGTATCACTGCAACCTGGAAAAACCCGGGGTAAAATTAAAATTTTTCATTTAAAAACAAGACTGCTCTTAGCTTAATCCTCTACAATATTATATTCAAAAATAATTTTTCTGTGTGATTCACAGTAATATTACCTGGGCTATTTTTTAAATCTGGAATTAGAATTCAATTTTTAAAACTGCACTCAAAAAAACAGTTTCAGATATGAATGGATCTGGGAAGTTTCTTAAAAGAAATATATTTTATCCTAGATCAATAAGAAACAGCAAGGAAATGCACAGAAACAGGATATAGGGAATATATAAATTGAGTCTACACTGGTTAAGAAATAAAGTTAAATAAAATAATTCCACTCACTTTAAAATGACACTGTGCTGAAAAATAATGAAAATAGATAAAAGCTTTGACCACCCCCATCGTCTACCTTAAAAAAATACTAGTATAGTTACTCAAGGCATGGAACTGGAAAAACTACAATTTGAATCCAGAAGACAGAATCCAGAGCCAGGGACAAAACAAGTCAAAGGAGCTGGTGACCAGGGCAATGGCCAGAAGTCTACCCGTTTATATCAGATTCTGTGCTATCCACCCTGCGGGGCCATCTGAGAGTCTTCCCACATCCCGTGCTTCCTCAGCTGGTGGGCCCCTCCACGTCAGCCCTCTCGTGGACTCCACAAGGAAATCAGAGTTGAACAGTATAGCATGTTGTTATTAAAAGTGATTTGAGTTGTGACATGAATATTACACTTTCAATAAAGGAAGTATACACTTTAGAAAGCTCTTCAACCTCTAGAAAGAATTGACATTTAAAAGTCAAAGTGTTTAAAGAATGATCTCTCCACTGACCAGAATACCCACATCAAAATAATGTACCACTGGGTTTTATTGGTAGCTGCAATTTAGCCCATATTAAATGGAATATGGCCTTAGTGTTAAATGCAAATACGTTGCCATTTATTACAAAATAAGTGCCATCTCTAAAGGTAACAGGACATTCCTTAAAAATTAACCATTCTGACATGAAAGAGGCATAAATTAATAAATCCCTGAGAAAGCCTAGCCTATGGCTATGTGGAACATCTAACTGCTTAACTTGGCAACTAAGAGACTCATATAAATAATTAGAATATTTATTTCCAATTGATGAAAGCAAAACTACTCCAATTCACTTTAAGGTTGATGAGTCACATAAACCACTCATTGACTTAATTTTACTTAGAAATTGCTCATGCACTTTTGTTGCTTTCCTGGAAGATTATACAAATGATTATATACTTATTTAATTCTTAAACTAAATGATCTCCTTAAGGGCAACATTAAACATACTAAAGTACAGTGCACCATGTCACAATGTGCCTAAGTATCCCTACTAAAATAAAAATTAAAACAAGGTTAGAAAGCAACTAACAACTAGGTTAAATTCAATCCAAAATATAGATTTGGGAATTTCTAATAAAATTTTCCATATTGTTTGAATAGGTTCATCACTGAGTAATGGTGTGAATAATTTAGGTAACCATCTCAAAAGTTTATAATTCCTCTGGGAAAAAAAAAGTTTAAAACTCTACACTTACAATATTTCACATAATATAATTAATACATGTTTGCTAGATTGTTGGATTTAAATTATATGATAAAAATAATACTGCTCACACTTACAGTGCTTTACAACTTACAAAACACTTTCACATAAGCCACCTTATCCTAACAACTGTGTTAGGTAGCTATTACTATCCCCATTTCATAGATAAGGAAATTGAGGCTCACAGAGATTAAATGTTTCACCGAAGGTCAAAGCCCTAGTAAATTCACTGCTTAGAGAATAATTAGCTTAAGTTAAGATAACAGCTACTTCCTGCTTCCCCATTCCAGTTTCAGAGACACACAAACACAATATGCATCACATATAAAATGTGATAAAACAAAAAATTATCCAACAATCATGTTTATGCATTATGTTATTTGCCTATTTCCATTTGTACTTTTGTAAGCACTGTTTTTGAAAGGTAATATAGCATATAATTACACCTTTCTTTTTAAAATGCTATGATAATCTTCTGACTGCCTGGGAACTTTCCATGGCAGAAAGACTGGGCACAGTCAGGTAACTGGTATTTCTTGATTACCATCCACCAGTAGGTCGATCTTGGGAAAGTTACTTATTCACATGGGCCCCCAGGTTCCTTGTTAGTCACATAAGGGATCTGTAATAAACACTTCCTATGTCCACCATCCATTCTCCACAGCAGTGGTTCTTAAGCTTTAACATGCACAAGAATCACCCAAAGAGCTTGTCCTAACAGAGTTTCTGGCCCATCCTCAGAGATCTGATTTAATAGGTCCAGATAGGGCCCATGAATCTGCATTTCCCAGAAGCTCACAGGTGAGACCAATGCTGCTGGTCGTGGCACCAAACTTTGGGAACCACTGCTACATAGTAACATGGAAAACCAAAACACTTCAGAAAATGAAAATCTGATGAAGCTTTTCTCCAGAAGCCTTCAGTGGTTCCCCATAGCCCTTAGCACAAAGTCCAAAGTGCTAAATGAGTAACAGTATGTAGACATCCAGGTCTCCACCCAGATGCATTGCTCAGGATCCCTTTCTGGGCCTTTCCTGACACCCCAAGCTGCTGGGCTGAGTTTTACGTCCCTCCTCTGTGCTCTTAGGAAAATGTGGTTCCCTGTGTCCTAACACTGTAAGGAACTGTTATCACATGCTTCCTTGCCTCTGTTCTCAACATGCCAGAAGTGGTTTGTAAAAGTACCCCCAACTCCCACTGCTCTAAATTTAAGGGAGAAGAGTCCCCTCATTTCACCTCACATCTTTTTACTTAAGAATCGATGTAGGCCGGACGCGGTGGCTCACGCCTGTAATCCCAGCACTTTGGGAGGCCGAGGCGGGCGGACCACAAGGTCAGGATTTCAAGACCAGCCTGGCCAATATGGTGAAAGCCCGTCTCTACTAAAAATACAAAAAATAGCTGGGGGTCGTGGCGGACGCCTGTAGTCCCAGCTACTCAGGAGGCTGAGGCAGGAGAATCGCTTGAATCCGGGAGGCGGAGGTTGTAGTGAGCCGAGATCCGGCCACTGCACTCCAGCCTGGGCAACAGAGCGAGACTCTGTCTCAAAAAAAAAAAAAAACAACGAATCGATGCCACCTTTGGTTTATGCATCAGGTCCCATTTCCAATATTTCTAGCTGAGCCCTCCTCAACCCTTCTTTATTACTCCCCACTCTGCTCCCCAAATAGGCCACATCCTAGCCCCCCATTAATTCCCCTTCCTGAAGAAGCGGCAGAGATAAGGCAAACCCAAAGAGAGAAGCTGCACTTCTCTGAGCACATCCCTGAATGAGGCACCAACTTCCCCTTCCCTACCAGCCTACTCTTCTCCTCACAGGTCCTGGGCATGCTCAAGGATCTCAGAGCACACAGGGCCAGTGTCAGCTCTATGCAGTCACATAGAGCCCCACTTAGGTGGTCCCCATGCTGGGCTTCAAGCTCTGCTCTCACCATCTCGAAATTCTTAATTTTTGAATAAGAGGCCCACAAATTAGGTAGCTGGTCCTGAAGGCAAATTATGGAACTGGATACATCTCAGCTCCTCGGCAAGCACACATTACCACCTCCCATTTTCCCCCACAGTATCTCAGCAGCACAGCTCCCAGCAGCCTAACAGAAAACTGACGCTTTCCTCTAAGAACTTGCCATACTTCCTTCCTTCACAGTAAAACAAAATCATATTATGGATTGTATCATTCTTTTTACATGAACTACCAGGAAACTCTTTAAACACATGATGCTAGTTAATCTAGCAGACAACATTTTTGAACTTGATGGTCTATAAATTTGTACTGTTTCCCATATTTTGTTTCTCCATTTCTATTTCCTTGGTCCTGACTCTCTTTTCCATTGGAAATTCATCATTTGTTTTACTGAATATGAATATCCTGCTGAGAGCTATTTATCCCACAATCCAGTACACACAGGAAGGAGGTATACACAGTAGAGAGAGCCATCCTATACAGTTTGAACTTAAAGAGATCTGACTTCATAAAATATGTGTATACACATGCATACCTATGCTTACATGCCCATTAAAAAAAATGTGGAAACAAGAAATTTAGGCTTGGGAGCAAGGGCCAAAGGAGAAACAAGGGGAAGGAAGAGATTTACTTTTCATTTTTACCTGTATATAGTATTTAATTATTTTCTGTAAGTATATTACTTATAATTTTTCAAAGTAAATAGCTCGGTAAAATGATCTTCTGTCAAGCTCATTAATTGGGTGCTTAGCAGAGCAAGAAATGGAAAAATAATGGCTAAAGCAGTTATTACTTAATCTCCAAAGACACCAACTTTCACATCAGTTTCTCACAGACTGTCTAGCATATTGTAACCGAAGAAAAAGAGCAGGCATAAATACTCAGAACAATAAACTTGAAAAATGTAACTTCTGATATATAATTAATGGTATTAAATGAAAAGCAGTGAAAATGAAAACCTTCAACATCTGCATATACTAAGACTATGTTAAGAAGAAATAATTATTAAAAGTTAACTAATAAATAAGTAAAAGTTTGAGTATTTGGGGGTAAAAAATTGTCAGAAAGCAAAAAAGATATAATGTCCTGAAAATCCTTGCTTATTCTAAATTTAAAATGCACCTTGATTCTATTGCAAAGAAAGTTGAAAGTATGTCATCAAAAAGTCATTTTAAAAAACTACTACTTAAAAAGTGATCAGATAATTTACAAAGAGTATTCTCAAGAAGTCAGATAAAGATAAAGATGCCCCATTTGTTAACAGTGTTTTTTGTTCTTCTGGATAATGTACTGAAAATGAGTCTAGCTTCCTATGGTATGCATGACTTCCTCCGTAATACTCCAATGGTATTACCAAAAGCAAACATTACTTTTGTTATCAAAGCAAATTTAATAAAGAATTTTCAACTATCTTGTCCACTCACTTGCTTTGTAATCTAGATAAATGAATCCACATCTCCAAGCTTCTTTCATCATCTTGTAAAAGGCAAATAGTAATCTCTCCCAAGAAGCACTGTACATAGGATTAATTGAATTGCTTTATGTAAATTCTCAGCACGATACCTTGTTCATGGGGGGTGTGCAATAAATAGGAGGTATAATCATCATCACTCTTAGTAATGACGATAAAGCTGGTGTATTTTCAATTCTATTGCATACAGTAGAATTTAAATTTAGTTAAAAATAATGTTCAATATTAAAAAATAACAGACTTCATAACAAAAGATAGGTTGGCAATGGCTACCTTAGAAGTTACGTAATTGCCTGGTCACAATTTTTTCTTTGTGTATTTTTCTAAAATAAATTTAATTAATAACAAACTATATAAATAATTTTAATTGATAATCATGTTCAAAGAAATAAAATTTGGCCCTCAGGCTGAGCGTATCCCACAGGAAAGGTATGCACTAACATGGTGGCGTGTATTAGTTTATGAAGTCACTTTGCTGGCCACTATTAAGTCTCTGTGTGGATGAGGTAGAAACTAAAAAAGCTCTGGTTTGAGAAAGGCCAGAAGCAGGAGCAAGTGGGTTCTGCCTAGGTGCGTCTGTATCCACAGGTAAGAAGGAAGGTTCTCCACTGTGTGTGTGTGTGTGTGTAGCATTGAAGACAGGGTGAGCCCCTACAATGCTGGAGAGATGCTGTGTCCTCCAAAGGACTCATGCCACCACAGTCACCATGCCCAGGTCAGGTCTACATAACAGCCACTTCAATTCCATCTTGGCTCAAGGCTATGCTGACTTTGACAAAATTGCTTTCAATCGAATTTTCTAAAAGAAAGGAAAATAAGCATACTTTTCTGCTGAAAACTGTTGTCAGGCCCATAACTAAAGCCATTTCATACAGAATACCCTGGCCAATGTTTAGCACATGGTGCTTTACACTGAAAACTTTAAAAGCTAGAACAGCTATCCCTATCCATCTTCTAAAATAATGTTATAACAGCATTAGTAAATGATGAATAATGTTTGAACAGTGTCTATTAGGGAGGACTTAATGAAATAAAGTGAAAGGATGTGAAATGACTAACATTTGAATCCATAAGCATGTTATACCCCAAAACCATTATTTTTGGTACAAGGTGACCATTTTGATCAATTTCCTGATGATACTTAAAGAAAGAATAGCATTAATTTCTAAAGCTTCCAAATAATAACTTTTTCCCAGGTTACAGCTTTTATATATGCTATATGCAACTCACACTAATTCACACATATAGCAGATAGAATCTAAATTAGATCTTATAAATTATTTCCAGAATGGGCATGATCAACCGAAAGATAAGATATAAATTATCTAATTATTCAATAATGCTAGGAAATTCTTTAAAAAGATACAAACTAGGCCAGGCACAGTGGCTCACGTCCATAACCCCAGCATTTTGGGAGGCCAAGGCGGGTGGATCACCTGAGGTCAAGAGTTTGAGACCAGCCTGACTAACATGGAGAAAACTTGTGTGTACTAAAAATACAAAATTGGCCAGGTGTGGTGGCACATGCCTGTAATCCCAGCTACTTGGGAGGCTGAGGCAGAAGAATCACTTGAACCCAGGAGGTGGAGGCTGTGGTGAGCTGAGATTGCAACATTGCACTCCAACCTGGGCAACAAGAGTGAAACTCCGTCTCAAAAAAAAAAAAAACACACACACACACACACACACAAACTAAGCAAAATCTAAATTTATATTATTTTGGAAGACTCATCAAAAGTCCTGCTCCAAACAGTCATATTGCTAATTATCTCATTTAAGATATTACTTCACTATATCAATATTGATTTACTTATTATTTTATACTCTGTTTCTTTCCCCTAAAGACTTGAGAACACTCACAAAAAATACTCCTGCCACTGTGATAAAATAAACAGGTAAGTAAATCTGGGTAAGAATTAAGGTAAGAAAATAAATATATATGGGCAGTGGTAGGGCACAAAAATGCAAGCTTTTAGGTCCCTGATCCTTTGCCAGTAAAGCTGTACTTTCTGTCCCAGGCTCAGTTTCTTCCGTGTTTGCTGGGAGTTCCTGTATTATTCTGTAGATCTCATCGAACTTTTAAGAAGGCAGTGGTTGCTTTTCCTAGCAAGGGAATAAGAATAATGAGGTGAGAGCTCCAAGGTGGCATTTGGAAGGCATACTTTTTCCCAGAGGAAAAATACTGAAGAAAAAGGCCAGTTGTAAAGAAAATAGGGACAGACATTATCGCCATATTGAAGCCAAATAGAAAATAAAATACTTTTTTTAAGTTTAAAATTCTTTTGTTTCCATGATATACTTGAGTCTGACTCCAAATAACAACCTCAAAACCCTGTTTCTGTTTTCAGTGCTTTCCTGAACTAAGTGTTTTCCCTCAAGTAGCACCAATAAAACCCAGATTCCACCCACTGGCATTCTGTCCAAGCCAACACAGCTTTAATAAGGTGCTTAAGAAAGACTTTGCATGCATTAATATGAGACACTGAAGGTGCAGGGCAAACAGCAATGCACTGTTGTAGAACTCCAAGTTGGGCTTCTAAACTCCTGAGAGACTGATGACTATAGATGTCACCCAATCAATGAACAAATGAATTTTCTTCAGTTTGTAATACTGTATTTTGCTATCTGGCTTACTGGGAATTTTACCAAGGGTCAAAAGAGGCTATTACTACCAACTAGATTTGGTTGGGGGTTTGGCATCTGAAATGTACTCTTTTCCCCAGCAGTTGAAACTGGAAATGTACTTATTTAAATGCATTGGCCTTGATCATAGTGGATGCCTAGATTTCTATTAACTTTTAGTCTTGTAAGTCCAGGTAATTTCAGTTATTGATCTACCCTCCTTTCAACTTCTCCATCATCAAAAGACATTTATTAAGTACCTATTTGTTTATCTTACTCTCAGAGGTACCACATGGAGAGATTTCTGAAGAAACACTTCTTGCCCTCTAGGGAACTTAAAATCATTTCTCTCCTGGTCTCCGACTGGCTTTAACTCGATACCAATAAATAGTTGCCTCATTCTCCTACTGCAAAAATATTTCTTCAGTGCTGGCTCTTCATTAAGGGGTGGCTAGAGAAACTCATGTAGATCACCCAATTTGGTAGAAACTCTGATAGCTTTAGCCCTTCATCTCTCCCAAATGCTGCACCTTATGAAGTTTGGCACAGCCTCGGACAACTCCCTATCTGCCATGTTTAAAGGAGCTTTCCATTTGTTTGTTTTTAATTCTATGTATTTAGAACTACCAGTATTTTCAACAAGAGGACCAAATCTAAGACGCAGATAAATTATGTTACTTTGAATGTTAACTGTTATATAGATTGACAAATATTGTTATTTTATCTCCAGAGAAACTTTAATGTAGATTCATCTTGTAGCACTAGGGTAAAAAAAAAAAAAAAAAAGTCTAAGTTGAAGAGATTTTTCCAAGTAAGATGTAATTTAGGGTTACAATGTCAAAACTGTAAACCTAAAATTAAACTACTAACTATTTTTGTTTGCAGACTTCTTTTCTCAAAATTACAGCCGCACTACATTTGTTGCAAAAGAACAGATTCAAGCCAGGATTTTGTTCATTCACATGTTATTCGTGCTTTACACGTATTTTATGGAGGAGTTACTTTTGCTGGCATTTTTTTTGTTTTGTTTCTTTTACTAAATGGTGAGTCATGTTAGAGATAAATGTAACTGCCTACAAACACTCCAGGGCAAAATTTGGAAAGAAAGCTTGAGTAAGAGACACTACATCTGATGGGATATAAGAAATTAAGAGTTCTTCAGATGACAAGAAAGTGGCATATTCTTTTTAACACAATGGAATTAAAGCTATGGTGAATAAAGCAATGTATTAAGAATCCTCTGGAAAGCCAATATCTTGAATCATTACATCAGAATCTACACTGTGACTCTTATAACAAAGCTTCCATCCCTGGGAAATCGAAGAACTTCACTATGAAAGGATGGAACCACACCAAAAACACTTTTCCAACTCCAATCTTGGGAGAGCATCAAAGCAACAGGCCCTCATCCCTGGTAAACTGTAATCTGGGCGTACTACATTTTCTTCACGTTGAGCCAAAGAATTTCTTCCCAACAACAGGCTGTGGTCTGATGGGCTCACCTCCTTTCCAGGTGGAGAGAAAGCAAAATCAGGAACAATATGCCCTGAATTCTCTTCATCAAGGATTATCAGACACCTGTTTTAAATTTTAATCTCATTAATTATTATTGATAACAATGACAATGTAGATCCATTGCAAAGGCTTACACCACAAAGAAAACACAACTCTTTCTAATTAGTACATGCTTCATAAACAAGACAAAGGCGCCTCTCTGAAGCTATTTTAAAGCCCTTGTTGTGGTTCACAGGCTCAGAGAGAGATGCTTTGAATTCTGCTTCCATGTATTGTACTAGGGGAAAGCCATGGCATTCTCCAAATATTATTGCGAGGCATCTTTACCACATGGCAGGATTGTTCTGGGCATGGGGCCCCCTTTCGACCATACCTACAGCACCAAGGAAACCAGGAGCCCTGCCTAGGAGCCCCAGTTTCTTCTCCGCTGTCTCTCTGGATGTTGGACTTGCAGTCTCCTCAACAGTGGATCAGAGCCCATAGTTCTCATATCTTTTTAAACCCATCAGTCCCACACTGTCAACCTCGTAAACTTCACCTTCCCTTCACTTTCTCCTCTTCCTCCTGCCCTCTCCCTTATTTCCCTTTCTGAAAACCCCCTTCATCAAAGTGTAACTTCCTCAGGGAGAATTGCAAAGAATCAGCCCAGTACAGATGAGGTTCCACCACCCAAAGTTTCTGCTCTACATCCAATGAAATCAATCTCCCTACACACACACACACACACACACACACACACACACATCCCATCTTCATCTTCCTATTCCTCTCACCCCCTCCCAAGGAGAGTTTTTTGCTCTGAACTACGTTATATCCTACCTACTAGCCCATCCACTCCCTCACCCCAAAAGTCTGAACCCCTCTAAGGCCTCAAGATATTAAAAGCAGCAAGATATTAAACTCTGCATCCTCAGGTCAAGCCAAGCCAAATGTTGACATACCAAAAGTCTCTGCCCCTCTGACCCCAGCTTCTGGTTGATATTCCTACATTTCACTTGAAATTCAACATCCTCTTCCTTACAATCTGACTACTTCCCCATATTGCAAAGTAAAAGCCTTGTCCAGCTTTAAAAGTTAACCGCTCTACCTAAATTCCAGATTCTGAAGTTTCCTATTCCTTGAATAATACTGCAAATAGTTACTAAGATGCCATACTGATTATGCAGAAGGAACTATGCTAAACATGCATTATCTGACCCAGAAATCATAAGAACGCAATAAGGTATAAATAGATTTGGTTGAATCACACAATATTTGTAATATTCAGCTACATTTAACCCATGAAACAATTATTTTGTATTTATATGTACATTATTATTAGCTCCATTTTACAGTTAGAAAAACTGAGGCTAATGAGACAAAGTATCTTCCCCAAAGTCACACAGCTCAAGTATATAAGACCCCAAGGCTCACAGCCACCATACCACACTGCCCCTCAAGCTTATCTTACTCCCCAATTTTGCACAGAGCTGGTCCTGTCTGCTGACCTTTACTTAAGTAATGCTCATGTCCTCTCCATAACTTACTTGAACAGCCAGGGTAAGACCCACATTCTCCCATGAAGTTGTCCTGACAAATTCCAAGCCAAGCTGGCCCCAGCCTCCCTTGGAATCCATAGTATAATTGAGCAAGCTGCCCTTCTTATGCCCTGTATGCCAGCTAATCATTCTTTACCAGTGAGTCATCTCTTCTCAAACTGAACTGCTTGGTTGGCAAAGCTAAGAAACTCTGGTAAGTATGTTATTTTCCCTTTCTGAACCACCATATCTCAATTATCAAATGAGGGCGTTAGAAAAAGACTACCCTGTTTTAGAGAAAGCATTAAGAGCCTGTCTGCTTAGCACTACCCTTCATTACCTTTCCCTCCGCAAAGCACAAAGAAAGCAAATCTTGGCTGAATTAGGAGGCAGCAAGTTGTCAAGTTCTCCTTTTGATCCTTGGATCCCCATTTCCAATGCATTGGTCCTCTCAGATATTTTGATATTGCAAAGACTTCCTCCCTTGTCAACTGTTTCCAGTCCTTTATCTCTCCAAAACGCTTTCTACCCACTAATAGTAACTTTCAAGAACACAGCTTGGCACATGTAACTTCCTTGTTCAAACACTGGCAGAAGCTCCCCATTATCTACCATGGAAGGCAGACTTCTAAGATGGTCCCTAAGGCTTCCTGCACCCTAATCTACAAGCCCTGCACCTACTGAGGAAATCCATTGCATCAGATGGCATTCAGGGTCCTTAAGGGCCATTTCCTTGATTCCAGGCTCAGCTTACCTGACACTAATTCAGGCACCTCACGCTCCAGGTGAGCTGGTAATCTGAGCCTTTGCCCATGCTACTTCCCAGGCAAATCTGTACTCTTTATTCATTAAGTTTAGAAATCTGCATTCCAGGACCAGGCACAGTAGCTGACACCTGTAATCCTAGCACTTTGGGAGGCCAAAATGGGAGGATCAGTTGAGCCTAGGAGTTCGAGACCAGCCTGGGCAACAAAGTGAGAGCCCATTGCTACAAAAAATTAGCCAGGCATGGTGGCACACACCTGTGGTCCCAGCTACTTAGGAGATTGAGCTGGGAGGATGGCTTAAGCCCTGGGAACTCGAGGCTGCAGTGAGCCATGATCACACCACTGCGCTCCAGCCTGGGCAACAGAGTGAGATCCTGTCTCAAAAAAGAAAGAAGGGAGGAGGAAAAGTAAGGGGACGGGAGGGAAGGGGAAGGGGAGGGGAGGGGAGGGGAAGGGAAGGGGAGGATAGGGGAAGGGAGAGGACGGGAAGGGAGGGGAAGGGGAGGGGAACGGGGGAAGGGGGGAAGGGGAAGGGGAAGGGGAAGAGGGGGGAAGGGGAAGAGGAGGGAAGGGGAAGGGAGGGGAGGGGAGGGGAGGGAAGCAAATGGGAAGGGAGGGGAGGGGAAGGGGAGGGGAAGGGGAGGGGAGGGGAAGGGGAGGGGAGGGGAGGGGAGGGAAAAAGAGAGAGAAAGAGAGAGAAAGAAAGAGAAAGAGAGAAAGAAGAAAGAAAGAAAGAAAGAAAGAAAGAAAGAAAGAAAGAAAGAAAGAAAGAAAGAAAGAAAGAGAGAGAGAGAAATCCACATTCCTTGCAGACCAGCTCAAACACCCCTTCTTTCCTACTCTTTGGACTCAACATTAATCCATTTCTTCTCTCCACTGCTCCCTCAAGACATTACCTGGAATTCCATCTAGTGGGATATGCAGCTAAATCGGGGGTGTCCAAACCTTTGGCTTCCCTGGGCCACACTGGAAGAAGAATTGTCTTGAGCCACACATACACTAACACTAACGATAGCTGATGAACTTAAAGAAAATCAGAAAAAAAATCTCATAATGTTTTAAGAGAGTTGACGGATTTGTGTTGGGCTGCATTCAAAGCCATCCTGGGCCGCATGCAGCCTGCAGGCCATGGGTTGAACAAGCTTGAGCTAACTAAAAGCTCAGAGAGGGCAGGTGCTATGCTCAGATGATAGAGCAGGGACTTCCTGACAGAAATCTACAGCAGGGGCACACTTACGATTCCCCCAGGTCACTGAGCTGACCTACTCTGACCCGTCCTCCCCTTACTGATAAGTGACTACTACACAATACTTCAGTTCAGACTCATGATACTAATAACTTCTCTACTGCATTGCTTTTCTGAATTGCAACCTATTTGTAATAATTTTAACAAGTCCAATTCTCACCCTTTAGAAACAAATTTAAATAGAACAAAGCTTAAAAATTAGCATTCCAATTTTTTTAGGGCATTTATCTATAAAAATGTAGAAACCACTAATTATTTAATAATTACACTGACTCTTTTTATACCTCAAGTTCTCCTCTTGTTGTGCAATTCAATAGGAGATCAATCAAAAGGTAAATTTTTTGAGAAATCATGCTTTCCCCAATGTGTAAAAGAGGAAGAAGGGGGGAAGATATGTTACATGACTGGTTAGAGGCCAATCTAATTTCAAGGAAATGCAAACGCAGAAAAATCTTATCAGCTGTAGTTCAATTCCTCTAAATATACTAAATCAAAATCTAATAAGGAAATGGAAATACCTGTGATTGATAGAGAAGTACAATACTAGGAATCCACCTGGTCTCCTTAAGGGCAATGGTTTGTTTCCTTCTCAGCCACCCTATATCCTATCAGCCACCCCCACCGCCCACTACACTCTAGTTGGCCAGGAAGTCACTGAGAGCTGTCCTGTGTATCTTCTCAAATTTTGTCCCTCGAGCAAATAGGACTCCCCCTGCCTTCCAAAATAATCTAAAACAATATTAAAAGAAATAAGATCACAACAAAATAAAACAAACAATAAAATGTCCCTCATCCAATTACACCATCCAATCTCCCCATTTATTACGTTTCCCCGAACATTTAACAGCTTTTAAGATATTTCTGGCTGACCCAGAAGGCCATATTCAATACGCAAAAAGGTGGAAAACAAGTGATAGGCTACACAGAAAATTGTGCCATCATTTGCTGAGGCTTCTGTTCACTAAGATCACACCTATTTTTCACTTTCCACATGATGTTCTGTGTAGAAACCATATATCCCTAATATTGGAAGACCATGATGATCTTATCACTAAAAATTAACATTTTTAACTAAAGAGAATATTTAGATTGAAAGTGTCCTGAGAAAAATCAAGGTGTAGAGGATCACAGTTGAATGTTCTACCCTATCTTAGTCTCTTCCAGAATGATGTACATACACATGGGCTCCACATACATGAATTCAACCAACTGTGGAACAAAAATATTCAGAAAACAACAATTCCACAAACTTCCAAAAAGTAAAACTCCAATTTGCTGCACACTGAGTACTATGCTGAATCTACTTAAATGAAGTGATATGTAGGCACTGTATTAAGTATGGTAAGTAGAGATGAAATAAACTATATAGGAGGATGTGCACAGGTTACAAGCAAATACTATGTCATTTCATACAAAGAACTTGAGCATTATGGTGTTTGGTATCCCCAGTGGGGCCTGGGGTTGGGGGCAGTCCTAGAACCAATTCCTCCAAAATACCATAGGACGACTGTATTTTCCATTGTCATATTTTCTTTACCTCTAAAATAGGAATAAAGTATCTTCCCTGAGAGGGTAAGTGGTTTTTCAGTTTTATAAATTTTTCTTTGAAAGAACTTTTTACCTTTTTTACTTCTTATAGGACAGCACATGGTATTTACTTTCTTAGCAAATTTCCAGTACACATTACAATATTGTTAACTCTAGTCCTCCAACTTTTACGTTAAGTCTCAAGGCTCATTCATTCTACAAAACTGTAACTCTGTACCCTTTGACCAAGATCTCTGCATTCCCCCACCTCCCCACCTAGGTTAGCACATTTTACTCTGCTTCTGAGTATCCAACATTTTAAAATTCCACATATAAGTGAGAACAGAATATAAGTGAGAACATATAAGTGAGAACAGAAGGCATTATTTAGAACATAAACTGTAGCCTCATTTTTTAAATACATTTGATTTGGATATCTAAGAATCTTTTTATCTCAAGAATGCTATAAAAAAATAAATAAATATAAATCCCATTCTTAAGAAGACAGTTATTGTTTGGTACTAGGTTCATCCTTACACTACATGCTTCCTCAAGAAGAGAATAGGTAACATGATAGATTTGAAAGCAATGATTGAGCTTGGGCTGAAACAAAGTGATGGATTGTGCCTGGAATTTTTTGGTTTAATGGCTTTAGATTTAGGATAAAATTTCATTTTATGGAAACAACATGAAAAAATCATCATTGCTTATAATATTAAAGTCTGATATAGAAAGTAATAGTAAGTTTTTCAGCATAGGCATGGGGCTTAAAGGGAGATTCGACTCTATCAAAGTATCAGGATTCACTCTCAACTTTACTAGAATTCTCCAGAGGAAGAGCCAAAAGAGAAAAATTCAGAAATACAGAACAAAATATTTAATGTTTTTTAATAAATTTTTTCTTTTATGCTGAATGTATATATAACATTTTGTTATTCTGATGAAATACATGTTATTTCCTTTTGAGTGAATCAAATTTCAATAAAATGTATTGAAATATGATTTAGAACAGTGATCAGGTAAAATTTTTAACACTAATTCAGATTTAATTATTACACTTTTAATTCCCTGTCATTGTTAAATACATAGAATAATTAATAATACATAGAATAATTAATTGGGAAAGTATGTACTATACAGTTTAAAGAGCATTTTTTTCCCCTAAAATCTAAATGATGATAATATGGCTTTGTAACACAGGCTGAAAATATTTATCCATTCAGATATGGATCATCTCCCTTTTAACAAGCTAATAAACAATATTTGGAGAACTTTTTTTTGGCTAAAGTCTGTTAGGTAAAACAACCATCAACAAAAACAATGAGGCTAGGCACAGTGGCTGACCCCTATCATCTCAGCACTTTGGGAGGCTGAAGCAGGAGTATCACTTGAGTCCAGGAGTTTGAGACCAGTCTGGAAAACATAGTGAGATCCCCATCTCTACAAAAAATAAAAAATTGGCTGGGCAGGGTGACATGCACCTGTAGTCCCAGTTACACAGGAGGCTCAGATGGGAGGATCTCTTGAACACATGAGTTGGAGCCTGCAGTGTGCCATGATCATGCCACTGTACTCCAATCTGGGCAACAAAACAAGACCCTATCTCAGAAAAAAAAAAAAAGCAATGAATACATAAGCATATTAGTCTTAAAAAATACTTCTTAGGACCTTTATTAATATAAGCATATATTTAAAAATTAGTCCAGATAATTGCTAATCACATTTTAAAAATAAATATTAGACTAATATGGCCAAAGAAACCTTAGAAATAAACAACTGTAGTTATTCTGGTAATTCTGTTTTTTCAACGGACTAATAATTAAAAACATCTTTTTTGTTTGGATTCCAAATGGTTTCCCAATTTATCATAAACTCACATGGGTGGGGAAGTTGCGGAAGAGAGTAAGAAATCTTGGCCAGGCTCGGTGGTGCACACCTGTAATCCCAGCACTTTGGGAGGCCGAGGCGGGTGGATCATTTGAGGTCAGGAGTTCGTGACCAGCCTGACTAACATGGTAAAACCCTGTCTCTAACAAACACAAAAAAATTACTCAGGCATGGTGGTGCATGTCTTGTAATCTGAGCTACTTGGTAGGCTGAAACAGGAGAATTGCTGTATCCGGGAGGTGGAGCTTGCAGTGAGCTGAGATCACGCTGTCGCACTCCAGCCTGGGCAACAAGAGCGAAACTTCGTCTCAAAAAAAGAAAAAGAAAGAAAATAAATTTTTTTTTTTTTTTTTTTTTTTGAGACGGAGTCTCGCTCTGCAGCCCAGGCTGGAGTGCAGTGGCCGGATCTCGGCTCACTGCAAGCTCCGCCTTCTGGGTTTACACCATTCTCCTGCCTCAGCCTCCGGAGTAGCTGAGACTACAGGCGCCCGCCACCTTGTCCGGCTAGTTTTATTGTATTTTTTTTTTTTTTTTAGTAGAGACGGGGTTTCACAGTGTTAGCCAGGATGGTCTCGATCTCCTGACCTCGTGATCCGCCCGTCTCAGCCTCCCAAAGTGCTGGGATTACAGGCTTGAGCCACCGCGCCCGGCCGAAAAGAAATATTTTCTAGACGTGTGGAAAACTACTACCCATTTTAAAAGCTAATTTATCAGTTCAAAAATTTCTGCCACCTATCATTGCCTAAATGGATTCCCAGTTTGCTGGTGAGATCTTATTTTTAGACTGTGACATCCCTGAGGATAGAGTCTGTGCTTTTTATTTCTAGGTCAGTATAGGGCATGAAATATTAGCAAGTACTCAAAACTATCTGTTGAATAAACAAAGTATGGATGAATTTTTTAAAAAATCAATGAATTGTAAAATATTGTTCGTGAATATCTCTCCATTGACTTGAAATATATCATACAATGGAGAAAGGCAGACCTACTTCGGATTTTCATGAATTGGATATTTTCCCTGAACCTAAGTAATATGAATATTGGCATGAAAATTTACCACAGTACTGTAATCATTTTTTTTAAAATATATATATTTTCTCCAATGTTGTTGATGATAATAATCACCCCTTACATATGTCGATTGTAAGCAAGCTTTTTATAAGGAGATTCACAATGTTTCACTCTAGTTCTCAATACAAACCATCAAGGTGGATACTATTGCCAACCCCATCTTACAAATGAAGAAAGGGAGGCCTCAATGGGTTGAATAATGTGCCCAAGTTAATACTGCTGTTTAGCTGCCGAGAGGAACCTCCTGAACCTCTGGAGTCTAAGCTCCAGCCACTGAACCTCTTAGTACTTTGAAGTAGTTCATGTCTTATTAGGTGTTAATTTAAATCAATTTTACATAATTTATTTTTATAAATATACTTTAACATCATTTTTAAGTATTTAAGTTTTTAACTCATTAAGAATTCATTTACTCTTCCTTTAATCAGATGAATCATACAACTTTGCGTTTTCTATCCTTTTAAGACATATAGTAACAGTAGAAGGAATCTAAAGCTATTGTGTTAAACTACTGACTTTAAAAATAATTATATAGGAAGAGAATCATATTTACCAAAGATATTAGACTCTTGAAACAATGAACTTTATGATTTTTTTCTTTTTTTTTTTTTTGAGACAGGGTCTCACTCAGTCATCCAGGCAGGAGTGCAGTGATACAATCTTGGCTCACTGCAGCCTCCCAGGTTCAAGCAATTCTCCCACTTCAGCCTCCCAAGTAGCTGGGATTACAGGAGTACACCGCCATGGCCGGCTAATTTTTTGCATTTTTAGTAGAGATGAGGTTTCACCATGTTGGCCAGGCTGGTCTCGAACTCCTTACCTCAGGTGATCTACCTGCCTCAGCCTCCCAAAGTGCTGGAATTACAGAAGTGAGCCACAATTCTTAACAGTAATTCCCACATTTAAACTATACAATGTTCCACTCGAACCCATTTACAAAAGCCACACTCCATTTTAGTGGTCAAAACAGTAAACATGTAATTGTTCCTTTAATTTCTTTGAGCTATATTAATTATACATAAATTCAAATTGCTTGCAAATTAATGTATGCTTGATTTTGAAAATATTCTAATGAAAAAGCTTCCTTCCAGACTTTACCACTACATAAGAAAGGATCTGATAGTTTGGCTCTTCCAGTCCATTTGAGATGTCTCTTTATAACCGTATTTTAGTTTTATTAGAGTGCGTTACTGATGTCATTTCTCTTTCACAAGAACCCAGACCAAAACTAATTTAAGGCCATGCTCCAAGTGACTCAATATGATATGGGGACATATAAGAAGATCTTATATTTTTGGAATCTTAGAAATTCCTTTATCTCTTTTACTTCTTTTAAAATTTTTAGGTAGTTGTTTTTATTATAATCATTATTAATTATAAGTATATGTACCACGTACTTGTAAAAACGCTTTGGGCAGGTT
The DNA here is from genome assembly GCF_009764315.1 of Trachypithecus francoisi. Lineage (NCBI taxonomy): Eukaryota > Metazoa > Chordata > Mammalia > Primates > Cercopithecidae > Trachypithecus > Trachypithecus francoisi. The sequence continues at coordinate 44,125,598 of NW_022681461.1, forward strand.
TATAGGGAAAAAAAAAAAGAGGTAGAGAAATTCGCTTAAACTAAGTATCAGAAAAGAAGTGCCCTAAGTATCACAGGAAAATCAACTACATAAGATTTCATTTTATATTATTTTCTACATTCACATACAGGCAATCTCCAACTTACTATTGATTCATGCTCTAAAAGCTCATAGGTATGTTAATGGTCTGGAACTCAATGAATTCTATTGAACCAATATCACATTAGGTGATCAGGTTGTTACACTAGCACGCAAAGCCCAGTTCAATCCTGAACACAACTCAACCATCATACCAATAGTACTAACAGGAACTCGGAGTCTACAGAGGGTGGCCTTATGAAGAATTATGCCAAATGGGAGATCAAGTATTTCTACAATAATTCATTCATTCAGTAGACATTAATTCGGCACCAAGAGGCTGCAAGAGTATCAGCTTTACATGTACTAATTTTGGAATTAAAAAGGCCTGGTTCCTAAATATAAACTGGAAATAAAATAATGCCTTAAATAAAATAATGTATGTAAAGTTTGTGGCACATTAAAAAAAATCCTTACTAATTTTAACTCTCTTCCTTTCTGCTGAGAAACAACAAGAAAGAAATGGAGTTCTCAGCTTTACATCAATTATTGGAGGAAGCCAGGCTTAATTTCAAAACCCTCCTCCCTCATCATCTGCACTCCTCTCCATCTTCCCTTCCGGGCTTCAGGGCCCAGTGCAAGACCCTCACTGAGCCAACCACCTTAGACCTCTCTCTGTTCCAGGCTCTAAAAATAATCCCTCCCAAGCTGACTTTTATCCCCATCCTGCAGCCACTAACATCTGCCAGGTGATAAAGAAAAGCAGATGCAATGGTGCAATCTCAGCTCACCACAACCTTCACCTCCCGGTTCAAGCGCTTCTCCTGCCTCAGCCTCCTGAGCAGCTGGGATTACAGGCATGTGCCACCACGCTCGGCTAATTTTTTTGTATTTTTAGTAGAGACGGGGTTTCTCTGTTGTTCATGGCTGGTCTCGAACTCCTGACCTCAGGCGATCCGCCCACCTCAGCCTCCCAAAGTGCTGGGATTACAAGTGTGAGCCACTGTGCCTGGCCTGACCTAATGAATTTCTAATTAGTGGTATTTTTAAGACAGTATAAAAGAATGGTATAAAATAATTCAGGCCGAGTACAATGATAATATTTGGGGACAGGGAGAAAGCCATTCATTTATTAATTCATTCAGTGTCTATGAAGTGCCTTCTCTCTTCCTGCATAGACATATATGTCAGAGATCATGTCCTCATAGAGCTTGGAGTTCATCAGGGAAGACAAAACTTGTCCAAGCTATATGACTATTTTCAATGGGTATTAACAAATTTGTGGAACAGAGTGAATAAAATGCTATGAAGAACCTTAGAGAGCAAAAGAAATGCGAAATAAAGGGTGCTAACAGAATGGAGTGTCAAGGAAGACTTCTTTGTTGAAGGCTTCTCCTAGAATGTAAGTCCCATGAGAGCAGAGATATAGTCTATATCCAAATCAACCCTGAATTTCAAGAACCCAGAATAATTTCTGGCACATAGTAGGCACTTAACTAAAAATACATGAAAGAGAAAAGGAAGATTAGCTTAAGCTTAGACCTGAAGGGTGAATAAAAATTATCTGGAGGAAATGGGATTAGCAGAAGTGAAGGCATTTAGGTGGGAAAAAGTAGCACTTCTTGACAAATTTAAAGAGGAAGCAGGTTGTACAGACGATGAGGCAGAAGTTCCAGAGAGAAAAGTGAGAAACAAGTGTGGAGAGGTGGGTAAAATCCTGACCGGACCGGGCCTTTCAGGATGTGCAGAGAATTGGAGACTGTTTTCCTGCGGCTGACTAGCCTACTCCCCTGGAAATCCCAGCTTGGATTGAACTTTCCACAATCATCCCTCACAACAGTTCCGAGGCAGTGGCATGTGGATTCTGGTGGCAAGAGGCAAAGGGGGAGTGGAGAAATGGAGTTCGCAAGGTGAGTAACTCGGGATCCTGAGCTGTAGGGGTGGAGCTGCTACTTTGTCACTAGAACAAACAACTTAAGAAATAAATACAACAGGGATATCTGAGTCTTTGGCCTATGGTTTTTTTTTTCATGAAAAAAATATATATATTCCTTGAGACATTTGTTTATAAGTTCAGATTGCTATCTAAGCATGTTGGGAGAATTCACTGGGAGAAAGCCCTGAAAATAGAAACTATTTGCTCCACAATTTATCTGTATGAGCAAGTATGTGTGAGAGAGACAGAGAGACAGAGGGAGAGAGACAAGGAAAGACAGAGAGAGGGAGAGAGAGGCAGTCCTGTCAGGGGGCTGACTGTAAAAGAATGGAGGATTACACACTTCACTGTTCAAGGGTGACAGAGGGAAAACGAGGCCGGCACCAAGCTGGAAGCCCAATCCTGCCTGAATAAAACACTGCACATTTATGCAATCCCGGGTACCAGATATTTTATCACAATTATTTTGATTGCATAGAAAGAAAAGTGCTACGTAAAAATTATTTACTCCAGGTCTATTATGAAAAGAACAGATTAACTCCCTAACAGTTCGTTCTTTTTGAAGGTATATTTTCTACCTTCCCAGTATGATTTATATTAATGAGAGGTTTAAAACAGGTTTTAACTTAAGAATGATTGCTGATGGTGAAGTGCAGTAATTATACACCTTATGACAGGACACGTGAATGGCTCCTCCAAGAGAACTGCATAACATGTCAAGCTAATCCTCCTTGCATAAAAAGAGAGAATACTTTGCAAGCTGGCCAATTTTAAGCTCCAGTTAACAAAAACCCTTTTTGTTGGAGTCTAAAACAAGAATGGGTTAACAAAAGCAAGGAGGAAAAAAATCTCATTTTTTTCCCTTCTTCACAAAATATAGTATTACAGGACTTAAAGGTTTTGAAAGGCCACAATGTGGCTGAAAGACTTGAGAAAGAAACAAGGTCTTCGCCAACAACAACAAACTCAAAAGATCTTAAGGTAAATCATGGTCTCTTATCAGTATGGAACAGTATGATTTTACTATAGTTTTTTGTTGCTGTTCTATTTTTGATTTTTAATGAGTCAAAGGTGTAGCGAGGGAAGGAGCAACACCATGGCTAGGTAAGAATGAAATGGGTTCATGGATGTTAGGAAGAAAAAACCGTATGCCATGGTGGGCAAGTCAATAGTGTTTGTGCCGTTTCTGCATGGCTGCTTTTTCTCATACAAGAGCCACTTCTGGACAATAATGAGACCCCGTAAAGCATCTGCTTAGGGATTATGACCCCATCACACTGGGAATGTTCGGTTAACACAGAGCAGCCACGGGCTTAACTCTGTGCTTGCCTGTCTTCCTGCTGCAAAATGCACCAAATGCACAGTGGTTCTAGATTCTTCTAAATCATTTGCCACCAGGAAAGAAGATACTCAGCTACTGACACTCCACCTACATGCTCAAGGAAAGAAAAAATTAAATAAACAAAAGCCACCAGATTTTCTTCACATCATGGAACTTGTTAAGACAAGGGAGACAGGAAGACTAAAGCTTGCCAGGTGTGAGGAATGAAGTCTGGAAGTCCATTTTAAAGTATTAGAGGGCTAAGGATCAACGTCAGTGTTAAATTCTTTTCTAAGAATTCTTTTCACTTTGGAAACTTTCAAATGAGAAATTTAAGGAGCAGAATCCTTATCTTTTTCTATGGCTCTTAAGTGATTGACAGAATCCTAAAGTGTAACAAGTTCCTATAATGAGTTCACCTATTTTGCTTATTTTATTGAAATGTTTATTTTAATTGTTCTGCCTATGTACTATTATGTATGTACTATTATCTGTAACTATCCTAGTCTATAATCAAAGAAATCAGGAGTGCCCATAACCTATTTGCAGAGGTCCCTAAAGCAGAGTCCACAGTGGCCAGGGCTCATCTAGCAAACTGGCATGCTCAGTGGAACAGGTCAAGAGGGCGGGTCTGCCTCTGACTTCCTCCTTCTGCTAACACATGCTGCATTTGCTCTTGACAGGATAGAGCAGAAAGTCACCACTTTTTAAGAAAACCAAGGCAAAGAACAGAAAGTTTAAGTTGTGACACTTCCTAAACAATGGATGTCATTACTGCTCTTCAAAAGATCCCTTATACACATGTAGTTTAGCCATAAAGATAGTATGTTGTGTTGAAAATGCAAAATCACACAAACATTGCCTTAAATATTTTATTTCCAAATGGAAGTAATAATTAAACTATTTATATCCCTTCATGAGAAACTGGAAGCTGGAATTTTCAGATGTGAAGGAATTTCTCAGAAAATGATCCCAAAAATTTTCAGGAAAAACATCTAACAATTTAACCATAAAGAGCTTTGGTAAAGTCTGACGTCCAGTATTTAGCTGTTTGGCTATTATTTTTTTTTTTTTTTTGAGATGGAGTCTTACTCTGTCGCCCAGGCTGGAGTGTAATGGCGCAATCTTGGCTCACTGCAACCTCCGCCTCCCGGGTTCAAGCAAATTGTCTCGCCTTAGCCTCTCAAGCAGCTGGGATTACAGGCCGAGACCACCACGCCCAGCTAAGTTTTACATTTTTTAGTAGAGATGGGGTTTCCCCATGTTGGCCAGGCTGGTCCTGAACTCCTGACCTCAGGTGATCCACTCGCCTTGGCCTCCCAAAGTGCTGGGATTACAGGCGTGAACAAACGGGCCCAGACTTGTTTTGCTATTATTCTTTAATAACTGTTTGCAAACTGCAAATATTGAAAGGTGAGCATATGTACAAAGACAAAATTAGTAGTCTGAGCTGAAATATTGCAGCTTAATTCTAGTCTATCAATTTGATCTGAAATAATAATCCTGAGGGCACTTTTGTCACCATTAGCACTTATTCCAACATTCGAAAGGAAAAATTTTGTATAATTTATGTAACATCTTACTTATAGATGCTTTACTTATAGAAAGCACCTATCAATTATAATTAGCAAAACAGGAGTCAAAGGCATTGTTTTATTATGTTACATGTCAAGGAAAGGAGACTTAGGGAACTTCTGTGACTCTTGGAAAATCCAGGATTGAAGCCTGCCATCCTTTGACTTATTGAACAGTCAAACCTAGGAGAAATTATCCTAAGGTAAAATGTCAGAGGATTACTCTCTAGATTGGATGGCAGAGAGAGATTAGCATTCTCAGCATCAAAAACCAGATCACGAATGCACGTGCAACGGAAGTACAGGCAATAAAAGTACTAGAATAAGAATCAACACATTTAAGAGAGAAGCTACCTCATGGTGTAGTAGGATAAGAAATAATGAGATTGGTAAGAGGAGGCATGTACGTATTTTATCATTACTCGTTTTTTTTTTTTTTTTTTGAAATGCAGTCTTGCTCTGTGTCGCCCAGGCTGGAGAGGAGTGGTGGAATCTCGGCTCACTGCAACCTCCATCTTCCACGTCCAAGCAATTCTCCTGCCTCAGCCTCCTGAGTAGCTGGGATTATAGGCACGCGCCATCATGCCCAGCTAATTTTTGTATTTTTAGTAGAGACAGTTTCACTATATTGACCAGGATGGTCTCAAACTCCTGACCTCTGCCCACCTTGGCCTCCCAAAGTGCTGGGATTACAGGTGTGAGCCTCTGCACCCAGTCTACTCTTTTTTAACATTTTAATTGTTAGTTATGCTTTGTAAAACTAACATATTTTTAATTCAATTTACATAAATTTAAGTAAAATTTTATTAAACACTCTTAAACTTGGTGATGCATGTATTTATTTGTTGAAATTTTATTTTTTTGGGTTTTTTTTTTTTTGGTATGCTTTAACTATTTCAACATACATTTTTAAAAACCAGATCCAAGAGACTCAGAATAACACTACTGAGATGAAATCACTGGATCAAACAATTAATTGTAGGTGACAAAAAAAATAGCTTCAAATATGCTAATTTGATCTTTTTGAACAAATGTTAAAAAACCAATCTTTTAGACTTTTAAATCATTCACTATTCTTGCAGTTCAAATATGGCAATCTTAACTATTTAGGGTTTCACAACTGGTAGGTACTTAATAAGTATATGCCTATTGAGGATAATGATAATTTTACTCAAATGGGACATTACAGAAAATGCTATATGACTGAAAACAAAATAAAGAATAAACACCAAGCTCAGTAAAAAAGACTTCACACGAATTCACTCCATCTCATTCCTTTAAAATTCAGTCTTAAACGTTTTTTAATAAAAGCGATCTGATGTTCAAAGGACATCATTTAAAACTTGGGAGGCAGACTGATAGAGGAGAATGCCTTTTGTGTTTAGAACTCTCAGTATTGCCAGCCCCGACCTTGTTCCTCACCAGCTGTAAAAGCCTATATGAGACCTTGGTGCTGAAGGCCTCAGGTTCCTTATCTGTAAATGATTAGATTAGATAACAAAGGCAACAACCAAGTTTATACAGTTTGGTTGACAACTTTGACATATACTATCTCACTCCAAAAGATCCCTTTGGGTTTTCATGGGCTATAATCTTGGTTGTATACGCAACTCTTATTTTGTTATATGTCACTTACCTGACTAAGTGCAAGAATTACGAAGTACAGTTGTTCAGCTAATTTATTTCTTGTTTTTTAAAAAAGCACTGTTGTACTGCTGTAGATAGAACAACTCTAATCTTCAGGTACTGCTGAATTACAATTAGGTGTTAAATCACCTTCAAAGGATGAACAACTTTTTGTTTTGAGGCTCATCCAGAAGCATCACTAGGACCTGCTACATACAAGAAAGAAAAAATAGTAACCTGGGCAGTAAGAGTTTTGTCAGAAGGAATGCCTGTCCTTATTAGAAACACCACTTATCCCCAGGGCTTGAACTTTAATTATGAAACTTTACCCACTGGGTTTTTAACCCAATTACTACTGGAGGCTCACCATATGTATTTAAACTCACAATAAATAATAAATGCCTGACATTGCATTATTTCCTAAAAGCAGATTTTGATGGAAGAGGCTGGGCTCCAGATCAAGAGTGTACTGGATATTTTTTAAAGACACATTTAAATCATAGCATTGATCATAACACAATAATCACTATACCCTCATCTTCCATTCCTACAACAGAGCCTCTTAACAAATACATGTGTATGCATTATGGCTACCAGTTTTATATGGAACTGCCCACTAATAGCTAAAGTAAATTGGCATCCTTGTGAATTTAAGATTCTCTATAATGTTGATTATGGCTACTGCTTTTAACTGTATTTTTTTAAATTGACCACAAAACAAAAGCTTCTAACTTCTCTCTGCCTTTGTGTTTGCAATCTCCAGAGAAAGCACTCCTTAATTTCATCTTAGTGGCCAGTAATCTTCAGTGATTGAGGCAGAAATTAAAATTGATTATTTGAATTCTGACAAGCTGCTTAGGTTTGTAATTACCATAAAACTATACCACAAATGCCCTAGTCCACGAGTGTGGGTGAGGGGTTGATAGGAAATGATCCATTTTCATCTATCTAGATTTAGGATGATGCATGTAGAATTGTAGAGCCACTTAAAATCACACTCATCCATGGTGGACTAACTGAAGAGGGAAGTCACTATCCTCTCTTAATAGACCAAACAGTCCTCACGTCACTGCTACAATTAAATTCCAGAGAATTTTTTGGATTCTATTTAATGAATGAGGATATATTTTTCATGTGGTGTCATTGTTTCACTACTTCCCATGTTTATTTGGACAGATTCATAGCACTGGGTAGGAAATGTATTGGTTGGCAACTTCAGTTTTGGAAGAGAAAGTAAACACATGCTGATTAGCAAACAGTAAACTCTACTGTGTTTAATTTTGGCTTCTCTTTAAAAAAAAAAATAAAAACACAAAAAAACCACTATTTGGTGTTGTGTTCCAAGTAGGAGCATTTGTCCCTAAGTTCTTTCCTAACCCCTTACTGGAGGGCTTCCAGAATTGCTCTCATTTTTTTTTTCTTCTTCCCCTAACACCAGTGGCAAACGCCAACATTATTTAAGAAAATACTTGTGCATATGGTATCCTCCTAGCACAGATTTGCCATCCAGTTGAACAGTAGGGCCACTAACCCACACAAACTAAACTGCAAAATCATGAACTACATAAACATAAACAATTGTATTTAGCCCTAATAAATTCAAGGTAAAATCACATTTCTGAAATTCCTAAAAGGCTACTTCACTGAAAACTATCAGGTCTGAGAACTGAAGGTGGTAAATATGACAATCTAAAACTTCTGATGCTCTCTTTAGAGCCAGTTTCTTTCATCTATCTCATCCTCTTGGTTTACTGTGACTCCCCAAATTATTCTCCAAGCTTTAGCCATCCTTAGCCCTCTTCTCAACCATCTTCAGAAGATCATCAAAACCACTAACACCCAAAAAGTGCCGAAGGCCAGCACACACAGGAGAAAGCTTGGTCACCTAAGATATACCATTGCCCACTGAGCACAAAAGCTCTTCATTATGTCTATATACCTTTTCATAAAACAGAGCTAGTGTCTGATCTTTTCACTGCTCATGATGACTACTCATTATTAATCAGTTTTCCCATCATGCTTTCCAGGGATGCAAATTTTGTCCCCACATACCACATGGGAAAGCTGAGGCATCCAGAAGTTAAATAACTCCCGAGTAGCCCAATATAAGAGGTCAGCAACATCTCTTGATGATCTACATTGTTTCTTATTCAATAAACATTTATTATGGATCTACCAAGCTCCTCACAGTGCTAGATATTTTTATATATATATATATATTTATTTATATATATATATATGTGTGTGTGTGTGTGTGTGTATATATATATATATTCTGCCATATTCTGGGCTCTGGGTAAAACAGCAGATGCTCAAAGTCCTAACCCACATGAGGCTTACAGTCTAGGAGGGGTAAGAAACAGTAAACCAAGAAACAAATGAATATGAAATATGTCAGGTAGCTATAAGGCAAACAGTACAGCAGGTAAGGAGAAAGAGAGCTGGAGTGGTAGGAGATTTTGGGGGCACATGTAATTTAAGTCTTCCTCTGAATGAGATAAGGGAGCAAGCCCTACCTATGACCATCTAAGAAAAAAGGGTTCCCAGCAGAAAGGACAGACAGAGCAAAGTACCTGAGGCTCAGCTGTACTGGAGGGGTGGTAGGAAGGCTAGTATTGCTGGTACTGAAAGGAAGAGGGAGGCAAGGGGTCAGATCATACAGCACCTGGAAGTCACCATTAAAAGTAGGGGCTGCAAACATAAATGAGACTACTCTAGAGAGACGGAGTCTTGTGAAGAGTTTAATACCTAAGGTTACATTAAAAATTCAGTGCATTAAAAGCAGTTTCCCTACCATCACACAAAAAGTATACGTGCACAAACAGAAGGGTGCATGCACTGAATTTCATATACTCTAGGAAACATTTTTACATTGGTTGATTCAGTCAAATACAAAGAAGTTGCGGAACAGCATCGAGTACCTAAGACAGACCAAAAGCATTTCCTTCTGTAAAGCCCTGCAGCTGAGGGCTTACATCCGCCTGGTCCAATCGGTTCATTTCCAAACAAAGGTAGGAAATGGCTGCATCCTAGCATTTCATTGTGGACTCATGAGTCAGTGCTTTGGAACTTGGTATCTTTGGGAGTGAGTGTCTATTCTCCACGTCTCTTGCCACAGGGGGGAAAAGGTACAGATAAACAGTAACACAATTTCACCCAACCGAGATATAAATCTGTGGGCTTCTCCACCCTTCTCAAAAATAAATGAATGAATTAAGGAAATTCAGTTCCTGCTTTTTTTTCTTTCCCTCTCTGTTTGGTTTCCTAATTCCCAGGACTCCCTTGTGTCTCCTAAACAGCATAAGGTCAACTGATGGTGAAAGTACATCATATGATAATTATTCAAAAGCTGTTATGTTATACAATATAGTTTTTAATAGGAGAAGGAGTTAGTTACATTTGATTCTACAAGAGCAATCAGTAATGTGCCCATTACATAGGGATTCTAAGAAATTAAAATTAAGAAATTTGTCCTAAAGAACAAATTAATTCTCCTCCATCATTTAACCAAAAAGGTTTGTAGTATTTTATGTTCACAGTGTTACACAGGAGAACAGTAACTTAACTTTGAAAACTATTTTTATAGAATGGTCACAAAGAAAATAACATGTAAATCCCATTAAGTCCTTTCGTAAAAAGCTTCCATAATTTCCAAATCCACGGTGTAGAGAGGAAAAGAAGAAAATGGCATGTGTATATGTTCTAAGACTACTACTACCTCAAATGAATAAAGGTTAGAGGTATACCTAACATACAAACTATTTCCTTCAGGAAAAAGTGCAGGAACTCCTGGATAGACACAATACTCATTTCCGATGAAAGTTACAGAAGAAACTACCAGTTGTGTATGATCTAATACTACAAGTCACTTATTATCTATGAAGGAAAAGGGAAAAAAAAAAGATAAGAAAACAACATTTAAATATGAATGAGAAAGGAATCTCTGTTCTAACTTACAGATAAATAAACATATAAATCCAAATACGAGCCAAATTATTTTATAAAGGTATCCATGTGATCCATGTCGCATAACCACAAGAACCTGACGTGATTATAATGAGAGAAGCTTCAAAACAGGAAATTTCTATCTACAAAAAGTACAAATTATTTTCAGAATATCGGAGGAATCTGGGGTTTTCTACCCAGCAGAATAAATTAGGAAAACAGTGAAAGATACCCTCCAGAGAGAGAGAGTGAAAGAATGTATATGTCAAAGAGAACATTACATTTCACTTTTCCAATGTAGAAAAAAACTGAAAAAAATTTAGAGGGGATGGTGAGGATGAAGAGAAATAAAATCATAAAAAGGATTGAGGAAAAAATGTAATAAAAAAAGAGGAATATGGTTTCCACTTATATTAGTTTTGTCCTTCCATTAAAAATTATACCTTAAAGTCTATTACTCTTGACTATATTGCCAATTTCTCAAATAATACACTGGTCAAGTTCCAAATTTTCATTAAATATATAAATTGCATACATAAAAGTTCCTGTGTAGCCTGTGGAAACATTTTAAATTTTCTTCAGCAAAATTGGGCCTACAGTTTGGAAAAATTCCTAGAGAGTGAAATTAATCTTTCTCCCCATCTCTCCTTCTCTCCCTCTCTCTTTCTCTCCCTCTCTCTCAATAGATAATATTACCCTACTATATAGCCTGCCATATATCTTTACACTCCAATTTCCTACCTAGTCCCCTATTCAGACATGTATAATGCTTCCATTTTGAAGCATATGGCTAGGGAGCCAAAAGAATTTAAATTGCCTTCAAAATGTGCATCGCATTATAAATGGTGTGAAAAAAGATCTTACTATTCAGCTCTCAACTTGGAGCATACAGCAAAGAAGAAGCAACACAAGACTGCTTCAAACTTTATCCAAAAACTCAACAGCTTCACTTGTTTATAGAGGTACAAAAAGTATGCGACACAGTTTATAAAACAAGAACGATGTACTGTATGCAAAAGTAAAGTTAAAAGCAAAGTATAGTAACAGCCCTATCTCGTTACAAACACTTGGCAGCATGTCTAAAGTACCATGGTCAAAAACATGATACCGTCTGCGTTGTACTTCTGCCAGAAAGCACTCCCTAAGTCCAAGTCTCTTTAGCCATCATCACCACCTCATTTGGCAATCTCTCCCAAGCCTCAGTTCATCTACTCAAAATTACTCCACAGAAAGCAGACAAACTCTCTAGCTCTGTAGGCTGCAAGTATCACAATGAAGTAGCATTGGCAAGTGACAGCGTAAGATGGAGCTCTGAGGTTAGAAAGCCAGGACCAACTAAACTGTATCCTCAGAGCTTATCTGCATATCAAGTTGAGCAGGGCTGTCTTCATTTTGGTAATTCAGGGTTTCTTCTCTACTCTCACAGTAATTCCAATGGGTCTTTCTGAATCAGCCGCACTGAGAAAAAAGGTACATGGCGAGAAAACACTCAGGCACCGAATACCTTTTAGGTAAATGAGGGACAAATGTATTCAGCAATTACCTGCCATTTAACCATTTCTGACCAGGGCTTCTAATAATTCCAGAACCTCAAAAACTGCCTCAATAGTTATGTATGCATAACGGACCAGGCCATTACCAAGGTTAAGTAAATACAAGAATATGCATCAAGGCTTAGGTAATAAGGAGATAAACAGACTCTATCAATATCAACATCCATATCTACCTGTGACATTTACAACTAAAAAAATGGCAGTTCATTTAATGTGGTAATGAAAAGATGAGTGGTAGGAGAGAAGCAGCTGCATGAATTATTAATTTTCCTAGGGCATGTAAGAATTGCCTTCCAAATTTTTCTTTAATCCACTTTCTCCAAAGTAGCATATTACATAATTCAAAAACACAGATATTGTCATCTTAAGTTTACAGCTTGCCATATTTCCTAGAAAATAAACAATAATTAACAACATATCTCATAGTTGTTCCCTCCCCACCTTTCTTCAAGAAACTTTACACTTTGAAATGTAGATACATAAGCTGCTTTTGGAGCAGGGCCCACAAACATATGTTTCCAAAGGAATAATATGTACAGGTTAGTCTGGTGTGTACCACATGTAAGAAAAAGCAAATTCAAAAACAGAAATATCAGTATTCAATGAAGAAATATATTTTTAATTAAATCCCATTCTTCCTCTCCTTATAGACACAGAATCAAAGAAAGCCAATCGTATGTCTAATTTTTTAACCTTTTTCCGAACAAAAATCCCAATTTGACTCATGACTCTAGATTCTTTATATACATAAGATCACAAGACAAGAAATGGTCCTTTATAAATTGTCCTCTCTCAGAGTGAGCCTCCTACCATATGCTGATATTCAACCAAAAGAATCTGTTTGAAAAGGCAAAAAAAATTCCAAATGTTAAACCTATAAGGCAAACCAGCCAACAAAAGGCTACGGAGTCCACATGTCTATCAGATATTTAATATGTCAAACCTCAATTACCAGAAGTTTTAAGATTCTCTGTAGTCAGAACTAGTGAGTCTTTATTTTTCAGATGATTCTGAATGCAAACTGAGCACATTATCTGCACACTGAAAGAATTTATGTATTCTTTCCCCACATATGGAAATATGCATGAGAGTATTAAAAAACAAATTTAAAATATCCACTCTCTAGAAATTTGAAGAGTCTAAAGTTTGGGCTGTATTTGCTTTTTCCATTGCAAACCTACAAGGATTCCTTCAAACTTACAAAAGTTATTGCAAGAAGTCCCGTAGGAAGAAATAGATTGGGGATTTAGATCACCCATGCCTAACCTTTTCAGGGCATCATGATCTCTCCCCTTGTTCTATACATCAGAGATGTCACTGAAGTGAAAGCCAAGTTTTAATTTAGAATTTAATAAAAATTGATTAAGCATCACAGAGCACAAACAAAGCTGCTCCATAAATCTTTCAGCCCTTTTTGTGCTAGGAAGAAAGCAAGCACTGTCTGCTGAAGCAGATGACAGATGCTGGCTTAAAGATAAGTATTATTTATACTTCTGTACCAGATTTCTTCTTATGCATATCTTATCATGCATGGGTATATGATCAACAAAGCAATTATTTTATATCAGTCAAAGACATTCAAATGTACCCTGGCTCCATAGGAATGCTTTAAAGAGTTCAGGTCTAGGGTTCAATTAAACCAAGATGGAGAGAAAAGAAAGTTTTGAAAGAAAAACAAATATTGAAATGGTTGTGATTTGAAATGTACTTTCACACACAGGCTAATGAATATATATGCACTGAAAATAACTTTGTTCTGAACATATGCCTATGCATTTTAAATAAATGATGCATGTTTGAAAGATAAGCGGGTTTACCAAATCTAAACACATCAAGATATATCTATATTAAACTGCATTTATTTGTACAGTATGTCAGTAAGGAAACAGCCCCCTGAAAGAAATCCAATAGTTATGTAAAGAGATAGCTGATTTAACCAAGTTTGAGAACATTTTAGTCATCAAGAGACTAGAGTTTAAAAATTCAAATCACATTCTTTCCCTCCTTAGAAAGACAGAATATATGAAAACTAATCACTTAATGAAAATTCCCAGAGGTTTCTTTATTGTTTTACTTCTAGCATATGAAGTGGAAAAAAGATAACTAATGATTTGAAAGAGAAGAAAAAGCAACTTATATTACCTTCTCAAAAAATATATAATATTCTGCATTATAAGGCATTTGAAGGTGGAGAAGCGGGCATGTGATTCCAAAACAATTCTGGATAAGTAAGAGAAATAAATCAGGTGGGCTGTCTTGACCATTCTCTTCTACCCCAATTGCTAAGCCCCTTGAGAATCTAGAAGAGAAGCAGGTTCCAGGGTGGAGTTGTTTTGTTTTGTTGTGTTTCATGAGGGAAGACAAACTGGAAATAAATGAGTTTTCAAGTCCAGCCTGAAAGTCAACCTATGGTTAGATTTACCTAATTGGGGATTTAAAAAAAAAAAGTGTAAAAACAAAAACCTGTGCTCATCCATTTCTTTTCACGGTATCTTATTGTATTTCATTTTTTTCTTAGCATTTTTCTTCCTAAAAGTTCTTCCTGGGAAATCCCAACCTCATCTCAGATAGCCTAAAAGGCAGAAATGTTCATCCACTCAAAGACCAGGAAACCCTAAGCTGCATGACATCATGTGGGAGTAAAATGACTGAGTGAGCTCAAGCCAGGATCCTTGCTGCTGGAGAGTCTCTTGCACAAGGGATAGCTGAAGCCACAGATACGGCTGCAACTGCATTAAAATGACATCAGTAGCAGACTTAAACTGTCTAGTTTCATGGAAATTACTGTATACTGTAGTTATCGCTTGAGAATTAGCAATGCACTAAAATAGGATACACAAATCAGTGCTTTTATGTGGTAATACTAATCTACCACATGTAATAATTTTTCCTTCCTGAATTATATATGAAAACACATCCATAAGGGTGCAGCAATTATGAGCAAATATTTTCAAGAATGGCTATTGTGTATGTCTCTTTTAAGCATACAACTCCACATAGAAGCACTAAACAAAATAACTGCTTAAAAATATTCAAGATTCTTTTTCCTATTTCAATAATCCTCTCTATTATATAAAAAATCAGTTTGTACAACATAAGCATAAGAAACTTACAGAGGAAATGACAGGTAAGAATGGTTTTTAAATGATCTTATAGTAGAAAACATAGCTAAAATATATACCATATACCAGTGCAGTCAGATACATTGGAGTCACTAACACATTCTGAAACTGCTGATTAAACGAGAAACATTCAAAATGAATGAAACTTACCCACATACTTTCTCATCCATGTAAGCAAGAAAGAATTACATTTCTTCTGAGCTAATGGGGATGATTATAGTAAGCTTTATAGATAACTTCAATCTCCACAATCTCCATAGACTGACCCCCGCCAAAAAATAAAATAACTGCTTAGTAACCTTGCAGCATATCAAAGTTCACAAACCATGCCCAGTTCCAATACTTATTAGCTGTTGGCCTTAGACAAATTACTGACCTCTCTGAATTTGAATTTGTGTATCTATTTAAACAAAGATAATAGACTCAAAGTTTGAAACAAATGGGATATGTAGAAAAAACATTGAACAAAATGCCTGGAACACAGTAAGTACTAAAAGAATAGTAAATACTATTATTGTTGTTCTTGCTACTGTTATTATTATTACACAGTACTTTCATAAAACTCTCTGGTCATAGACCAGTCTAGCTCAGTGCTGCATGTGCCTAATTTCTCATCTCTGATTCCATGACATTGGGGTGTCCGGATTCTCCTCCTACTTATCTGACTTCTCACTATCATTCTC
Organism: Trachypithecus francoisi; assembly: GCF_009764315.1. Classification (NCBI taxonomy): domain Eukaryota; kingdom Metazoa; phylum Chordata; class Mammalia; order Primates; family Cercopithecidae; genus Trachypithecus; species Trachypithecus francoisi. Next base: position 44,141,436 of record NW_022681461.1, read on the forward strand.
CCATATTAACTCCAATTCTTGTAAAAGTCAGCATTCCCCTGGCTCTCTTTATCACCCTCTGCAATCTCAATCAAACTTTGGCTTCAAAGGTTTGGGATAACAACAGCTAAATTCAGACCTGTATTTTCATTTGCCTGTCAGACATCAACACTTGGGTCATTCCTACCTAACCTAGAAGTAAAAAAAACTGAACAACAACTCACCTCCAAACTCAATGGTTCTTTCACTGCCTCTGTTAAGGAAACTAACATTTACCCAGGTGACCAAATTAGAAACATCACAGTCATACCCAACTCCTTCTCCCTACACCCATAACAATATGCCTCCTTCTTTCTAGCCCTACCAATGCAAGCTTTTCTTGCTGCTCTCCTGGCTTTCCCAGAAGTCTTAGCTTGGTTATGTTCAACAAACAAGAACACCTAAGATATGCCAAGCACCACACACTCTGAATGCAAACCAAGACAGAACAAAACAAAACAGAAACAAAAAACCAACAACAACAACAAAACAAACAAAAAAAACACAACTCTTTCACTCTCAAGGTTCTTCAAGTAGTGGGACAGATATGTAAACACATGATTGTACCATAACGTTATACAAGCAATAATAAGTACACATGGCCGGTAGCAGTGGTTCACGCCTGTAATCCCAGCACTTTGGAAGGCAAAGGCAGGTGGATTACTTGAGATCGGGAGCTCGAGACTAGCCTGGCCAACACGGCAAAACCCCATCTCTAACAAAAATAGAAAAATCAGCAGGGCGTCATAACACACATCTGTAATCCCAGCTACTTGGGAGGCTGAGACACGAGAATCACTCGAACCCGGGAGACGGGCACTGCAGTGAGCCAAGATCACACCACTGCACCCCAGCCTGGGTGACAGAGTGAGACTCGGTCTCAAAAAATGAAAATAATAATAATAATAATTACACATAAATTACAAAGGTGGGACAGAGGAGGGAGTAACTGTTCCATCTAGACAGGTCAGAAATGAGTTTACTGTAAATATCCATCACTCCAGAGGAGTGTTTTGAAGAATGAACAGGAATGTGTGGTTGCATAAATGTGTGCAACGAACAGGAATGTGTGGTTTTCCTCTCTAATTCCTGAGAATTAGAGAGGAAAAGGCATTCTAGATATCAGGGACAGCATGGGTTAGACTCTAAGCTCTCTAATCAACATGTTTACACTTAAAACTTGCCTGTCTAAAACCCAGACCTAACTATATCACTTTCCCTTTTCCATAAGACCTTCAAGGGCTTTCCACTGCCTCTAGGATAAAAATCCAATACCTTGCATTGGCAAGGCACCGGTATTCTAAACTCTGACTCATTAGATGGGAGGAAGCTCCCACTGCTCTCCATATCCCTCTGTCTTAGGTACAGAAGGTCACTACACCTTCATACAGGACTGTGCTCCAGCCAGCTGCCAAAATGCCTCTCTGCCCTTCACCCTGTAAAATCCCATTTACCCTGTGATATCAATATTTAATTTCACTCTGCTGAAGTCCTTCCTAATCAACCCTGCATTGTGTCCTCCTCTGAGCCTTCAGTCCCTTTGTTGATACCTCTATTTCCACACACCTCACACACGAATTTGTAGAGTGAATGTCCATATGTTTGCCATATCGTTTTTGAAAAGCTTTTGCTCTAAATGAGAACTTCAATGAGTAATTTCAAATTACTTTCTTCCAAATTAAGAGGCAAGTATTAGGAAATATCCTATGCCAAACCCTCTTATTTGGTGCCACTGACAATGCTAACAGGCTAGAGTGAAATATCAAGGTATAAGTGTGGTTCATATAAAACCACTAATATCACCCCACTATTGACTGAACTGTGTCCCTGAAAATGCATATGTTGAAGCCCCAATCCCCAATGTAACTGCATTTGGAGACAGGGTCTTTATGGAAGTAATTAAGGTTAAATGAGGTCATAAAGTTGAAGCCCTGTTAAAATGGGTTTAGCATCCCTACAAAGAAGAGATGCCAATGTGACTGATCTCTCTCTCTCACTCTCTTTCACTGTATCTCTCTCTCTCTCTCTGCTTTCTGAGGACACAATAAGAAGGTGGCTGTCTGCAAACCATGAAGAGAGCCCTCACCAGAATCCAATGGTGCTAATTCCCTGATCTCAGACTCCCAACCTCCCAGACTGTGAGACAAGAAATTTCTACTGTTTAAGCCACCCAGTCTATGGTATTTTGTTGTGACAACCCAAGCTGACTAGGACTTACACCCTAGTCAAGAGAACTTGAACAGTCCACAATTAAGTGGTGAGATTATCTCTGGTATGATGCACAATGTATTTAACTTTACAAACAGACTCATTAATCTCTCAAAAGCTTAACACTGTCACCATTTTACAGACACATCCAGCTAAGGGTTGGAGGTCTTCCATGAGCCATCCAATAATGTAGGGAGAGTCAGTGACCATGCCCAGAACAGGATTCTAACGTCCTGCCTTTCAAATCCCTGACCTAGAAAAGAAGACTACTCCATTTCTCACAGGAAAATGTGCCAGTCATGAAGGCCTACATGGCACATCTCTGCACTGCCCCAGGTCAGGCGGCCCATCTGACACTGCACAGGCACCACTGCAGGGCAAAAGGATGATCAAGTATCCAATGGCCACCTCTACCACTGACTAGCTGAAAAACCATGAACAAGTTATATAATGTCACTGGATGTAAAATTAAAGCAGGATTTTAATACTTACCTTGCAGGGTTACTGTGAAGATCAGAAATAAAACACAGAAGTACATGGCCCACTGCCTGGCATACAGTCAAGACTCAGTAATTAGTGGGTACTCTGCATGCTTCAATGTCACCTCATTAACAGTTTCACTTCTACTAAACTAAAAGCAGGAACAGGGTGGTCTTATTATTTTTGTAATCTATAGTAGATATCTGCCGTGTTTGTTTAGGTGTTGTCTACACAGTATCTACTACTTTTTTCTTTTCTTTTCTCTCTTTTTTTTTTTTTTTGGAGATGGAGTCTTGCTCTGTCACCCAGGCTGGAAAGCAGTGGCGCAGTGGTGTGATCTCGGCTCACAGCAAGCTCTGCCTCCCGGGTTCATGCCATTCTCCTGCTTCAGCCACCTGAGTAGCTGGGACTACAGGCGCTCACCACCACGCCTGGCTAATTTTTTGTATTTTTAGTAGAGACAGGGTTTCACCATGTTAGCCAGAATGGTCTTGATCTCCTGACCTCGTGATCTGCCGGCCTTGGCCTCCCAAAGTGCTGGGATTACAGGCATGAGCCACTGCGCCCAGCATTTTTTTTTCTTTTTTTTTCTTTTTTGAGACAGGGTCTTTCCCTGTCACCCAGGTTGGAGTACAATGGCATGATCAAAGCTCACTGTAACTTTGAACTCGTGGACTCAAGCAATCCTCCTGCCTCAGTCTCCTGAGTAGCTAGGACTAAACACATGCACCACCATGCCCAGCTAACTTTTGAATTTTTTTGTAGATATGGGATCTCCTTATGTTGCCCAGGCTGGTCTTGAACTCCTGGCCTCAGCAATCCTCCCACCTCAGCTCTATTTCTTTCTTTCTTCCCTTCCTTCCTCCCTTCCTTCCATCCTAGCAATCCTTCCACCTAAACTCCCTCCCTCCGTCCCTCCCTCCCTCCCTTCCTCCCTTCCTTCCTTCCTTCCTTCCTTCCATCCTTCCTTCCTATAGCCTTGGTCTCCCAGGCTCAAGTGATCCTCCCACATCCGCCTCCAGAGTAGCTGGGACTACAGGCATACACCACCATGTCGGACTAATCTTTTATTTTTTTGTGAGGATTTCCCCTGAACTGATCGCTGAACTGGTGCTTTCTTCTCTTTGGCAATGCTTAAGTCTCCTGCCTGTTCTTGGAGAGGAGCTAGGGGATGATCACAAGACACCCAAACTACATGATTTCAGAAAGTGAGGAAGAGTGGCTTCCCAGAGGAAAATTACTACGCCTGTAGTCCCAGCTACGCGGGAGGCTGAGGCAGGAGAATGGCGTGAACCCAGGAGGCAGAGCTTGCAGTGAGCCAAGATCGCACCACTGCGCCACTGCACTCCAGCCTGGGTGACAGAGCAAGACTCCGTCTCAAAAAAAGAAAAGAAAAAAGTAGTAGATACTATGTAGGCAACACCTAAACAAACAGGGCAGATAACTACTATAGATTTAAAAAAATAATAAGACCACCCTGTTCCTGCTTTTAGTTTAGGTAGAAGTGAAACTGTTTTGTGGGTATGGGATCTCACTATGTTGTCTAGGTTGGTCTCAAACTCTTGAATTCAAGCAGTCCTCCTGCCTTAGCCTCCCCAAATCCTGGGATTACAGGCATGAGCTACCACGCCTGGCCTCTATTACTTTTTGTTAGTAATGACAATAATTTTCCTCTGGGAAGCCACTCTCCCACTTTCTGAGATCATGTAGTTTGGGTGTCTTGTGATCATCCCCTAGCTCCTCTCCAAGAACAGGCAGGAGACTTAAGCATTGCCAAAGAGAAGAAAGCACCAGTCCAGTGATTAGTTCAGGGGTAGACCAAGGAGATCCAGCCCAGGAATGTCTGCAAGGACTACTGAGGAAGGGAACATTTTCCTCCCCACTGGGTTTGCTCAGCTAATAGAATATAAGCCTTCACTGTGGAAAGAGACCCTCTTTGCCTGAGAAGTAAGGGAACAAAGAGAATGGCATAGGAAGAGAATCAGAGAAACATTCCCAGTTACATCACTTTAACACCTAAATCAAACTGTAGCTACAGATAAACTGGACTTTTAAATTACACAAGAGAATAATTTCCCTTTCTCACTTCAGTCTGCGTAACTTCAGTTTCTCACACTTGCAATTAATATACAAACCACATAGCAGCAAGAATTTAACACCTTTCAGTGACCAAAAAGACCACTGAAATAAGAACTTAGTGATAAGAGATACCTTTCATTAAATTCTCACTGTATGTCAACTAAATATTTCAAATTTAGCATTTCCAATCACATAAACTGAGGATAGGGGTAGATATTATTATCTTTGCTTTACTGATAAGCAAATTAAGAGTCAAAGAGCTTAAATAAATTGCCCAAATTTAAATAGTAAGTGATAGAGCTGAGATACTACCTAAGATTTAGCTTTTTCCTTTTCTTAAGTATTACTAAGAAATAGTATTACTCGGAAATTTCACACATTTATAAGATCCCTTTATATTCTTATAGCATGAAGTGCCTTTTCACCAAAGGATTCACCACAATTGTTCATTCTACTTTTTTTTAAGATTGTGTCTCACCGTTGATCAGGCTAAAGTGCATTTTTGTGATCCTTTGATTTGAGAAATGTTTTTCTCCCATTATCCTATAAACTTCCTCAGTTTAGGTCTATCATGGTTATTGCATATCATTGTGCATTGACTGCCAATAGTAGATACTTAGCAAGTACTGTAAAAAAAATAAATAAATAAGAAGGAAGGAAGAGAGAAAGGGAGGGAAGGGAGAAGAAGAGAGGAAGGAAGGAGAGTAAAGGGAAAAGAAATGAGGAAGGAGGGAGAGAGCAGAAGAGAGAATGGGAAAGTGAGAGGGGAAGGTAATTCCACAGCCCCTTCACCACCCTTAAGCCCTTTCTTGAGATAACTTAGGACCTAGCAATAGACAGTGGTGGCACTGTCCTCATGCAAAGGGATAAACAGAGGAATTCCCGAACAAGGCAGGAATATCATCATAAATGCCAAAGTTGCTGGGCGCGGTGGCTCAAGCCTGTAATCCCAGCACTTTGGGAGGCCGAGACGGGCGGATCACAAGGTCAGGAGATCGACACCATCCTGGCTAACACGGTGAAACTCCGTCTCTACTTAAAAATACAAAAAACTAGCCAGGAGAGGTGGCGGGCGCCTGCAGTCTCAGCTACTCGGGAGGCTGAGGCAGGAGAATGGCGTAAACCCGGGAGGCGGAGCTTGCAGTGAGCTGAGATCCGGCCACTGCACTCCAGCCTCGGCGAGAGAGTGAGACTCGTCTCAAATAAATAAATAAATAAATGCCAAAGTCTTGTGGATACCATTTCTGACTCCCCCAAAACCCCACACAGTAGGAACAAACATGATAAAAAGTTTCACCTATTCCTAACCACTTATTCAAAACCCCCCAAGTTTCTTTCTTCTTTTCTTGATGAGTCTTAGGGTAACACATCAAGTTTTAAAACTCAGTTACAAATTTGCCCTTAACTGAGCATCTGAAAGGTTATCACACTGGATTTTTTAGCTCTGCCATGGAGGAGGGTCTTTTGAGGTTATGGCCTGTTGAGCACTTTTGTACTGGGTCAAGGAAGACAAGAGGAGTGGGAAACAAGAAGAATCCATTAGAAAATATCTGTGCATATAATATCTTTTTTGTTTTCTTCATATAAGTACTCTAATGGACAATAATGTCCCCAGGTAGCTAATGTCACAAACCTCTTAAACATGAGAGAGAGAAATTGTACCATTCCTCAAAAGCAGCTTTTTGGAAGGGAAGATCAAAGAGGAGGCAGAATTAAAGCCCCAGCTCAAAAAGAAGACAGATTTCCAAAACTTTGGCTTTTGCCATTAAAACTTTCAAGTGTGTCCCAAGATAAACGATACATCACTGCTACTACATCCCCACAGTGACTTCACTGCTACCTCAATTTGATTTTGTGAAGGAGTGCTGAAGCACTATCATAGAACTTTGGGGTTCACTTGCTAAGGTCATAGCTACCTAGAGAAAAGAGAGTCTGCCTTAGGAAATATTCCAGTTTAAAGCAACACTAAACATACCAAATTCATCACTGGAATTACAGTATATAGAATATTTTAAGTCAACTTGTATACCTCTGTCAATTATATTTTATTTTAACTATGTGAGAGAAGGAATAAAAGTTACTAAGGTATCACCTTTCCTAGTAAAAGATAACCAAATAAACCCATTGAGAAGTCAGGTGTATTCAAAAGAACTGGTTTCTCTGGATTTATGACATTTGACTATAGTACCTCCTTTCTTCTAGAACACTCTGAGTTAATAAAAGTTTTTTTGAAAACGAAATCCATGGGTATGTGTCATAATAAGTAAATACTAAATGCTTGTAGTTTTTCAGAGACTTTTCTTAGGTGATGTCTATTCCTGAAGTATGATTAGAATGCAACATCTAACGTTTTACATAATTAAAGATTACAGTATTTTGTTTTAAAAAGCAAACTAGAAACCTCAAGAAAAACCTATCCACTGGCATTCCTTTGAAACATACATATAAAGAACTTTACGGTGTTTTTCCTTGCCTTTGGGTGTTTGTTTTACAAGAGAGGAACTCCAGGTGCAATCACCGAATGAGGAATTACAAACTCCTTCCAAGGTTTCATCTGATTGCATACCAACACATAAGGAAGGACATGATATATTTACAGTAGCTAAAGAGTTAATCTTCAGCAACTCTGCTTAAAAATCCTAATGGCAGACTGCCCATCATTCTTTTAGACAGAGCTTGTCAGAAAAACTAGGGCAGCTTGTCCAGCTCAGCAGTCAACTGATTACTAGTGAACTCAATGGGGCTCCCAGCCAACCCCTGAGATTGCTGCCAGCCCCTTGGGTATTCAAAGGCCAAGTTCCAATGTGGTTTACTTTGCCAGAATCACATGATGTCAGTGCTATTTTCTCCTGACCAGAATAACCAGTCATTCAGGTTACTGCAAGTGGTATCAGTGAACTAGGCATCACTTCACTGTTAGAGGTCACATACACACCAAGGCTCTGCTCCTTCTCACCACGGCCCAGGGGCCGCTGGGGCCTCCTGCAGGAGGTCAGCTAATCCTAGTTTGTCAGTGCCAGGGACCCAAATCCTGCACGGGCGTCCTGCACACCGCAGTCTGCTCCAAGGACCAGGAATTACACAGGCGTGCTGCACATGGCACACTTAGAGAACAAAACAAACAGGTCCAACTTTTATAAAGAACAAGCTGGAGAGGAAAACAACAGAAAATTGGTTTTGGCTTTCACTTGTATTGTATTACTTGAGGTTTAGTAGGCAAGTCACACAAATTCTGTGGGATTTAGTCACCTTTATCCACCTATGCCCACATTCTTTGCATGGTGGTAAGACATTAATTAATCTTTATATCTATCAGGAGATTTTTCAGTTGCTACAGGATTTGCAAGGGTACGTGCATTTAAGGAGTAGCCAGTTTTTAAAACTGTGATTACCCTTATCTTTCAGTGAGAGAAAGTATTTCACTCCCTAAAACACAATGCAGAGAATAAAAAAACAAGATCCACTTTTTAATCTTTCTTCCTCCAGAAGAAAATACAAATATCAGGAATAACAAATGAGCTGATATAGTTGGTGGACTCTATTTTCAAAGTCTTGAACATATTTCTCAATGCTTTAAAAACCTTGAAATATTTTTAATATTCCTCATTACTTCTATGGCACTTTGAATTTATTGATATGAATTCATTTTAGAAACTCATTTTAAAGAGATTAAATCTTTAAAATATGACATTTAAAAATACTGCAGATTTTCTATATCATTATATTTATAGTTTTTCATCCTTTCTTTTCTCTGTCAGTAAAGTAATAATGTTTTAACTGCTGAGAAACAATGTGCAGCAAGGTAAAGAAGTGTCATGATTTTTAAACATTTATATTTTTTAAAGAAAACAGAAATGGCTTCAGTTATAATATGTAAAAGAAAAAGAACTGTAATGACTCCAGTAACTACTACTACGTAAAAGACAATACATGTTTCAAGAATAACAGAGTGAATGAATTATCTATTACTCACTACTGGATACATCCTTACTAAATATTACCTTGGGGAAACCTCTAAGCAAAGTGAGAACAAGATCATGAGAACAGGTGTCTTAAGATCTACTGATGTAGCTTTACATGTTTCTGCCACACAACTTTGTGGAGGAAAAAAATATAATGTCTTTCCATGTCCTGCAGAAAAAGATTGCACCCATGACAGTCACCTGTATTAAACTCAGGAAAACTTCTATAAGAAGTCCATCTGTCAAGGAATTTGTATAGTAAGAAAAGACTGGTGAAGGACAGATGGAAGGAAGGAGGGGAAGGAGGAAGGAAGGAAGGGAAGAAGGCAGGGGAAAGAGGGAAGGAGGAAGTGAGAGAGGAAGGAAGGAAAGGCAGGTTGGTTTCTACAAAGAAAAAGACCAAAACCAATTATTTTAACATCAATGCTTCATAATTTTCATTCATTCCATCCACGAAAAAAGTTTAAGCAGATCTGCAACAACTTCAAAGCCAATGTTATCACGTTATTCAATCAAAATCAGGTGCTACAGTTAGCGTTCCCTCATGGTTATAGCTCATCTTTGACTATTCAACATGTCTTTTATCCTGGTCTTTTATTTCCTTCTCAAATGCATCATATCCTACCACTAACATAACATCTTTAATGAACTAACAAATGTTTGAAAGAAAGAGACTTGCTAGATACAAGTTCTCTGTTGCAAAGGGACTAAGTAGTCACCACCAATTAGATTATAGCTGAATAATTTCACAGTTATCGAGATGATTGTTTCAAGGAAGGCTGGAAATGTACAGAGGCAGAATAGCCTGTAAGTATATAGTTTTCTCTAAGCAGACCAAAACAGCGCACAAAACTCCCAGAAGGAGATAAAGCAAGGGAAATTCTGATCCTTTGGCAATGAAGAAAGAATGCACAAATAAAAGGTTTTAGCCTAGCACAGTGGCTCACACACGTAGTTCCAACTACTTGGGCAGCTGAGGTGGGAGGACTGCTTAAGCTCAGGAGTTAGGGGCCACTCTGGGAAATATAGTGAGACTCCATTTCTAAAAATAATTTTTTAATGAAAAAAATGTTTAAAATGAAGTTGTCAGAAATCGTCTTTTGAGACAACGTAATAATCCGGGTGCTGCCTCTAGGTATCTTTGTGGAATTGTTACAGTAAGTAAAACTCTCTCAAGCCAACATTCATGACCCTCCATGAAGTAATCTCTATATTTTTTTCACGTGGCCCCCAGCACATCATGGGTCTTGTATTCTAGCTACACTGGATAACTTCTTGTATATTTTCCTGCCCTTTGACTTTTGCTCATGTTGTTCCCCTGGTCTAAATGCCTCCCCAACACTTGACAAAGCCCATCTTTTAAAGTCAGTTAAAAACATCATTTCTCAGGCCAGGCATGGTAGCTCATGCTTGTAATCCCAGCACTTCGGGAGGCTGAGGCAAGCAGATAACTTGAGGCCAGTAGTTCGAGACTAGCCTGGCCAACATGGTGAAACCCCATTTTACTAAAAATACAAAAATTAGCCAGGCATGATGGCACACGCCTGTAGTCCCAGCTACTCAAGTGGCTGAGGCGTAAGAAACACTTGAACCTGGGAGGTAGAGGTGGCAGCGAGCCATGATCACACCACTGCACTCCAGCCTGGGCAACAGAGTGACACTGTCTCAAAAAACCAAAACAAAACAAAACACCATTTCTTCATAAGATGCTCCCTCCTCCCCTAGAACCAGATATGAGCTCCTCCACTGCATCTCAGTAGCTTCACATTTATACAGCATTCCTCTTAAAGACTGACTTGATATGGGCTTGCGTTACTTACTGATCTTATCCCTCCACCAGACATAAGCACATAAGCATGGAGACACACATCTTCAGGGACATGCACTCAATAATCGTTTGCTGATTTGAAGTGAAATGATGAGGCTAATTTATTTTACAGTACTCCTGTGCATTGGTTCTCTAATAGCTGCTCAAAGGCCCTCCACTGATCCAAAAGCTCATCTGTTATAATATTAGTGTTGATAATGATACACAGGTTCCTGAGATAAATAATTTAATTATCACATGCTTATTAGGGTCTCACCAAGAGCAGAGCCATTTACCTCTTTATTTGAATAAGACTTCTGAAAAATGCTTTGTAGTTGGTTTTGTGTGTGTGTGTGTGTGTGTGTGTGTGTGTGTGTGAATCTATGCATATGCATATGTGTGCATTAACAAGCAAGGTCTAGAGGGCTAAATAATAATAATAATGATCTTTTGCTCCTCTTCAGTGAACTTCAGACAAGTACATTAAAGCTACAATCTTTAAAGTATTAGCTTATGAAAGTGCCAACCATGCTTCCAAATTTCAAAACAAAACAACCTTGGCTAAGGCAGGAAGATCACTTGAGGACAGGAGTTCATGATCAGCCTGGGCAACACAGCAAAACTTCATCTCTTCAAAACAAAAATAAAAGCCAGGTGTGGTGGTGCACACCTGCAGTCCCATTTTCTTGGGAGGCTAAGGTTGGAGAATCACTTGAGCCCAGGAGTTCCAGGCTGCAGTGAGCTATGATCACACCACTGAACTCCAACAAGGATGACAAAGTGAAACCCTCGCTCAAAAAAAGAAAGAAAGAAAGAAAAAAGAAACTTGGCTGAACCATGAGGAGTTAACACTTGGACACTTTTCGGTTCTGCAACTGTAAAAGAATCTTGCTGAATTTGTTGAACTTGTGTCTCTAACGGATTAGTGACATTTCCTTAACGTAAGATCACCTGGGGATTAAATCTCAACTGTAGTACATATCAAGGACTGTGAGCATCTGACTTTACCTTGTTTCACAATTCTCATGAAATGGATGTGTGGTCAATGACTTGAGGGGATGATAAACTTTATATTAACCAAACATGATATAAAAATCCAGGGCATACTGATGACCCGATATGGGCTGGTAAGAATTAGTTCTAATATAATATAGACATGGACATGCTTCAGTTTATATAAATTGCTCTATAGGTAGTGACAGATTAACCCTTCTAACATCCTTAAAAAAAGATAATGAAAGTTATTATTCACTTTTATTGATGAAATACTTGGAGTGTTTAGACTCTCACAAGGTCACTATAAATTACGTTTTAACAATCCAGCTCATTGATGAGTCTTGGTGTGTTTTGTGAAGCACTCAATTGACTGTGAGAATCACATATAAGAGAAATGATCAGATAGCTTGAATGCCTTTGGAAAACATCGAATTCAACTCTGTCCTGCTCAAGTTAGCTCCAAAATCCACACCCTATGCTAGTATAGTATTACCAACGCACAAAACACTATGCTAGCATAGTATCAGTGAAATACAAAACACTGTACTCAAGGCACCTAGTTTAAATCCACCACCTATTAGCTGTGTGATCTTGAGAAGTCCCTTAATTCTCCCTCATGTGCACGGGGAAGCTACCAATGGTGCCTGCCCCCACAGGGCTATTATGAGTATAAAAACAGGACATTTTATGCAGCTTCTGTTTTACCAAAAATATTCATTTTGACTCACTTTTTCTAGAAGCCTCTCCCTTTAACAATATTCACATGTAAAACCAACAAAAACACTAATCAAATTCCAGAGAGGTTGAATTTCAGGGTGAGGGAGGTCTTACTGCATTTTTGCCTTAATAATCTCAGTTTCATCTTTCATTCCACACCAAAACATGGTTACGGGGAAACTATGTTTCTAAGAACAAAAAATTATTAATTATATACCCATTCTGCATATTTAGAAATAAATAATTTTCCAAAAACTTTTACCTAGACAACAACCCCTCCTTACAAACAAAAGTTTTCTCTTTAGACCAATTTCACTGCTGTCTATAAAGAAGAAAACATATAAGAAGAATGAGATAGAAGAAAAATCAGAAAGGAGAGAAAGACTAATTGGAAGATAGAAAAAAAAAGGAAGAGGAGTGAAATATAATACTCATATTCTAGCCGCCAATCCACTAACTTCCAAAAGGGAAAGTGAATATGCCAGATCATTAAAATATTTCAGAAACACTAGCTTGTCTGGCAGTCAGAGTCACAGAACCATGAGAATCACAGTTACTTAATCACTGTAAGCTCATAAAACTGGACCCAAAGTGACAAGACCATTGGGTGAGAAGGGTGAGAGAGAGCTGAGCAGGGTGATCTGCTCCAACAATGCACCAGTTCCAGAGGTCCTCTGCAGAACTTGAAGAGACAGCACACCATCCTGAGGCTGTTAACTTCCTGACTCCTGCCTTTGAAATAGAATCAGGAACTGAGCTTCCATGGCTTAGTTTGACCTGGCTTTGTCATTACCCCAATTCTGAGGAGATTATGCTTTGCTACCCCAGAACTAAGCAGAGGTGACAGCCAAGATGCCTTTCTATGGCCTAGAGCACAGGAAGAAGGGCTCACCTAATAACAAAAACACTGTCACTTTTATCTAGTAGGCAGTATTGCCTAAAGGTTTAGTACCCGAGGCTTTAAAGCCAGACTGTCTTGGTTCTAAATCTGACTTTGACACCTACTAACTGTTTAGCCTTGGTTAAGTCAGTTAACACAGAGGTTCAGGTTCCTCACCTGTAAAATGAGGGAAAGTACGAGGTCACTGTGAATACTGAGATACACATATATAAAACTAAGTATAGTCCTAGAACATGGTGCACACAAGGTGACAGCTGTGCCTTATTACAGCTACTGCACAGCTGAAAAAAACTGTGAAACACTGAAAGTCACTCTTCTACAAGCTGGATATTAGACTGTGAATTCCCCAGGACCAGCATAACCCAGCATTCCCAATATCTAGTTCAGGGCTGAATGAACAAGAGAGAAAACCTCAAAAATCTTTCAGTAATAGAAAGATAATTCTGGCTGGGCACAGCGGCTCACGCCTGTAATCCCATCACTTTGGGAGGCCGAGGTAGGTGGATCACCTGAGGTCAGGAGTTCAAGACCAGCCTGGCCAACATGATGAAACCCTGTCTCTTCTAAAAATACAAAAAATTAGCCAGGCGTGGTTGCGGGCGCCTGTAATCGCAGCTACTCGGGAAGCTGAGGCAGGAGAATCACCTGAACCCAGGGAGCAGAGGTTGTGGTGAGCCGAGATCGCTTCACAGCACTTCGGCCTGGGCAGCAGAGCGAGACTGCCTCAAAAAAAAAAAGAAAAGAAAGAAAAGAAAGAAAGGAAAGGAAAGGAAAGGAAAGGAAGAAAGAAAGAAAGAAGAAAGAAAGAAAGAAAGAAAGAAAGAAAGAAGAAAGAAAGAAAAGAAAAGAAAAGAAAAGAAAAGAAAAGAAAAGAAAAGAAAAGAAAAGAAAAGAAAAGAAAAGAAAAGAAAAGAAAAGAAAGGAAAGAAAGAAAGAAAGGAAAGAAAGAAAGAAAGAAAGAAAGAAAGAAAGAAAGAAACATAATTCTAAGACTAAGGTCAATAATGCACCAGCTATGGTTTCCCTGTCATTGAATTTATTAATATAAGTAGGCAGAATTATTTTTTATAATGCTAAAGAAAAAAATGAGATTTTTTAAAGGGACAATGTTTTCTTAAAGCATTATATCAGTAACAGTGTCTCAGTATCTCCTATAAATAGACTTTGTTTAAATAATACAATTTACTAAACTGAGCAATGTGGACTTCCCCCATATTTAGTGGCTGTAGCTGTTATGGTGGTCAAACATTGAGTGTTCTTTTATGAACATAGTAAGCATAAAAGAACCTTTTGATGACTCATATTAGAACATGAATTAAATAGAAGCAAAGGTACTGCTTATCACCACTGAGAACATTCATTCAGATCTACCACAGTTTTATAACTGCTCTGATCTAACAGGGCAATTTATTCCAACATGCAATTTAACCAATAGATTGTTTAACCTTGGATACTTATTAGTAAGGGAACAATGCTTTCAGGATTATGCTGAATAATTCAGCCCTTCCAGTCAAAGAACTTTGCTGGTGGGTGAGAACAGCATGTTGTCTAAGTATCTGAGAACATTTCTACACATCTGGAGTACGTGGCCCTGCGCTGCCTTTCCAGGGCTGCTCTCCTAGCCAGAACTTCTTCTGCCATGGGGCAAGACAGTGGAATAGAACTATCTTATAAGCTTTTTTGAACAAAGACAGATGATGTTGCACTACTACATTCCCTGTGAATTCTTTCTATTGCTGCCAACAACATCTAGTATTTTTAAATTTGCTCCTAGATGTTTTACAGTAGAAGCCATTCCAAATAAGATTTTGCTGAAGGTTCAGTATGAACTAGGCAACTGCTTTGAGAAATAGTCCCATTGTATTAACTATTTACTTTTCCATTATACCCCATTTCCAAAATACTTATTTTTAAAAGTTTTACAACCTGTCTTCATAAATCTAGTAAGGATGTCATTCCTTTTTAAAGCATGTTGCACAGAAACATTATAAAAACAAAATACAGAAACACACATGTATACATACACATACCACACTTGTTCAACTTGCAACTGAGTCTCAGGACTAACAAATACACAGTCCAGGGCTCTGGTTCCTACGCCTTCTTTCTAGGATCTGGCTTCATTTGGAGGCTCATATCCCATACCAGTGCTCCTCAAACCATGTTCTAAGGTCCATGAAATATTAATAATAGTTCTATGGGGAGGTAGGGAGTGGTATAATGAAATTGGTAGTTTTGCCTTAGGACAAATCTAAATCATAGGCACATAAGGTTTGTGAGAATCTCTTAGTGAGTGATTCACTTATTGAGTGAACCCTGCCAAATATTCAACATTCACATCTCATTCATTGTTACATACAAAGCTCATGAAGTGATAATGTTTCTTTGTTTTAAAAATAAAAGCACACTGAAAAAGAAGTCAATTGCTTGTGATGGTGATGAAAGTGAAGAGAAAGTGAAAATGCCTAAGGAAGTGATGGTTCTTGGAAGAATGCGGATGTCTAGGAAAGAAATTATACTCCAAAGGGTTCTAAATTCTATAAATTTAGAAACTCATCATTATCTCTGGACAAATCTTTCATAACTGTCAAAGACCTGCCATATATCAAAATGGTCTAAGTTCCTAAGCATCATAGAAATAAACTGGACTTGACTGTGGATTCTACTAGAGTAAAAGATCCCACGGCTGAGTCTTGGGTATGAAAAGGGACAAGTTTCTCACATAAGCATGGACCCATGGAGATTAGGCTCTAGAAAGACAGGTCTAGGGGCTCTGCCATATGCTAATGTTGGTAGGATCTTCCGTTTAAAAGGTATTGATGGCCTGGCGCAGTGGCCCACGCCTGTAATCCCAGCACTTTGGGAGGGCAAGGCAGGCAGAGGTCAGGAGTTTGAGACCAGCATGGGAAACATGGTAAAATCCTGTCTCTACTAAAAATACGAAAAAATTAGCCAGGCGTGGTGGTGGGCACCTGTAATCCCAGCAACTCAGGAGGCTGAGGCAGGAGAATCACTTGAACCTAGGAGGCAGAGGTTGCAGTGAGCTGAGCACCACTGCAGTCCAGCCTGTGCAACAGAGTGAGACTCCATTTCAAAAACAAAACGAAACAGAACAAAAGCTACTGGTGAAAACAAGATATTTTAGTTGACTGGGGTTTAATTTGAGAAGCAGGCCTCCAAAACAGCCTGAAGATGGATTCATGGTGGTACAAGTTTGGCTTCTGTGAGGGTCTGGAGGAAGCACTTTTATTAACAGGTGCAGAGTAGAACTGCTAGGTCCTGAAAGAACCTACAAGACACTGGGATAAGAACAGGTAGAGAAGAGCCCAAGTGCACTGAGATAAGTGAGGCCCACTGACTTCAGAGAATGGATCTAGTTTCTTTCCAGTCAGTGAAAACTAAAGCTCACTGGAGTTCTGAGAGACCCTCTGGTCTCCTCATCCACCCCAGGATGGCTCAATATCTGTAATGCGGAGGCCCAATATGTGTAAATGCAGAGGACCAAACCCAGCATTCACTATGACTCACCAAGGACACTACGAAATGTGACCAAAGTCTTCCAAACGAAAATGCTTTTCAGACATGTAAATATCCTTTTAATTCATGTTCTTAACTTAGTTTATGTAGCTTGTATGAAACTCCTTTGTCACTTTCTAAAGATTTATTTTTGTCGGACTCCAGAAAGGATTGTCTAACTTTTCCCCAAATCTCTCCTAAATCTCATGGTGCTTCAAGTGATAGGAACTTTTCCCTCCTCTACGGTTTTGATTTCCCATAGAAGACAGCCATTTAGGAAAGTTACCCGCATGCAGATATATGCACAGCTAAGGCAACATGGAGGTGTGCCGGTCGAGCATATCTGAACTGGCCGTTGTCTACCTGGAGTGACAAACAAAAGACCAAGCCATTGTCTACCTGACTGACAAACAAACCGTAGAGTCTTGCAGGATAGCTCAGATCCTACCATCTTGACAACCAATCACAGATCTGTCTTCTATATTGCGTTCAGGCAAGGCAGCATGCTTACTGGCCTACACGGGGCACGCCTTGGCCCAAAGGACCCGCTTTTTCTGAACTCGAATGCACTCAGTTCAGGGAGCTACACAGATGGTGAGGGAAGGTGGCCACATCACTGGTTTTTGCCTCTTCATCACAATATGTCTTAGCTTTTTAATAGCAAAAAACATGTAGGTATACTAAATTGGTGGGATCCAGGAAAGGAGGAGGAAAAAAGTCAAGACAACAGCATTTAAGACTAAAAAGGGGCTGGGCACAGTGGCTCACGCCTATAATCCCAGCACTTTGGGAGGCCGAGGCAGGCAAATCACCTGAGGTCAGGAGTTCAAGATCAGCCTGGCAAACATAGTGAAACCCTATCTCTACTAAAAATCCAAAAATTAGCCGGGTGTGGTGGTGGGCGCCTGTAATCCCAGCTACTCGGGTGGCTGAGGCAGAAGAATCACTTGAACCTAGGAGGCAGAGGTTGCAGTGAGCTGAGCACCACTGCAGTCCAGCCTGTGCAACAGAGTGAGACTCCATTTCAAAAACAAAAAAAAAACAAAAACAAAAAAAGGAAAGAAAGCAAGAAAAAAAAAAAAAGACTGAAAAGGGAAACTTGATGAAAAGGAAGAAAGAAGGCCCGGCGCAGTGGCTCACGCCTATAATCCCAAGACTTTGGGAGGCCAAGGCAGGTGAATCACCAGATCAGGAGATAGAGATCCTCCTGGATAACACATTGAAATCCTGTCTCTACTAAAAATACAAAAAATCAGCAGGGCGCAATGGCAGGCGCCTGTAGTCCCAGCTACTCGGGAGGCTGAGGCAGGAGAATGGCGTGAACTCGGGAGGCGGAGCTTGCAGTGAGCCGAGATCGCGCCACTGCACTCCAGCCTGGGCAACAGAGCGAGACTCCGTCTCAAAAAAAAAAGGAAGAAAGAAAGACGAAACTCAAAAGCAGTCACATCTGAAACTTGTTGTTTGAAGTAATATATACCATTCATATCACACTTCAGCCCATAATGAGGCAGTTTCATTCAGTCTACTGTAGGGGCCAAGGGAAAACATCCCTTTGCCCTCTAAAAATTTGTTGAAAATTGACTCCTAAAAGGCAGATTAAGAGGAGACATGGCATATAAATTTATTAGTGTGCAAGGGGGAGAATCCAGGGATGACTGCCCCATATCCCAATGCAGTATAGATGCTTATATGCCCTACTTCTTTTTTTTTTTTTTTTTTTTTTTTTTTTTTTTGAGACGGAGTCTCGCTCTGCCGCCCAGGCTGGAGTGCAGTGGCCGGGTCTCAGCTCACTGCAAGCTCCGCCTCCCGGGTTTACGCCATTCTCCTGCCTCAGCCTCCCGAGCAGCTGGGACTACAGGCGCCCGCCACGTCGCCCGGCTAGTTTTTTTTGTATTTTTTAGTAGAGACGGGGTTTCACCATGTTAGCCAGGATGGTCTCGATCTCCTGACCTCGTGATCCGCCCGTCTCGGCCTCCCAAAGTGCTGGGATTACAGGCTTGAGCCACCGCGCCCGGCCTATATGCCCTACTTCTTAGAGGAATGGGAGATGCGGAAGTTTGGATGGTTTTAAGGGGGCAGTAAATGATTTTTTTTGTTTTTTTGTTTTTGTTTTTGTTTTTTTTGAGATGGAGTCTCACTCTGTCGCCCAGGCTGGAGTGCAGTGGCCGGATCTCAGCTCACTGCAAGCTCCGCCTCCCGGGTTTACGCCATTCTCCTGCCTCAGCCTCCCGAGTAGCTGGGACTACAGGCGCCCACCACCTCGCCCGGCTAGTTTTTCGTATTTTTTAGTAGAGACGGGGTTTCACCGTGTTAGCCAGGATGGTCTCGATCTCCTGACCTCGTGATCCGCCCGTCTCGGCCTCCCAAAGTGCTGGGATTACAGGCTTGAGCCACCGCGCCCGGTCAGTAAATGATTTTTAGGGGAACTTAACGAACTTAAAGTGGCCTGGGACAAAGTCTGTCGGGCCCACACAGCAGACAACGGTTTGTGACAAATGTCTATCCAGATGTGTTGACAGGCTTCAGTGTTTCTTTACGTGATATGAGCTCAGTTAATGGAAATTCGGAGAAGGAACCAGAGATAATTGTTTTATTCTTTGACGCATCCGAACTTGAGGCAGATAAAGGAACTTCAGGGAAAACTTCCTCCTGTGCTTTGGCGGAGAGAGAGGATTGCGAGGCAGGAGGTGGAGGGGTACGGTGTCAGAGAGACCTAAGACTGCTTCTTCAGCTCAGCATGTCAAAGTGTCACATTTTTGTGTATCGGTTTCTGAGCCCTGACACTATCATGTTAGTCACTTTTCACTTATCTACACAGGGCACCGGCCCTCACCATGACCCCTCCCTCTTGCTGCCCTTCTCACTCCAGGCTCCTAAACAAAGGCCACCTATTTGATGGGATATTTCAAACCCGGCTTTGATTATGAGGGTCAGTTTGGCATACAGGTGATTTCCTTGTAGATTAAGAACATTTACTTTCTTCCTGCTGGATCCCTCCCAGAGATACCATCAAACCTCTACCTACGCAATTAGTTTTCACAGGTGGCTGTTTTGCCTCCAGTAAAACTACTTTCTTTCTCCTTCTGCAAGTCAAAGCACAGCAAATGCACATGAAAACATTTCAGATATGAAATAAACATGTTCATAAAGGCAGCTCTGATGTAATGTATCATTTTTGAACGATCCAAATTATGGAATGAACTTCCCACACCAGGATTAAAGTGAGAAGAATCATTTCTGGAAGAAGGAGCACAATGGGATTGTGGTGGGCAGGAGGCTGTAAAAGAGGGTCAGAAATGAGACAAGGAAGAGGAGCCACAATTTATGCTGGCTTATAATCTCGAGGGTTTTCTGAGATGCTTTCTCCTTTCGTAAACTCTGTGACTGTTGAAAATCCTAACTTACTATATAGACAGAACTGAGAGTGGAGAAAGAAAAGATGTTCATACACATCAACATTCACTGGTAAGGCAGCTGTTTTGTTTTGTTTTTGTTCCTGCTGCACCAGAACAGTTTCAACATGAAACTAGGAAGTTTTGATATGTAGTTGTTTCTCTGGTCTTTTTTCTAGTAAAAGGCTCCCAGTTTAGAGGCAGCCATTTCCAAAGGAAAAAAAAAAAAAAATTCAATGTCGACATAAATCCCTTGAACTAAACATCTGTTTAAACTGTTTCTAGGTCAGGGGTCTAAAACTGTGAAACACTAGGGGTGCAGACATGATTTCTTTCCCAAGGTCTCCAAGTACTGCAGCATGCACATATCCTGCCATATTGTTTAAACATCTGGCTCACTTCCCCCTAAAAGAAAAAGGCTGATAGGGTGGGTTGTTGTGGCTTTTTGTCTTAACCTATAACATGATTTTGTTATTTGTACAGTCTCTAAAACAAACTACTGTTAAACAAGATTTTTTTTTTCCTTACTGCATTTTTTAAAGGTGGATGTTTCAATGGCATTTGAATAGCATGAGGGGATTTTTTTTTTTTCCATAAAAGCTATGAACTCAAGGATACTCATGAAGAAATGGTTTCCTTCAGTTCTTCCCTATGAAGAAAAACTCTTCTAGAAGATCCTCTTTCAACATTCCCCTTCATTAACAAAACCAAGTATGTACTCTTGTTTTTAAAAGTCTATTTCCGTACCTGTATTTACCTATGGAAAAAGACTGTTTAAAATATTAAAACATAAACTCACTTAAAAAAGATGCGAGATGGAGAGAGTTCAGGTGCAGCTTTCCCAGAAGCCTGGCTCAAATCCTGTATGCATGAGGAATTCAGCACTGCGACCTCAGAAGGATCTGAGTGGCTATACACAGGTTTGCCATCTAGATTCTGCACCTTTACTACTCAAAATCACCCAAAGAATTTGTGTGTGCATCTGTGATGAAGAACAGTTATGAGCCTACATTATCAAATTCAGAATTGGAGAATTTAGGGATAAGCAAAACGAAAACTGAGCTGCAGACAAATAAAGTGGCCCATTCAACAAAAGTGAAAGTATACGGTGTAATCCGTGAAACCCAAACATCAGGGTTTGTCCTCTGCATCTGGCAGTTACTTATCCCCTCGTACAAACTATTACTGCTCCTGTGTCATGTCCATGTCTCTCCTAAAACATGCTGGAGGCAAAAAATCAACCCTGAAAAAGTTCCCAGTTTAAGTGAGAAAGAGCGATTTCACTGACAGGGCAGAACAACTGCCCATGGTTGTCAAATATAATAAAAGGATTAGAGTTTTGTTTTGATTTATTTTAATGTACAAAGGAAGAAAGGAGACAAACTTCAAAGGTTTTGCCTCTAGCCCAGACTTCCGGCCTCAGGGAAACAAATTTCCTAGTGAATATTACAGAAATACAGAAACGACTATTTAACACTGACCAAAAAAGAAAAGCAAATAGATATCCCTACTAAGACTAGATATGTATTTCAAAAGTCCAATTTTATTTTTCCTTCCTCTCTGTTACTAAGAAAGGTGGTTCAATATCCACTCCTGACCTTACTTCACCTGCCCAGTCAACAACCATTCTTTTCCCCAGGGAAGGTTATTTCTCTATTTAGGTCATTTGTTTTTTAATTCAAAAGTATGTGCCCAATAAATAATGTTCTAGGAATAAAGAAACTGACTAAAGGAAGATACTATTACAAAAACAGAAACCAAAGGAACCGCTACTCTCTGTGCATTTAAGAGCATTTAGGTGAGAAAAAGACATAATACTATGGTTTCTTTAGGAAAGTAAAAACACTCAAGGATGAATTTTTATCTATCTGAGGATTACCCAGATTATAATAAGACAAAAATTTGCATTAACCATTCAAAGGCTCTGGTTTGCTATATGTCTTCCATAAGTACATACTTCTTTCTTGGATCTGTTCTTATTTTTCAAGACTCTATTTCTAGAATGTAGAGAAGAAAAGGATTTCAGTCTGGAAAATATCATTTTTAAGTTCCAATCAGAGAACGTTAAAGTCAATAAGGAACTTGAAAGGAAATGTGGGCTACTCCCCAACCTAAGGCAAAGCCACACCTATAGCAACCCAAGCAGATAATAATCTAATCTAACTTTAGGATAAGTTAGGTTCCATGACTTCCCTCCTTAACATGTTCCTGTGCCTGACACCCTTCTACTCATGAAATTTCTTTTCAAGCTGCAGCCTAAGCACATTCAGTTATTCTCAATAGTGTTGAGTGAGTAGAAACAGACTCAGTGGACAACATGAGACGCTCTGCAAGATCAGTCATGAAAGCAAACCCAAAGACCTACTGGACCCGAATTTATTGACCTGGGAAAGGTATATCTAGGTCTCGGCAACGTGCTTTGGATCAGGATTTGGAGAAAAGGTTGTACCTACCACTGTAGATTAGATATTATATCCTATTTGCAACTAGGACTATCTATCTCTCTATAAATGATGAACAGTATTCAACTGCAAGGGAGGTGTTACAGACTGAATGTTTATGTCCCCCCGAAGCCCAACCCCAATGTAGGCAGAACAGGGTCTTCATATTTGGAGATAAAGCCTTTATGGAGGTAATTAAGATTAAATGACATCATAAGGGTGGGGCCCTAATATGACAGAATTAGTGTCCTTATCAGAAGAGATACCCGAGAGCTTGCTTGCTGTCTCTGCCATGTGAGAACACAATGAGAAGGCCACCATCTATAAACCAAAAGAAGAAGCCTCAGAATAAAACCTACCTTGCCAGGGCCTTGATCTTGGCCTTCCCAGCCTCCAGTGAGGAAATAAATTTCTGCTGTTTAAGCAACACAGTCTATGGTATTTCGTTATGGCAGCCCAAGTTGACTACCATGAACACCAACATGCAGACTACCATGTCCCTCTCTCTGAGACAGCATTCCTCTCACTTCTAGGAGGAATTCAGTTATTCACTTAACAAACATGTATTAAGCATCACCTATGCGTCAAGCATTGAGCTACATGCTAGAGATACATTTTTCAATAAGTCTGCAGTGTAGTGGAGAGAAGGAGTTCGTTTAGCAGTAAGCAATTCTAGCATTCTGTGATCAGTCCTATGATGGGGAAGTAGAAAGTACCGTAAGAGTCCATAGGGGGAACATCCAGCTTCAACAAGGGGAGATCAACTTACTGCAATACCAAATGTCTCAGATGGGCCCTGAAGAATGAATCACAACTAATTAGCTGAAGGATGGGATGGTCAGGGAAAGGGAGGGGATGTTTAGTGTGATGACAGTAAAAAGGTCCTGAGGGCTGAAAGATGTGGATTCCTCTCCCATACTCACTCACTGTAGACCTCTCTCAAGGGTCCATTTGGAACTCTCAGATCCCCTCAAGAAGCAATCCCTTCCTTGACAGCTCCACTGGCTTCTAAGTCTTCAATAACACCCAAATCCGCATTCCTAATTATAACCATTCCCTTGTGCTCTAAATACTCTTTTTAATTGACTACTAGCTATTGCAGCAGGGCATGTGATCAATGGCTTATCTAAAATCCAAGTCTTAGCCACTTGTGATGACTCACACCTGTAACCCCAGCACTTTCAGAGGCTGAGGCAGGAGAGTCACTTGAGTCCAGGAGCTCAAGACCAGCCTGTGCAACATAATGAGACCCCCATTTTTACAAAAAAAAAAAAAAAATTAAGAAAATAGCAGGGTATTGTGGCCCATGCCTGTGAATCCAGCTACCCAGGAGGCTGAAGCAGGAGGATTTCATGAGCCAGGGAGGTGGAGGCTGCAAGGAGCTATGGTCGTGCCACTGCACTCCAGCCTGGACAATAGAGCAAGACCTTGTCTAAAAAAAATAATAAAATAAAATAAAACCCAAGTCTTCATGCTTCCCTCAGATCTCCTCTTCCTTTTATATGCCTCATTTTTGTGAACCATCTCAGCATTGATCCAGTGATGCAGTCATCTTCCCCTCCTCCCTCTCCCTTACCCTCTACATCTATCATCACCAAGTTCTTTTTCCTCAGTATCTCCAGAATCTATCCATTCCTATTGTTTCTGTTCTCAGTCAGATCCTAAGCACTAAATTTGAGGAATGATTTTTATCGATTTATTATTACAAATAATTACTTAATACTTTAATTAATCAAAAGTTTCAATAATCCGCTAATATAAAACAAAACGCAAAATCCAAGAGATGAAGACAGATAGGCAGTAGAAAATTCATAGAATCAAAATCGGAGGAAAACAGACAAGTGAAAACCAATTTTGGGCTGTGAGCTTTCTAGCATACAGGTAAAAGAAGAAAACTAGATTGCATACACAGTTCTCATCATAAGATGAAAAGAGGCATGCCAACTTATCAGAAAAAGAAAATTTGTTTCCTGGAAGGGATTTTTCAGAGAAATATATTGCAGGGGAGTTGAATAAGGGACACTGAACACATAATAGGAAAAAGGTACTTTTATAAAAAAGCAAAGATCTATATATGAATCTTTTATATATACAACATTTTTAAATATTTAATTCACAGTGAAGCCAACCTAAGGTTAAATCATGATTCCACAAAGGTAGTCTATAGAAGAATACAGCAAAATACTTCTTATAGATAACTTTCGGATAATCATGAAAGGTTAACCTGTCCCTGAGGTTATCTCAGTAAATGCAAATGCCTCAAAGGGACTTTTAACCAAAGCTATATTCATAACTGACATCACAAATGAGTACCAAAAGTACTAGGAAACTAGGTTAATTTTCATCCTTTCCTATTTCATTTCCTCAGAAAGACTTTCCCAAAGGACTTTAGCCAACTATGACCCCCATACCCCATTTTCTCTTTAATCTATGTATATCTATGACCCTATTAGTTTTCTCATAGCACTTAACACAATCTGAAATGACTTGCTTATAAATTTGTTGCATTGATTTGTTGTTCCCTGTGAATAGACAGTGAGCTCCCTGAGAGCAGAGACGATGTCTGTCTTGTACACTGCTTTATCCAAAGCCCTTAGGAACATCGCTGGTATGACAGTTGCTCATTTAAAACTTCACAACCTTTCAAATGAATAAATACATAGCCTATTTTGGTTCTAAATATTTAGGGCCAGGCGCACTGGCTCACGCCTGTAATCCCAGCACTTTGGGAGGCCGAGGTGGGAAGATCACCTGAGGTCAGGAGTTCAAGACCAGCCTGGCCAACGTGGTGAAACCCCATCTCTAAAAAAAAGAAAAACTGGCCTGGCATGATGGCAGGTGCCTGTAATTCCAGCTGATAAGAGGCTGAGACATGAGACTCACTTGAACCCAGGAGGTGGAGGTTGCAGTGAGCCAAGATCATGCCTGGCCGACACAGCAAGATTCCGTCTCAAAAAAAAAAGAAAAAATGTATATACTGTACCCAAAAAATATGGACAAGGCAAAGGTAATATTTTATAAGAAAATTTAAAAGCCTGGCTTAAAACAACCCCCTCCCTTCACTCCATTTTCTTCCTTCATTCCATCCTCCACTTTGCTGTCAGAATTGACTTCTAAAGGACCACCTAAATATAACAGCTTGAAAACTTGAAGATCTACCCTCTGGAAACTCTTTAATGCAGCATTTGAAGCCATCAGCAACCCTAATCTTTCAGCCTAGTCTCTTACAACTGTCCTTCACTTTCCCCTACACAGGCTAAAGTCTAGTCACCCTCCCTTGATGGTTTGTGACCCCCAACTACCAACGTGCTTTCCCCATCCCCAATGACTTACCTTTTCTTGTGCTGTTTCCTGCCTCCAGGACCCCCATGCCTCACATCCTCATCTAACAAAACTGTGCTCATCTTTCTAGCTCATTTCTTGAGTCATGAGAACCTTCTTCGGATTCTTGTGAATTCTGAATTGCCTCCTCTGCACTCTAGTAGCTCTTTTTATGTATCTAAATGGCATTGTCTACATATCATTTTATATGAATTAAGTGCTTAGTTTTATGTTTCTGTTTCCACTGCTATATTAGATTACAAACTCCTTGAGAACAGGGATTACTTCATTGGTCTTGATATTTCTCTAACCTTTAGCATGCTCCTAGACATGTAGTAAGCACAAAACAAATGTTCACTGAATTAGATATCCACAAAATTGGAAGTACTAAAGATGCATTGATGGTGATTGCTTTGGGTTTCAATTGTAAACAGTTGAAGACCTAGGTACCGTACAACCATTTATTAAATTACAGATAGTATCAATCTCCACTTACCACTAACTATGCCTTATTAGCAATTGTTTCATGTAGTTGTTGTTTCAGGAAAATTATTTATGTTCTAGTACATATGTGTAAATATACATTTTTAAAGTTTTTTTAATAACAGTGGCTCATGTTATGAGGTCCTCTACTATATTAAACATATTTTAATAGACTTTGTCCACAGACTGAACTTTTACTTTTTAACGTGACACTACATATAATAGCACATCTCATTCTCTACAGATTCTGAAATGATTCAAGGACTTTTCAATCAGCATTTGCCAATAAAAAGACAAGTTTTTCAAATTCTGCATCATATGTAAAACTAGCTCTTTTTCCTTTTTTTTTCAACATTACAGAATATCTAAAACTTTATATTTGATGAAGGCTTCTAAGTATAAGGATCAAACTATAATCATGTCATTTCTTCAATACTTTCAGTACTGCTCCCACACCAACATTCAGTTTGCCAAATTACAACATCATTTTCAAAGTACTACCAATCAACAGAGAGGGCAATGAATGAATTCACCCATATGCATCTGTCAGGCTAGTGAGCGCTAAAGCACACAGGGTAAGAGAATGGTATTGAGACATATGTGTTCTTACCATCTGCACACATTACAGCAATGCGCTGCACACATATGATACGTCTGAACCTAATGTTACACATGAAAAAGGAAAGCATTCATGCCAACCCTTGGCACAATTCATGTCACATCAGTTTTACAATTGGTGGCTTTATGTTACTCTACATATGCCTATATGTCCTGATGGGTTTTTCTTGTGAAAAATGATTAAGACACAGAATCAGATATACTCTTTAGGAGATTGGCTTCAATCTTATGCTAACAAAATCGCAGTTACACTCAAATGGAGTTACGGCAAGCAAATTTGTTTGCTTTCTCAGAACTCATAATTTTTACTTTACTCCTCTGAAAACTAGAGAGTGCAAAGGAAGTTGGACTGAATAAAAACAAAATGGCAAGCTATATATTGATTAATTTTACATAACATATTTTGGAAGGGCAAATTCATTATTTATACAGGTGCTACCTGACCTCCATCCAGCAAGTTATTCATTTTAACCTATTAATAAACACACTATAAACAACAATGAAAGTTACATGACCTTACACAGCTGTCTCAAGCCACTGTACTTCCATCGTTAAGGAAACTGTTAGATGACCCTGTTGTCAGAACACACTAAATCTGTCTGAATAAGGGAAAACAAGACTTTGTCTCCAAAGGGTAAAAAAAAAAAAAAAAAAAAAAAAATTCCTGGGCAGAGTTCCTGTTCACACTGTACAGTTACTATTATTATTTATCATTTCTTATTTACCTGTGTTTTTAGTATAAACATTCCTGGAAGCTTTTATACTGTTTGTGGCACACAATCAGTTGCTTATTGCCAAGGGAAAGACTTTTTCCCCAGAAAGGCAATCTGTGCACACACTAATTTGAAAGACAGGGTAGGAGCTGCAAGTGTTTTAATAGCCCATTATCAAAAATTATCCCTTGGCTATAAAATCCCCAGACCACTGGCTTGAGATCAGCTCAAAGAAAAATGAGATTACAGAATTTAATCTAGTGAAGGGGAGTGAGAGATGAGTTCTAAAAAGCCTTAGATCACAAAAAAAAAAAAAAAGGCAGAGGACAGAAACAAGATCAGCATAGATTAAACCTTCCACACATTTACCTCCTACAAATCTGACATGTTCCAAGACTGATTTTAATTTTTAAAAGTAAGGTGTTTCTTTGCAACATTTTAATAAGTAGGGAATGCTCAGTGAAAAATTATATATTGAGGTGACAGGAAACAAAACAGCATTTTGTCTTAAATTTGCACAACCTAATTTATAGCAATAAAGCAGAACCTATGAGTTCTGGTAAATGTCAGGGCAGTCATGTCCATTACATATGTGGATAGGTATGAAGCTGAGTCTCTGTAGGCCCTTCAAAAATTGCACACAGCCGCCCTAATGCAAACCAGAAGTCTCAGGCTGCTGGATGAACACTCAGATTCGCTCCCATGTGGATATTTATAGAGGGTCTCCTCCACCCCCATCCCCATTCTCATGTATGTATGTTTTAAGAGACCAACCAGAGGCTATAACCATGGAGGTTGGTCATTAGAAGAGACCTCCCACCCCAACAAAATCTGGCCCAACCCCTGCAAAGAAAGCACCAGCTTCCCATAGAACCTCCCCCTCTCCCCCAACCTCTACTCTCTTACTTCTCCTCCCCCTTCCCCTCCTCCCTCCCCACACCCCTCCCCATGAGCATCTGCCTGGCCCAATCTCGCCTGGGCCAGCTCCAATAACAACATCTGCTTGGCAGCTTTTCAAGCCCACGGATAGTTATCTAACTGAGGCTTTTGTGCTGTACTGTTTATTCTATGTGAAGAAATGCCTCCTTAGTTGAAAGAGTACTTTAGAAAAACTGTGCAGCTATTAGCAAGTGAAGCACAAGGCTAATAACCCCCACCTGCTCATCAAATTAATTATGACATCTGAGTCATTATAACTCAGAAAGAAAACACGACTGCAGATTTGTCACATGTAGGAATAAACATGTATTAGGACCAGGAAAAAAATCAGACCAAGAGACTCAGCTGGACAAAACACATGCTTCCACCTTTCAGAGACTGGAAATATGAAGCCTATCTTTCCAAGTGAAACTGACGAAGAGGGATGAGGTGGTTGGCCAGATAACCACACTGCTGTTACATGGAGCAAAATGAGATAAAGTCAGGGATTAGGGAACCTCAAGGAAAACACTGTAAGGTTGAATAATAACTTATTTAGAAAAACTAAAACTCTATACAAAGCCATTTCACAGAGCAAAATACACTGCCCACAATAAATGTGACCCTGTGTCATTTGGTCCATCTTAAAAACACTCATAAGAACCCTGGGTAGAGAATTTTTTTTCCCTAGGTACAAAAGAATATTTTAAGGGTGCTAATAACTTTAGCAAAGAAATACATTAAAAATAAAAATAAAAATTTGCCACGAAGTTAGTGCATTTCCTAACCATGAGTGCATAAGACTAGCATTTTTAAAAGGCAAATTCCATCCAGTGGCCATTAAAAAATTACATCTGAAAGCCAGACATGTAACAGTATATCTCATGATCAGTAACATTTTGCTAATATTTCATACTATTAAAAGGTGCAAGTTTTCATTATACATTTTGAACAAACTTAAAGTAGCTACTAACCTCTTTTTTCCCCCCACATGTTTCTGGAACTTGCAAATATAACATATATTTTAAAATATCTTACTCCCAATTTTTCAATCTGGCTTTTTGTCATAATTTTAAAATACAAGTAAATTTTAATAAAGGTAAAATTATTTTAACTAGAACATCAATTAATAGGATGATGACTCATGCAATAGAGCCATGACATTATTTCTTGCCATTATTTTAAAGGAAATAAATTATAAAATGATATTTGCATGAATCATAAAATGCTATACTTTAAAAACACTCCTACTGAAAATGTTTGCAGCTATAAATTTAAAGCCTCTTCATCTTTCTGCAATATCTTTAGTATTAAAAGAACTTTTTGAATTCTTTTGTAGTCTTTGTGCTGCCAGTTTCATAAAACATAAATCCTTCTATGAAAGCATATGACTCTTTTGCTAAATAACATCAGCCTGCTCCACTTTATCTTCTACCTCCAGGAAAGTCATCCACGGTAGCAACAGCTATAATCAATTCTTGCAAAAAAAAAAGAAAAAAATTTCTTCTTTTTATAAAAGCAAAACCCACAGAAGAGTTAATTTTAAAACAGAACATGCTACATTTTTAAATCCTTTGAGGTTTAATATATTAAGAAAGCAAACCTCAGGAAGCAATACAATTAGTCTTTTCTCTCGGTAAAACAATTCTGTGTTAGAGTCTAGTGCTGAGTTGATTTATGTAAATGTGTTACTTAGCCTCAACTTAAGATATAAATCCAGAGTAAACATAACAATGGCAATCCCGACAGTCTGCTTTGCCAAATCAGAAGATTTAGTCAGCCTAGACTAAAAATGAATTAAGATTATATTGAGAGTGTCAGTTCTAAGTCAAGAAAACATGCCCAGTCAGGGCACACCAGGGAGAAGATCACTCATTAACGAGCCAGCAATGCTATAAAGCTTTTGCTCGTCTGGGAGAACATGTTCCCAGTTTTAAACTCCACAGCAAATCAAGGCACTTTTTAAATAGGTGCATTTTCGGTGTCTTTCCCCCTCATCAACCCCGAAAAGAAACTCAGCTTCTCTGTATTATCTGTGTAACACTACATGTCAAACTACAATAGGCCTTGTATCCTTTAAGGTAACATGGGCCAGTGTCTGATGTGGAGTGGAAGACTCGGGGCTGCAGGGAGTTAACGCCTCTCTTCTCAAAATAACTTTCAAGTTGTCTATTAACAACTAGTTCCCGCAATTACATGTTAAATTTCTTTACCATGACAGGAAACAGTTATATATCCCAAATAAATCTGACTGTGGAATATCTGGCAGCAGATTTCTGTCTCCCCAAACACATTGACAACACAGCTCAGAGACAAGCTGGTCAGGCATGCTATACAGAGGTCTGTCTGTCCAAGCCTAAAAAGTAAATAAATTATTTTGTGAAAAATATCCTTAGAAAGGATCAGTATTATTGTCAGTGTGACTTTAAAATTCTAAAGGCATGCCAGAAAGAGGGCTACATAAAATTCAGCAGTTTCCAGATCATACACAGTACAGGGATTCTCATACCCACTTAATCTCAGCACGCATCTCCACCCCTACTTCCTTCCCAATGGTATGTGGTCTTGAAAACACAAATGTTCACGTTTCCTGAAGCTGAGCTGCAAAGGAAAAGTCTCCTCCCAAGAGGCAGAGCTGTAGGCTTTTGGTGCCCCTGAAATTGTTCACTATAGTATAACATAATGTGACACTCACCACAATTAGCCACAGGGAAACAGTCTTTTTTTCACCTCTGATGTCACATAATAGATTTGAGATCACATCAGTGAGCAATGTTATCTACAAGTATTTTTGGAAGTCTTGTTAAAAGAGCCACAATACTGCAAGCCTAACTTGAAGTGTTAGTGGTGAATGCTTCTCTACATCTCATCTTGACCACTACTTTACTGAAAAGTGAAAAATGACAGATGCACATTATTTTTCAGAAACTAGACATTTCCACTGGTAGTTCTTCCTCCTAAGTAATCTTTTCTTCTCTCTCATTCTCTACCCCCTTTCTCTCTCTCTCTCTCTCTCTACACACACACACACACACACACACACACACACACACACGAACACATCCATTAATATTAAGAACAGTCTTCTGTAATGTTTTTCAGAATTTCTCAGGGGCTTAGGAGGGCGGCAGCCGTGCCAAAATTACAAGCTTTCCTCTAGTCAGAAGGGATGTCTTTTCAAAGCCCAGCCCTCATTTTTCAGTCTGATGTAAGTAAATTTACCTCTGTGTGCTGGGCTCAGCAGCTTTTCTTTGTCGTTTTTGTTTTTCTAATAGCTGCTGCTCTGGCAGAGCTATTCATTTCAAAGGGAAGTTAGAAGCATTCTTCACTCTTCCCCTTTTAGATTATTTGCAGTTACTGACTCTTCTGAAATCTTAGATTTGAACAGAAACCTAAAGCACAGCACCATTTTAAAAACAGCAAATTACCAGCATTCCTGGGATCACATTTCTCTAGAGCAACTATCCAATATGAGGCACAAGAACTAAGTCTAACTGGGCTAAAATCGACAAAATTAAAGGCAAAGAATTATCTCTTTAAAAAACTGCGGCCTACTGTGCTCTGACAGCATGCTAAATGACAACAATCTTCTGGAAACGTTGTTTCAGGACCAGAGAAGAGGTGGTGGAGTTCTGTTTGCCAATTAGCTAAATTAACTGATTTCTTAAGAAACTCAAGTGAACTGTAGTAAGGTAGTCAACTTTTGGAAACATTGTTTAAGCAACAGATAAGAGATAGTGGGGTTTTGTTTTGAAGTTAATTTACTTCATGAGAAAGTCAAATCAACAGTCATAGACCAAGAAGTTGGTAAGATCTATGATAAAATCCAGTGGGCAAACTCTCAGCAGAAGTTCTTAATTTGCCCATGTCCCAATGTATTCAATGGGCTTCAGTTTGCAATGGCTGGACCTTGCTCTCGTTCCTTCTGATGGGAGTTGTTTTACGTGGACAAGGCCAGGATCATGGCCCCTGAGTGCTCCAAGGGGTTAACCTCTGTGAATTCTACCTCTGTGTCACACATTTAAATGAGTAACTTAGAGTTCACTATCTTTCTGTTCAACTAAAGTCAACTTCTTCTTTATCAACCAACATTCACCTACTCTAATCATTGAACACACTTGAATTCATATCAGTTCTGGGATTTTGGTAACCATCAATCTTAAAGTCCTAGTAAGAAGAAGAATAAAGGGCTATCAGTGCAGTTGAGGCAAACAAGGAAGAAAAAGTGCACGGCGTCATGGTTAAGAAATCATGCCAGGCTAGGAAGACTCTCATCAACATCTCCTGAGTCATCCCATTCACCAGCATTACCTTGAAGAATATCTGTGTATATAAGTGAAAACCCTATCACACCCAGGGGCTTATGTCCTTAGCATCTTAATGTCCTAGTTGTGAGTATTTCTCTAAAGGGACATGAGTATAATGCTGTCCTATACGGCATACTAAGAAACTGATGTAAAACTAAGCCCGCAGGAGAAAAGAGATGCTCCATTCCTGGGGCAATTTTCAAATGGCACTAAAAATAGATAAATATAGCAGTAAGCACTAAGTCTCTCCTCCCTCACTTCCCTATCTCTATTTTTCTTTTACATTTGTGTGAATTCAGTAACCATAATCTATCTAATTCTATTATGCCAAAAGACTAAAAGTTGTTGATGTTCAAAACTCTACCAGTATACCAAAAACTTTGAAACTAGGAAGGAAAAAAAGACGTTCTTACCCTTAACCAAAAATGAAGAGTCTCAGGCATATATGGATAGCTTAACAAATTACCAATTTACACTGAAATAAAAGAAGATGTTCACTAAGAATTACACGACTAGGTACTGCAGCGGTTTTTTGTTTTGTCTTGTTCAGCAAAAAAAATTCTAGGTTTGCCATACTCGATGTTTTGGTATGAGGTGGTGAATCAAGCACAAATTTTCTTTGGACTTAAAACATTTAAAATGCTGTGGAAAAACAGCTGGGGAAAGATACTGTTCTTAATCCCCAGATCTAGACTATCTGTTGGGGTAATTGCTTCCCGATCCCATTTTCTCAAGTGTAAAATGGGAACAATATCTATCTTATCCAATTGAAACAAATATTAAATACGATACTTTAAACAAAAGATAAAGGTGCTTTGCAATTTACAAATATGAGGTATAACTTAAAGAGCTAATTGGAAGACATTAACATAATCTACATAGAATGACCTTCAGAGCAATATGGTTTGCCATTTAAGGAATGAAAGGAAGATAAATTGTAATACATATGTACTTCTCTCAGAGAAGGCTAAAAGGTACAACATCAAAAGCATTATCTGCGGACTCAGGTTTCGGATTACCTTTGCCACTTCCTACACGTGAGACACTGGGTAACTTACTGTAAAATTCTGTGAGCTCTAATTTTCTCATCTTTAGATGAGTAATAATAATATCTACCTTGTGAAGGTTCCTGCAATATTTAAATAAAATACTACACATAAAAGTATCTGACTTTAAAAATAATATTCATGCAAGGGAAAGTTGATCACATCAAAGGTTTCTTAAGGACTGTTTGCCTTCCACATCTGTCTTATTAATATAGCTTCATGCAGTCACCTCAATATCTTCAAGTATTGTAAACTGAATTCAGACTATGTGCTTTTTTAAAAAGTGCATCTTTTCTATATCAAGCAGAAATCGGCCCAGAAAAAAAATGCTTCTGTAAAAAGCTTAGGAAAGAATAATTTCTCAATTCAGGAAATTTCTTCATGGTGCTATGAAGAATTTTTCTTGTACTGAATTGCTATTTGTGATCCACCTGTTAAAAAAAGCTCAAAACACATTTCAAAAACAAATAGAATGCTTAAACTTTCTTAAAAGACAGAATGTTTTACATGTTGTATTTTGAGGAGATTTTTTTAAAATAACAAGTTTTTACTTACTCATCTTTAAAATAAAAGAGAAAGTAACTGCCCAAGAAACAGCCTTATCTTTTGCTTTCTACAATTCAGAATTTTGAAAGAAATCCTCAAATCCTCCAAACAAGTGTAATACACATGGTTTGCTGGCAGAATTTATTCCAAGCATCTCCAGGCAATATGCATGTGAACCCGCGCGCGCGTGCACACACACACACACACACACACACATTTTTGAATCATTAAGTCATTGGGAAGACTCTCCAGAAGTGTGCCGAGGCATGTTTTTGGTGTTTTGCCAAATTATGTGCTTCTGTTTGTGGCTTTCAAATATGGATTAGACAGAAGCACAAGCATGTACTGTTTGGCAAGTAGCGACAATGGTCTAGTCTGAATTTAGTAATGTAAGCTTTTCATTAGTCCTCTAAGGTGAAAGAAAGAATTAACAACAACTTGTTTGAGCTCTATCTTTATATCCCTTTGTCATCCATTCTTGTTCACTTGCCATAGATTAGAAGCCAAAGGAATTTCAGATGTCCTCTGCAGATAGACCTAAAGTAAGGGCTTCAAACAGGGGGTTCAAATGTCAAGTACATTTAAGCTGGAACTTGAACTTTTACTCATCCTTACTCTAAGGCTATAACTCTGCTTTTCTGAGTTCCCCATCGTACTTGAATATCCAGTTTACCCTCCTTTTTTCTCACAAAAGGTACAGATAGAAATTACCTAAAGAGATAAAAGGTCACTTGAGATTTCTGTTTCTCATGACTTGAAATTACCATGCACAACAGTAGACTTCTACATGGCAAAGTGCTCACAAAGATGTCTCTGTCTCCTGTGACGATCTCTGGGGGAAGCTATGTCGCTGCCGCCCTGCCTCATGCTGCAGTCACTCTAAACTTCAGAGACCAGCATCTGACGACCATGAGCTTTGGTGCTAAGTTCAGAAAAATTAATCCCAAACTGTCACAACCATCCTGATGACCAGTATGTCTTTCTAATTAGAATCAATGCAGTCATCATTATAATTGGCAGTCCCTCCCTAGATCACCTGGAGAACACCATGGGAAGTGTAGTTGACTTGCAGTATTTGACATTTTCTTCTGTTGGTATGTAAAAGTAATCTGATGTCCAATAGAAAAGTTCACAGAAACCAAGAGGTAAAAAGGACCAAATGCTGACAGTGGTCCATTGTTAACTGAGCCCCCTGTGCGAAGCTACAGAAAGATTAGTTTATGCAGCTGCTGTTGTTTGTCATAACATTCCTAAGAAGATTCATATGTTCAATCAAAGTCTTATTTTGCACCTCCAAAACTGGACCGTCCAATGGTCTGAAACATGTGGAAATCAAAAGCAACAGTGTACAGAAGGAAAACCGTGTATCCCCTCAGGTTGTCCCAATGGCTGAGGAAAGAAAAGAGGCGAGCCCCTGAGTAAGCAGAGCCTAGAATGTTTGGGTTTGGAGGTTAGTGAGTAAAACATGAACAATGAATGTGGGCTGGAAGCTGGGACAGAACCCTGTTAGGGTCATTACTAAGGTGTAATGCTATTGACTGTTTTGTGGGGAATTGAGACCTTTAACCCCATCATGATTCAGAAGCAGTGACTTTCTCGGGATAAAGTGAAAAACTGGAACTGGGAGAAAATATTTCCAGTCAGAGCACAAAGCTAACCATGTCACTTGTCCATTGTATTTTCCAGCAGTACAAGTTTACCCTACTTAAAAACTACAGGCGTACTGAGGGGGAAAAAATGTGTTAACTAACTTTAGGAAACTTTCACTAAAACACCTAAGCTAAAAGTCCACAATAGGCTCAATACAAAAACATTATCAGTACTATCTATGAAACAGGTGTTAAAAATAAGGTATTTCTTATCCTCAGAAATTTTTCATTTTAGTGAGGGTGGGGAGAAAAATATATGCATACAGAGAGAGAGAGAGAGAAACAGACACAGAGAGAGTGTGCTTACAATTCACAAAGCCCTTTCACACACATTATCAAAATTTATCCTCAGGAGTGATTGTTAACAATGCCATCATTATACAGACGGCAAAACTGAAGCACAAGTCCCAGTCACTGGTAATGGAACCAAAAATGGAAGCCCAGTCTTCCTATCATATCCCTTACCTTTTCTATAATAAGAAGATATTACATCTACTAATCACTGTGATTAAAAAAGTACATAATGCCTAGAAACTGAATCCTGTTTTCAACATTAATAACTAGATTCTCCAAGTTGTATCCCCTTCCCACTACTTTCACACAAACATTTTACCTAAGACTTGACTGCCTAAGATTGAGAGCTTATTAAATCCTCACCAAAAAGGGACATTAAGGCTAACAGTGATCAGACTGCTCCATAGAGAAGGCAGGTCAAAAGGCACGACTTCAAGGAAAGACTCTCAAGGCAACAGAGATCGATATAATTTACTTCAGAGAATAAAATATAAATCTACTTTGAAGGATGTTGCTCATCCACAACTCAAAGCACCTAAGATATTTTCCAGGATGGATATTTATGGGCCACAACATGTACTGCTGTTAGTCTGTATTTGCTCCTTCTGCACACTCCTTTCACACTCTTCATCTCTGGTTCCTTATCTTATTATGAACTGGTTGAAGAGGCCATCTCAGACCTCAATAGAAGGTACAATTCCCATAAAGCTTCCAAATGTAAACAATGGTCTTGTAATAATGATGCAAACTCAGAAGGTAAGAATGATGTTTAGATTCCTTTTGCATGTTTCTCATCTAAAACAATTTTCCTTCCCTCACATCTTTCGTGCATTTGATTAAAGCATCAAAATACACTTACAACACAACCAGCAGGATTGCTTTGACAGCAGCTGAAGTGCCCATTCCAACCTTATTAACTTGATCCAAGACAGTACTTCAAAATGACACACTTTGGAAATGACAGGTAGAATCCAGGATTTTATTTCCCAGGAAGAGGAATTAATCTGAGTCCTGTATATCTAGTTTAGTACAAAGTCTGCTAAGGAGGTTAGTCCTATCCTGGATTAGCCTCACTAAGCCAGCTTAGGGGCTGATCTAAAATAATAGTTTAACAAAATGCCTGGGTCCAAAGGCTGATTCCACCACTTGCTAGTTGTGTGACCCTGGGCATAATCTTTCTGTTCTTTGGTTCCCTCACATGTAAAAAGGAGAAACTAATAGATCTTGCCTCATGGAGCTGATGTAAGGAATAAATGAAAATACAAACACACACACACACATACACACATATTCAAGTGTTTAAAAGAGTATCTATATTCACCACCCACTTCAAGCCTTTACTTAAATGTTGCCTTACCAAGTAGAACCTATCCTAATCATTTTTAAAATACCTCAGTCTTCTCTAACCCTGAACTCACATTTTAGTTATTTTAAAACTAGATTAGAGACAGTATTTTCTACCAGATTAGTGCTCCTGTGGTCGGTATTCAATTTATATCACACCTTAAAAGAACAAGGCAATTCACTGACTAGTCTCCTCCTGTAGCAAGTAGCTCCCAGGGAATTCCATTTCTACAGGAGACAATGTTAGGCAACGTGGGACTCAGGAGACAGCTCAGTGTGGGTGCACAGGAGGTGTCTGTGGTTCCTTGGAGGATGCATCTATTTTGTAAATAATGAAATCTATGATTTTAGGAGTAGCAAAATAGGACAAAAAAATTCCTCAGGTATAGAAGAAGGTCTGGGAGACTACAGACCTAACTGATAATTGGTTTCCTTACAGGAAGACTAGGATTCTTTTATATGTTATATAGTTGTGATCATTTTAAAAATAAGACTTTCTTATAATTTTCTGGAGATTCATTAAACTACAATACTTCATATGCAAAAGAAATTATAGCAATCCATAGTTACATAGCTCTTTGTGCCACAATACATACGGTGAGCCAAAATGGGAAATTATATTTTTCTAGAAAAATCATTTTTACCCTCTCAAATGGTTGTGAGAGCAGCAACAAATAAAAACCTAAAATCTGTATTGTGGTTGCTAACTTGAACCATGCCAATGAACATTCAAAAGATTAATCAAAGGCTTGACAGTTGTTAACAGTTCAACATGGTTCCCATAATTATCCAATTAAACATATAATGCAAATAATAGAAGTCTTATGGGTTCCATAGAGCATGAATATCAGGCTGCTTCAGAAAACTATTAACTGTAATGTACTGTCTGCTGAGTCAGAAGAAAGTGAAAGGAGAACTAGTACATTTATAAGGGAAGGCAAAGAGTAGAAAAATAGAGTGGAGAGACACGTAACTCAACCACTCTTTATGTGGTCATATAAACACAACAGACAGTGGTAAAATCCAGAAAACAAAATTTAAGTAACAATTATTGTAAAACCAAAAGAATGCAGAGAAATGACTTTACCCTATAATTCCTACTGGTTGCACTATATCCACAGCATACTTCAACCACACTTTCCTAGCTTGCTGCTAAGTTAGAAACATGGATGTAATTATAGTTGTTGGCTTTTGACTCTGTCTATAAACCATGCAGAGATAAACTGCTATTAGTGAACATACCAACTCCATATAATTGTGTTTTGACATTATAGGTAAAAACAATGAGAAGGAAAACTAACCACAGCAATTATAAACAGCATGCTCCAGGGCACATCAGGTCACTTATGACCTTGACTAAATGATTATAATCTGTAGGTTGCGTTCTCACACGTTCACATGCATACACACACACGTGCACACCCCACACCTGTTTTTTTTAGGGAAATGTATTTAGTGAACATACGAATGACTAAATCATATATTTATAAATGCCCAGAGGAATAAAAAACGTATGCTGCATGGGCCAAATATCTGTACTTAAAAAAATCTTATATTTCAAAAAACCAATGTAAATTTTAAAGGAGAAACTTTGTGGTAAGTGTTCATTCTAAAAATATTCTATTTTGCAGCTCTATCTACTCAGGGGTCAGGAAGAATTGCAGAAATATGATTCAGTACAAAAACTTCTGCTACTATATAAACTGGATTTAAGTTACATTATTTGGAGGGCAATTTTTAAATATTTAAACCATCCCCTTACACTGATAACATTTTTTCAATAACCATTCAACTATTGACCTCATTTTATTTGCTACAGAGAGAAATGCTGCATTCATTTCTTTTTGTAAAAGTCAGTCTTCTCCCCCACTAAAGTGGTACAAAGCAATATTAAGAGGGTAATAAATACCCCATAAACATTATTAAAGCATGATGTTCTTAGATAAAAAATCATACTGTGTTTAATGATACACACATTATTTTCTTCTAATGTACAAAATTATTTGTACTTTTCTTCTAATGTACAAAATTATTTGTACAATCAGGAACAGTAGAGATGTGAAAGGTACAATAATGTTATATTATACATGGTGGCCCACTTTGCAGAAGTCCAAATTAAAAGTGATATGACTTTCTAATGAGACTATTCACAGAAATGGCAGTTGAGAAACATAGTCTTTAGAGTGTGCTAAGGTCATTAAAACAGGCTCATGTATCTGCGCATTTCTTAAAAGTGTACATCTTTTTTTTTAATGTGCCTTTCTTATTTGGTCTTCTTAACAATCTGATCAGGAAGGCAAGAGTAGTTGTCCTTTTTACAGATCAGGAAACAGATTCCTGAAGGAGGGCGACTTGCCTAAAGCTACCAGACTACTGGTTGCTGAATTAGGC
Organism: Trachypithecus francoisi; assembly: GCF_009764315.1. Classification (NCBI taxonomy): domain Eukaryota; kingdom Metazoa; phylum Chordata; class Mammalia; order Primates; family Cercopithecidae; genus Trachypithecus; species Trachypithecus francoisi. Next base: position 44,181,583 of record NW_022681461.1, read on the forward strand.
CAATCAGGTGAGCTCCTCATGCAGGGCTTCAGACCTGAATACCTGGGTTCAAATACTTGTTCCTCCTTTTAACCATTGTTGTATGAACTTCAGTCATGACTGGCTCTCTCTTTGAGAACTTTATATAATAGCTTCCACATAAGTTAGTTGTGAGAATTAAATAAAACATGCTACATAAAGCCCTTAACACAATCCCAGGCACATAGTAAGTGCTTAATAAATATTAGATGTTGTGGCTGTTGTTACTGTTACTATCATCTTAGAGCTACCCTGGCTAAGTTTGGCAAGGTTAAAGGATTAAATAAATAACCACATAAATATCAAATCCAGAGATTAACATTTAGCACACATTTTAAAGAGATTAACATTTAGCACACATTTTAAAAGAAAAGGAACTGACATAACTGGATATCACTGTAATTCTTGACTAGGGGCTCTGGCGGAATGACTTGCATCAGCAGTTCTTAAAGGTTTTCTAACAAAATGCTTGTGTATTTGTATCATCACACCACTCACGGGATACAAGTTGAAGGAATTTAGATTGAGAAAAACTATGCAAATCAAAACTGTGGTAAAATGCAAGCATACTAATGTCTGTATCCACTTTATCATGGGGATCAAAGTTTCTCTGTTTTAACTGCCACATTCCATCCTGGACCGAATAGTTTCTGTGTAACTAACTGGCAAGTCTAGCATCTTGACTGAAAGTTCACAGTTAAGGGCTTTGACATAATATCCTTGAGGACAATGGACTCCTCATTCAGGGCAAGAGCAATCCTGATCATGCTCAGGGCTGCATGAACTCAAGTTGATTTGGCCTGAACTGTCACTGCTCTTTTTAAAGGAAATGGAATCGGAAGAGAAAAATATCCATATTCATGTTGGGGAGCAAATATATAAAGTCAGTATGTTTAAATGTTGTACGTTGGCATCCAGGAACACTCAAGAAAGCTCTGTTGCTTGTAGCTCACTGGGGGACAGAGGAGCAGTGTCTGTAGGACAAACAGATGCACATCTAAGCAAGTAGAAAGAAGAAACATTTATGGTAGACAGAAAAAGAAAAACCATACAATTATTTCTTTCTCTAGGTAGGTAGGTAAGACTACACTGAGATCTCATGACAGTTCTATAACTCTGCTTCATACACACATTATTATAAAATGTAGCTTATAACCCTTGGAGATGCAGAGAAGACCCTTTTGTAAAAACCAGTTTTATTGGAGAAGTAGTGGGAGTGAAGCTGGGAATATGAGCTGGGAAGGGGCAGTCATGGGTTGAAATTCTGACTCTGCCTCTTACTAGCTTTCTGATTGGAGAGTTATTCAAAATATCTAACCTCAATTTCTTTGTCTATTATTTGATGATAATACCTAGTTCCTTGGGTAACTGTAATGATTACAATAAAGAAATTAATGGGGGGAATGGGACATTTTGTTGTTTTTACTATTGCTAATATTGCTACCAATTAATACTAACATAATTATAAAACAGTAATAACAAGGCAGATTGCTGTCTTTTAGAAGAGAAAGAGAAGTCATTTCTGGATCTTTCCATACATCCTCTTTCTCACTAAGATTCAAAGTCTTATCGAAGAAGAAAATCAATCTTTGAAACCAAAAAAGTGAACGTAATGTATAGGAATAAGGGGTGGGGGAATTTTTGTCCTGCAAACTTATGATGATTTACAAATCTCATAAACTCTTATCTAAATAACTCACAAAGCAAGCACCCAAAATTCAAAGTTTTTTAATAAAAAATGGACTGTTTAGAAAGATGCAACCAAAAAAATTATGGAAACTAAAATATACGTTCTTTGTTCACCTATTTCCTTCAGAAAACTCTCAAAGAGCCCAGAGTCCATTTACTCAAGTACACATAGATATTTTATTTGAAAAACATACCAACTTTTCAAATCAATAAGAAAAACAGAAGAAAAATTTATTCTAAGACTTCCAAGGAAAACCATTAATTTAGCATAGGGTGGGTGGGATAGGGAAGATTTTTATCATAAGTCAATCATAAAGACCATGATACTTATTCTTGAACAATTGGATTACTATGTATGGCTCTTGACTTGCTTAATCCTCTCTTTAAGGACATTTTATTTTCCCTACGTAGCCTTTGTGGACTGCACAATAAACATATCCAATTTCAAGGTCTCCTATATAAGCAGCACAGAGCAAGAGAAAACAAAAAAAATGAGAAAGACTGCTTAGTTTAAAAGATTTGCTTGAAAATCATTAAAATTTTGTGTATCAAAATTAATAAATCAAAACTGAAAGCAGTAACTCATAAATTAAAGATAAAACAAATGATTCTTTCCATTTTTTTTCTTGAGACAAGAGTCTCACACTGTCACCCAGGTTGGAGTACAAGGGTGCAATCTCAGCTCACTGCAACCTCCAGCTCCCGGGTCCAAGCGATCCTCCTGCCTCAGCCTCCTGAGTAGCTGGGATTACAGATGCACACCATCACGCCTGGCTAATTTTTGTATTTTTAGTAGATACAGGGTTTCACCATGTCGGCCAGACTGGTCCTAAACTCCTGACCTCGGGTAATCCCCCGCCTTGGCCTCCCAAAGTGCTGGGATTACAGCCATGAGCCATCACTCCCAGTCCTGTTTCAATTATTTTTAGTGTGCCAATAAGTGAAATGAGCTTTTTTAATATGTAAAGGTTATTTCATACTATATAATATTTTCTTTTGTCTCTTTTACCCTATTGGGGCCAGAGTAAGTTCATTATCTAGAATTATGATTAAGAAAGAACTCCAGCAATAACTGCATGGATTAAAATTCCGACTCTGTCACTTAACTAGCTTGCCCTCAGAGTTCTCATTTGTGAAAAGGCAGTAAAGTATCTACCTCATATGGTTACTGAGGATTAAAGGAGTCAAACAGGTGACTTTGCAAACAATACCTGGTGCATACTAAATGTTAGCTAAATGGCAATGGTCACACGTGGAAAAGCACCACAGCCTAGAAAATCCTACCCACCTTTACTCAAGTTATCTATTAAGCACCAGGTCACTATGTAAAGCCTTAACTTGTACGATTGGTATTGTCTCCATTTTACACAAGAAGACATGGAGCCTCTGGGACTTCAAAACAGTTGCTGAAAGTTATACAGTTAAAAAATGACAAAAACAAGATTTTAGACAGTACTCCTGTTTTCCAACTTTTTGACTATTTCCAGGGCTCCTTCTAGCAAGTTCCAGTTCCATGCATGCCTAGTCACTGCCCCTGATGATGGGACACTACCAGACGGACATGTTAACTGCAAAACCTGCAATAAGTCTGCTGACATCTGATGAGTTGGAGAAATTATTGGGTGTACCCCAATGCCACATTCTCTTCTTTTATTTGTTCTATTAAGTGCAATCATCATCAGGAAGCCTAACACATACTCACTATTCCTCCAAGTTGCATTACAGTTCTTGATTACTCACTTTTGAATGGGAGGGTGCTAGTGCCACTCAGAACTCAATGCAACTGCTCCAGCTAGGAGCAGGGCAGAGTCCAGAAATACATCCTGACACGTATCCAACCTCCTGCAAGAAAAGCTACATGCTATGAGATGTCATAACAAGCACGCTTGTTACTACCACGTATATACTACAAAAATATTTTTTGTCATACAGATAAAAAAATTATACTTGTTCATCACAATAACCCATTCTCATGATCTCACTATTTTCTTAGAAGTTGTCACAAGTTTTTATGTCATTTCTTTCAGATGATATTTGTATAATCACTACCATTACTCTTTTTATAACTTATTAAGCACTTAATGGGAACACTTAAGAAAAAAGAACAACAAAAATTGGATAATTCTTCTTAAATTGTCTCTCACTACTGTAAAATTTGTAAAATGTCTGTCTTCTCTATTTTGCAATTTTAGGACCTGGCGCAGTGCCTGCTACATAGTAGGTGCTTAGTGAATAGTTGTTGAATGACTAAGCAGCTTCACTGCGACAGAATGGCTTTTAAATGCATCATAAAGTGGCAAACTGAGAAAGATTTCTTTTTAAATTTCAGTGATCACAATCTTGCTACATGTGCACAACATAATCAACGGTGAACTAAAGAATCAACAAAACCCCCTGTATATCATCTTATAGAGAACAAGGGAAAGAGAAGCACGAAAATAAGAAAACCTGATCCCTGTCATCTAAGAACTTACGTTCACTTTTTATTTTCCTGAGGAGATGGGGAAGTAGAGAGGAACTGAGAATTTCACAAACTAGGTTCAATTCTATGATTTGTAACCTTAAAAGACTGAAAGCCACTATAAAAGAGCTATTATATAGCTACAGTCACAAGATTACCACAGTTTTCATTGTACACTTTTTTCTGCAATTACCTATGAGGAAAAACTTATATTCTGGAACAGGCATCATTTACAGAGAACAAAATATTTAAAGCTGGGTGTTATTTTATTGTTGGGTGTGTTACTAGATCAGTCCATTGCTTTTAGCAACAAAAAAGTATAAACTTGCATCAGGTCAGATACTTTAGTCTGACAACAAAACATACCTCAACAAACAGAAACCATTTTTTCTTCTGAGTTGAACAGCCACACTTCATTTTTAAAATAATAACGATAGTGATGTAAACTGGATGCAAAACTCAACTCAGCTAACTTCAGAATATTTTTAAATACAGTAATTGTTGCAGAATATTTTGCTTTCCAGATTGTTTAATTGCCTATAGAATTATCTTCTCAATTGCAAAATATCTTAAAACAAATTATGGACACATGACAAATATATATTGACACTTTTCATTCAAGATTATATAACATAAACAATTGAAATACCAGAATTCGTTTTAAAAGATACTTTACAAAACATTTTAAAACAATGTATATAGGATATACACTGAAATCTAAGAGCTAAACTATATCTAAGAATAATTTAGATTTCAGAGTTCAATGTTACAATTCAATAATAAAAAAGAGATTAATCAATCCAAGCCATTTAATATTAAAAATTTTGGCATCTGTGTTAAAAATTCCTATTAGATTATTTTATTAACAATTTTTTTAACAGAACACCAAATTTGTCACCAAAATAAATATTCCCAAAACAGCTTTATATCAATGCCAAATGCAGTTAATTTATATGAAAAGTAGATTCTTGGTTATTTGTTTCATTTTGTTTTGGTTTTGTTACATAACCGCTGAGAAAACACTGCTTAACACTCACCTCCTCTCTGTGACCTTTCCATTACAGTCCCACAGGGTACCCTCCCAGAAAGCTCAACAAATCTAACTATATACAGTAGTTGGTGAGAGGGCTAGTTAGTTGTATACTTGTCCCACTATCTTTGGCATTTTTGTTTTTCATAAACACTGCAAGTGACCATGACCCTCTCATTTCTACTTGTAAATTACTTGGGCGAGGCCATCAGTATTTCACTGTTTTTTCCTAACTCCTTGAAATATTGAAAACAGTGCTCAATACAGTGCTTCTACTCCATAAATGCATTTCTCAACCATCTTTTCACCGTTAGCTCAAATGTTCTATATTTTCCTTGAAGGATTTATTTTAATAAATCCACAAATGCCTACTTCTTTGACTATATGATGATACATATGGAATCATATTAAACATATATCAAAATAAAAGGATTTAATATACCATATATATTGCATTTTATCTTGTCTTTTATTATTTTATTAGTCATTAGATTTTCCAAAGCATGTGTGCGTGTGTGTGTATATGTGTGTGTGTATGTGTATATACATATATTTGGTATGCCAAATATATAATATTTACCAAAATATATAATATATACCAAATATATAATTTGGTATACCAAGTATATATACACACACATATAACATACACACACATAAATATGTACATACATTAATATATATAATCAACACTGAACTCAAGAATCAACAAATCCACTGTATATTGCCTTATAGAGAACAAGTGGAAGAGAAGTATGAAAATAACACCTGATCACTGTCATCTAAGAACTTACGTTCACTTTTTATTTGGCTGAGGGCATGGAGCAGTATAGAGGAACTGAGAATTTCATAAACCAGGTTCAATATATATTTGGTATACCAAAATTTGGTAGTTGGTGAGGTTATATTTTCCTATATATTTGGTATACCATATATATACACACACACACACACACACACATATAAATACACATATATACGCACATACATATACATACATACATATACACACATATATATACATACACACACACTTTGAAAAATCTAAAGACTAATAAAAAATGACAAGATAAGGATTATTATCCAGGGACTTGATTGTATTACCAGTGAAGTGATTTTTTAAATGATTTGTCATTTTTAATGAATAAGAGAAAACAGTCAAAATTATTATTCAGAAAATAATCTTACTCATAATATTGAGATATTTCTTCCAACCTTATTTGTGGGACTAAAATTCAGTGCTATTGGAAACATAAAGGAAAAAATGAAGATATCACCATTTCAGACCATGAAAATGTTTGGGATTTTAAAGTCTTAGTTTCTTGCATAAATAAATACCATCACCTCGAACACTCCCTGCTAGGCAACAGTTATGAATATGTTCACTTTTATCTCCAATTATGTTTGTGCCTGGGATTTTCTTATACCCAAATGAAAGACCTGATGAAAAATGGATAATAGTAAAGCATACTGGATTCTACCAGGAAATTTATACAAGAATCCAGCATGTCTTTGTACTCCTAGGGAAGGCTATTTCCTTAAGTAACTCACAAATATTGAAAACAGGCATTGTGAATTGCTGTGGCTCTATACCATTCACATTAGGAGTGGATTTTGAGACATTATATAGCAATTACAATATTTAAATTTTTGCCACATAACTATGAAACTGGAAAATTTGCCAAATTTAATATTTTTCTCCCCACTTTAGGCATAGCATTGCCCTTAACTTAAAGCTCTGCCCCACAAAAGGCAGACCAAGTCTTTTGGAAAGCTCAGAGAAAGGTGGTGAGCATTCACTGATTGAGCAAATAAGTACTGAGTACCTACTATGTGCAGGTGCTCTGCTAGTTGCTGATTAAAAGTCAGAGCAATAACTGCAAACGTTTTATTGCACACCTACAATATGACAGGTGTGGTGCTAAGCACTTCACAAGTATTTTCTCATTTTACCCTCACAACTGCCAAATAAAGTGCATGCCCACTCCAGAGCTCAGGAAACTGAATCTTAGAAAATAAAACTAATTTACCCAACTACATAGTGAATAATATAAAACAAACATTTAAACTCACAGCAAGATTCCAGAATACATGCTATTGCTAATACAGACCCTATAATTCATATGGTTTTATTTTACTCATTCTTAACATTAAAAATATACATATAAGGTGGAAATTATATTTCTAAAACAGTGACCAATCACTAGTGCAGATACAAAAGAAAGAAAACAAGCTTCAGTAAAAAGTAGATTTTCCTAGTTTGAGGAACTTTTCTTGTGTTACCTTGGTAACAGTAATCTGATTTGTCACTAATGTTCTATATTAAATATAAATAACTTGCATTCATTCATCCATTCATTCAATAAATACATATTATTTATTTTATGATATGCTCTCATAATATTACTATCAATTGTGGTTTCCTGTACTTGCACTGTACCCACCTTTTATTCACCTATTTTTCCAACTACAATTGTGCCTGAAAAACATGCTTTCAAACTTTCACCATAAACTGTCAAACTAGAAATTAGCTACTAGAGGTAGCCGATATTAAACTTTCTCTAATACTAATATCTCTGTTTCAATGTATTAATCTTTGCCTTATTCCAGAGTGCCTTGACATACACAAGCACACACAGGACATTTTAAAAACATATAGATAACACTTTCATGTTATAAAATAATTCTTGGCCAGGCATGGTGGCTCACGCCTATAATCCCAGCACTTTTGGGAGGCTGAGGTGGGTGGATCACTTGAGGTCAGGCATTCACGACCAGCCTGGCCAACATGGTGAAATCCAGTCTCTACTAAAAATACAAAAATTAGCCAGGTGTGGTGGTATGCGCCTGTAATCCCAGCTACTTGGGAGGCTGATCCAGGAAAATCGCTTGAACCTAGGAGGTAGAGGTTGCCGTAAGCCAAGATCACGCCACTGCACTCCAGCCTGGGCGACAGAGACTCTGTAAAAGAATTCCTACCTTAATAAAAAGATTCATTGAAAGATGCTTTTTGAAATTAAACTCCCCTTGTAAATTTAATCTGTTTTATTTACTAAAAATTAAACTAATAAAAAATTATCAGAAACATATCTTAAATAAAATAAGGTATATGGACGTTCGTTTTAAACTTAAAAAAAAAAAAAGTTTTCTTTACCTGAGATGCTACATGCCACACAGAGGAAAATAGAGATGTAGTAATTATCAAGCTAATTGGAAAATTATAAACACCCAAAAGGAGAACTTATAACAGCTCTTCATAACTAGCTCTGACCTTTTCTTTAAAAATCTGACTTTCAGTTAAAAAAAAAAAAAGTTTTCTTATAACAAATCTCAAACATCTCTTCTTACGTTATTGGAAAATTAGCAGTATATCTTTAATGGGTCTTTTCTGTTTTTCAACCAGTATCAAATTTTGATATTAGTTGACTGCAATTTAGTGTATCTTCCATCCACACAAAAAAAGAGAAAGACCATGGCTGCAGATTGATTTCATTAGAATACTTCCTATGAAACTGTATAAAAGAAAAAAATCTAGTCTCTTGCATTAATCTCAATTAATTACGAATGATAATACAAGACACTTAATCATTATTTTTCTTCTCTATTCCTTAAAAAATTGCTGCCATGTCTTCACAAAATAACCTTTCACTAGTTTTTGATAATTTATGTTTATTTTTCCTCCTACAGCAGTAAAAGTAACACATCCAAAGTCACACTGGGCCTCTCTTAGACTCAGTATCCCAAATTGTAAAGTGAGAAGATCTGTAGGGATTTTCCCAACTCTAAAACTCTACAAGTTAAAGACCTCTTTCTTAAAAAGCAAGCTTTTTATCTACATTGAACCAAATAAGTTGACTACTGGACTTTGAATTGAGCAACATGAAAGTGTTACTCAAAAGTCAGGTTACACATTATCTATTTCTCTTTAATAAATAAAATGTATTAAATCCCTAAATTTAACAAGTGTATGTTAAACTTTATTAAGTATTGCTTACTATGAAGAGGACTGCTCTCTGCCAAGATAACCAGAAACCAAATTCCTAGGATGCTAGAGCTAAGAGGGCTAGTGGATGTCCTCTAGGCCAATTCTCTTCCCTGACAGACACAGAAACTGAGTCACTGAGAGGGACAATGTTTCCCAAGCACCTGCAGGCAGCAGGACCACCAATGGTTTTCTCTTCCACTTCAGCAAGCTGCTTCAATCACTATATGGCATAGAATGAATCTCTACATCAGTAAACAAAGGAATGGAAGAAGGAATGGAAAAAGAATGGAATTCCATTATCAGGTCACTAAATAATCTAGAGTCTAATTTTTCTTTTTTTAATGTAAAGACCTTATGTTCAGAAACTTACATTCCAAAGTATAAGTAAAATTATGTCCATATGCAGATATGTCTTCTCCTACGTGCATCTTAACAAACAAAAAAATCTATCATCAACCCCCAGAAAACAAAAAGTGAAATTAAAAGAATAGAGTAAATCTAAATTGTATATTTTCATTCCTTCTAAAAGGATTAAATAACAGAATTCTAAATGGTTTGTTTGTACTTTCCATGCAATATGTAGATTAACCATGAAATTCTGTTTGGGACACTTTGACATCTGTTTTCAGTGCATTACAATGAAATCTGGGGACTTGATACATACATTTGCTGTAATAAAACTGTCACTAATCAGTGTTTTCCAAAATATTGCCCATAACTATTACTATTCAGTAGTCTCATTTGCATGATCTAATATTGTTGCTACATCATGTTTTTCCCTGACAACGTGTTAGCTAGTCCCAGGCACATGGTGGAAAATGGCTGCAAACAACTCAATAATCCCAGCATTTCCATAGTACTCTGTATATATGCATACAATCTGTTCTAGAATTGAACTAACACTTCATCCTTCATGAAATATTTTCTCTGTAACTGGAACACCCAAGGTTGAATCCACATCCCTGAGTATGAAAAACTCAACAACAATAAAGAAACCCACAGTGAGGAAGAAATTATGTCTCATGGGCCTTCCACAACAGGAGATGCAAACATAATCCTTACTCAGAAGTCCCTTCAACAAATCTGTAATGATGCTTTCTGAACAATAAGTGCAGAGTCTATCATTAACTTAGACCATTTCTATGAACTAAAGAACAAGACTGGACTAGACTTTAAAACGAAGTCTACTCCCTTTCTCGAGGATCAATAGATAGCCTTATCAATGACAGATACCAAGAGCCACAAGTTCACAACGAGTTAACACAAACTCCTGGATATTAGATTGAAAAACTGTTTCTGTTTCATACTGCATATATCTGGTGTGTCACGTACAAAATATGGATCTCAGGGGAAAAGTAAGTCTGACAGCCCAAATACGGTATTCACCAAAAAACAAAACCTTACTAAAAACAATTTGTCTACCTATGTTGATTCTAAATGAATTCCATATCTTATCAGTACTTGGCATTATATTCACATTGCTCAACAGTCCAATATAATTTCATTTTGTCCTCCCATGAACTCATCTTAAACCCAAAATATGTTTCTCCATGCACATGTTTTATATTATGCGAATGCTGGATACAAAAAGCAGATTAATTGTAGGCCCTAATGCTGTGTTTGTTAGTACTAAGAAGTCATTCCAAATGTTCCAAAAGGGATTAATGTAGTATAACAAGTCTATTTAATTATTGTAAGACCAGTGATCCTCATATTACTATAAGCAGCTTTTCCCTTATTTGGAGACTGTAAATAGAACAGAAATTGTTACATGATAACTTTAAGTCATATCCTAAAATGTTGATGCTTTACCATCAGGAATAAAGAAATATGCAAGCATCTCTGAGAGGCTATGAAAGGCAACTAGTATTTAAGAATCACGTATATGCTCCCATTTTAAGTGAACATCAACTTTAAATCGTAAGTGTAAGCAAAGGTTTTCAAATACATTAGAAAGACATAATACCAAATCCTTCTGCCATCAACAGCAATCCCACTTTACATATGTTTAAAAACTGTGGCTGCACTTTGTTTCATGTATATGGTTTTCGATTTTTGTGTATCCCATGAACAGAATTGCTACTAAACACCAGCGTGTTATCAAAAAGAAAATGAATGCCACAGATTATTAAAAAATTATGTGCCAGAATCCAAACAAGCTAATCAATGTACTGATTCTGCTTTCTGTACACCCTAGTTACCCTTTAACTAATGGACAAACAGTGAAATAACTTTTCCTATTAACTCCTGGCTAGAACGCCTAGGTATATGACACACTTATTATAAAGTGCTCCATATAAAAATATCATGCCTTTTTACACTGCATCAATGTGACACATGATTTAAATTCTCCCAGTAGGGATTGTGGATATGGGCTAATCTCTCCACTTTCCAAACCTCCTGTGCAAAGTGAGGGGTACAATTCACTGGCTGTAGAGAAACAAGCACCAAAACTAGTTCCTCCAAGGATCCATGACCACATGAACCCAACCAACCAGAGCTACTGAAGTCAAACACTGTGATCCCAAATCACAGTTTCGTAAGAAGTAAATGTTTTAACCATTTTCCATTTGGTTTCCAGTTGTTCTTAGCAAAAGTGAAGTCAATTTGAGTAATAAATATTAACTTATTTCCTACAGAGCTCATTTAATTATTTAATTTTCTTAACACCATAGAAAAGGAGGAATGGGAAAGAGTGACTTAAAGGAGAAAATTAAATGGCAATAAAATCAAAACGATTCATGCAACTGATTAAACGGTTTGAGGGTTTGTTTTTTTTTTTGAGACAAAGGGTCATTTTTAAATATGATACTTTCACACTTTAAAAAGAGACGAAAAACCAGCAGCATGCTTTTTTAAGAACAATCCAGTTGGCCAGGCACCGTGGCTCACACCTGTAATCCCAGCACTTTGGGAGGCCGAGGCAGAAGATCACAAGGTCAGGAGATCGAAACCATCCTGGCTAACACAGTGAACCCCTGTCTCCAGTAAAAATACAAAAAAAAATTATCCGGGCATGGTGGCGGGCGCCTGTAGTTCCAGCTACTCGGCAGGCTGGGTCAGAAGAATGGCGTGAACCTGGCAGGCGGAGTTTGCAGTGAGATTGGGTCTCAAAAAAAAAAAAAAGAAAAGAAAAAGGCCGGGCGCGGTGGCTCAAGCCTGTAATCCCAGCACTTTGGGAGGCCGAGATGGGCGGATCACGAGGTCAGGAGATCGAGACATTCCTGGCTAACACGGTGAAACCCCGTCTCTACTAAAAAATACAAAAAAAAATTATCCGGGCATGGTGGCGGGCGCCTGTAGTCCCAGCTACTCCGGAGGCTGAGGCAGGAGAATAGCGTGAACCCGGGAGGCGGAGCTTGCAGTGAGCTGAGATCCGGCCACTGCACTCCAGCCTGGGCGACAGAGCAAGACTCCGTCTCAAAAAAAAAAAAAAAAAAAGGCATAATCCCTTCAAGCCACATCACCATCACTTCTGCCCAAACAAATCTAAAACATAAGTGTAGTTCTCCCAAATGTGGGCAATTTAATTTTTTTGTATATGACAGTTTTACACTTTCATTAGAGTCCAGTGAATTACAAGTACTTGATAGGACACCCTTTATCCACACCAACACTGAGTTATTTATTCAGAGAGCCACTAATAAAATTATTTTATTCCTTCCCTTCAAAAATATATCTAGATTCATCAATAAATTTATTCTTTAGTAAATCTGAGATAAAAAGTCTTCTAAAACCATACAATCATTCCAATTTAAATTGGTTTTAAAACTACACACAACTAGCTAACGTCATGTGTCTATACAAAGAGTTTTCACTAATAGGTATTTACTCACACTGCTGTGAGCAGGACTTTGATTTTCTCTTTGGTATGTCTTGCTACCTGAGATAAATATGAACTAAATGATGACCGTCTGCTTCATATACAGTCATTCGTTTTTTTCACTACTGGATAGTTTCTCTGGCAGTCTACATTATGCTATTTTCCTTCATATATAGTAGTAATTATTATTATTAACATTATTGCTTTTTCTTACATGAACTATTTCATTTAATCCTAAAGCAGCACAGTGAAGTAGGCATTTTAATCCTCGATTTACAAAACAGAAAAGCAAAGCACATGGAGCTTAAGTGACTTGACCAAGGTCACAAAGCAGATAAATGGCAGAGCCAAGACTAGAACCCAAAATGTCAAATTCTATGCACATGATTTTTGTTACAAAATGAATGTATGGGTCTTCCTCAAATTCCTATGTTGAAATTCTAACCCCCAATCTGATGATATTAGGAGGTGGGGCCTTTGGTTGATAATTAGGTCATGAGATTGGAGCTTTCATAAATGTGATTAGTGCCCTTATAAAAGAGATCCCAGAGAACTCTCACTCTTTTGCTGCATGTACAGAAACAAGGAAAAGTTGGCACTCTGCCACCCGGAAGACAGCCCTCACTGGAACTTGACTGTGCTGGCATTCTGATCCTGGGCTTCCAGCTTCCAGAACTGTGAGAAATAAGTTTTAGTGTCTGTAAGTCACACGGTTTATGCTATTTTGTTATAGTGGCCTGAACTAAGACATTTTCTGTGCTCTACAAAAACAGGAAAGGCAGAAGTGAGATATGCTCAACTTCTTAAGCAATTCAAAATTCAAAGGATGACAGAATACTTAAATTTGCACAGTATTTACTCTTCAGTCTAAGAATAAGCCATCTTTCTTAAGTAATTCCTGCAAGATCTAAGACCCGCCTTTCTCTTTTTCTTCTAACTTCACTTCTCCTCAACTCTCTACAACACATGTGTGCATGCGCACACCCCCAGCTCCCTGCCCACACACACACACAAGTTGAACAACACATAAGTTGGACTAGGAACTTTAACTCAACAGGTGAGATTACCTTAAAATTATTTCGATGTAGGAACTGAGGTAGACGTCTGGAGAACACTAAAGATATTTTTAAATCCTCTGGGCTGGTTGCTCTTCTCATATCATAGTCCCACTGTCATCTGACCCCTTAGCCCACTAAACACATCTAAAGCCAACTCCACATTGGTGCTGCCCCTGAGGATGCTGATGAACCAGCAGAAAGGTATAAGAGATATTTTCTACTCTACACTCGTTTTTACAGGAGAAGAGAGAAAAACTGAGGCCATGGACTAAAATCAGATTCAGAGCATTTCATTCAACCTTCCTCCTCTGACCCCTATGATTCTGGATTATCAACATGATTCATTCTGAAAAAGCATTTAAATTCCTTGATCTTGTGAACATTCCTAGGGGAAAAATAGTTTAAAACAACAGTAACAAACAAACAAACCAGAAAGAAAGAAAAGAAAGCCTCTCACCTGCTATTTTCAGATATTTTTTAGATAGGAATACAGAAATCTACTGCTTTTTTCCAAGGTTCTAGTGCCTGTAGCACACTGTCTCTCATCTGTCAGTGTATCTACACACATGTATAAACAGTACGCAACACGCAAGTAAGGAAATGTACATTTTAACTTAAACTTCCTTTTTTCCTCTAATAATTTAAAAATAAAATGTAACAGCTTGGATTTTAAATATTTAATCTGGCAAATATAGGAAAAATCATGAACTATAATGTCATATTTGGCAAAGAAGAGTTTAGTAGGATAAAAATATCTGTGTTTGAACATTTTAGAAGGCTTTTCCAGTATTTTAAAAATAAAATTATTTCACTGCTTCAGAAGAGAAGAACGGAGGTAAAATTCGCTATTTTTGCACATGAGGTTTTCACGAAGAGTAGGAAAAAAAACAATTTTTATATTCATTAAAATAAATAGTTAACTTTACATGCTGGCAAAAGTCCCCACAGAAATAAAATCTTCATATTTACTAATGGTTCTCTACTATGTCATGAAATTTAGCTATTTAAGTCACAAAAGATAGGATTCCCTTAAAACTGTAACATAAGATGGTATACATAGAGTTACAACATTACTCATTTGTAAAAAAAAAAATTTTGGTTTTACCCTAAATGTTTAGTATATAGATTTTTTCAGTACTAGTCAAAGATTCATAGTGTTAAGTTCAAAAGTCAGTTGTTTTCACATTGGTAACTAAAAGCATAACTAAATTTCCCAATTTTACCTCATATTATGACAATAAAATATTTTTATTGTAGCAGCTGAAAATGCCAAAATGTAATTATTAAAGAAACCATAAATACAAAAAGCTGAAAAGTCAACCTCAGAAGAGTGTGGAAAAGGAAATTGTGATACACACCATCATAAAACACAGAAACTGAAAATCTAAGCAGAAAAGATCTAAATCCCTCCAAATGCCAGAATACTATGCCCCACCTCTTGTAGCAAGGAGGGCTGCAAATTTGTCCCCATCACTGTCAGCAAACAAAAGAAAGTCACTTCTACAGCCAGACCATGTCAAACAGAAGATGTAGCTACTGCAGAGGGACGCCTTGAATCCACTGGTGTGTAAAGTAAGGGCTTCGGCCTTTTTGTCAGCTATTACCATTAAAGAATAAGAGGAAACAGTGACATTATTACACAATAGAAAGGGCAAACAGCTTGCAGCCATTTCATGACCCAAACAAGTCAAGGTCAAGGGATTCAGGTAGCAACTTAGCCAGGGCATAAGTTACAGCGCAAATGAATTGTTTTAACACATCAGCTTTGGTCAATTAAACCTAACAAGGCAAGTTGCATCACGTAGCAGGGTTCCTGACACCAAGGCCAGAAGCTGAGACCGACCTCATAAAACAAGGCTTTTAACATAGCATAGCAAATTTAAGGTAATCCATCCAGAAACTGCAGATGTCAGAATAATAAAATACAAGTTGCCCTACGAAGGAACACTTTTTACACTTTAGAATTCACTAATAGAGGGGTATAGACTTCATATTGACATGTTTTTAGCATAGGCATAAATGTAATCCCCTGCTCACATGAATTACAGAATACACCCTACTTCAAAGAACTTTTTCTTAATATCTGTACTCATGATTAGACTTTTGTCCCAAGCTCTACCATTCCCTGTTAGCACCAAAACATTTCTCCATGTATTTTTTTCAAAATGAGTATGAAAAATCAGGTTTCTTAAAAAAACAGTTCATCTTCATTCAGCATGAGAATATATATGTGTCACTTAATATTAATGGATGCTTGTTAAATGCTTTTATGTAGTTTTATGAGAGACATGTATTTCAAAATTCAATGAATACTATTTATTAAGCTGACTATTTTGAGAAATAGACTATTTTGAATGGAGTCAAAGCTAACTAAAATTTTCAAACTGCATGTATTTAGCATGAAATAATTCTTTTCTTAAAGGTTAATTCTTATTTTATTTCGCACTTGTTTAAACAAATTCCATTTTCAACTGGTTTATGCTTCCTCAATAACTTACTGCATGTTCTGAACTGCCTTTAAAATAGGATTCTGAAAATACACAACCTCCAGGCAACTTTTGATAGTAAAATTACTTCATCCATCACCCCATATTTTTAATTATATAGTCCTTGTTCAGAGTTCTTTAATTTGTCAGTGATTCATCAATGCTGTCCTGTTTAAGCTATCATCATACACAGAATATGTGTATCTAAGTGTTTTATTATAAACAATGTACTTATGCATGTAATCATCTGCTTTCCCATTTTTGAACAATTAAATTTTGAAGATTTTTTTAAAATGTGTGGCTTTCAATTCAGCCTCAAGGACTTTCCACCTCATTGGTTAGCCATTTCTTCCAATTTTCTGAATAATATAGCAACCAAAAAGCCCAACCATTCAAGTCCTATTAGTCTCACATCCTCTAACGTTCAATCTAATACAAGCTAATCCCACAGACTCACTCCTTACTGCACGCACTTAGTTTTCACAAGTTCTCTGCAGTTTGACGATTTATTCTCTATGTCAAATTCTAACAACTAAATTCAGTTAAATTAACCGCATCACATAATTAGAGTTCAAGGTCCTAAGAATTTACTTTAAAATGAGACGACATACCACGTTGCCACAGAAAAGTGAGCATGATCAGAAGGAAGCGTCTCTTCTTGCTATGCTTGGCACTGGGGCATGCGGCCGTAATAACTGAAGTTTCCGATCGCATAACCACTAGTCCTTGAGATTTCTAAAATTATTCTTCCTTCACAAGGATGGAGGGAAAAAGGCTGGAAAACTTGCTCTGAACATTATGTTGGCTAATCATTTGCTCCACCATAGCACATACATAGAAAACCCCTTAAGTGTCGCAAGTTTTACTTTCATCAACTTCAAACTGGAAAATGCTATTCCTTCATAAACCAAAGAGAAACATTTACCCAGAAGCTAGTTTCAGAGCCAGGGATCGCCTTTGCCCATAATTTTCAGGTATTTAGTAATTGACCATTTCAATGAGTGTTTCATATGCTCTTTGCACTCTTTGCAAACTTGGAGCTTCAAACAAAGCAATAACTACTTCCTTGATTATAAGTCCATTATCATGTAAGCCACCATGATAACAGAAATGAAAACTAACTTATCTCAATTTTTAAGAAATCCTGTGACTTCTGACATAAACTCCCGTTGGGTCCCTCTCTCTTCAGGTGCTGAAATTCTAACTGGCCAGCAGTGATGGCAAGACTGCTAGTGTTAGAAAGCACAGTTTTATATAGCCTACCAGTCTAGTTTTTCAGTTTAATCTGGTTGAATGAAAGCTTATAAGGAGAAAGACCTTACTAACTGAGTATCTTGGACTGTTGTTTCAAATTTTAAGTGCCAAATCCAAAAGGAAAAGGTTAATGGAGGATTATAACTTTAACTTCCTTATGACTGCTTCTTCCTAAATTCCAAATTTAGGGAAAAACAAGTAAGTAAATGAAAAATCCTACCAAATCGATTACAAATCTTTATGTTTGGAAGTGCTTCTTAGGTACCACTTTAGAAAACAGCAACTTTAAAGAATTAAAGCTGTAGCAATAGGTGGCCTCTCTAAATGGCTCCTACCCAGCTCTAAGTCTCCAGGCACAGACACCGTAACTGTGCCTATCAGGAAGGCATTCTTCAGGAGACCTGACCATCACTCCTGTCACTGCAATGCACAGTCCTCTCCAATTACCATGATTCTCGAACAATGCATATTATTTTGGTTCTTACAAATATGGAGATATTTGGAATTATTTTACCACACAAGAGACACTGTGCACTAAATTTGTAAATCCAAATACATAATCTAAATATTTTTCATTACAAAATTTGTAGTGCTGTATATACAGGGTGGGGGGAAGATGCCTAATGCTGTCGGTAGAATATTTTACCAACCTTTGCTGCCTCCAGAAAGTGGGGTACTATATATTTTTAAATATTTGAAAAATCATAATTGATGTAACAAATAAGCATCCCATCCTTCGCTCCCTCTCTCCTTCTCTCCCCCCATACTTCCCTTTGAAAAATGAGATCATATTAACAGCAATGCAAGAGCTTAGTTTGCCATATCGGAACACAGATGCCAAGCTTCCCCAGCTGGCAACTGGGGCCTCAGAGTTTAACTCTTAAATTGTCTGCTAAAGCTATCTTGTGGCAGGACTTCATGGCATAGAGGGTGAACTTCTGGTCGGAGACTGTGTTTTCTTATCAGTGAGAAAATTGTTAAGTATCTTATTTCACAATATATGTTCCCACAAAGGTCTCATTAAGCCTAGGAGCAAGACGTGCCAATAAGAGCCCTTCTTTATCTTGTGAATTGTGTATGAGCCAGAATGCAAACAAATGTGCACTAGAGTTCACAAGTTCAGTCAAGGACAAGTTGCTAGATGGGAAAAATTAACAGTGCTCCCCTAAATCAAACATGCATACCAAGTATTTCTCCTACACACAAACTTTTATGCTCCCAGAGCATTTCACAATGCAGACACACCAAATCATCCTAGAGAACAGCCTCATTTTAATCAATTATGAAAGCTTATTTTTTCCCATAATGGGAAATACCTGCAAATCAAGTGAAATCTGTTAAAATACACTGCCAACTTGCAAACAATTATCTACTTAAGCTTTTCATAAAGAAATAATTGTTACCCAAAAGGATTCTGAAATTCAGTAACTGTAGGAAGAAAATAATTCTTAGCATTTGCTTCCTCACTAATGATATGTGACAACCAGGCAGGCTTCTATTTCAAATACAATAATAATGATTATGACTTCCCCTGTAAACAAGTCACATTTTTCACAACTTCAAAATGTACTTCAATTATTATAACATTTAACAATAAAGCAACAAAAGTGGCCATCCAACAACAGATCATAATTTTAAGGGTTCAACAAGGCTAAAGGAAACTACTTTTTCAGGATAGCAATGAGGTTTCTGGGCTCTCTTTAACACTCCAAAACATGTTTAATAAGAGTGCAAAGTACAGTCCAAAACTCAGTTAGGCTGACTCATTGTAAACTCTAATCTGTTATATACATGACAACAGTTACTATCTCTCAAGACCTTTAAATGTCTTGGGGTGTTGTGACCTCTCTCTTCAAAATGCTTTCCTGCCCCAGAGAAAGGCCAATCCCACTCCCGCCCCCCCACTCCCACCACCACCACCACCCCCTTCCTTTTTTCCCCTTCAGACAGGACACAGTCTGGCAACTCAAGGCCTCCCATAGGCCAGACTTCCTTCTGTGCAGCCCTTTGGGTAGAACT
Source organism: Trachypithecus francoisi (assembly GCF_009764315.1). Classification (NCBI taxonomy): domain Eukaryota; kingdom Metazoa; phylum Chordata; class Mammalia; order Primates; family Cercopithecidae; genus Trachypithecus; species Trachypithecus francoisi. Next base: position 44,201,406 of record NW_022681461.1, read on the forward strand.
GCTAATCCTTCTTATTAATTAACGAGATAATGGTGGTTAACTGAAAAACAATATTAATGCTAACTACCTAGGAAACTTTAACCAAAATTATTCTAGCCTTCTGGTTGATTTTCCCAGTGTACAAAATTGTGCACTGAAAATTTCATAACATTGTGATGCAGGATTGAGAAATTCCAGAATAACTGATTTTATATCAGACCTTAACGCATAGGTCTCCCTTTAAAGTTCTCTCTCTCTCTCTCTCTCTCTCTCTCTCTCTCTCTTTAAACATGTATTCTGTTATGCATTTCTAACTAGAGAGGAAAAATGAAGTCCTCTCAAAATGTTACTATAAAATTTGCAAGAGTGTAAAGTGAGGGAACTAGAAATTGCATAACAAATAAGCAGAGATGTGACTGAGAGCAACAGTCAGTCATAATGAATGCATTACATATCATTACGTTAGGTTTGTCCTCCACACACTTGTCATAGCACACCCTGCATCCTATAGGACACTTATATCCCAGGAAGGTGTGTTGTGCAAGGCTTGCCTGGTTTTTGTTTGGTTTTGTTTTTGCTTTGCTTTCATGAATGCAATAACAAAGACAATATGGGGAATAGGTACCACCTGCCCAAGAATCATTGGACATCTTTAATATCTTTGGGAAAATAGATACCATTTAGAGCTATTTTTTCTTTAATCTGTCACAATTTTTTTAGACAAAACCTAAAAAAAGGAAGAGTTTTATATTAGCTAAGATTTGCTGCAGCAAACAAGCAAGCAGCTTTCATTCAGGGATTGTCAAAAACTTTCCAGTGTGCCCACTGCAATGCGGATGCCAACCAACGAATCAAAGGCATTCAGCAACTAGACAAAGAGGGTCTGATGCCAACCTCGGTGCCACTGGCAACCATTATTGGCATCAAACACAGTGTCTGCCTTTTTTTTTCCCCCTCGCCTGGCACTTCACAAACAAAATGGCGGTTCTTGTAGCAACGAAACAGCCGAAGCGCAGCCCCTGAATCAATAACATCAAATGATTTTATGGATTTAAACGCAGTTACTCCCAAATGATGTGTACATTTGAGGTGAAGTGCAGGGGGACACCGAATTTTATAAACAACTATACTGAACATCAGCCTTTGCTAATATAAGGAAATAGCAAAATGGACTGAATTGCGGTCAACCAGACTATATGCATAGTAGCCGAATAACAAAGAGATTAAGCTTTAAAGAAAATACTGCCTCATGGCCATGTAATGCAAAAGTCTAATGAACTATGTATCAAAAATGATCTCAAAAAGCATAAATGTTTCCCCAAACCATATCAGATGCAGATGTAGCACTATAGCTTGTGTCAAAGCTCTAGTAACTCTTCCCACATTTCAGAAAGATGAGGCTGCTGGGCATGAAGAAGGAAAAAAAAGTGTGGGTCGAACCAAAAGAGAAAGAGGGAAAAAGAAAAGCATAGAAAGTTGGTCAACAATGAAACTTTAGTACATGATGGTCTTTATTTCATCTTCCAGAAGAGATGAAGTACGTGATCTTGTATAAATAACCAAGAGGACTATTGACATTTCTAGATCTGGAAATTGTCAATATATTGTAACATCACTCCACACTGCAATGCGGATGCCAACTAACAAATCACAGGCATCCTGAGCTAAACAAAGAGGGTCTGATGCCAATCCTGGTGCCAGTGGCAACCATCTTTGGCATTCTCTCTGTTCTTTCTCATGTTTTTCTCCCAGTCATTTAGAAGTGGGGAGAGAGAAAAAGGGGGAAATGTAATTTTGTTGCTCTTTCTGTTGCAAACATTACATTTCTCTTTTCTGATTTTTTCTTTCATGTTTTCATTCATACTTCTTAACCTGATTTATAAAACAGACTTAGGTGAGTTACCATGTCCTTAGAAGAGAAATAAAAAGTCATCACTCGCAATATGCAGCCCTCTGACTGACTAGAGAATTATCTTTTAAAATCTGCCTTCTTTAATCAATTGCACTACAAAATGACATAACTAACCTACACTTGACAAGGAAAAATATATAAATTTTGAAAAGAGGAAAACACAAAAGCATCCTGACGTGAGCTTTCCAAAGGAAGAATCAACAGATGCTAAGAGAAGATGATGCACTGGCAGGTAGCAGAGGATACAAGTTAGATGCACAAGATAAAATAATGAAAAGTTCTTACAATAGAGATAGTTGAACCAACAACAACAAAATAAATGTTTTATCTAAAAACATGGTCTCTAAGAGTTGGTTAAAACTTTTTGATTATCATGACCAGTGGTGAAACACGGAAGGCATTTATGCATTTTTTCTTTTTTCAATCTATCTTTACAAATCTTTATTGTCAGTTCATCAATATTAAGAGATCTGGCTGCCTGCCCCAGGAGTAAATGTGCATGCAGGCAGGCACACCTCAAAACCTAGCCTTCAAGCAACTTAAAATGTGAGCAGTAGTGAAGTTGTTGCAAATCTTCCCTCCCTGTATTAAAAAGTTACATGACCCACTTTTTGAAATTTTACTTCCATCCTTGACTTTCACAACACAGTTAAAACTCATTTATAGTCAATCCAACACATATATACAGCCCACCTTAAAGTGTCACCTCCTAGACATCTGTCAATCAAATAATTGCCATGTGTTACTGAGTTTTATTTTAGGACACATGGGACAAAAATATTATTTTCCCCAAACCTTCATTATTTGGACTGTAATTCTTAAATGCATGGAAATATTAAAGACAATGTTTCATTTTTTTCAGGAACAGGTAATATTTCCAAATGGGCAATGTCCAACACCATTATTTAAAATCAGACTAAAAATTCTAAAATGACACTTAAGCTTATCTCCAAAGCTACAAGAAAATCAAGCCAAAAAGCACATAGTGAGTACCTAGAATTCAGAGTCAAAAAAGTAACTTTGATTTTTTTTGAATAATAAAACTCATAGCAATGTATTAAGTCTCACATTTATATAATGAACATCAGATAACACTCTGTCACCTGGCTATCTGCAGGCCATTTCTCTTCCCATCAGGCCAAGTTTGGAAATGACCCACCATCTGTGACAGCTCAAACTTCAGTCTACTTTTGGTATGCTGCTTTGTAAAATGATTGTTTTACTATGGATTGTTGCTAATGCAAGGACATCTATATCTTCATGCATTTATTTGAAGAAAAGAAATTCTTACCTACTTAAGGAAAATATATTAAGAAAAATAAAAATAAACATTTCATTAACTGAAGTATTCAGTAATAACATCATCTTTTTTAATTATTTAGGCAACATTTATACCACTCTCCTTATCAGGTATTTTAAATAATAGGTATGGTATGCGGTTTCTGTATTCTTTTTGAAATTTATTTTAAACCAGTGTAACCAGTCCACTTTCTATTTTTGTTCTGTAAATAGCGCTGCGACTTTCCTCCTCGGTAAGTTTTATGAATTTACATACAAGTAAACTAACGTTATTAAGTGTTCCCAAATAACTCTGGGAACATATTATAAATCATTTAAATAATAACTCAATTCTATTTAATCGACAGTGAATACTGCACAATCAAAAGTGATGATAGAAATATTAAAATTAAGTAAATCTAGGTCTACGTAAGATATATTTTTTTATACTATCTATCTTAAGCATTTTGTAACAGTAAACATTAGTTCTATTTTCAGTGCAATACCACTAAATTCATAAACAAAGTTCCTCTATCTCATTAATTAAAAAGATTAATACAAAAATTACTTAGAATGGTTTGACTATTCATAAATAAAGTTACATTTTCAAATCAGGAAAAGATTACTAGACTAGATGCAAAAATGTAGCCTACCACAGAAAGTGTAGTGTAATGAACTATATTTGTTAGACTATCCTATGTCTTTGAAAAACAGTATTATTAGATACTTGAAAAAGCACCTCTTTGTAGTCTTTCTTAAATATCCAAGCCTATCCAGGTATGAAAGCCCCGTGTCTATTTACATGGCTCGCACATGGCAGTGGACATGTGAGTGAAAGCGGACGCCCTACTGTACCCAGAGAGGGTGGAGGATATCTAGGGGCCTTGAGAACCATCTAACTCAAGCCAGATACTCAGTCTACAGAGGTTTGTGTGCAGTGTTTGCCGTGCTAGAAAAAAGAACAATCTGCTCCTACCTTGCTCCTGCACGTAGTATGCCAAAAACAAATCAAGTTCCTTAACTGATACTGTGATATGATGTGGCTGGACACAAAGTGCTGGGTTTGTGCAATGTGGGGATTTCATGAGCCGCTCTCCATCGGTACTTTCCAAGGGGATGCCTTTGAACAGGATCACCATGACTAGATCCAGACGCCAGACTTTGTCTGCCTGTCGCAAGCAGTCGATTCTCCTAATCTTACCCTTCTGGTCGGGATTGGATAAGACACAGCACGGGTGCTTCTTGCCAGTCACGGTGAGCACAAAGTCCTCTCGATACTCCTGGCGAATATCTTTGCGCAGTTTGGCCAGAAGCCTGGATGCCCACTTCTGTTTGATTTCAGGCTTTTCACTGAGAAGCTCATCTTTGACTGCTCTTTCTTCATCCTTTGACATTCGCTTCTCATGCTTTTTAAAGTACTTGCGTTTTCGAGCCTGCAGGTTGAACCAAGTATAGGCAATTGCACGGACATGTGGAAGAAGTGCCTCGATGAATGGGTGAAATTCATCCTGCGAAAGACAGAGGGGTGAGGAAAAGATGTGCGTCGTCAGTTTAATTTTAAAAGCTCAAAAAATAAGAAAATAAGACCACAATCCGTTTCCAATTCAGTACAAAAAGTTATACATGAAAATAACATTCTTTTCTTATTTAAAATTATCAAAATAACAGGACAAGAAGAAAGTAAAGTATGCCCAGCTGTCCCCTTTCCACCAAAATTCACAGGTCAATTCCCCCTCCTATAAAGAAAATAAGGTTTATATTTTATATTACACTCTGGCCCCATCCCCCTTGTTTCCACCCCAATGCCATGCATTCTACATTCTTTAAAATATATGCAACTAACTTAGGTGCTTGGCACCTAATATAATATTTCAATATTTGATTGACCAACTAACACTATGCAGTACCATTTTACAAAGAACACAGTGAGATTTTTTTTTTTTTAATCGGAGCAGAGCTGTTCAGAAGGCAGGAGCGATGCCACAGTCCATTTCTCTTCTCTGTGGCACAGAAACACAAAGCATATAGATGCTCAGTGTAATGCCACACAGTTCCCGCTTTTGGAGCATGCTCTCAGCAAGAGGCTGCTGGTGGCACAAAGAGCATGCGCCATTAAACTTGATCCATTTTCTTATCAAACGTCCAACATTCCAACACTGAAACAGCACCATTCCAAGAGTGGTAACTAGAGAAACCGGTATACAGTGAGAGAAAGTGGGCTCGTCGTATCTGTGTCCTGAACAGAAGGTTTCCATACTTTGAGCAGTGCATTCTCTCCCCACACTACCAACGCCAGCTCCCAACACACACACATTTGCACTCTTGTGCTTTCTCACATACACTCTTGCGTTTTTAAATAGAAGTTTTCAAACTTGAAAACAAAAATTACATGAATGTTCTTCCAGCAGCTTCCCTATAGAATATGCAGCCCCACAGAGTCCGTTAATTTGTTCACCGATCACATGAGTACAGCAATTATTCTAAACCTCTTAAAAATCAATCTGAGGTGAACAATGAAAAATGGCAACTTGGCACCAACTTTACATTCTTTGTGTCTCTGCATACTGTGGTGGGGTGACACCAGGAGTGCACTGCTGGTCAGTTACTGCTTTTGTGGAATCTATACAATTCATTTGCCATGTAGATGAATTATCAGCTAGAACTGTGGGTGCATATATGCACGTGCATGTGAATTTGCAGGTACATAGATTATAGAGTACCAATCTTTTGAATTAAGTAGTTTACCTTTAGGCTCCTGCATTTTTCCTGCCTGTTTCATCCAAGCCTTTTTTTAAGGGACGGGATCAGTGAGGAATGGTGGATAATCTTTACCTACAGATATTTCAAGTCACTTCCCAGTGCAGTCAGTTTCATTACCTCCTGATTTAGGTAAAACCTGTCTTATAAGCTTAGGCCTATTACTGTTCAAAGAGAAAGAGCTTAACGTCCAGTGCATGCACACCGTATGTATGCAATAAGCCAAGATTTGAAGCAAATGAGAACTTCCATCACCACTTTTCTGATCATATTGACTATCTTGTCAGCCCAACTACAAAATAACTCTCTCTGACTGTATCCCAAGTTAGAATTCACATACTCATGTTAATCACCCTGAACTATGTGGAATAAATTATGTTTAACAGAAGACTAACTAATTCTATTAGGTAAATATGATGAAAGTACAACTAATGACTCTTTAACAAAGAAGGTGTCAAAAAAAAATCCAATATAGAGATGAATGTATTTTTAAGAAGAAATTCAAAGTTTTAATGCTACAGACTGCAACATGTTAGCTGTTTGCACTTCAGATATGGAAGGAGTACGTGTCCCATCCAATCAATAATGTAGTTATCAAAAGTGTTCTAACATTGCTGTAAGTGTTCCTTCACCAGAATAAGTATGAATAAAAATTTTATAACAATACAGAATGCTGATGATTACATCACAGCATGAGGCATAACCAAATGCCATAGAGGAAATCATTAAACCGATCAGTAGTTTCCAGCAGAGATTTGAACAATTCAGTCACTATTCAAGCACGTTAAACTAGGCCATGGAAAGAGTTAAACCACAATCTGTTCTTTGTGTGGGAAGGCAGCCCTGCTCACAGCAACCACATCCCATGATAAGACCTCCCTATCTCCATACACTTTCTGATGCCATGCTTTTAGCTTTCACTGTAACTACAAAAACTTTGTTTATCCCCTTTAGGAATATATGCAAAAGGAAAGCCTGCTCAAGGAAATGTGGACTTAGATGTGCTTTGGAAACTCGCTTCCTGTAATCTTTTACTATGATTTATTGATATGACTAAAAAACACACATATATGCACCCATAAACTAAAACCTTGCGAATGTAAAGAGCACATGAGGTAGAGTGGGTGGGCTCTGCCTCACTCATTCTACCCTTGCCATGCTTTTAAAAATGTAATATTATTTTACAAATATTAAGCCATGTGGTAACACGTAAGTACTTACGTCCTTAAGTACTATGTTCAGTGACATTTCATTTTCTTATAAAGACATCAAACACAGTTTTGATTAAATTTGTTTGTTTCAATATTTGATTATAAACATAACCTATCATGCAAGAAAGCTCAAAATTTTAATGAGTTATTTTAAACAACCAAAATCCAAAATGAAGGTTGAATTTGAAAATTCTTAGCAAATGCACACAGTTTTGAAACGTTCCTTTGAGTCTGCTGTCAATGCTGCCAAATACTGTTTTAAAACATGCTTTTTTTGAGAAATAAAAGTAGCAAACTTTCTCAGGCTGCCAATTTGCCTTATGATATTGTTCAGCGTTTCACTATTATGTGAATTCAAGTGAAGCACTTACTTGACAAGGGGACATATCCTCCAAAAATGACTGTAAATTGAGGTTTGCTATAAGTCACATACATTTCCGTATTAACATGCCTAAATGTCATCTCCCAAGTGTGACTGTTTCCTAATGCTGAGTAGCACTAGAGTCTTAAAGATTATGAGTGACATGAATATGGAACATAGTAACTGTCCTGATACAAAAATGTTTTTTAAAAAGGTGATTAAGGTTTTCAAATATCCTAACTAGCAGTGGATTATTACAATAACATTAAGCAATTATAAATTTTTTTTCAAAAGCAAAACATGTAAGTGATTTAAAATCAAACTGTATACAAAAGTAATATGAAACTTTGCTCTTTCAGAATTTTTAGTAAAATGCATTGATGTTCAGCAATTCTCTTTTAAAACTTCCTTTAGTTGAACTAAATTGACAAAGTAAATAACAAAGTTACAAATTTCAGATATAAAAGTAAAGAGTCTTAATTCCACTAGGCATATTTATTTTTCTTCCATTTCCATGAAAGGAATGGATAATTAGACCAACATAGAGGTAGAAGAGTAAATACTAGGTGTTCTTGGCGCATTGCTATGTAACAATAAATCATGCAAAAAAATGTACCTAAAGAACTTAAAAGCAATGAAAGAAAAATATATTTAATGCCATCATGCCAATTGAAAGTTATATTATTAATGGTTTACATTATTTTTAAACAAATATTAAATCATATGTGATAGTTCTTAATTTTTCTTTTATATCTGATTTATACTGGTGTATAAATATTGGTTATTGATGTGCTGATTCTGTAGCATATCATTTTGCTAAACATAACATTTAATGGTAGGTCCTTTTAAATTAAGATTTTTTCTAAACCCTAGATACCTTATTGCAACAACTGAGATACTTTTAAAAGTTTATAACCAATTAAGAATGATACTCTATTTTGCAATTTACATGTCCTGAGACATGCTGTGCTACATACAGCTACTAGGCTCTTGTGATACAAAACTATTGATCTGATACAAAAGTAACGCTATTAATGTGGCCTCACTTTTACAACACCTACATTACCTGCAAAGTCACATGGAGCTTAGTGAAGTGAGAATTCTTAAGGTAAAATACCTTCCCTGATATAGGCCTTGTATACATAAGCCTAGATTTATATTATTAAAATAGTAGAGGATATTAGTTATCACAAGTTATTGTTGTTAAGTATGTATCTTTGAATACTAATGTGATAGCTGAATGATTATGCTGTATATGATCCCAACATTCCATATGTCTCAATGCTGCAATATTATTTTTAACTTACACAAATTAAGATAAAACTAGTGAGTTTTCAATACATATTTGGAGGAGACTAAAAATGCAATGTAATTGCTAGCAATGTTTCTGAAAAGCTTATGCTAGAAATATAGAGAAATGCACAATTATTCAGTCTTTTACAGGTGAGAATAAGTGATGCTATACTCTGTAACTGAAAATCTTGCTTTGATTTGTTTTACTTGATCACGGTGTAAAAATTATATCAAGTTAACATAGCTTATCAGAAAGAGAGAAAAATATATCCGGTTGATGGGTAATATTAATGGTAACTTTTACAACCAAAGGCAATTCGTTATACCTGAAACAGTTTCATCATATTTATTGGCTATTATCATTCATGGCTTTTAAAATACAAATAGCTCAGCAACTCATTTTTCCAGTTTTGTTAAATTAAAGTGCATGTTTACTTGCTGAAAATAGCCATATCTAAGTTAATCATACTCAGATGCCAAACAAAATATAAACAATAAAAAATGTGTCAGCCAAAAAGCTACAGGACTGTATCCAATCACTGAATAAGCCTTATCATTGTTTTCATCTTCATTCACAATTTATGAATGCCTCAGTCCTTTTGAATCACAATGGCTTCTAATTGTCATACAATTGAAATCTTAATTATTTGTCCATTAAAAAATGCATCATCGTGATATTAGGTATTTTTAAAATTTTAACACGCCCAAGACTGGCTGACACTTCTTTATATTATTCGTTTTTATGGCAATGTCAAAGAAAATGGTTATCAATTACCAACGGTGACACATCTTCCTAAAAGCTGAAATAAGCTGCCCTATACCTTTAGAGGTTTAAAATACTGCCTCAAATGACAGTTCTGGGCCAAGATATTTTAGCTACTTTGTCAGTTGTTAGTTTCCTGGGCAGCGATGAAAACTGCCCCCAGGTAAGTCTGTTCGGTCTCGCCACTTTTCTATTTGACCGTCTGGCTTAAAGTGATACAAATCGTGTTTTTAAAAAGTATAAAACCAGTGTTTTATTTCATAACATTATTCCCAAGGTCTCAGGACAATTCTCAAAGCAGAAAAAAATGACCTTACTTTTACCAGCATTACTTAAAATGCCTTACGAGCTACGCCCAAATATCGTCAAATGAACAGGTTTCCACAAAATGAACACGTTCTAAAACTCCTTAACAATCACCAAGACCAACTAACTCGTGTCAACGTGAATACTGCCTTTGTGGTGCGGTCACTGGAAACCCCAAAGTGCAGCGGGTCACTATGGACCAGGGTTTCAGATCCCCAAATAAAGCAAAGGAATGGGTCCCCGGACCACAACCTCCGACTCGCTTCGTCGCCCGCCCACTGCCTGCAGCGGTGTCCAGCGGCGCCCACACAGACTCGAGCTACAGTCCCCTTGCCCAAGTTCACTGGCTGTTTTTAAAACCTTAGTTCCCGTAAAGTCCTCCAAAGCCCGAGTCCACCTAAGTGCGCGAGCTGCCGAGTGGGGCTGCTGGCACCCCGGGCGGGGATGCCGCACCACAAAGGGCACTTGGGGGGCCCGCACTGGGCCTCGCACTTACAGATCCCGGCCCTGCCCACCCCCGGAGGCCTTGCCCGGCCCAGCGCCCGCGCTCCGTGCCCAGGGCGCGGGGCTGGGCGCTCGCAGTGGCCGTGGGCGAGGGGCCGCTCTCCGGCTCCCACGCCGCCCCGCGACGCCTGCTGCAACTCCAGGCCACTTCTTCCAGGGACGGGGATGTGCGGAGGTTAACTCAAGCAGTTAATTGCCCGCAACAAAACAAAACAAAGGCATTTTGGGCCAGAGAGAAAGCTCGAGAAAGCGACCGAGACATGTACCTGAGTGAGACAGATGGGAGAATACATCATGACTTCGCCTTAAAACGCACTTTCCCGGAGATGCCCAAGAAAATCTTCGAGAAGCAAGAATTTCATCTACTCATTTTACAGTCATCTGAGCCCCGCGATGCGATCAGTCAGGACGGGGCTCTGCGCTGGATCACCGCAACTTCACAACAAACCCAGTCCTCCTTAAATAGCCAAAGATTCAAGTTCACTCGGCGTGCTAGATTTCCAGGGGTGAAATCCAATCTACACTTTTAACCCTCTTGCAGTCCGAGCGCGCTGGCCGTGCTTGCCGAGGCCGCCGCCGCCGCCGGTGTTGGCTGCTTTTCGCCTGGGTTTGGGGATTTGTTTTCTATTTTGCAGTTGTTGTTGTTGTTGTTGGGGGGCAGGGGGTGCGCGAAGGTTCGGTGTGGGTTGGATTGGGGTGGTGGTTGGTGGTAAAATGCTTTTTCAAAAAAGGCGGGGAGGGGGGCGCAGGAGGGCGGGTGGGCGGGAGGGAGAGCGGGGAGAATGTGTCACCGCGCTGGGAAAGTTCAAGGTTACAGCCCCAAGCACTGCGGCAGGATCCCGGAGTGGTGATCGCAGGCGAAACTTTGCCGCGAGCCGACCATGTGTGTGCGCGAGGGGCAGCGTGAGCGAGTGCGCGCGGGTGGCGGAGCGCGCGCGGGAGAGGGCCGGGGTGGGGGCGGGGTGGGGCGGGGTGGGGGAGAAGGGAGAGGCTGGGGTGAGGGAGGGGGCGCGAGCGCTGATCTCCGGAGCGGAGGAGACTCGCGGCGCGTGGTCCCCGGCTGCAGCCGCCGCCGCCGCCGCCGCCGCCGCCCGCACCGGGTCTTCGGCGCCCGGCCGCCCGCCCGCCCACCTCGCCCCGCGTCTGACCCGGCCGAGCGTGGAGGCTGCTGTTGCCGCCGCTGCCCAGAGCCCAGGGGTATCAAAACGATCTCCTGAAAAATTCCAAACGATAAATCCCGCTCTCCCGCTCGGCTCCAAACTCCTCTCTTTTCTGCTCTGAGCTTTTTATTCCCTCCCTCTCTTGCTTTCTTTCGTTGCAAAACTTGGAAGTTGAAAAATTCACCGGTTCCACCCTCTGGACCCCGCTCGAGCTCTCTCCAAATCAGACTTAAGGATTGTTTTATTATTTAATTACACAATCATCGCTTTACTCCTCCTCCTGCAAACGCGCATTCCTTTTGCACCAGCCTCTCCACACCCCCCGCCCCCCACCTTCCTCCTCCTCCTCCTTCTTCTCCTTCTCTCCCCCCCACCTCTCCCTCATTTGTTAAAGGTATCCTACCGGTGCCACAGAAACATGACTTTTTTTTTCCAAAATAGCTCTTCTTTCCGCTGCCCTCCCCACACCGGCACACACATACACACCCCCGAAAACCCGCCCTGGAAGAGGTATTTCGGTGCTCGCTGCGGACTCTTTAAGCCGCGGGAACATCCGAGTGGGAGAAGCACTGAACCGGTCTGAGCCCTAGAAAGGAACGAGTGGAAAATTCCCTCACACCCAGGCCGCCCCCGGGCCGGGGCTGGGGCGCCGACACTCGCACCCGGGGCGGGCTCAGTCCGCAGAGCCTGAGGCTGCAAAGAAGAGGGGAAAGCGGAACAGGCGGGGTCCTGAGCGAACTTGGGCCCAAGTAGTTGGGGCGCGCCGGCGCGAACCTGGGGGGCGCGGCGCCCAGCCCCCGACGGCCCCGCCCGGAGTCCGGGTTCGCGGGTAGGGAGGCGGTGCGGGGTCGTCCCGGGTCTCCCCACCACAGGCCCGCGCCCGAGGCAGTCGCGGCGTGCGGCGCTTCGCCGCGGTTTGCCGCCCTCTTCGGGGGTGCCCCGTGCACGTGGCCTCGCTCTGAGCGGGAGGACCCGACCGAGCCGCCGCCGCCTCCTGCTCCCTCCTCCTCCCAGCGCCAGGCTTCGCTCTCCTCCTCCTCCTCCTGCAGCCCCGCTGGCTGGCTCCCAATCCCCACCCCCCGGGGCCCGGGGCGCCGGCGGAAAGCGTCTCCCTACCCGCCCGGGTGCAAGCGGGGCGGGGCCGCGGCGCGCCCGGGGCTGCGGGGCGGGCGGGCCGGCGGACGCGCGCGCGCGCGCGCGCAGGGTGCGTGTGCCGCTGCAGCCCTCCAGAGGCGGCCGGCCCGGAGCCGCTCCGCGCCCGCGCCGGCTCCCCTCCGCGGCGCTGCCCCGCCCCCACCCCGCCGCCAGTGGAGGCTCCGAGTGAATGAACTTGATTCCGGGGATTTTGAAGGAGGCGGTTCGCCTTGCACCCTTTCTGCAACCCCCCCCAACACACACATACACACACCGCCCCCCCCAATCCGGTTTTCTGCTTGGGGTGGATGGGGAAGAGGTGGAAGCAAAGGCCGCCCAGACAATGGAGGGAGGAAAAGTGAGCGCCTGGGGCTCCGAGTCTACCTAGCTGGGGGCTGCGGGGGCGCTGGGGCTACCGGGGCCTGGCGGGCCTATCCCCAGGGAGGGGCCGCCCCGCTTCCACGGGTACTGCTGGGGCGTTTTGAGGCTCGCCCCCGATTGCCCTATCCTTTTTCCACCGCTTCCCAGCTCTTGATTTGTCCCCTCAACTTTAGCCCCTCACACTCCCTCTGGTTTCTGCCCACCGTCCCCTCTTCCTTCCCCCAGCGGACCTGGAGGAACCAGTGACTTTTTCCTTCACCAAGTGGGAGTTATCCACATCAAGCATTTCACAACGACACATCAAGAAAAGTAGGCAGGTTCAAGTCAACCATGAAATGGTCACTTTTTAACCCCGTCCTGTCCTCATTAGGGAAATGCTCAAACACAGTCCGTTTTCAAAGAGCGCTCTTAATGAGGCGAGCTTGCCAAGTTTACCAGCTGCAGCCCCCGTAAAGCCAGAGCCCAAAGAAGAAAGGCGCTGGGGGGTGGGGAGTTCGGGAGGCCGGGGAGGGGGTGCTGCTGGGGCTGGGGAAACAGGTAAAGTCGAGGAAATCGCGCGGACTCCTGCGAGTTAACCCTTTCGGCCACACGCTCTGGGAGCGGCCTCCCTGCGGTCCCCGCCCCTGCCCCGGCAAATCCTGGAGTCAGCGTTCTGACAACGTTAGTTTCCTTTGTGCGGGTCATTTCTTCTTTTTGAAAAGCTGGGATAAAGTTGGCAGTCTTTACGGATGAAAGAAATGAGGTGACAGGTTAATCCAGCAAATACTCATTTATCTCAGAAATTTTAGGCAACCTCATCTTACACACATACACAAACCACCAGCACGAAAGCATTACTTTGTATTGCACATTACACTGCATCCCTTTTCTCACCCTCACCAGATTCTGAGGGGAGGAGGCGGGGAAGCTCTACTGATAATACCAGCTTTAACTACTGGAGTTTCCCTTTGAACAAATATTCAATTTAACTGGAGTTAATTTACCATAAAAGACATTCCCCTTGGCAGGAATGCACTAATGTCCTTGAACACACCTCTTTCAATGCCTGGACTCTCACAGAAGCCATTATTTCGGGGTCTCTTTAAAAATCGAGCGCCCATCTCTCCTTCTCTCCCTCCCTCCCTTCTTCCCTCCCTCCTCACCACACCACCCCCAGTGAAATCCTGGCACCCAGAGAGCACTCCTTTCAGCCTGAGAGCCCAGAACCAGCCGTTGTCCCCTGGCAAAAAGAGGCCCAGTGCTGAGCCCTGGGCAAGTGTCTCCCGACATCGCCACCCCTCCTGCCTTTATTAGTTTCCCTTCCCAACAGAAACCATCTCCTTCTGCCACCAAAACTAGGTTGCATCCAAAAGTTTTTCACAAGCTTAAAAAAGAAAGAGGAAAAATTGACAAGTATTACACAGAAGAGCCCACAAAAGCTTCAGCAGCACCAGGGGCGAAGAAGCAGCGTCAGACCCAGGTAAGTCCCCAGAGAAGTGAAGATGTCTGGGGCCTCCCAGGCCCATCACTTAGGGGTTCAAATCTCTTTCCGTTGCCCCACGTTTAAGGGTGCTTATGGCTGGTTGCACTTTGATGACCATGGAGGATGCTTGATAGTTTTTGCTTTTGATTTGTCTCCCAGAAAAAAGACAATGAGATGGGAGTATGGTGAGGCGAGGAAAACCAAAAAGGAATGAAGAGTGAGCAACAGAGACTCCCTGAAAAAGGTTTATGGGGGTGCTCAGTTTCTATGGCTTTGACTGTCTTCTCAGGCCTTGCAGCTATGTGGAGAATGGCTGACACCCCCCCAAAACACTGCTTCTTGTCCAGCCAATGCCAAGGTCATTGCAGGCCTTCCCTGGAAGAACTCTAGGGAAGGGAATCCTTTGAAAAGAGGGGCTGGTGGATTTGGTTGCATGGGATACCTGGCTTCTCTTAGCACAACACTTGTCCACCACCTTTGGTTTGAAAATCTCAATCTTTTAAATCTGAGGTAGAAGGAGGAACTGAGAAAGTGCATGTATTGTATTCACTTTCTCTTTTTTGTAGCATGTCTGTGTCGTGGTATTAAGAGTGGAAATATCTCTGAAAAGCTTCTGATAGTATCAAAGTGGGCCAAACACTTCTCAAACTTTGGTACTTACCACTCCTAAACTCCATCTCTCCCTCCTACACTGAGAGGGTTAAAAGCACTGGTGTGACAGGCCACTTTCATTCACCCCAAAACCTGGCTAAGGAGGTAAAGTGAATGATTCTCTCAGCAACAGGAAACTCTGTTATTTCATTATTCTTAAAGATCTCCTCACTAGATCTCCCTGCTACCTTATAAGGGGGGAAAAAAGTTTCCTTTCTAACTAACAGAAAGTTTATTGATTTCTAAATAGAATGCTAGTGCTTCAGCTCACTGGATTTTTCAAAACCCAGTTATATATTTGAAATAAGCAATGCTACCACATTTGAGCCTTTCACTACAGATCTCCAGAGAGGAGCTTGACATCTCAAGTATCTAATATTGTTTTTCTTTTAACCATTGCCTTCCTAAAGAAACTGCAGCGACAGGTTGCAAATCCTGGGCAGTTTCATGAAAGATTTCTTGGAGCTTAACAAAGCTGTCATTTCCAATACACCCGATGACTTTTTTTTTTAGCTCTTGCATGTGATTTGCAAGAAGGTTCAACAGTTCCACACACCCTGGCTGCATCGCCAATACCAATATTTAAAAACTAAATACGAAAGAGACAGATGACCTCCTGACCCCAGAAAGCAGGCCTGCAAAACTGCAAGTATCTACTGCACCATGCCCAGGGATGTTTCCTTTTTCCAAATGAACCATAAAAATCATACATGTGTAGTCTGGAAAACACAAATTTATATCCAATAAGGAGAAACACCAAAAATCCACTCATAAATGCAGATATAAACAACCAACAAATATTGAAAGTGCCTGTACTTGATGAGAATTGCAAAATCAATTTAACCAGCTCAGGTAATCAAATTACTCAGCTCTTAAACTACTCCTGAGTACTACTACTACTGTCTACTACTCTTAAACAAAAAACAAAATCATACCCAGCCCTTAAAGTACTACTGTCAAATTAGGGTAGTAATTTTTTCCCCACCAGAGAATTCACAACTGGTTAGTTTCCCCACTCCCATTGCTAGCCCTTTGCCTTTCACTGAAATGAATAAACAAATATTCTTGGACCTTTTTCTCCTCCTCTGGGAGCTGTTTGGTGTCCCCTGAGGACAAAAGTAAATGAGAAAAATGACGTTGTTAATAATATCAGTTCTGAAATGCCTCTACTCCACTGTTTAAAAAAAAAAAAAGTGTCCCACTAAGTATGTCTATATTTCTAGCATATTTACAAGTTATAATACAGTTCTGATCTCAACACCACCTGGGCCAGATTCCTCCATTAAGGTTAGCCGGTTTTCACTTCACAACAGAGACGAGGCCAGTTCATCAACAGAGATTCCCAACATTGGAAGACATTTGCTCCACAGATTACAGAGTCAGCAGTTGCCCTGTAACTTTTGCACGATGTATTTTAAACTTTGAAAATAGAGGTAATAGTTGCCTCGCTTCATCCACAATGTTAACAAAGGTTCTATATACTCTCTCACACAATGTCTCTTGTCTGCTGATATTGAGAGTTGCAGTTACTGCTCTTTTTCAAAACAGCTGACCTATAAAGTAAAACTATATGATCATTTTATTTCTACATATAAACTGGCTTCTATTACCCATATACACATGCCTTGTAACATAGGAAAACAGATAGGTTTTTAAGACAGGTATAGAAAGCTCTGTCCAAAATGGCTAAGTAGTCTTTACATTCTGTATTAAGTATAAAAAGTGCATGGCAGAACAACTCAAACTTTCTGCACCCCTTTCTCTCATTTCTTCTTTAAAAACTGCATAACAATGCATAAACAACAGAATTTCAAAATCAAAACAATGCGTAACAACAGAATTGTGCATTTTAATTTTCAAATTAAAATTTAAGAAACAATTACATAATTACAATGAAAAAATACAAACAACTGGGCCTAAACAAAATATATGTTCAGTAAACTTTATCTCTGAATGTATCTGAAATTTTAACTATACAAGCCAATGAATCTCAAAGCGGTAATATTATCAAATTGTGTAATGTCAAAAACTCCAAAAACAAAGTTACAGATGTTCGTGACATCACATTCACTCAAAATTATGCTGCTGTTCAGTCTGACCATATTAAAATTAAATGGATGCCTAAGTCTGCTAAAGAATAAAAATTTATTTTGGACCTCAAACAATGAAACTGTCACCATTTATTATATGGAACACTCAGCTAATCAATTTCCTATTAAAATAGCTTTCAACAATACTTGGCTTTAAAATTCATCAGGGCCAGTAAAAACGTTTTCCCAGTGCACAAGAATGCAGTCCCAACCACCGATGATAATTACCGTTCTAATAATTTTATTGCCCAAGCACTTTTTCCTGTGTTCCTCATCACTTAGGCAGGAATCTGTAGTATACTGCATCAGTGAGTTGGAGTGCTTGACCTTTGCCCACATATGATTTAAGAGGGACTTTTCAGCGCTAGAGCTTTCTCCATCTCTCATACCATTAAATGAAAACATCAAACCTCAAATGTAAAACTGGAAACCACAGCGTTTTGTGTTTCACAAACTCTTTGCAGCTTTTACTTAGGATGCTTAAAGGTCAGTTTCTTTGACTCACAATGCTTTTCTTCATATCGTAAATGCACTGGAAAGTCACACTAATTCTGATTTTGATTAAATCTTGAACTCCTTAGTCATATACACACATACACTCTGCTTATTTACACGTGCATTCTTTTCTAACCACATAAGCATGCGTATGTGACTTTCTGGACTTATTCCATTTTAGGGCTGATTTAAATGTCTGTTCAAGTGTGGGATCAAAAGTTAACTTTTTCCCACCTATTGGAAGTTAAAGTTACAAGGATGGCGCTATAAGATCCATTCAAAGAAAGTCAGAGTTAATCTTGTGTATTTTGGCGCCTTTTCCCTACCAGCTACTGTACTTGGGGCGGGGGAGGGGGGGGGGAATACTTGGAGATCTTGTCTGTCCCGTCTCAAGTTCAATGGCAGTTCTTCCAACCCGAGCAGAAGATGGCCATGTTCACAGCCCTAATAATAATTCTGATCACGCCACTTCAGCATCTTGTGTCAAAGTCGAAACGGGCTTCCCCGCCCCCTTCAACCTGAAAGCTGCCAAGTCCTCACACACTTCACATTCAACCACAACTTAATGGATGGGATATTGTGCATTAAAATGTGTCCCAGATGTATTGGCAAAAAGAGGACACGGGGAACGAGAGATAGAGACACACACAGACTTAGGCAGAGGAAAAAAATCGGCAGCAAAAATAGCGGGGTTGCAGGGGGAAGTATTAACAGGAGTGGAAAGAAATCCATCATAATCTGTTGTAAAAAGTTGGTGGGGGGTGCGGAAGAAAGGCTAACAATATGATGCCACAAATTCAGGGATGAGGGGATGGGAATTAGGACTAAACTTTAGAAGGAATACTGATTTTAAACATTCCAACACACCAATCAGAGTTAAATAGTACTTCTTTCACTTAAAAATGTATTTTTAAATGAGAATATCTGTGAATTAGAATGGAGAAAAGAATGCTTCAAGAGGAGAGAATGGCCTACAAGGTAGAACTAAAGTACCATTTGAACAGTAATTTTTTTCCACCACTGAGGGGAGAGTGGGATAAAGTAGAGAGTTAAAGCAGAAAAAAAATGCTAGATTCTGCACCGTTTGGATTCACAATGTTACTCACTGATTTCCACCATAAGAGTGTGTCACATGTACTAAAGTTGCCAAAGCTAAATAATAAGAATACATATTTGCAAATTAGTTCTGCAAATGCAGCACTATAGCTTACAACCTGTAAAGCAGAAATGACATTTAGGAAAGGGGTAAAACAGCCACTTTGCAATCCACAAACAGGAAAAGAAAAACTGTGCCAGGGGTAGGAGGGGGTGCAAGGAACGAATAAAAGAAGCAAACAAAACCCATCATTTCAAAGCCACATACCATCGCACTGTATTGCATTAAATAAAAGAGATCTTGAGTCTGTAACAGAACCCTGGGCCGCTGACTTGACGTGTCTCAGGTACAGATTTGTGGATTTTCTCAGGGGTTGTTTTGGTGTCGCTTTTTGTTTAGTTTAAAAAAAAAAAAAAAAAGCAAATCCGGGAGTAGTCTTATATATTTTTTAATTGTAATTTCTGCACTGCCACAATTCTTGACCCGAGAAGAAAAGGCGGTCACAGTCAAGTTTAAAAGCAGGCAGCCCTTCGGTCTGTCTGGATTTCCAGCTTTCTTTCCTCTCCCTTGCAGAAGGCTGTTTCTCGTGGTTGACTTGAACGCCGTCCAGGATGGTGTGTGTGTGTCCGCCCGCTTGTGCGTGTGTGCATGTGTGTGTGTGTTTGGTGGGTTTTATTGTTGTTTTAGCGAGGCTGCTCCAGGAGTGGAGGCTGCGCCGGTCAGATGCAGCCGGCACGGCCCCGGGGTCGCGCGATCGCCCCTTCCCCGCCCTCGGATTCGCCTGGCCCGCGGCCGGGCTGCCCCGGAACCGCCACCCAGCAGCGCACCCTTCCGTGCCCGGCCCGCGCTCCTCCTGCAGTCGCCTCCCTGGCTTTCTCTTTCTCCGGCTCGCGGCCCGCCCCGCCCCGCTCCGCTCCGCCCCACCCCACCCCGGCCGGCCTGGGCGCGCGGGAAGCGCGGCTCTTCGCTTCCGCCTGGCGGCGGGAAGGAAACCGAAAGGAGGAGCCGGGGGCGGGCGCGCCGCGATGCATATTCATCAGGGCGCCCGGGGCCGGGGAGGCGGGAGCGGGCCCGAGTGGGTGTGGCGGCCTGCGCCGCGCGGCGCCCCTCGCGAGCGTGGGGGGGTGCGTGGGTAGTCGTGGGGGTCTGGTCTTTGCGCGGCCGCGTGGGGCCGGAGAGCGGCGAGGGCGTGACCGTCTCGGGGGCTGCTGTCCGGGCTCCCGGCGCCTTTGTGCTACCCGACTGTGTGTCTGCGGCGCGCCGCGGGCGTGGGGCCCCTCGCGGGCCTTCTGGAGCTGGAACCCGGCCGAAAACGCCGCGCAAAGACTCTAAAACAACAATAATGATAAAGAGTAAGGAATTGCTGTTATTTCCTCACTTCCCGCCACGTTGCTGGCTTTAACTTAGCCAGGCCACTTTTGTTTCCGTGTAAGACGACTCCCGAAATATTCCTGGCTGCGCAGCGTTATCATTAAAGCAAAAAGACCAAAAAGAGCGCACTTTGACTTATAGGTAGTCACGCGAATATCAAAAAAATAGGTCAGTCATTTAGAAGTGGGTGAAACAACCAACACCAAAGAGATACACAACCCCGGAGTTCCCAGAAGTAAACACTCTAGAGATTGGATAGTGAGTTAATGTTCATAAAGAAAGCAGTTTTGATTTTGATCAGCATTTTGGAAACTTAAATATATGTGGGGGGATTTTTTTTCTTAGTTTTTGAGTAATCCAATTCTTTTCATGTTAAGTATCTGTAGTTATGTGGGGAAATAATGTTTAACAGTTGAAGTTGTTATTGCAAGTATTAAAAGTAAAAATATAACACTATCCCTAACATTTACTTAGTAGTAACCCACATACATTTAGAAAAGACTTTATTACAGTGATCCTAATTATGTAATTGCACAACAGACAATAGCTTCAGATATTCTCTAAAAACCCTGTTGAATTATGTGATTACCAGTGAGACTAGAATAGCTACCGATGAATTATTCTTATCTCTCTACTAAATGTGAGCACGTCAGTATTTTAATCCCGATTATGTTTACCCTCAAAGTCTTAGAGAACTTAAACAACATAGTTCAGGTTCATACCTCCTACGACACACAGTATTTTTTAAAAAAGACATGGCCTCATTACAAAAAAAAAGTTTTTTTCCCCTTATATATATACACACATCATGCGTATGTTTGCCAGTGTATGAATAATATACATAGCTATTTTCAGTGATAATAAGTGCAAAACTAAAAGTGAGATTGACCCAATTAGACCTTAGAAAATGCCCAACTTTAAAATCATTTGTTTACCTGCAAGTTTAACAGTTCCCAATTTCCTTTCCAAAAAAATTAGCACAGTATACATCTATGTAGCTATACAGCTTGGAGAAGGGGAATGAATGGACTGGGAGGGAGGGGATACACACATGTATCTATCTCTATACTCAGCTATAACTTCCGAAGGAAAATTAATTTTTAATGTCTATCTTGCTCCAAGTTATTTTAACTACTCAGCTAGTATATCTATAACTCAGTCTCCCCACTCAGGTCAAGTGGGTGACAAACAGATCTGTTTTCATTCTAGGATTTCCAAATAGTAGTTTCATGGTCAAGTAAATCACATTTAGTACTGAGGAAACAAATATTAAATGTAAAGATTCAATGCAGCTAAATAAAAAATTTAGAGTGAGAGGATAACACTTGACCAACAGAAGAATGATGGATATAGAAATAAGTAACACTTACATGGGCAGTGTTATCAAATACTAAAACTTTTATGTAAGTGTACAACAGAGAGTCTTCTCTGTTATTATTTGAAGTCCGCAGCAGAATTACCAATCCATCCCAACATCATTTCATGCAAAGGAGAAAGGACATTATGGAGAGAATCTAGATTTGTTTAGGAAGTATTTTGAGACACAAAATAGGAAAAGGAACAGGGAAAGAGAAAAGTATTCCATTCTCATGATGACTTGGAGGAATCTAGAGTTTGTGTCACCTGTCAGAGAATTTCTATCTAAGCATATTATTTATTCATAAAATGTACCATTGTGTGTCATGTTCAGGCTTTCATAGATTATCTTTTTATATTTGCATGTCATTTGTTTCTTTTGACATGCGAAGCTTATAATAATACTTATTCCTATATCTGTAATTCTTCTGTTGGTCAAATATGTACACTTATCATCATTAGATGATACCTAAGGTTTATAAAATAAGGAGACTGATTTTCAAGCATGTCTTATAGAAATTGGTCTTGCTAATTTTTAGTCACCTCAACGTGTTGTTGCTTCTAAATTTTTTAATTGGTAAATAGTTATGGTCTTTTCCTCTGCGTCGCCTGATTTTCTGGTTTTCATATTTTGCAGTGTAAATAAATATGCAAAAAATGAGAAGTGTTCTAAAATAGATGCTCCTTTTTAAATGAAAATTATCTTGGTCGAAAGCATTTCTAAGAATATAATTAAGGTCCAGTATCTTTTTATATTAATCTTTTGATATAAATTATAACTATTCATTTTTTTAAAATAAGCACTGTCCAACACTAGTTAAGCATTTTGGGCCTCTGGCACTGAAGTGATTCCAATGTTTTTAAATGTCATTTTTTTCTGCTTTAAGTTGCAGGCACAATTCATTCCATGGAACTTACCAGAAGCTTCACAAGTACACTTGCACTTAAGATTTTTCTGGTTCTTCCTAAAGCCAATTAACTAGTAATGCAGTTTCTGTATGTTTTCTTCAAATTAAGAATTTTAAAAATGTACTAGCAACATCTGTGTGTATTTATCTTTGAGAATAATCACTATATAATTATTTCTAAAAGGCCTGCATTATTACAATGCTTTATGTCATAATTGAAGTAATTCTTCTACCCCATCTAAACCAGTAATTTTCAGTCATTACCCCAAAGGTGTTTATTTTGTCTTACTTTTCTATTTCTCAAAAATATAGAAAGTGTGTTTTAATTTCAATGATTTTTATATTAAAGTGTACACACATTTATTAGATTTTTATATTTAATCCATTATTATACTAGAATTTGTGCAAATTTAATGTATGTAATAAAGATAGTGGCATATTTAGGATGCAATACTAAATAAAACATATACTATCTTTTAAAATAATTGGATGATATTGAAAAATAATATTTTTAGAATTTAAAAAATACATGTTTTTGAATATGAACATATAAACACTTCTTTTAAAACAATTGGATAACTATTTTTAGAATTTAAAAATGAATATTGTATTCTTTAACATAAATTTGGAAAGATTCATATTTCTTATTGCCTCCAATAGTTTTAAATATTTCCTAATTATATAAAAATAGGGAAGCTTAAATTAGGACATTCATAAAGTGCCAAATGTTGATGTTTTGTCAGATTTCAATAGATGAGAGCTGTCCCTGCACTACTTTCATTAAGGAGAGGAGAGTGCATGTCTAGTGTATTGTCCTGTAAGAGGAAAACCCAGGCATAAATAACAAATCATGGTAATAATTTGTATTTTTCATTGGTTATAATAGTCTTTCGCTGTAAGTCCTTATGCTTCTTCTTTAGATATTGATGGTAACAACACATGCAATATAATTCCTACAAGACATAGTCGCTCATCATAAAAAATTATGTTTGTGGAAAAGACTTCAAGAAATTACAAGATAGGCGTCTGCAGTGGAGTTGAAATACCACACTGCCCAGGACAGACACACTGGGTCATTTTCTAACCATTGAGAATATGGGTACAAAAATAAATATACACATGCAGTGTTCCTTCTTTCACTAACTACATGCTGCACCTGTGCACACACAGATCTGATGACATCTGCTAACATAATAAATCTCAAGTGGTTTGTGGTGTCATCAAAAACCTGAGATGGTGGTATGGCTCATAGCCTTACCAACCCCAGGCTATGGCCTTGTTAAATTTCACAGGCTAAATAGAGACAGACTCAGACTTATTCCATGCACCAACCAGAGGTTTTCAAGAGCAGGTTAAAGTGGTTTACAGGAAAAAAAAAAAAAAAAAAGCCTGCAGTTATGACTCAATGTGTGAAAAATCTGCTCTCTGATTCAACAGTGGTAAATCCAGGATGCCTTCTAGCGTCAAAAAATAATGTTTATTGCAATTGTTATGAATTCTCAATTTGAAGTATCAACCATTTCTTAGCCTACTTATGTTTTTAAGTCTTATAAAAATACTATGAGCAATTAATCTTCCTATCTTGCTTACTCACACTTTTGTGTAACTTTAGAATTTCAACCATCAAAATGCCCTTAAAAAGAAAACAATAAATTGGAATCAGTTTCAGCTATAATGATTAAATTGAGCATAAAAAAGCAAGTGTTTTCTGAAAAAATCTTCAGGATATTTTATGCCATATGTAAGGTTTCTGAAACAACAGAATTACTAAGGTATTTTTTTAACCATTTTCAAAAAACAGAGGCATCTGGCAATCCAGAAATTAGTGAGGCAACAGGATGCACGAAAGCGCTAGACAGTCTACTGATCCTTCAGTATAGTCCTGGCAAAAGACCATCCTGCCTTTTGCTCAGTGGGTCCACGTTCAAAAGAAAGTCAATGTTAATTCTCCTGGATTCAAATCCTGTGGCCAAATGTCCCCAGTGTCACAGATTCCTGTTGGCATATCTAGAACATGTTGATATCATTTCAAGTTGCCTGTTACTTAAAGAAGATCAGTAACTATATTTTGTGTCTGTATTCCATAAGTAAGAAATTGTAGGTGCAGCCCAGGGAGTAGAGGAGGAATTCATTCCTACTACAAACACACATTGCATGTTTAGCATGGGTCTGGACCTTGGGCTGGGTGCTGCCATAAAGGATAGATAGGTTTTTGAGGATCTCTGCATTCATGATATGAAGGCCTTCTCCTTTGTGCTAATATTTTCCTCCAAATTTGTTTAGAAAAGAGTAGCCTTCCCATGGGGTGTTTTGAAAACCTTCAAATAAACACTAAATAACAACCTGTGGTTTTCTGCTCACTGTGCAGGCAGCTGATGTGGGCTTGTAGAATGAAAATAGTGTTAATACAGAAACCAAAGAAAAATGTAATTAAGGATGATAAGTCAGCTGCCCTTCCCGTCCCACTTCATCCACTAAAACAAAATAAACCAAACAAAACCTTCCTATAATATATTCAAAAGCCAAACTAACAAAGTTGGGAAAATTTTGATGCCATTATGGTTCATGATGTGAGAAATATTTTGTAAACAGAAGAAGAGAGGAAGGAGCAGTGGTAGATGGAAAAATTCAGGCACATAGAATTTACCTAGCATGCAACCAGTACTGCCTTCTTTTACCAACTTTTTGTTCAGGATGATTGACAAGCAAATACAGAGGTCAGAATAGAAATACAAGTTTCAAGAACACACCTAAAGTTACTGCCTCTCCCTTTTTTTCTTCATATCTGGCACCATCTGAATTTCTCCCCACCTTTTTTTTCTTTTATGATAAGGTCTTGCTCTGTCACCCAGCCTGGAGTGCAGTGGTGCTATCAGGGCTCACTATATCCTTGACCTCCAGACCCAAGGGATCCTCCCACCTCAGCCTCCTGAGTAACTGGGACCACAGGTGTGCACCACCATGCCTGGCTAATTTTTTATCCTTTTTTGTAGAGATGGGATGTCACCCTTTTGCCTAGTCTGGTTTCAAACTCCTGGGCTCAAGTGATCTTCCTGTCTCAGTCTCCCAAAGTGCTAGGATTATAGGTGTGAGCCATGGCATGGAGCCCTGAGCTGCCCTCAACGTATATATATATATATATTTTTTTTTTTTTTTTTTTTTACCATTATCTTTAAATTTTTTTGGTTATGTGAACAATAGTAGAGGTACTTTAAATGAACAATTAGCAAGATAAAAAAGATATCCACCCACAGTCCCATCACCTAAAAAATTTGTTATTTGTGCATATATTTTGATCTCCTATCTGCTTATATATTATATATATATGATTGCATAGTTATAATCTTAAAATGAATATAATTTCATTTAAAAATTTTTCCACTTAATTTTCTATTTGCATTGTTGATATTAGTGAATGGTCACAAAATTGTGAAATTAGTGACAAATGGTCATAGAATTGTAAAGTTGTTAAAACTAAAAGAGACTTTTGAGACCTGCAGATAAGGATTAAGAAACAAAAGTGGAACCATCTTTTGTTTTTGCCCTCGTAAATTTGTAATGTTGATATTGACTGTTAACATTTAAAATTTGGTATATTTTGTTGAAGAATCTAGATGTTTTGCTTTTTTTGAACAAGTGGAAGGTGAGACTTTTTGGGCAAGTGTTGCGCACATAACACCAATAGTTTGGAGTGGAGTAGCAACTGCCCCCTTCAGCTGGGGCTTGGTCTCCACAGTCCCCTTTTGCCCCTTCTTGTATCATACTGGCCTGCTTTCCTCACTTAGATTTCTGACTTGCTTTCTATACCCCTAAGTGTACAGTTCTTCATCTAGATCAAATGCTCTTCTTATAGATGAAAAACAAAGTTCAGAGAGGTAAAGTGACTTATTTATGACTGCTAAGCTAGTTAGTTGCAATGCTAGCATCCTAAAAGACACCGCCTGACTCGAAACAAGCTCTCTTTGTATTAATGTTTTTTTCAGAGCATGTGGGGAAGGGGCTTCTGTGTGCCAATATGCTCAGCGTCACCATAACTACTGTGACCACAAACTCCTTTATAGACTGAAACGTCCCAGGATAGCCACTCATCACCTTTTATGCTCCAGGTCATAATTAACAAGCCAAATGCCTGACCCCCCTGCAAATCCTGGGCCCACTCACAGTGACTCCTGGTCTTTCTCTTTTTCGTTTTCTTTTCTTTCTTTTTTTTTTCTTTTTTCTTTTTTTTTGAGATGAAGGCTGGAGTACAATGGCGCGATCTCGGCTTACTGCAACCTCTGCCTCTTGGGTTCAAGCAGTTCTTCTGCCTCAACCCCCCCGAGTAGCTGGGACTACAAGTGCGCACCACCACGCCTGGCCAATTTTTGTATTTTTAGTAGAGACGGAGTTTCACCATATTGGCCAGGCTAGTCTCGAAATCCTGACCTCGTGATCTGCCCGCCTTGGCCTCCCAAAGTGCTGGGATTATAGGCATGAGCCACCGCGCCCAGCCGTCTTTCTCTTATTACCCAGTAACAGGCCAGGCGCAGTGGCTCACGCCTGTAATCCCAGCACTTTGGGAGGCCAAAGTGGGCGGATCACAAGAGCAGGAGATCAAGACCATCCTGGCTAACATGATAAAACCCCATCTCTACAAAAAATACAAAAAATTAGCTGGGCGTGGGTCGTGGCATGGGCCTGTAGTCCCAGCTACTCGGGAAGCTGAGGCAGGAGAATCACTTGAACCCGGGAGGTGGAGGTTGAAGTAAGCCGAGATTGCACCACTGTGCTCCAGCCTGGGCAACAGAGCAAAACTCTGTCTCAAAAAACGAAACAAACAAACAAAAAAAGAAACAAAACAAAATTAAAACAAAAAGTAACAGAATGCAAGTGAGGGAGGATGATCACTTTATGGGGATAACATCAAATCTGCTCTAATTGATAAAGGAAGTACCTAACTAAAAAGTTAAATACTTTATAATATTCTTATCTGACATACCTCAAAGAAACGTGATCATGTGCTAATACCCTAGTAGATAACCATCATCCTAAAAAATATAAAGATTCCATCTCTGTACAGAGACCATATTTTCCGATCACTAAATCAGAACACATGGTGCAACCAAGAACTGTTTTTAAAAATGATTTTAAGATTTTGAAAAGTTTTACAAAAAGTTGTTTTAAAGCAATAGTTTTTAACTATGTTTTAATAAATCCATTCTATGAAAATAACAAATGTATACCATCTACGAATGATGATCCATGTCTGTTGTACAATTCTTAGAAATTTGCCTAGAAAATGGGATTTGGTGACAATCACTGCCATTTTATCATCATAAACATCCTGTGTAGTTTGTACTTGCAATGCTTTGTTTTTTTAGACAGAACACCCACTCTCTAGGTTTTGCTCCCAAATGGAGATAGACCTGAGGATGTACATAGAGCGCCACGAAGTCAACACGGTGAATAATTGAGAAGCTCGTACATTATGTACACGTTGAGTCTACAGTTACTCTCTTGGTGGGCGAAGAAGAGGTCCATACACAATCAGTCTCCAGGCTCATTCATAGATGTGATCTTAATGGCCCTCATTCTAATGAAAGCACCCTGTTAATTGGGCAGCTCAGGCTATCTACTTCATACATAGGAGTCCAGCCCCTCTGTACTGAGTTTCCCCAAGGTCTAGATATGCAAGCTTTTTGGGGGGCATTTTAAGTGACTACCTGCAAGCTGGATCTTCTCTTCTGTGACCAATTTAGGCCAATGGCAGCACCTTAATTAAGCAAGACCTCCCTGGGGCAATGGTTTCTCCCAACTTTAGATTAAAAGTAATATCAAGGCAAGTGATACCATTTACTGAGGTCTCACTATGCTTCCACTCTGTGCTCAGTACTGTATGTCATCTAAGCTCTTTTAAAGATCAGGAACTGGAGGTTCAGAAAAACTGAGTAACCAATTGAAAGTCAGATTGTTCATGATCCAGGTCATTCTAATTCCCAAGCCCATGGCCATAGCTTAATAGTTTATGCAGCAAGGACAGAAACTACTAGATGAGTGGGGCCCAGTCACAGGACTTGCCTTGGAGGCTTTCCACTATGCCTCAAAGCATTTTTATCACTCTTCTTTTGAAATTGCCTTTAAAACCCCAGGCACATTCTTTTAAATATTATCAATGGAGTAGATCTTCCTCCTTTGAATGTGGATTTAAGTTTTGGATATAGCCAGGATTCATTCAATACCCTGTGGGGATTAAAGAACTTACCAAGCTGGGTAAACCAGTTTGGGTTGAAAACCAGGCATGACGATGTAAAAAGCTTATATTCATTCTCCAGTATGTTCTGAAAGTAATGGAATATAGGCTTTCAACTTGGACCTGGAGGCATTGACTTTTTGGGTTCAAATCCTGACTTAGCCACCAGAAGGCTATGTGACTCTGGACAAGGCAGGTAATGATTCTTAACCACGGTTCCCCTACCTTGGAAAATCATGCCAGCTTCAGTGTGGTTGTTTGGGGATCAAACTTTTTCATTTGTCAAAATATGTAGGACTGTTTCTGAAACATAGTCCTATCACAATAAATATTTTCTGAATCTATCAAATTATTACTTTTCTCTGTCCTTGTTCTTCAAATAGGCGTATGATAGCATTTATTTGCAATTATAGTTTAAAAACCAAGAGGAAGCCAGGCACGGGCGCAGTGGCTCATGCCTGTAATCCCAGCACTCTGGGAAACGAGGCGGGTGGGTCACTTGAAGTCTGGAGTTAGAGACCAGCCTGGTCAACATGGTGAAACCCTGTCTGTACTAAAAATAAAAAAACTAGCTAGGCATGGTGGCGGGCGCCTATAGTCCCGGCTACTGGGGAGGCTGAAGCAGGAGAATCGCTTGAACCTGGAAGACAGAGGTTGCAGTGAGCAGAGTTTGCACCACTGCACTCCAGCCTGGGCAAAAGAGCGAGACTCCATAAAAAAAAAAAAAAAAAAAAAAACCAGACACACACACACACACACACACCACACACACACACACAGAGAGAGAGAAATCTCCCTAGCTCCCTGATGCCAAGAGAGATGGATTTAAGGTAGACTGTTTCACAGTTTGAAGTTTCTGGGGGACAGTTTTATCTCAAGGTTACTTTTAGGTTCTTCCTAGAAAGGTAAGAAATTTAACAGCGTCTCGAGCAACTGCACCTTCATAAATATTTATGGAGCACCTCCCCTATGCCATCCCCTGTGCTCAAGGTGAGATGGGAGCAGTGAGGACAGGAGCAGTGTCCAAAAGGTGCTTTGGTAACAGGCATTGAATAATGCTGCCCAAATGCTAAGAATTGAGTACATATCAGAACCCACCAACACAAAGAGTGTCAGTCATCTATTGAAGAAGACATTGCCACTTAATCAGGCAACAAGAGGATGCCTGCTGTGCCCAGGAGATAGAGTATGAACAAAACCAGTGATATTCTAGTGTGGAGGAGAGAGAAGGATGGGGAGTGGGAGGGGAAAATGAGGTGATAGCTAACAGAAACATAGAGCCTGTGTGCTGTTATTCTGAGGCCATGAGCTTGCCAGTCTGTTCAATGAGGTTGGAAGGGTGGTCTGATAATTCTAGAAGCCTTGCAGGAAGGCTTTTATCAAAAGAAGGAAATGAGGAGTGTGCAAAGCTTTTCTGTAGCCTAGAGTCAATCAGGGGTCTTCAGGGGTATCTAGAGAGGAGAGGGGATGGAGCAGCCTCCAAGGAACGCTATTGTAGAGCTTTGGCAGCTGCTGTAGAACCACCTTGGTCTCTTCTTGGCAGCACTCTGCAAACCTGAATACTTTGAGAGATGTATGCCCTTTCAAGCTGGCTTATGTTCACTTTTACAACACTTATGAAGCACATTAACTCATTTGATCCTCCTAATAATTCTATATTACAGATGTCATCTTGTCTCTGTTTTACAGATGAGAAGACTTGTGTGCATAGAGCATAAATAAATCACCCAAGGTCAATAGCTTGCAAGTATCAGAGGGAGGATTTGAACCTAGGAAATGTGATTCTAGACCCTTAGCTGTTAGCCATGAATTATATGCAGACTTTTTCTTCACCCCTCTTTCCTCATCCTCCTACTCAATAGAGTGGCTTGTACCCACCCTTAAAATCTCTCCTCCTTTCCTTAGGGCTCATTCTAGGCCCTACAACTCCCTAATGGGGAGATATATCGTGGGCACCTTTATAGCTCAACTACTCCACACTAAAGCCTGATCAAGACTTAGTCACTGAAGAGAAAAGAGTCACTTCAGCAGCCTTGGCCTAAGTCTTTGGATCCCTAAAGAATAAGACCCAAGTGACTGCCTTGTCTCTCTTCCTGTGCTTAAAAAAAGAAATTGTCGTGTGGTCATACCATTGAATATTACCTAACACCGAAAAGAAACAACCTTCTATATAATGTGTATCTAGGAAAGTATACATTATGAGTGTATAGCTAAATGTGTTTTCCATGTCACCACCGTCCATATTAAGAAATGAAAAATTATTGGCAATGCAGAAACCATCTCCCAATCTCAACAAATTACTGGCCCTAATATTCTTCCCAAAGACAACCACTGTACTGATTTCTGTACAATACAAACTTGTATTGCCTGGTTTTGAACTTTATGTAAGAAAAAGCATACAATATTTACTGTTATGTCTGAATTATTTTGTTCAGCCTTTCATGTGATGTTCCTCTCTGCTATTGCAGGTAACAGTGTTTTGTTTTGTTTTTTCTGCATTGCAGTATGGAATTCTATTGTATGTATACAACACAGTTTATTCTATATCCAGCAAACCCTGGGTTGTTTCCAGTTTGAGGCCAATATAAATAATGGAGATATGAACACTGTCTACATGTTTTCTGTTATACATATATATGCATTATTTTGGGGTATAAGACTATGAGTAGAATTTCTGGGTTATAAAGTATGCCTGCGATAAATTTTGGTAGACAATGCCAAATGAATTTCCAAAGTGGATGTAGTAATTTATACTCCTACCAGAAGTATATCGGTTTTAATTGTTTCACATCTTCATCAAGACTGTTGTTTTTACTTCCAACATATAGTAATATTTTCATGTGGTTTTAATTTGCATTTTTCAAATGACTGATGAGGCTGAGCTCCTTTTCATCTGCTTATTAACCATTCAGATATCCTCTTTGAAATGTCTGTTCAAATATTTTTCCCATTTTTATTTGCACTCTTCTGTCTTTTTCTTGTTGATTTGTAGGAGTTCTTTGTATACTCTACATATGAGCCCTTTGCCAGTTTATATCTGTTGCAGATATCTCCTCCTACTTTGAGGCTTACAGTTCCACTCTTTTAATGTTGCAATATTTTTATTTTATTTTATTTTATTTTTTTTTTTTTGAGACGGAGTGTCGCTTTGTCGCCCGGGCTG
Organism: Trachypithecus francoisi; assembly: GCF_009764315.1. NCBI lineage: Eukaryota > Metazoa > Chordata > Mammalia > Primates > Cercopithecidae > Trachypithecus > Trachypithecus francoisi. Next base: position 44,233,266 of record NW_022681461.1, read on the forward strand.
GAGTGCAGTGGCCGGATCTCAGCTCACTGCAAGCTCTGCCTCCCGGGTTTACGCCATTCTCCTGCCTCAGCCTCCCGAGTAGCTGGGACTACAGGCGCCGCCACCTCGCCCGGCTAGTTTTTTTTTGTATTTTTTAGTAGAGACGGGGTTTTCACCATGTTAGCCAGGATGGTCTCGATCTCCTGACCTCGTGATCCGCCCATCTCGGCCTCCCAAAGTGCTGGGATTACAGGCTTGAGCCACCACGCCCGGCCGCAATATTTTTTAAAAAACATGTTTATTGAGGTGTAACTGCCATACAATAAACTGCACATGTTTAAAGTGTACTAATTGATAAGTTTTGACATCCATATACACCCATGAAACCATTACCACCATCAAGATAGGCAACATTTCTATTACCTCCAAAATTTTTTACATGCCTCTTGGTGATCCCTCTGTCCTTCTCTCCCTCCCCTGCAACCACTGATCTGCTTTCTATCATTATAGCTTAATTTGTATTTTATAAAATTTTATGTAAATAGAATCAAACAGTATGTACTCTTTTTCATCTGGCTTTCTTTCAGCATAATTATTTTGATACTCATCCATGTTGTTGTAGCAATAGTTCATTTCTTTTTATTACTAAGTAGTACTCCATTGTGTTGTATAACACAATTTATCTGTCACCTGTTGACGGGCAATTAGGTCGTTTCCAATTTTTGGCTATTACAAATAAAGCTGCTGTGAACATTCATGTACAAATCTTTTTATGGACATATACTTTCAATTCTCTTGGGTAAATACCTAGCAATGGAATGTATGGGCATATGGCAGATATCTGTTTAACTTTTTAAGAAAATGTCAATACAGTTTTCCAAAAGTGGCTGTATCACTTCACAATTCCACCAGCAATGTATGAGAGCTCTCATTCCTCCACATCCTCACCAGCACTTAGTATGATCAAGCCCTTTTATTTTTAGCCATTCTAGTAAGTATATAGTGTATCCCATTATCACTGTAGTATTTGTCTCCTTAATAACTAATAGTGTTGAACGTCTTTTTGTGTGCTTACCTGCCATTTCTTCTCTGATAAAATATGTATTCAAAGTTTTTGTCCATTTAGAAAATTGGGTTGTTTGTTTTCTTACTGAATTTTTAAGTTTTTTGTATACTGTGAATACAAAGCCTTTATTAGATGTTTGATTTACAATGTTTTCTCCCACACTGTGGTTTTGCTTTTCAGTCTTTTAACAGGTTCTTGAGAAGAGCAGAATTTTTAAAGTTCGATGAAGTCAAAATTGTGGATTGAGCTTTTGGTTTCATATTTTGAGGCTTACAGTTGGAGGCTTACAACATGGAGCTGCAATTTGCACCTGTGGATTTTAATTCCTTTATTCCCTTGGGCCTAAAAGTCATTTTTATTCAAAGATATGTTTTTATAAATGTATGAGCCCTGAAGGGAGTGGGATTGTGGTGGTATTTAACCAAATTGTCATCAGCTATTATGGTAACTGACCACAAGCTGAGCAGCTGACCTTTTTGGAAAAAGACTCTACAGACTGACCTCATGGGCCTGGGGAAACCCAGGTGGAAAGTGGGAAGGAAGAGAGCCACCTATTTATGGTAATGCTTACAAGTAACCAGGCATTGCTGGGTGTTTGGCATGTAGCAACTCACTTTTTCTAAGATGCTTATAATTTCACTTCTAAAGATATGCTCTGAAGCTGGGGTCCATAAGCCTTTTCTGTAAAGGACTAGATATTTTAAGCAGGACCAGCTTCATGGGCGTGGACCTGCGCAGTGGCCCAGAGCCTGTGCTTAGAAAGTTCCTGTGCTTGGTTTAATGCTCTGCAGTCACTACATTGAAACACTTCATTGTTTGTTTGTTTGTTTGTTTGTTTTTGCTTTTTTCCATTTTTATTTAAGTAAGAGGTGCTGCTGAATTTTTCAGTTTAAACTGGGCATTATGTAGCCATAATGCCCAGATTTTAGGTTTTGCAGGTCATACAGTGTCCGTTGCAACTACTCAACTCTGCCAATGTTACACAAAAGGAGCCACAGACAATATATAAACAATGAGCCTGGCTGTGTTTCCATAAAACTTTATTTATGGATACTGAAATTTGAATTTCATATAATTTTTACATGTCATGGGATATTATTATTCTTTGTTTTTGTTCTTTCAACCATTTAAGAATGTAAAAACCATTAGTAGCTCTCAACCCATACAAGAGCAGTTAACAGGTTCTGCTTGGCTTGTGGGTGATAGTTTTCTGGCCCCTACCCTAGGGAGACTCGTGCACATGTGCAGAAGGTAACATATACAAGAAGTTCTCAGTAGAATTGTTCATAAATGCTCCAGAGGAGAAACTACCAAAAGTTCCCTCAACTGTATAATGGATAAATGCGTTGTATTTATTTATATACAACACATGGTTGAAAGAAAGAAGCAAGTCATAAAAGGATACATACAGTATGATTTTATTTATATAAAGTTCAAAAACAGGCATACAGAAGTGCTGAAATCAAAATAAAAATGTAAAAGCAAGGAAATGATGGTGAGAAAAATCATAATCATGGTTACCTTTCAGGAGAGGGAGGTAATGGGGTGGGGACCTGGCAATGTTGTATTTCTTGACTTGGGGTCATTATTGCATTGGTGTTTACTCTATATTCTTTGAATTAGACATTTTATGTGTATACTCAGAAGTGCACATCTCCTCACTTTAAAATCTCAGTTCTCATTTTCTAGCCCTGAATTGGCATTTGGAGCCCCACTGGTGTGGCGGGAGACACATGCCCAGGCCACACGTTTCCAACTTCCTAAAGCTCCTTTGATGTCTTTTTGAAGACCTTTGGCATCCATCTGGCCTCGGGCTCCACATTTCCCAAGAAGAGTCTTGGCTTTTATACATTCAACTGTTTTTCTTTTCGGTTTACTTTAGTTTCAGACACTGATGCTGTCTGCCAAATTCCCTCAAGGTCATATCCATATTATTATGGGCTCCATTGTCTTGAAACCATTATTGTTTGTGAATTCTATTTTTTGTAATTTCAAAATGTAATTATAAATAATTCAATTACATTAGACTGGGCAGTAAATGCATGTACTGGCCACTTTCCCTTTGTCCCTCTGTTCCTCAGTGTTGATTCTCTTCTTAATATTTCTACCTTCTGGCTCTCTATATGTAGCTGTATGTTGCCATTAACCCAGGCAGGGCTAAATTGAAAGAAAAGAAAATATGTAGCCGGGTGCGGTGACTCACACCTGGAATCCCAGCACTTTGGGAGGCCAAGGCAGGTGGATCACGAGGTCAGGAGATCGAGACCATCCTGGCTAACATGGTGAAACCCTGTCTCTACTAAAAATACAAAAAGTTAGTTGGGCGTGGTAGTGGGTGCCTGTAGTCCCAGCTACTCGGGAGGCTGAGGCAGGAGAATGGCATGAACCCGGGAGGCGGAGGTTGCAGTGAGCCGAGACTGCACTCTAGCCTGGATACATACAAATAAATACAAATAAAGAAAAAGAAGAGAAAAGAAAAGAAAATATGTATTTGTGGTTGGAAAGGAAATGAGCTTGGGAGTAGAACAACTAGAGTTTGAACCTCTAGGCAACCTATCAGCTTTGTGTTCATAGCCAGTGTACCTAACCTCTGAGCTTCCCTTTATTTTATCTACAGAAGTGAAGGCTAATAATGAATACTGAAGGGAGTCATTGTGGGAAGTAGATCAGCAAAGATTAAACCAGAAAACATGTGAAATATATCCAGCTCATCACCTTGGCTACCGTGTGACCTGTGGTAGACACACAGTAATACATCAGGGTTTTCTCTTCTTTTCTTTTTTTCTTCCTTCCTTTCTTCCCTCCTTCCCTCATTCTTGTTTCTTTCCCTTTCTTTTATGTTATTACTTTTTTCCTTCATCCATCCATCTATCTATCCATCTCCCTCTCCTCCTTTCTCCTGCCCCTCCTTTCCCCCTTTGGATCCCCCTCCCTTCTTTCCTTTCTTTCTGAACATTTGCAAGAGTTTTCCACTTACCGTCACCAACCATGTTAACCCACCAATTGCCTAAATAGAGAAAAGATGTTAGGCAGGTTGGGGACGGGAAAAATCAAAGATGGAAACATTCTGCTCATGAGCCTGGGAAAATAGGACACACCACATTCTCCACTTTACTTGGCCATCCCATTTTAAACTTCTTGTTTCCCCTAAAACTCACAGGTTTGTTCAAATCTAGAAATTCCAGATCAGTATCAAGTCTCCTGACAGAAAATATAAAAAGCCTAGAAGAACCGAATCATGATTTTAGGGACAAAAATTGCTTCCATGTAAATCACTTGGAACCCTGTCTGACCTATTGTAAGCACTCAAAAATGTTGGCTATTATTACTATTATTGTTGTTGCTGTGATTATTATTGTTGTTCAGGACAATATCCCAGTATGTGCAACAGAAGTTGTAAGGCTATTAGCTGCCTCGTTTGCTAAATGCACACCCAGGTTACAAAGAATGGCGATAGTTGATTCTTTTATCATTTTCCAATTTCCCCTGTCATTTTCCCCGTAAACATTTCATTCTGCCTTTTCCAGAACAAACATCATTATAATCACTTCTTGTTCACATCTCTGATATCCCTATGGCTCTTGCTGCTCTCACTGGTAGTAGCAACACCTCTAAATTTACTACCATCTGCAAATATCATTAGCTATTGTTTATTCCCTCTCCCACACTATTAATGAAGATGTTAATTAAGACCAGAACTAACACTGACCCCAGCAGCAATCCACTAGACATTTATCCAACTGGATAAACTTCTGTTAGTCATTACCCACTGCTCATAGACATTACCACTACTCCATTCTCTTCATCTGCTAATTTGTAAGAGACTAGGGGAGAGAATTAAGGGAGCCCAGGATTATTTAAAAATTAACACCCTGATACTCGGGGTTTTGGAAAGGGATTTGGTAGAACATCAGAAAGATGGTTGTCAGTGGCATGCAGGAGTTAGTGAGCCAGCCTCCCAAAGTATTTGGTAATTGCCTGGCTAAGCTTATGGGTTTCTGAGAATTTAGGAAGGCACCGTAAGGCTGGAGTATATAGAGTTTTTAGTTCAGCCACTTCTTTTTACAGATGACCAGACTGAGGCCCAAAGAGGTCAAGTGAGTTGTTCAAAGTTCATCTTTCTAGTTAGTGACAGAACCTGAATTGGAACTTGGGGCTCTGACTTTTCAGTCCTATGCTGTTTGTAAGAACTTAGAAGCACTCGATCTTGCTTCTAGAGGTTCTGATCTGCATATTAGCATTTTTCTGCTAAATTTTAACTTAAGGAGCCCAGTGCCTACTGACTTTTTTTGTCTTCAGAAAACTGTCTCCCATAATAGGAGTTCATTGCATACTTAGTAAAAGAACGGGCGTTCTTCACCAAGAGGCACTATTCTCTTAAACTATAAATTAGAGTTCTCAACCCTAGCTAAACATTAGAATCACCCAGGGGAACTTGTAAAAAAGAATACTGTTGCCCACACCATACTCCTAGCAATTCTAATTTAATTGGATTGAGGAGAGGCCCAGGCACTGGTAACTTTTTAGAACTCCCCAGATGATTCTAATGTGCAGTGGGGTTGGGAGCCGATCAGAGGATAAAATGTTTTTCCAAAGACTCCTAAATTGAGAAGTTTCTCGTTCTATAGAAGGGGTTCATACAGAATGGCTGTAACTTAGCAAGTAGAAGCAAACTTTTCTCTCAAACAGGAAACTGACGACTCTTCAAACCTTTTCATTGTACAGAATGTGAATTACATTGCCAGCTCAGAATGACATGGTTTGGAATCTATTAATGTGGTCATGGCATTTATGCCTGGCATTTTTTCCAAACTTAACTTTAGTTCTATAGGCAGTTGTGCCAACTTAAGAGTAGTGCTACCTCTCAGGTGGTCTGGAAATGAGTTACTGACTTAGTATAAAAACTGGCCTACTAGAAGTAAAGTCATGGAAAGAACAGAGGACTGACCAGTGTTGGGGTTGGGTGGGAAGGGGTGGGCGGTGACGGTGGTGGTTCTTATTTATACGTTAATACTCATTGTATCCATTGCAGTAACAAATACCTTCCTGCCATTGGTATGCCAATGAAGCCTTAGTAGATTAGGAATGTAGGTAAAAGACAAGATAAAGAAACACAGTCTCAAGCTTCTTCCTGAACAAGAGCCCAAGAAGAATGCAAGACAGGGCTTTGGTAGGCTTCAGAATCTGCTAGTCTTCTGGCATCACACCTTGTGGTCTTTTCCATTTGAGGGAAACATCCCTAAATGACTAAGTGCCCACCAGTACTCACAGCTGTCAGAACTGGGGAATTTAGAGTACCCATGCTTGGTTGTGCAAGTTGTGGACTGCCCATGGGTACCTAGTGCATGGGAGTTGAAATCTGCAATAAAAAGGGGTGATTCCAGGAAGGATGGACAGCTCTCTTTGTAGTTTACAGAAAGATGCCACAAGGAAACTGGAATGCCTAAGGAGGGAAAAAGATGAAACAGGTTTCCACATCTGTGTCATAAGTAGCAGAGGCCCTCAATGAAAACAGGTAGGTAGCAAAACAAGCAAAGAGAAGGATCAGAAATGCTGGAAAGGGACTGTGAGGGACTGGCCACCTCCCCAGCACAGACTCCAGAGTCAGTGCCGCTCACTGGTTGCCAAGGCTCCGATAAAACAGGAAAATAGGACAGGAAGCCAGTGAAATGTGGAAATGGGGTATCTGTAGAACAGACAATAAGACCCATGAAAAAAGGAAGTCTGAGGTGGAAACATTTTTTATGTGTTCATTCTCCCACCAATTGAAGCTGGGGGCTCATCCATGGCTCATGGGCTTGCCAGTTGCTGTTACAACCTGGTTCTGCTTCTGGGGAAGACAAAGAAAGAGAGGGAATCTCAGCAATAGTCGGGCCAGGACAGGCATCTCCATCAGTGAGTGCTTCCAGATGCACTGATGTCTCAGCCCAAAATCACACTCAAGAAACTTTGCTTAGCTAGAGAGTGACTCCTCAGGAGGAAAAAAAATCAGTCATTTTGACAAGGTCAAAATACCAAGAAAACAGCATTCCCAATTGGGAAGTTATAGGTCAGGACAATAGTTCATTGAAACATACTCTTTTCTGTTTCTCCCTTCTTAAGCTTTTTGGCCATGGGGCAATTTTTAATATGTCCCCAAGAGCAAAAGCTCTCTGGGCATGTAAAAACATATAAATGGCTGGATTTTGGGTAAGGGTCTCTCTCTCATTAACCATTTGAAAATCCAGAACCTAGGTAAGGGGGTAGAATAAAGGAGCCAAATAATCCCACCCAAGAACAAATTATCTCAGGCAGTATTTGGCTTCGAAAGAGTAGACTACTATAGGGTCTGCAGTGTTTCAATACTGGGACTCAAGGAGCAACAGTTAAGTTTCCCTTAGGAAATGAAAATTGGGGCAGTGTGCATGAGTTCCCTTTGCTTACGCCTTTGGAAAGATCAGGGGAAAAGCCAGTGAAATGAGAAGGAAGGAAGAAAGATGGGAGGAAGAGAGGAGAGGAGGGAAGGAAAGAAGGAAGAAAGGAAAGAAGGAAATAAGGGAAAAAAGAAAGAAGGGAGGAAGAAAGAAAAAGAGGGAAGGAGGGCTCATTTATTGAACATAGGCTGCATGCCAGACATTGCTTTTGGCTTTTTCATATATGCAATGCCACTTAGTCTTCAGAACCCCAACTGTGAGGAAGGTGTAGTGGGCTACCCATAGTCACCTAGCTAATAAGTGGCCAATTATGTTCAAACCATGTGTGTCTGATTTTAAAACTCCTCCCTTCCTCCCTTGACAAGTTGTCACTACCAACTAAATATGCATACATATACACATGTGTATATGCATGTGCATATGTGTGTTTTATAACATCAATGCTTCTTCATACTGCCCTTATCACCAAGCAACCAAACAATGAGGGTACATTTCCTATTTCTGTTTTTCATACTCTTCTCAGACTAAATGAGTTTTCTCCCTTCAAAGTTGCCCCTTATGTTGTTTTCATATGTTTTTGTCTGTATATTATTAAAGAAAGGAGGGAAAGAAAAGGGGGTGAGGCCAACGGAAATAATTTGTCCTGTTTCTGTTGCCTAGTGAGCATGGCTGGGGAATGGGGGGTGGGTGGCGAGGGGATGACACCATTTTGCCAACCCTGTACCACCTGACTGTGGAAATTCTCAGATCTGCTTTAGATAAACAGTTTAGTCCTGTTTTTCCCACAATCTTCTGACAGTTGAAATTTCCCCTGTTACTGTAAGTCAACCATCCTTGGAGAAGTTTCTTTTCAAGTAACCAAGCTATACTTCTCTTGAAGAGGAGTTGAAGACCTCTGCCCCGGTGCCAGAGAACCCCCTACTTTCTCATTTTTCTCTAAGAGGAGGTGGAAATGGGCTGACAGTGAGAGTGTTTGTGGCTGAGGCTGCAGCTGCCCTCCCTATTGGACACTCAGCCTCACCCTTGCAGCCCAGTAAAGAGACATGGCCAGGTTTTCCGTGTAGCAGACACAGATGCTTCAGAAGGAGTTGCTATCACAAAGCGTTTATTAAAAAAAAAAAAAAAAAAAAAAAAAAAAGTGTGAAAGGGATGTGGCTGTTGGCAGGGATGCTGGTTCCATGCTACAGCCTCTGCTGGCTGCAGTCTCGATTCTTGCCTTTCCTCCCTTCCCACTTTACAAAGGTTTAGGTTCACTTTATAAAGAAAAGCAATCCTCAGGCAAAAATGTGTACAGTATTTTATTAAACTTTGGTGGAGGAGGGAAAAGGAAGAAAAAGGCTGGATTGGGAGACAGGGAGGAGGGGGCTGGCCACAAGAGAGAGGGAAAGGGAGAGAAAGAGGGCAGGCATGCATGAGAGTCCCAAGCAGTGCCAAGAAGCAGAGAAAGGGCTGCTTGGGGACAAGGGGGGGCAGCGGGGGAGAAGTGTGCCAGAAACCTTATAGAAAGAGAGCAAAGAACTGAACATGAAGAATGGTTAAAAACTGAAGTGCAAATGGACTTCAGCATCTTCCTGGCAGAGAGTGCTGCAAACAAAATACAAAACAGGCCACCGTGACAACTGGAAGAAACAGAAGTTTTGAGGAGGCAGTTAGGAGATGCTACAGAAATGGCCTAGCAAATAAGTGAATAAATGCCAGAGTATGCTAATATGCTGAGGACCTTTAAAGAGAGGGAGAGAGACAGAGAGAGAGAAAGAGAGAGAAACACTAAGGTGTCTGAGACAGAGAGCGACATCAAGTGAAAGCAAAAACAACAGAGACAGACACACATACATAGCCAGACCCCAAGAGAGGCACACACAGAGAGAGTCACACAGAGAGAAAGACAGAAAGGGCTGAGAGAGGGGGGTGATGGGGGGGCGAGAGTGGGGTGAGAGAGAAAGTCTCCAGCCAAATGCAGGAGACTTGGCAGGTCGACAGGAGCAGCCGGGCCAGGCAGTAACTGCACTTGCTGTGTCTAGTCTATTGTTGTCTCAGAAGGGGGGGGGGGGGGTAGAGGGAGTTGTTTGTTTGTTTTGTTGTTTGGCCTCTTTGTCTCTTTTGTTCCAAGCAGTTAGTTTGCTTCTTTCCCAGACACTGGGCTGATGGAAGAGCTTTATGGATTTTTTCTTAAAGAGACAGAATTAGCTAGTTCACCAGTGTTATCGATTTCTCAGTCCTAACCAGTTCTATCTAAATGACTGTTTTTTTTTTATAGAAGGATCCTATTAATAATTGAGAGTCAGTGTTTATACTGTTTTGTGTGTGATTAACAAGAATAAACGGGTCGATTTCATCCTCCCCACAGAACCTCCTCCTCCAGCGTTGCCAAAACTGCAGGGTAAAGAAAGGAAAGACAAAAAGGAGAACAAAAATACTACAAACAAAAGCAAATGAAGGACATACATACTAAAAGAACTACCAACATACATTGCTACCTTCAAAAAAGAACAACATAGCCATCAAGATTAGAAATACAAATGTGAGGTTTTAAATAATCAGCAAGAAGAGGAGCTTTGAAGGAAGAGGGGTGGTTGGGGCATTCTTCCCACACCCCTACAGCCTAGGCACTGCAGCTTCCAGCTTCTGCCCTTCCCAGGATTCATCCTAGACAATAAAAAGCCCAGCTCCAGGGGTTCTGGGAGCCTGTCTTGGGCCACTGTCCTGAGCTTGGCCTCCCTGGGGGAACTGGCCATTAACACACTTTTGCTGCGGAGGTGAGCGTGTTGAAGGGTACAATCACTAAATTGAAAGGAGAGCTGCTTTTTGTTTATTTGAGTAGAGATAAGAGAAAGGGGTATTTCCAAAGCCTTTGACTTTTTGTTCCCACGGAGACCCCCAGCTTCCTCCTGTCTCAATAATTTAAATAGGTTTTGGTGTAAAGCAAGTAGCTTCTGTGGGAAATGAAATTTTAAAACACCCCCAAATTCATCTACCCTCGATTTTCAGTTCTTCTCTAACCTTGCCCTAGAACACAGCCAGCTCTTTTTCTTAATCCCATCTTTCTCCATTCTTGCCTTAAAATCTCCCAGTGAAATCCAGGGTGCCGGAGCTCAAAAATAAATAAATGCAATCAAAGGGCCTGAGGCTATGCGAAAGGTGCAGAGGGGTGGAGTAGGGAAAGTGAAGCTGGGGGCTCCTTTGTGAACGGGATCCTTTATATTCGAAGCAAAAGCAAATTAGAGCCGCGCTTGTGCCCTCCAAAGTGTGGCCGCCACATTCGGAGAGAGCGAGCAGCGGCTAGCTCTGCGAGTTTGGGGGTGCTTCTCCTCTGCCCTATCTCCGTGGAGTGTGGTACTTAAAAGTCCAATGTGTCAACCGCTCAGACTTGAAGGTGGTCAGATAAAGAGTTAAGAAGCCAAGCAGCTTATACCCATAACTTTATCCTCCCCTTCACCTGAATTTTTCTCCCCTCACACCCCTCCCTCTTCAAACGGCCTGTCAAAGACTACTTAGGGGTTCTACGAATGTCGCTGCATGGTTTTGCTTCTCCTTGGGTGCCATTTGGAGGAGCCTAGAAACTTCCTGTCTTTCTATTTGACCCTCCGCAGGGCTTTCTCTGACACCGCCGTGGTGGCAACGTGGGCCAAGTGGTACAGGGACCAGTCTAGCGGGTGGGAGGCCTCTCCTGTGGGCTGAGGAGGCGCGACCCTGATCCCTGGCGTGCACAGTAGAAGGGGGGCTGTGCGTAAGCCACGGGAAGGAGGGCGAGCCACGGGCGCGTGGGGCGGTGGGGCATGTGTTCACCCCAGCACTGGAAAGAGACTTGTGGTGGGGACCGGAGTAAGTCTCCTGATGTTCATGGGAAGGGGAGAGGATTTGTAGCCATCTTTGCTTTGGGTAGAGATTTCATATCCTCAGTCACACGAGGTAACCGACATCCCCCCGCCCCCCAAACCTTGAGCTAAAGGCAAAGGTGATCCTGAAACCGCTTGCCCCTGGGAACGTCGCTCCGGATGGGCATCGTCTGCGACGTGCGATAGGAGCCCTCTGGCCATGTGGAAAAATCTAGGCTAAGTGCAGACCACAACCCTGGCAGGGTCAAGTCCAATTTCAAGCCCAACCCGATGGGATTCAGAAAAGCCTGCCCAGCGTCCCCAGGCCCAGCAGTCCGCGCCACACCATCGGCGACGGATTTCGTTTCCATTCCCCGCACGCGTCCCAGCAACCCACAAGGAGATCCAGTTTCGCCAGAACGTTCCCGTTGGCTTGCTAGTTTGAAAGTTGAAGCCCCGGGGTAGTAAATTTGGCTACAAAATCTCAAATCTCGTTAATCCTAGACAAAATGAAAACATAATAGGCCACAAATTAACCAGCTTGGGGCGCTTTCTGTGATGGTCACCTGGCCGTGCGCAAGGAGTTATAGAACCTTGAAGGGGAGATCTTTTCTATCTCTAATTACCTATATGTGTAAAGAACTCAAGGAAGGCGTTAGAACAGGGTCTTCTATCAACTGCTACGTATTGCTGTCTCGCAAACATCCCCCTAAACCCGCCGCATCGACAGCTTTGGGTGAGGGTGGGGTAAGAGGCACTTGCTGTGAGGCCGAGTTCCCGCACGAATTAGTCTCACAACAGGACCTAGGTCTCCTAGGGAGACGAAACTAGGCCAGCGAAATCGCAGCCAGGGAACCCCTGGCCCCCACTCGGGAGACAACCCGCCCAGCACGAAGGGTGCATCTCCTGAGTCCCACGCCGGGAGCTGGAAGGCAGGCAGACGCGCGAGGCTTGGGAAGGGTGGAATCTTAAAAAAAAATCTTAAAAAAGAGAAATAAATTTGAACAAAACTAAACTACAAGCCCGCAGTTCTGCACCGAAAGCGAGGTGGGGGAGGAGGGGGCGGGAACGGCCGAGGCACTGAGAGTGGGGGATGAGAAACGAACTCTGTCCCCTGCACAGTGCCTTCGGGGGCTCCATGGCCGCGCGCTCCCACCCTCAAGGTTTGGACTCCTAGGGGAGGGAGAGGACGGGAGAGAGAGGAGGATAGGTGGAGGGGGAAAAGGGACTTCTTTTCTCCTCCTGCCAGCACCAGCTGGGGCAAACTTGAGCTGGCAAAGCACGAGAAAACTTTTCTTTGGAAAGTTTAGGTAGCGCAGTTAGTGGCGGAGGCGCAGGGCAAGCTAACAGTGCTGGGGTGGGTGTGGAGGGAGCGAGCTGGGTGCGATTAGGAGAGCGGAGAAGGGAGAGGGTGGCCAGGTCCCTAGGCGGTTAAAGATCCAAGTCTCTTCAGTCAGGTCTGTCCAAGGTCCCAGAGGCTTTGGGGGATCGGGTGACTATGCGGAGTGTAAAAGATATTTCTTTAGGAAACAGACAAGGCAGGGCCAGGAGTTCCGCGGTTTTTTTTTTTTCCGTGCAGAAATCACTACCCGGCGACCGCTCAGAGCGGTAGAGGGAAAGTCTTATCTGCCAGGGCGGGATTAGATCCGCCCGCCGAGGGTCCCAGGATCCCCCCGCCCAGCAAGGGCCGTGCGCGCGCCAGGGAGCTTTGGAGCGACGCGTAGTTTCGCGTCGTAAGTGGTGTCTGGTCTCCACGCATCACGTGCGCCCGCGGCCCTTGGCGGGGACTTTAGTGCTAGCGATCCGACAGAGCAGCCAGGACTTGGTTTTTGCGATGCCCTAACCTGGGCATTTATGCTGGGGGCGGAACGAAGTCGCCCAACCCAAATTCTCCCTGCACCCTGAGAAGGAAATGTGGTGCGCCCGCTGGGGCGTGAGGCCGGCCGCCGCGGCCCATTCTACACACCTACTGGCATTCCGCTTTTCCTTACTGTGTGCCAGGGGAAGGCATAATTCAATTATATCATCCAACTGCAGCGCACCCTTTTCCTCTTTTGCTTTGAGGGGAATTTTCCAATTCCCAAATAAATACCTATGGCTCTAAAGCCGAGTTGAATTCTGTAGTAAGTACCCGGGGTGACAAAAAAAAAAAAAAAAAAAAAAAAAAAGACCCCAAGTTGGCTGTGAGTTTACAGCCTGAAGCAGCTTATTTAGGCTCGCTGAGCGCCGTTCCAAACGGCAGGACTCACGCTATTTCGGGAGAAGTTGGAGGGTGGAGAGAAAACAAGGTTATTTAAAGTGACTCCCAGAACGCAGCTTTCATTCCTTGACTCTTTAGGTGTCAGTGCCTCGGCTACGTTTTAGCACGGCACAGGCAGCCCAGCCTTTGATATTTAAGCCAGGCCAGCCCCCGGGTGAAACTACCTGTTGGGGGATTCCGCTGCCTAGAGCCCTTCTTCTTCTGCGCAATACTGGCAGCAGTGGGATGGCTCTGGGGGTGGCACGAGAAGGGAGAGGGCGGAAGAGCCGGGAGCAGCGGACAGTCAGTTGCATGTGGCAGTGCCTAGCGAAGCTGCTCCCGCGCCTCTACTCGCCCTTTGAAAACTGGAAACAGCCCCCTGTGCTCTGTGCTGGGCCCCTGGCTGCAGAGATGGGCCCAAACTCGGCACGATTCTCTAAGTTCGGAAACCACGAAGCTTGCGCCTTCATGCGTGTCTAACATTAAAAAACAAAAAGCCTCCTGGCGGTTTCCTGGGCTCCCGCCCCCACCTTGCGCTCCAACACCCGGCACTTTTCCCTGTACCAAAATTCACTTTACTACTTCTTGAAATTCGGAAAACTCCACCGACGCTTGGACTCGCTGCAACCCAGGGGCTGCCTAAAGCTCTCGCACGAGTTGCTTGAGGGAAATCACTCTGCTCTTGCGAGCAAACAGATCTCTGTATTTTTAAACAATCTAACTGAATGGGGGAGCGAAGCTAGCGAGGACAATTTGAGCAGTCTTTGTAGCCTGTTGGGAGAATTTTTGAAAGCTCAGGGCGTGGGGGTTTGGTCTCTCACAAGAACCTGTGGGAAGGACAGTTCAGGCCGGGCCCCGGGGCTGGAAGGCTCATTTGAGGAGAACATAGCCCAAGACTGGCACGTATTTAACAACCTTCTTTAGGGCAAACTCTGCAACGGAGCCCGCCCGACATTAAATTTAGGGGGTGTGGAGGCGTAGACTGGGCTTAACCGGGAAATTTTTCCCGAGACGCCAAAGGCACTCCGCGTTGTTTCCCATGCGGGTTTCTGCGTTTTGATAGGGAACCCCACTCCGTTTTGGGAGCAGCGAAATTTTGAAGAGCCCCAAAGCGGGGCTCGTTTGGGGTCCAAAGGGAAGAAAAGACTTGATCTGTGGCTGGGGAACAGCGGCACTTTATTTCCTGGGGCATGCGCTCACATCCCCTACGGCCACAAAGCACCCGGCTGAAAACGAAATGCGGGCAAATATGAGGTAACTACGGAGAAGGAGGAAAGTTAGCCTCATCTTGTTTAGGATACTCGCTTTAACAGCGAGGACTGACGGGCTACGCGGAAAAAAGAATTTATTAGTGAGAATTTCTTGCATGGGGTGAGGGTTGAGACTTCGAGCTAAAAGACGGCTCAGAACGCTTCCCGAGCAGCAGTCCCACCCGCCCTTAAAAAATCATCCTGTTATTATTAGCCTGTTCGGCCCTTAAGTCACACCCCCATTACCGGTCATCAGTGGCATTTCCCTTTCCTGTGTGCCCCTTTCCTATACCCACTCATCGGGGCTTTGGATTGCCCACAATCTCTCCCCGCCTGGAAAAACTCGTGCAAACTTGCCCTTCACCAGGCGTGCACGCACGGGTGGGCTTTCCCCAGGCGGGTCGTTTGGCGGCCCCGGGGACCTTCCTGGGCCTGGGAAACCGGGAGTATTTTCCAGCGCTCAGCCTCGGCGCTTCTGCATTATTTCGGTTCAGTCCCAGGGGCCCCGACCCAAGGATAATAAACAATGCCGCTTATTAGAGATACAAACGGGCACAGAAAAGAACCACACGGAAAAGCAAGCACAGAGGCATTTTAACAAGTGGCTAGGCATTCAGGGCTGCCTAGGAAAGTGACGCGTAATGTAAAACGAAGGGCATTTCTCTAAGAAAAAAACAGACTTTCACAGAATGCAGATTTTGTTAAAATATAATGTTTGGAACTATGTTTAGTTTGATTTTGCCTCTGGAGATCAGTCGGAGTTGTTGCTACCTGCCCTTGCCTCACTGCAAATTGCCACCCCCCGCTGCTCCCAACTCCTAAACCTCCTTAGGGTGAAAGACCTGGGTGGGGGGGTCTTCCAGGTGTTGGCATGCTCTGATACCGTTATTCCAGATCTCTCAAAAATTGAAAACACGACCTCCTATTTAGAAAGGGCCAACACGGGCTTTAGGGGGAGATGGAGAATATCAGGCGCTGCCTGATGATTCAGAGATACAAAAAAATTCCTCTTTCTTTTTAAAATGTAAATGCAGATACCTTCTGGGCCCTGACCGTGAGAGTGGGGGCTAGGGATTCCTCCCCGGGTGCGGGTGTAACCAATTTCTGGTCTGCCTATGGCCTTGGGAAAGGGCCTCCCATCTGCTTCCAACACCCCCCTTACAACGTCAGAAAATCTTTCTGCCTGCAAATATTGGCACGAAGCTGTTACGACAGGCGGTGCTGCTTTAAATAGGAAGGAGACTGCGGGGCAAAAAGAAAGTGGCAACCTTCCTACCCACTAGACTACCTGCCTCCCGTCCCCCAAAGGCCAAGCTTTGACCAAGGAGACTTGGAGGAAAATCTCCCGTTCTGAATAGGGTAGGAAATGAATCAGCTATGTGTTCCAGGAACAAATCTTTAGTTGGTTTTCAGGAGTTGGAGTGCATAAAAACAGGTATCTCCAGACCAGCTGCTAAGCAGGGAGGGGATCATATCTGGGCATCTGCACCTCCTATGGTCCAGTCTCCCCACTTTGTTTGATTGTTGTTAAGATAAAATTTATGCTGGAAGAAACTTCAGAGGTGCTTTAGCCCAATTCTTGTGGGCAGTGGGTTCCTTCTGAACTTTGCCGAAAGTAATTTGTCCAAAGGGCAGCTCTGCTCCTGGATGTGCCTACGGAGGCCTGGTCTCAACAGCGCCAACCCTGTGCCCCATACAGAACTCTCATCCTAGGGAACTGGGCTAGGGCTGGCTGTGTCTGGGCCAGGGATGCCTGGACCTTGAATCACACCCCTTCTGCCTACCAAGGGCACATCTCCTGTTAGGAAATGATCATGGTGCCAACCGCACTCAAGGAACAGCTCAAACCTTCTTTTCCCACCTCCCACCCTAAGCTGATGGCCTTACACAGTGTTCACACATTATTTGTTTCCTGATTTTATTTCTGAACTTGCTTTAGAACTTATTCAGCTATCTCCAGCCCTTGCTGTCTATCTGAGATGACAACTTCTCCTAGTAAGAGTTTCTGTGTAATGAACTCAAACTTAAGAAGCCTCCTCTTGCAAAGACTGTGACTGAATTTTAGAAGGTATCTCAAGCATTTTGGGCGGTGAGCATGTTGTCCTGTCCTTCTCACCATTTTTCAAATCAATTGGCTTGTGTCTCATTGCTTTACAGAGAAAGAAACTGAGGCACGGGTTCCTTCCTATGCAGGCCTTTGAAAAGCAGCTACTATGTTTACTTGGATTCCAAGGGACTTGACTTACTAAAAGGCATACATGGACATGAGAACAGAGTGTGCAGCAGACCCTGGGTCTCTTGATTTGAGGTCCCATTTGCCCACAATTCTGAGGGAAGTATATAGCTAACAATAAACTACTGTTTAGTGAGCATCAACTGTGTGCCAGACCACGTACCATGCCAGACATGTTACATAAGTCATCTTTGCAGCAACGCTAAAGAGCATCATTAGCGCCAATAAAATTTAAAAAAATAAAATTATAAAAGGAATACATGCATACATCAAGGTACTTCAAATAATACAAAACAGCATAAAATGAAAGTAAAAGCCTCCTACCCTGCTCCGTCTCCTGGAATTACACTGATATTTTTCATTTCTTTGCTGGTGTATTTGTATATATAATAGATGTTATCATTATTTTATGAGTGTGGAGTTGGGAGGCTCACCACCAAGATAACAAACCATGGCTACCTGTCTCCAGGCTCAACACTCCCCAGTACTCTACATTAGCTAAGAAGAATGTGGAAACAAAGAAGTGAGTGAGACCACAGGTAAAAGGAAGAGTCAGGTCAGAGTTGACATCACCCCTTCTTTTCCACTGTTCCTCCTGCCCCTGCCTGGCTCCTGAGACAACAGGCTCCCTCAGTGTATGTAATCTGATGATCTTTTGTGGTGGCTGCATTTCTTCCAGGCCTTGGTGCAATTGGACAAGCAAGTGTTTCCATGCTCTGTCACCCGGGCCCTCAGTGCTGTTTCTGCGCTGTACCATGTCTGGTCCTGAGGCAAGCCTCTAAGCTTTAGATTTCACTGCTCATCTCTCAGGGTTGTTGAGAGGCTCCAATGACAGACAGAGAAAGGACTGTGTAAACTTGGAATCTCTCTATGTAAACATATAGCTGCTTTTCAAAGGCCTGCATAGGAAGGACCCTGTAGCCTTTCCCTTTGGAACACAGGAGTTTCAGGAGTCTTTGCGAAAGAGGACGTTTTTGACATCTGAGGATTTGCATTGTGTCCGTCTGTGTCTATAGGGGCAGGGTTAGGGGTATGTCTTAAAGTAGAAGAGGATGCTCATTTATTACTGAATCTTTGGAGTTGGGAGACTTTGGCACGAGTAAAATGGATTTCTTTCTGCTGGAGGGAACACAGAGCCAAGCTGGTGAGGTTACAAGGAGGCAGTTATCCTGCTTGGGGTACACCGTAGGTTGGTGAGAATATGGCAGAGGCATGGTGAAGGTGCTGAAGCCTGTCCCTTTGGGTAGGTAGCTACTACCAAAAGCTGTCCTTAGACTGTAGGGGCAGGCAGAGGGTGGCAAGGGATAGGTCCTGGCTGCGTGAGCTTCCTAGAACATGTTATTTAATTTGTTTCTGATTGCTTTTGTGCGTGGAAAGGGGAAGGATATTAAAGGATGAATGTGACAATTCTTCTGGGAAGCTGTTCCTGTTCTATACGGTTCTTTATTCAGGAAGAATGGCTGAAAACATCTTGAGTTCAGAGGCCTGCAAGTGAGAACAAATGGTAGACCAGTGCTAGGGTCTCCTCGGCAGAGCAGGGGAGCTCGTGGAGAGGGGTCTCTGAACTGCTGCATCCCTGCACCCTGAGAATCTGAGCATGAGGAGGAAGCAGAAAATGGCTTTAAGGCAAATGAAGGGGTCTGGGGTCTGGTTCCAATGAGAGAAACTGAAAGGAGGTAAGTCAGATTTTTCTTGACGGCCCAGTCAGGCTTCGTTCTTCAATGCCTGTCAGGACTAAGGCTGCTGCGCCCCCTGGTGTCCGACTGGCCGCCGACGCCAGCGAGCTACCCTGGAGACCCTCAGGCGGCGGGACCCGGGGACCAGCTGGGAGGAGTCCATGGGTCAGATGCCTTTTCTTCCGTTTGCTAAGGGAGTTGAAGTTGAAATAGCCGTTGCTTTCTCAACTCTAGAGTCCAAATAGAGACTCTAGTGGAGAGCTAGAGGGGTTTTGTCTTTTTTTTTTTTTTTTTTTTTTTTTTTTTGCGTGCAATTGAGGCAGACAGGACAATGCCGGTTTAGAAGTAGCTTGGTGCGGTGGGAAGTACGCTGATCTGAAAGAAAAGACCTGCATTTTAGGTGGAGAGCTGGTCTGGGGCAAATCAATTAAAATTTTCCAACCTCCCCTTCTTTGTCGAAAAACCAAAGGGTTACAGTAAGATGTCTGTAAGGTCTTTTCTGAACTCTAATGTTGATTGGGATTTACTAGATCACCAATACACTGCACCCTGTTTTCTCAGACCCTTGCAAATTTGACATTATTTTTTCAGTCTACATGCAGGTGCAAATGTTATGTTTCAGCATCATGAGTTCCCTAATTGTGAGCAAAGATTTTAGTGTCTCCTTTCCTTTTAAAAATGAAAATATACCTCTTTTCAGCACAGAACCTCCCTCACCACCACCTTTTGTGGAGCCTCCTGCAAGAAAGCTGCAGAGTGAACAGGGCTTCAGTCTCTGCTCTGTTTCTTTTAAAAATAAAGTACTAAAGTATTGTGCTGGAAATTCTGCTACTAAGTGTTACATGTGGTAGGTGTGAATATATGCTTCAACAGTTCCAGGCATAAGACCAAAATCTTCCCCAGAATTAGCAGAGTTTTCAGTTATAATCTGGCTAACATTTTTCTACAAATAGGTACATAGACCAATTTGAGAGTACGTTCTCTCTAAGGGGCTACATGGTTGGGCTTCCATTGAAATTTAGGGCCATCCCTTGTACAGTCAGGTGATTTTTTTTAAGTGGGATCAGCCCTGGGGAATAATTATGTAAGTCGCTGAGGGTTTTTCTCTCCTAAAACCTCCAAGTCTAGTTTCTGAGGTAAGCAGTCTGTTATATCTCACGGCAGTTTCTTCCTTCAGCATTGCATTTACATGGTTATCTCTATGTAATGGGTACAGTGTGAGTATGTGTGTGTAGAAATGGATTGTCCCATGAAGGATCATTTGAACAGCAACCTTAGTTTTACAGATGTGGAGGGAGTGTGTAGCCCTTGTCCTGTTGTGAACACTGTCACTATTCCCTGTGTGGCAGGGGAGGAGCAGGTCCCTCTAAATGAGAGAAGTGAACCAGAGGAAGAACAGCAGCACAAATGAGATGACCTGTAGCAACCAACCCCTGCCTCAGGGATGGGGAGATGCTGTGTGTGTGTGAGCATGTGTTGGGTTGGAGTAAGCACAGTGACTTGGAACACTGCACCCCTCCCCAAAGGGAGGGGCTGTGTTACAGACTGAACTGTGCCACTTCAAAATCACCCTTGCTGCCTCAGAATGTGACTGTATTTGGAGATATGGCCTTAAGGGGGTACTTAAGTTATAATGAAGTGGGCCCGAATCCAGTATGACTTGTGGAGTCCCTGTAAAAAGTGATTAGGACACAGACGTGTATAGAGGGAAGACCACACGAAGATGGAGAAGGTGGCCATCTCCAAAGAAAGACGCCTCGGAAGAAACCAACCCTGCTGACAACTTGATCTCAGACTTGCCCCTAGAATTGTGAGAAAATAAATTTCTGCTATTTAAGTCACCCAATCTGTATTTTGTTTTTTTTTTTTTTTTGAGACGGAGTCTTGCTCTGCCACCCAGGCTGGAGTGCAGTGGCCGGATCTCAGCTCACTGCAAGCTCCGCCTCCCGGGTTTATGCCATTCTCCTGCCTCAGCCTCCCGAGTAGCTGGGACTACAGGCGCCCGCCTCGTCGCCCGGCTAGTTTTTTTGTATTTTTAAGTAGAGACAGGGTTTCACCGTATTAGCCAGGATGGTCTCGATCTCCTGACCTCGTGATCCGCCCGTCTCGGCCTCCCAAAGTGCTGGGATTACAGGCTTGAGCCACCGCGCCCGGCCTCCAATCTGTATTTTGTAATGGCAAGCACAGCAAACCAACACAAAATGATACTCTGCACCAACCCATTATGTACAGCCATTTGAAGATGCAGACCCAGGGTTGCCAGATTCTCTAGTTTAAGAATCTTTTGCTTTTTAAATATTGGCAGCAGGGCTGGTTTCCTGGGTGTGTGTCCTTTGCAGTCACACGGGATCCCATACTTAGAAGTGCCCCACGTTGGCTTAAATGCCCTGCTTGTAATTCTTAAACTTTCAACAAGGGGCCTGCATTTTTGCATTGCACTGGTCCCTCACAAACTGTGCGTCCAATCCTAGCTGACAACTAGTAAACATTTTAAATAATGTGAATATTAAGATTATGGGGGCCCAAAGAAAATATGCCTGAGGCTGGGGCAGTGTGAGACACTAGTACGAACTTTTTGTCACTAACTGGATTAAAACTTCCCATTCTCTGGTAATCACTAGGAGGGAACTTATGGATCCCAGTGGTTTTCTTGAAGTGGGATAAAAAGGCACAGATACTCCCCAGGATGTTATTTCCCAGGATTCCACAAGAGCTAGTGTGGCTCAGACCAAGATTTTCTTTTCTCAGGGATGGATACTGAGGATGTCACAATAAGAATATCTTGAGAAAAGGCCCCACAAGAGGAACTAGTGTTTGGGGTTGAGGGCTAAGTTTAGCCCTGCTTGTGGCTGATGCTGGTGGGCTTTGGGAAGCTGGAGCTGAATATGCTACCCAGGATGGTCAGCAAGACCCTGAGGGGCAGTGCAGTCCCACGTAAAAACAGCACTGAGACACAGCAAGAAACAACAGTGAGAGCAGGACTGATTTCATCTCCCATTTTTCGCCTGGGGTTTACGAGCAGGACTCCTCTTTTGCACTGAGCCAGTTTCAGGATTATTAAGGGGTCCTCAGCTGAGGTCAGTTAGGAGGTCTGAGCTAGAGAATAAAACTGGATGGTCTGAGGGTCTGGGCGATCCTGAGCACTTAATTATGAATAATGATATACTTCAGTTTTATAGTGCATGCCATACCAGTGGATTCTAATTTGGAAGGGAAACTTTTGCTCTTGCCGAAAGGAATGTCAGTCACCAGTGAGTGGTCATGGGGCTATTATGGGGAGATTCTGTTTTTAAGGATATGCACTGATTTATAGAAGCTCACTGAAAATATTATAGCGGAATGTTTGGTCAGGAGGTCTGCTTTTCTAGTTCTATTTCTGCTCAGTACTGGCTAACTGAAGAGTGTAAATTTTAAAAGAAGTAATTTCTTATGCACACTATGCAAACTCCCTCAGGGAAATGAGTGAAAGACTGTTTGAAATGCTCTGAATTTCCTGGAAAAGAGTTGCTATATAAATTAATATAGGGCCTTCTTTTTCATTGCAGGTCTGCAGGACACACCAAAGAACTCCTCCAAGTCACACAAGGGAGAAAATTAACTTCGTTGGCTTCTATCAGGAAAGCTATTTTTTTCCTCTTCCTTCCTGCAAGTTTCCCAAACCCCATGACTCTGATTTCCAGGTCAGAGACTAAAGTTTTATTTTTCTTACCTGTATACTTTACATATGGAGAGTCCCCGAAGGAACATTGTGATGGGCTGATTATTGTGAGCCAGTTGTGGGCCAGACCTGGCTTCAGGTGCTGCAAAAGGAATTCAGTCATCCCTGCGCAGTGATCTGTGGGCCCCAAGTCAGCTCCTAATTTTTCCTGATAGACACACCCTCTTCCTCCCTAACAAGAAATAGCGGGGTTGGGGGTAGTGACCCAATATTTAAGAGGTTTGAAATTCTGCATGAGATATTTCTGAGTGAACTCCTAAATAACAGTTTCCTTAATCATGGAAAATAAGAACACTTGCTAACAATTTTACCTTAAAGACCATTGGTTTAAGAGAAATGGAAACTTATGTCCACATAAAAACTTGTAAATAAACGTTCACAGCAGCCTTTTCAGAATATCCAAAAAAGGAAAGCAATCCAAATGTCCATCAACTAATGAATGGATAAACTTTATGTGGGATATACATGTAATGGAATGCTATCTGGTGATGAAAGAAATGAAATATTAATACATGCCTTAATAAAGATTGACTTAAAATGTCATTCTAAGTAAGAGAAGCCTGTCACAAGGGAATATGTATTGTATCATTCTACTTATATGAAATTCCTGGAACAGGCAATTCTATAGGGACAGAAACTAGACTAGTGATTGCCTAGAGCTTGGGGAGAGTTTGGGAGCCTGGAGAATGACAGCAAAGTGGTGCGGAGTTTCTTTTTAGGTTGATGAAAATGTTGTAAAATTAATTGTAGTGATGGTTGTGCAACTTTGTGATTTTGTTAAAAACCATTGCATTTTGCCCTTTAAATGGATGAATTGCATAATGTGTGAATTAGATATAAGTTTATTTATATAATTAATACCTATTTATTGATATATAATTAATATATCAATAAATATGTACTATATAAAAATAAATTTGTAGTTATATAGAATGTGAATTATATGTAAATACATAAATAAAACTGCTAAAACTAAAAAAAAATACTTTAAAAAAAGACTGTTGGTTTCTCTCGCATTTTCTAAGCCCAATCACTTTGGGATAAATGCGTCCAGGCTTAAAAAGCATAGATTTTATGAGCTAACTAAAATGAAAATGTGAAAAATTGTGTTTTTTCCATAGGAGGAGAGTGTCTGATTTGCAGGTACACACATACCCACAGTAGTCATATGTGTAATTCTTTTAAACTTTGCTGAAATTTTTCCCTAGCCTGAAATCATTAAAATATGTTTAAACAATGACACTGAGGTGGGTTGGTTGTTTTTGTCTGCCTAATGTTACTTTCCCCTTCTTTAGGTAGTAGCACCCCAGTTTTCTCTAAAAGAAACCACACACCCTATTTCCAGTTCATGTGGTTTGGCTATTGCTGACCTTATGCCCTAGGCTCTATGACTCAGGCCCCATCAGTCAGCATATTTTATCCAGTGGTCTGTTGGAGCCAACTCATACCAACTCATCCAAAGCAACTGGTAAATGTTCAGGAATTCCATGTGCCAGTTGTTAAACACTCACCATTAAAATTTAAAGTTCATAACCTTATAATTAAATTATGTTAAAAATGAAGGTAATGATACATCAACCTTATCATCACTTCCTAATCATTTGACTGCATTTTACTATTATTTATGCTCTTGAGGTTACTTACATCTATTGGATCCGGTAGTAGAAATACTGGATAATGGTGTGCTGCTATACATCTCCTCCCAATTCCATGTTCATTGACTTCCCTTTGATAGCCTGAAGTTGGCCATAGTAGCGGTATTTACACTACGGAACTGGGCAAATGCTACAAGATCAGGGTATACCTTTTCTTGCCAAGGAGATTGTTAAACATTTGGCAGCTGTACTGGGTTGAATGGTGGCCCCTAAAAAGATATGTCCAAATCCTAACTTGTGAAACTTGTGAATGTGACCTTATTTGAAAAAAGGCCTTTGCAGCTGTGACTAGGTTAAGGATCTTGAGATGAAATCCTCCTGGATTATCCATGTGGGCTCTAAATACAATCATGTGTGCCCTGATAGGATAAAGGCAGAAGGAATTTGACACAGACACACCAAAGAGACATAAAGATAAGACGAGGAGGCAATGGCCACACAGGCGGAGATTGCAGTGATGTGGCCAAAAACCAAGGAATACCTGGAGGCACCAGAAGCTGGATGAGACAGAAACAAAATCTCCCCCAGAGCTTCCAGAGGTAGCATGATCTTGCTGCCACCTTGACTTTCGACTGGTGGCCTCCATACATGTGAGAGAATAAATTTCTGTTGTTTTAAGCCACCAGTTTTTGATAATTTGTTATGGGAGCCACAAGAAACTATTAATAATACACCAGCTCACCACTGCAGCACTAGTGTATGGTTCAGGGATGAGCATGTGATACAAGCTAGGGCAATGGGAACTCAGCTTCTATCGTAAAACACTCTCCCTTGCCCTGGGGTTGCTGAGTGGTTCCATCTTTGCTACTATATATACCAATGAATGAAAGCAGCACAGAAAGTAGTAAAGTTTAGATTTAAAGAGGGACATTTCTGTCAACATTGTTTAAGAAACTGGATCTACTCTACCATTGGATTTTTAAATATTACATATTATATGAGAAAATTAATTTTTTCTTTTTAAGCCAAATTCCCAACCAATATAGAAATGTTAATTTTTGGAGAACTTTTAAAAGTGCTCATCTGCACAGAGAGCATTTTAAATATATATGGTTGTTATCACTTGGTCAGCTACTATTTAAATGAGGCATAACTGAGAAAGACAATCAGGAAAATATGTACCAAACAGTGAACAATTTAAGACCTACCTGAATTCAATCATGTTCATTTGTGCTACAAACACTTATATTAGCCCAACCGTTATCTAAAGCATTCAATTCAGGACAGATATCCATCTATTTAAGAGCTTACAATTTATTTGCCAGTAAAGGAGTTTGGTATAGCCCACATATTGAGGTCACTAGCAGTATTAACTTTTCATTATATAGTCTATAATTTTCTGAATAGTTCTAAATTCAAGTAATTTTATTATTTTTCCTAAACAGAATTTGGTTAATGCACAATTAAAATACTTTAAATTCTTTATGAGATTACATTTAACTACATCCACAAATTATAACAAAAAATCTTTTGGCAAATTGAATGGTTTGGGTGGAAAAATATTCTTTTTTTTTTTTTTTTTTTTTTTTTTTTTTTGAGATGGAGTCTCGCTCTGCCGCCCAGGCTGGAGTGCAGTGGCCGGATCTCAGCTCACTGCAAGCTCCGCCTCCTGGGTTTAGGCCATTCTCCTGCCTCAGCCTCCCGAGTAGCTGGGACTACAGGCGCCCGCCACGGCGCCCGGCTAGTTTTTTGTATTTTTTAGTAGAGACGGGGTTTCACCGTGTTAGCCAGGATGGTCTCGATCTCCTGACCTCGTGATCCGCCCGTCTCGGCCTCCTAAAGTGCTGGGATTACAGGCTTGAGCCACCGCGCCCGGCGGAAAAATATTCTTATGGTGATTTTCAATGATGTTGTACCTTTGGTTAATTTTGTACCTTTTGATAATTTTTATTTGTTAGTGTGGAAGAGCACTTTTCTGAAAGGAACATGTCACAGAAAACCCCGGGGATAGACATATTGTATTAATTATTTTTAAAATAAAAATAAAAGGCTTTTACATTCAGCATTTCTGTCTTTAATGATTTTTCCAGGTTTAAGAGGTTTCAAATTAATTTTGTCACCCATAATCCTGTTTCTTTCCCTCCACTTTCAAATACCTTTGTTTTTTGATGAGCACATTTTGGATGAATTCCCAGTCAACTTTTTAATCTAATTAAATTCAGATAAGTTTAACTCAGATAACATTTACAGTCAGCTCCTTGATAGTTGATTAACTGGGAGCCCATCTTTCAGAATTCTTAAAAAAAAAAAAAAAAGACTTTTGAGGATTGTTTTTTGCTAAAAGAGCCTATTACTAATGCTGATGTCACTGGCATCAATAAACTAACACCCACTTGTCTTGGTTTAAAATGACAATAGGCTTTCAAATGCAAATATTCAAATATTATATCATTCTTTTTTTTTTTTTTTTTTTTTTTTTGAGACGGAGTCTCGCTCTGGCGCCCAGGCTGGAGTGCAGTGGCCGGATCTCAGCTCACTGCAAGCTCCGCCTCCCGGGTTCACGCCATTCTCCTGCCTCAGCCTCCCGAGTAGCTGGGACTACAGGCGCCCGCCACGTCGCCCGGCTAGTTTTTTGTATTTTTAGTAGAGACGGGGTTTCACCATGTTAGCCAGTATGGTCTCGATCTCCTGACCTCGTGATCCGCCCGTCTCGGCCTCCCAAAGTGCTGGGATTACAGGCTTGAGCCACCGCGCCCGGCCTTATATCATTCTTTAGCACTTCTGTATTTGCTAGTAGCATTACTTATCAAAAAGAATTGTTTTGAATATTTTCATGAACAAGCAAGCAAACCACATCACATCACACACATGCACACACACACACACACACACATGCATGCAAGGCACATAAATTATTTCACTAATGACATATAGCATACATTAGTCAAGCAATTGTATTAATTTAAGTCTACTCTCCTTGTAGTCTGGAACAGTCTCCATCTTTGCTACACAACAGTAGCCACTAAAATCTTTTGGAAGATTAGGATCACTCAATATGAAGTTAAAAGAAAACATGAAAAAATGAAAGCTTAGTTTTAGGATTTCCCATTTTTTTAGCCCTATAATAGCCTAAAATAAAACTTGGGAACAAATGAGGTTTACCAATGACAGGAGTAAACAGACTCAAAGTAAATGAAGGCAAGGCAAGGAAGCTACTTCCTTTCCATTAACAAAAAGGAGCTTTTAAATCTTACTCATTCTTGATAATGCTGGCTAAGGAGAAGCCCAGCAAGTTTGCTTTTTCCTTAAAGCTAAAACAAAACTCAACACAAGAGTTGAAATACAAGGAACCAAAGAAAATCATTAATTTGTTCTTTGATGACAACTCTATGCCAGAGGTACAAGGACATCTCTGCATTAATTGTTTTCTTCATAAGGAAACCACTATAGAAATTTAGGTGAATGAATAGAATTAAGTAGTTCTGTGGCTCCAATTGTAACACATCGTTTTAAAAAAGAAAAAATCAAACAACCCAACATTTGCCCAGGAACCAGAGGAGAAAAATAGCCTTCTAAGAGTTAGGTCCTCAAGATATTTCAAAGCTGCCTGGACAATGACATGGAATGACTACAATGGTGAACCATTCTGCCTTGGACCCGAATCTAGATATATGACCTAATATATCTTTCCCAACTCTGCCTGCCATGGTTTTATGAACATCAAGAACTGGGTGTCTGCCACTGTCAACAAATAGAGCTTCTCCAGAGCATTTCCATCCACAGAAACTCAAGTAACCCCAAAATAATATAGATCTCAGTCTTCCAAGGCTGCCTTGGGATGCCTCAGGATGCCTCTAGCTTTCACCACAAATTGTAGGGAAACTGTTTTGGCACGATAATTCTTCAAGAAAAGGAAGAGTACCTGTTACTGCCCTGTGTTTTCTTGGTTTAAGAATGTTTGATGAGGCCAGGTCCAGTGGTTCATGTCTATAATCCCACACTTCAGGAGGCCAACGCAGGGAGGATCTCTTAAGGCCGGGAATTCGAGCCCAGCCTGGGCAACATATAGAGACACATCTCTACAGTAAATTTAAAAATTATCCAGGTATGGTGCTGTGCGCCTATAGTCCCAGCTACTTGGGAAGGCTGAGGTGGGAGGATTGCTTGGGCCCAGGTCATTGAGGCTGCAGTGAGCTGTGATCCTGTCACTGCACTCCAGTCTGGTTGACAGAGTGAGACTCTGTTTCAAAACAAAACAAAACAAAACAAAAACAAAACACACCAAACAAAAAAGGACTTTGGGTCAGAGTAGCAAGAACGCACTGAGAAGCTAATGAAGCTTAGCTTAAGGGCTTCTCCTTTTTAGGGTCCTCTTCCAAACTCTTGTGCCTAATTTTATATTTGTAATTTTGCATTCATTTTATTAAGAGTCCTTTTAATATAAGTATACACGCTACAAAATGGGGATCTGCTAGAGAAATTGCCCCAAACTGAGCTTGAGAAGTTGCACCAAACTGAGCTAGAGAAGTTGCACCAAATTTTAGCTCAATAAAAGTGTAAAAATTAAACACAAATTCTTTGTCTTTTATGGACACTCCCTCACCCCCACTCCTGGCAAATCACCACTGGGACTGAGACTACTCAGTTTGAAGCCCTGGTTGTCAGTTGTCCTTTCTTAACTGTGACAGTGATTCAAAAACTGGCTATAGTTTTCAGTTTTGTCCCCTCCTTGGAAGAACACTCCATTGTGGGCTAATTATTACAATGGCTTATAGACTCTAGAGACCCAGACGAGTTTCCAAGTGTGGTCCTTCTTTTGGTTAAGTGGTATCATTGTTCCAATGTCAGCTAAGTTTTTGTTTTACAGTAAAGTTGATGGATTTGGACTAGGCTTCCACACTTTCCTAAGAGGTCTCTCTGAAGACCCAGCCATACAAACATTTATTTTTTTCTGATTATAAAAGTAATGGCATGTATATGTGTGTACATATACATATATACACATACATATATAGGTACACACATAAACATCTTTAAACATTATAATATGTAGCATAGAAAGTGGAAATCACCCATAATCCCACACAGCTGAGAAAAGCAGTTAAACTTTTTTCAAGGCATATATTAACATTTCACTTATTATTTTACAAAAAAATGGGATTATACTCTCAACTCAAAAGCATGCTGTTTTCTATCTAGCAATATGTCTTAGACATCTTTCCATGTCAGTTGGTAAAAAGTTATCATCTTTTTAATCTATTAAATAGCTCCATGAAATTGTATTGTATGGCTGAACCATACCCTCTTTAACCAATTGCCTGTTTATTCACTTTTGAGTTCTTTCCAGTTTTTCCTGTAATAAATATTCTTACAAACATCATTTTACTCTTAAACATCCTTGGGCAGTTGTAGAGTCTTTTGCTACGGTGAATTCCCAGGAGGTGAATTATTATTGGGTCAAAGGGTATGAGTATTTCATTTTTAATAGCTATTGCCAAATGGCCCTCTAATAATTTTATACCCATTTACACTCACAACCACACTGTAAGAAATTGTCTGTTTTCCCACCCTCTTAGCAACCCTAAAATCATGCAGTTTGGGAATGTCTGATGTGAGTTAGGAGTTAACAGGTTCAGCCTGTGGAGTTTTTTTTCCTTTGTGAAAAGCCAACAAAGAGATCAAAAGTCTCTCCCTTTCCTTGATGAACTCCCTGCTCTGGGAGAGCCAGCTGCCCAGACAGTCATCTAGTTAATGCGAGAGGTGAAAATTCTAATGCCTAATACTAGCGTGTGGCTGGATTTATTAGAAACAATTTGTCTGTGAGTGTCTAAGAAAACGTGTCAGTGAGAAAATACCTAATAACTTAATTATTAAAGAAATAGAAATCGGTTCTTACTTTTTAATATAAACAACACATTTCATCTTATAGCATCAGAATGTTTAAATCTGCACAATTCTTTGATTTCATTCCTACATTTATTGGATCAAAATAGTTTTAAAAATCTAGTCTTCAAAGGTGTGTGAAAAGTGACCCTGAGCCAGCCCTTTAAGGAAGGGCAAGGTTTGCCAATATCCAGTCTTCAAGAGCACGTTTTTGACAGTTACTATGGTTTACATCGCCAGAATGAGGATCACTGGGCATTAGAATAAAAAGAAATTTTAGGAGGTTTCTAGTAAAAACATTACCAAACTCTGCTCCCCATAAAGCCTCAGGGTTGCTTCAGAGAGATGAGAGGGTAGTGGAGGAACAAGACAGCGGGGGGATTTAAGAGTTCTTGGTAATCTAACCGTAATTGCACCACATCAGCCCCATTTTGATCTGTGTCATATAGTGGGGTTGTGTATTATGTTATCTGAGGCATGTTGATTTCTTATTTTCCTTGTCTGTGAAATAGACATAATAAGAGTGCCTAATTTAGAGTAGTGAAGATTAAATTAAACAACGCCACACATGTAAAGTGTTTAGCCCAGTGTCCTGCACATGCCAAGGACTCAGTACATGTTGGCTATTTTATCTAAGATTTTGCTCTGAAACAGAATTCTGCTGCTAAAAAATAAATTTTGAGATCATCATTTATGTTTGTCATCTCTAAAATAAGATGATTATTTCTGATGTAATGATTTTACATTTTATTTGTTTCCTGCTTCCCAGTCCAATGGTCATTTTCAGACTCTCTCATTCTCGGACCCCAGTCCAATTTTGCTGAGAATGCTAAAGGCTCTAAGGATAACGTGTCTTCACACACCCCAGGAGACTCCGCTCACCACCAAGTGTGGCCAGACCATGGCTATTCTGTCCATGTTCCTGTTGCTTTGTAGAAGAAAGATGGTAGTATAAAAGTTTTCCCTGCCCTGTGGGACAAGATCCCTGCAGATAGACCAGGAGGAATAAACACGAAAGTTGTAAAATCTTAGAAATATTACTTAGTTTCCATCTTTTCCATAATGATGAGTTCATCTGAAGGAGTTCAGAAATAGATACTTATACCTTCTAAGACTGGCTGGATTTTCTATTCTTGGCCAGACGTTTGTTCCAGGAAGAATTCATCCAACAAACATATGCTCTTATCAATTATTTTCTTAGGAAAGCTTGTCTGAGTGTACGGGAAGTTTTTAAGTTTTTCTAATGAATCACAGACATGAGGCAGGAGGGAGAGAGTTTGAAGCGTGTTCCTTTCTGACTGGTCTAACGTGAGACCAAAAACTATGGAGTAAGAGCAAAACCTTGCAAACTGTACACCTTTTCTACCCAGGAACTCCTTCCATGCCAGTCACTGCTGATGCCTGAGAGCCAGATGTGGGCTTAGGGAACAGTTTCTCTATGTCAGGGCCATTCAGAGTCTGTAGCTGACTTAGGAACAAGTAGATGTAAAACCTAGAATTAAAGGCTGAAAACAGCATTTAAATGAAACCCCTCCCTCCAGACGCTCCTGATCAAAGTCTACCCTTGCACTAAGACAATTGATGTATAGTTGCATATATAAAATTTTGGCAACACTCTGTTCTCATTGCTTTCAACAGAGGCTTTAGGCCCCTGAATCTGGGCATCGTCCCAGAATTGAGATCCAGTTGCATTACGCATACCAGAAGACACACCACCACAGCCGAGGCCCGTGCAACCACTTTCTTTTAACCTCGCGTCTGTGAAAAATTACTTTCCAAAAAAATAAGTGAAACCCGATGTCTTCTCCGGGTGGTTATTTTTGCGCCTATGAAGTCAATAAAACTCCCCAGATGTATTAGACAGCCCTGCTGCTGAAGACAAGACCACTTCCTATTCCCTAGCGGATATGTGTGTCTTTCCTTTCTGTAACCTTCTGACCACAGATTTTAATTTTCTTTTTTTTTTTTCTTGAGACAGTCTTGCTTTGTCACCCAGGCTGGAGTGCAGCGGTGTGATCTCAGCTCACTGCAATCTCTGCCTCCCAGGTTTAAGTGATTCTCCTGCCACAGCCTCCCGAGTAGTTGGGATAACGGGTGCGTGCCACCACACCTGGCTAATTTTTTGTATTTTTAGTAGAGATGGGTTTCACCATGTTGGCCAGGCTGGTCTCGAACCCCTGACCTCTTAATCTGCCTGCCTCAGCCTCCCAAAGTGTTGGGATTACAGGCGTGAGCCACTGTGCCTGGCTGAATTTTATTCTTTTTAAAAATTTTCCCAGAAAATTTGTCAGAACCCTCTAGGATAAGTGGCTTGGCCTGCACTAAAATTCCAATCTCTTGCACTGAAGAGTGATAAAATGAACATATTTCAGGCTCCTCTAACTTTTCTTCTTTACCTCCTATTTTAGAGGGCCCTCTTTTCTTTGCATCAGAATTAACAAGAGTTTTGGCTGTCTCTCCTTCCACCACTCTAAATGCTAAATGTAACACTTATCAACAAATTATACTCCTATAAGAGTCCACTAACCCTGAGTTGATGATCATGATAATGACAACTGGATTGGATTCTACTCAGTGCAACAGTATTTACTGGGCCCTTACCCTTTGCAGGTGCTCTGCTGGATATGGGAATGCAAAACTACAGAACATAATATGTATTCTTTCAAGGAGTGTTGGGTCTACTAGGGGACACAAACATGTTAACAATTGTTATTTAATTGTGACAGTCTCCATAATGAACTCAGAGTGTTGTGTGGGTACAAAGACTAAATTTGGAAAGGCCGGGAAAGGCTTTACAGAGGAGATGTCTCTTGAGCTGTGCATTTAAAGATGAGTAGGGGTTCATCAGGTGATGCTGGGGAAGACATGCCAAGCAGAGGGACTAGCAAGTACAGAGGGATCAGAGGTGTGAAACAGAAGGGCACATTTGAGATCTAAGAAGCTGTGAATTGGGAATGAGGGTCAAAAGGTTGTAAGCAACCTGTGTTCCTCCATGAATATGGGTGTGTATTTTCACTGATGGGGAAATGCTGAGGGGGTTTAAGCCCTAGAGCAATTGTGATATTATGATAAATGAGAGGGCAAAGACTTGGAACCAACTCAAATGCCCATCAATGATAGACTGGATAAAGAAAATGTGGCTCATATACACCATGGAATACTATGCAGCCATAAAAAAGAATGAGTTCATGTCTTTTGCAGGGACATGGATGAAGCCGGAAACCATCATTTTCAGCAAACTAACACAGGAACAGAAAACCAAACACCTACCAGAGTCTTCAGAAGGTGCTTCAGCTTTAACATCTCCAAGCCAGAACTCATCAATCAGCCCCACCTCTCCCTTCCCCACACACATCCTCCCAAAGCTCTGCTTTCCCTCATGTCTTGATAGAAGGCATTTTCATATATCTGGCACTCAAGTTAGAGATTTTGGACTCAACTTCTACTCCTTCTTTTCTCCTAGTCACCAAGTCTTATTGTTTCTACCTCAAAAAAGTTTTTCAAATCTAGCTTTTCCTTTTCATCACAGCTTCTGCTCCTTAATTCAGTACTTCACTATCTTTGGCCTGATGTATTTGGACAACTTCCTAATTGACCTCCTTACCTTCAGTCCCTTCCATCACCAGCCCACTGTAGATAAAATTAGATTCTCATAACCTAGAGCAGATCAGACATTCTCCACCTCTGAAACCTTTGGGGGCTATCTCTTTACCTCCTGGGTAATAAAAGGTTATGTCCTACTGTGTATGACTATACTTAAAACCAATCCCAGGCAGATTTTCCTGTCACTCACCTTGTGTGCTGTTGGCTTTAGCTATTTTGAACCATTCACCATCTCCAAACACCCAGCATATTTTAGGACTTTGGGCCTCTCTTCAAGCAGCTTTCTCTGCCTAGAATAACCTTCACCTCCTTATTGGCCCATTCCTGAAAGCCCAGCTCAATATCACATTCTAGGTGAAGCTTTTCCACTCTTACCCCCATCTGACTCAAGGACAATTAATGGCTCCCTCTTCGCATTTATCATAGCACTTTCAATGTTATCAAAGCTAGTTATTTGTATATTAATGGTCTATGGAACCATAAGATCAAGGACTACTTAATTCATTGATGTAATCCCAACCCCAACACAAGGATAGTTAACTGTTTTTTTAAAATCAAGAAAAAAGTGGTACTCTGGCTTTTTAAAAATTAAATGAATAAGAGTGTAAGTGATAAGAGGAAGCCAAATCACGTAGAAGGTGGGATAATAACAGATGTTTGAGAGTGCTGGTCTAGCCCATAGTGTAAATATGTGTCAAATTTGTGAACATATCTACTATATAAACACTTGACTTCACTTTAGGCACAATCTGGCTCTATAACAAAGGTAAGAAATAACCATGAAAAGGACAGATTCATCTCAGATCACATGACACTGGAACTCCATAAAAATCAGATCACTCCTAATAGTCAGGTTCCTTCAGACTTGGAGACTTTCTTACCCTGTTATGGGTCACCTTTATCATAGGGCTTTTTTGACCCCTGCTCTTCTAGAAATGCTATCAGGTTCTTTGTGTAAATACTAATGTCCAAGCAGGGCACAGTGGCTCATGCCCGTAATCCCAGCGTTTTGGGAGGCCGAGGTGGGTGGATCACTTGAGGTCAGGAATTTGAGACCAGCCTGGCCAACATGGTGAAACCCCATCTCTATAGAAAATACAAAAATTAGCCAGGCATGATGGTGGGCACCTGTAATCCCAGCTATTCAGGAGGCTGAGGCAGGAGAATCATTTGAACCCAGGAGGCGAGGTTGCAGTGAGCCAAATTGTACCACTGCATTGCAGCCTGGGTGATAGAGGGAGACCCTGTCTCAAAACAAAACAAACAAACAAAAACAAAAACAAACAAACAAAAAAAACCACACACACAAAAACTATATGTCCAGCCTGCCAGAGGACCAGCCTTTTCTTATAGCTGTGCAAGGCTTCAGTCATCTCTGGAACTTTTCATATCTTTTCCATCATTATATGTCAACTTTGGAAATGAGGTTTTACTTTTATGTTGTGGGAGAAAACACTAGTGTAAAGAACTGTAATACTAAAAATAATCTAAGTTCCTGCTTCTTAGGGTAGGCAGTCTAGAAATCCTTCTTGAAGGGTTTTCAGTGGTATTACAGGATTTGTTTTGAAGAAAGTCAGATCTCACTGGATGGGGAGTCAGGGGCTATAGGATCTCATTCTGGCTCTGCCACTAGTTACTTGGTGATCTCTGGGGAAGTCACTTAGACTGTAGCCCTCTCCTATGTCTCAGAAATAAAAAAGGTTGCAAATTGGGAACACCTAGGCTACATTTCGCCCACAGAAACACTTAGTTTGCCCCTAACTGTATTTAAATGAGTTGATACTTTAGTTGCAAAACTTTACATAAGAATATAGGTTTTTACTTTCCCTTGAAAAATCAGAAGATCTGGCCACAGGAGTCTTACATTCCTATTCATTTGGTAGTAGCTACCCCCTTTAACAGGGAAGGGGCTCTCCAGGACTCCAGTGACCCCATCAATTCCTATTGCCCTTTTGGTTTGCCCTAAACAGAGACAAAATACCAATTGCTATTTATCAATGTACTTGTTCTCAGCAATATTAAAAATATTTAACTACTAAGGCATGGGAACTGACCGATTGGAATGGACACTGACCTTTGTGCTAGAGCAGCTCCTGGATGCTCCCCACTCTGCTCCAATTGGTCATGGGGAGGTCCAAGAACTCTTGGAGGAGAAGCTGAGGATGGGTCTCACTCGGTGAGCTTAGAGCACCATCTATACATGAGTTGCTAAGGACCATCCCAACCTCAGGTGCTCACCATCTGAATGTCAGCCCTGCCAAAACTGTTGTTTTCTCAGAGTGGAGATAGATATTTCCATACCCATGGCTCTTACTGAAAGCAAGAAAATGAAATAAAAATAGAAAGACAAAGCAGAATGATTTTTCTTGCTCTTGCTTGCTTTGTTCATTTATGAACTGGCCTCTATAAACATCTGAGTTTGATTTCCTGGTACTAACCAACCTAAAACTCTCTTCCAGCTTAAGCATAAGGAGCCTCTAATTTTATCCATTTTATAAATGGAGTGAAAATTTTGCAAAACATGTTGAAGAGAGGGCATCATACAGAATTTATATAAGATCTAAAACACTGATCGAAATAATAAATCACCAATAAATTATCTCTGTTTTCTTATCAAGCTTTTCAATTTTAAAAGAACTTTGATGTTTTTTTTTTCATTTTTAATTTAGCTGTGGCTATTTTTCAAATGGAATTAATGACCAAAAGCTAGCCTCATTCTCTAACTACAGTAAGAGACACTAGACAGGAGTTGTTCCAGACACTGACCCATCTTGGCTCAGGGAGAGGCTCTGGGCAGTTTTACTGTGTGCTGGCTTAGTACCTGGGGCCAGGAAACATCTGTTATAACATGCGGTCCAGCGGGTGCCCTGCTTAATTATAAAATGGCATTGCAGTGTCCCTTTGAGTTGGCTGGCTGTAGCTTCTAATGCTATGCTATCAAGCAAAATGTAATTCTGGATGTCCTGTGAACTGAATCTCTAACTCAAGTGTTGAATCATTCAGAGAAGACTAAAAAAAGTTAAACCTTTGCCCGCAGGAAAAAGGTATAGGGAAAGACAAAACAAAGAAATGCTTTCTAACAGCAATTGAGAAGCTTAGATATAAACGGGCATCCCTTATATAGGGAATAGGGGAACTGATTCCAGAATGACTCACACTTCTAGAATGAGCTGTTTATATAGTGCTTCCTCCTCTTCATTCCAGGGATCCTGTTAGGAAGGTCAGGGACAATGACAATCAAGAAGCAAAGGGAACACTGGAGAAGGGTGGAGGGAATGCTTGGAACACCAAAAGATTCATTCACTTTGAATAAGAGGACAGATTTCTGTAATGGGTTATGCAATCAGCTATGACCCAGGACTTACGATTTATTATTGGAACATGTACACCCGGGAATTCTTTTTACAGTGGTGTGAATCTCTTATTAGCATTTATGAGAACTTACCTTCCCAAATCCTCTTATATGCGGATGCGAGTATAGAGCCCATTGCCAGCAGTGTCTGCTTAGGAATATCTTTTGTCTTATAGCCTGTTGTAATCACTTCCAGACCAGTGGTATATTTATGATTTACATCATGTTACAGAGGAGTAAGTCTTGAGGATTCTTTTCTCTAAATCTTTTTGAATTATTATTTTAGACTCATTGCCAGGTTTTTTTTAAAGCGGGAAGTTGATGAACTTTTAAACATGTCATTACATGCTCCAAAATGGCAACTCTTTGTTCTTTTAGAGTTTCTCGTAGAAAGACATTTAAAGCGCTATGTGTGTCCACATGTATGTGTGTGTCTGTGTGTGTGCGTGTGGTGTTTAGAAACAGGTAGATAAACAAAATGAGTGAAAAGGAACACTTGAAGTTCATATTTTGTGTTTTTGTTAGAATAAAATTTGGCAGGTTTGGGGGAATCTTACCTAACATTGGGGGAGAGTTTAGGAAGGGCAGATCCACATTCATTTTAATCATATTTCAATAACCAGGGACAGCAACTGAAAGGTTCAGCCCTAAAGCAAGGAAATATCTCTAAGTGAGAAAACAAAGGGAAACTTGAATATTTCTGAAGATGACATAGGATCAGCTTGTGGATTTCAAGCAATTATGCGATATGATGATTCCCACTGAGTATGCATTAGTTGGAATACTGTTCTTTTTATTTCTCCATGTCCTGGGGTTGTACACTGAAAGAACCCTGTTCAACTTCGAATGTCAGGGTTTTGAAGGCAAAATTATAGTAAAATATGTTCTAAAACAGTGGGGCCTTATGTGAGTGAATATAACATTTTCCAAGGCTTTCAAAAATCCTTTTGTTAAAAATACGGTTCTTATTTTGTTTCTTCTTACCTTTCTTTCTTTTTAAATTATTTTCTTTTACTCAGGCTTTCGCCTCCCCTCCTTTCCAAAGAAAAGAAGAGAGAAGTTTCAAAGAATATTTATAATCCAGTCTACATTTAGGGCCTGGGGACATATAATGGAATTATTTTAAATGGGATATCCCACATGGAAAATAAACAAGTGAGGAAAGTTCATCTGTGTCTGTTACTTCAGTACCAGCAGAAATGGTGACAGTCATAGTACCTGAGTAAATGTATTCTAGAGTCATCTTGTGAGAAAAATAATTATTAATTGAGGTTTCTATGAGTTGAGAAATGGGTTGTTTACAAAGGAAAGAAACTTTTTTAGAGTACAAGGAACTGAAATCTCAGCTCAGGAGTTGTTCTAAAAGAAGAAATGTCTTTTAAAAATTGAATTAATTAAAATCAAGGCCAGGCACAGTGGCTCACACCTGTAATCCCAGCACTTTGTGAGGCCAAAGCAGGCGGATCACTTGAGGTCAGGAGTTCAAGACCAGCCTGACCAATATGGTGAAACCCTGTCTCTACTAAAAATACAAAAATTAGATGGGAATGGTGGCGTGTGCTTGTAGTTCCAGTTACTCAGGAGGCTGAGGCAGGAAAATCGCTTGAACCGGGGAGGCAGAGGTTGCAGTGAGACAAGATTGCGTCACTGCACTCCAGCCTGGGCAACAGAGCTAGACTCTGTCTCAAAATAAATAAATACATAAATAATTGAATAAATAAAGGAATTAATTAAAAACAAAACAAAAAGCAGGCATAGCAAAAGGCATAGTTTAGGAATGATGATGAATAAATGTCATGTTTATTTTATTACATGCTATGCTTCCTCCCAAAGGAGAGAAGTAGTTTGTTCAGTTAGGACTTGTATTTAACTGGCAGTAACAGAGACGAGACTTCAATGTCTTAAACATCCAAGACTTATTTCCAACATAAGAGAAACTCTACCTCTGGATGCACAGGACTCATATGGTGGTTCCTCAAAGTCATCAGAGCCCTAGGCTCTTTCTTTCTCTCTGCTCTTCCAGGCTTAGGCCATGATATCCCTCTAGCTATCATTTATTCTCTTGAATTATGAAAAAGGAAAAGAGGAAGGCAAAATGAGAACCCCTCCTAGCTTAGTTAGTTCCTTTTAAGGAGCTTCTCCACAAGTACCTGAGGACAGGGCCAGGTGCGGTGGCTTACGCCTGTAATCCCAGCACTTTGGGAGGCCAAGGTGGGTGGATCGCAAGGTCAGCAATTCAAGACCAGCCTGACCAACATGTAGAAACCCTGTCTCTACTAAAAATACAAAAAAATTAGCTGGGCGTGGTGGCAGGCACCTGTAATCCCAGCGACTTGGGAGGCTGAGGCAGGAGAATCGCTTGAAACTGGAAGGTGGTGGTTGCAGTGAGCCAAGATTGCACCACTGCACTCTAGCCTAGGCAATAAGAGCAAAGACTCTGTCTCAAAAAAAAAAAAAAAAAGTACCTGGGAACATTTTCACTTATAACTCATTGACCAGACCTTTGACACATGGTCACGGCCACACTTAGCTGTAAGGGAATCTTTTAAGAGGAAAAATTACTGTCCCAAATGAAGTCAGGATTCTGTTACTAGTAATAACAGAAGAGCAAGTATGGGATGGGAAATTAAAAGTCCTTGTCATAGTTACATATAACATCCTTAGAGCTAATACATCATCCAAGGCTTACTCATTGCTTCCATTTCAATTATGTAGTATTTAAGGCACTAGCTTGAGAACCCAGTCTGCTGTGCATTATCTCAAAGTACATGGCCAAAATACATACTTTCGCACATTGCTGATTGTTTCCTCATTTGAGTAGTTTAAGCTATGGAACTTTTTAAAAAAAGAGATGGGTCTTGCTAAGTTGTCCAGGCTGGAATGCAGTGGCTAAGCACGGGCATGACTATAGCACACTACAGTCTCAAACTCCTGGGCTCAAGTGATCCTCCCACCTCAGCTTCCCAAATGGCTAGGACTACATGGATGCCACTGTGTCTTATACACATGGATGGACTTATAAATGAAAAAAGGAAGAAATAGTAAAGAGTAGCTTCAACTTAGAAGGCATTATTTCCTGCAGGGATGACAACTCTACCCTCAAATATCTTCACTGCTTGAATGTCTTCACTTCTGTCTTTCCTACTACTTACTATTCCTTACCTACTGCTTACCATTCCACTTCTAAAAGTGTCTTTTTTTTTTTTTTTTTGATATGAGATTTCACTCTGTCATCCAGGGTGATGTCATCCAGGGTGGAGTGCAGTGGCATGATCTCTGCTCATTGCAATGTCCACCTCCCAGGTTCAAGTGATTCTCCTGCCTCAACCTCTCTAGTAGCTGGGATTAAGGTGGATGCTACCATGCCCAG
Source organism: Trachypithecus francoisi (assembly GCF_009764315.1). Lineage (NCBI taxonomy): Eukaryota > Metazoa > Chordata > Mammalia > Primates > Cercopithecidae > Trachypithecus > Trachypithecus francoisi. The sequence goes on from NW_022681461.1 coordinate 44,273,458, forward strand.
CTAATTTTTGTATTTCTTGGCAGAGATGGGGTTTTACCATGTTGGCCAGGCTGGTCTCAAACACTTGACTTCAGATGATCCACTTGCCTCAGCCTCCCAAAGTGCTGGGATTACAGGCATGAGCCACCTTGCCTGGCTTAAAAGTGCCATTTGTTTAAAAAAAGAGATAAAGTTATTACTCACTCAAAAATCTGTGCCAATTACTCTAATCAGATTGCCTTCCTACTATGATACAACTTCACTGCATGGAAGGTGTTCATCTGTCTGGGTTTTCTTCTCATTTGAGAAATAAAATACACTCAAGGCCAAAACTTCAATCTGACCAGAAAGATATATTGTATAAAATGAGTTGCCTTTCACCCCAAATTCTGAGATTCTTTCCCTCTGTGAAGCAATAATAAGTAAACATTTTGTGTGTATTATTGAAGAGATATACTCTGCATGCTTAAGTATACACAAGTGTTAACACATGTACACATACACACAATGCAAATATATAAAAATTCTTTTGTTTAACCCAAATGAGCATGTACTGTGTATATTATTGTGTGCCATTTAAAGACAGAGTCTCACTCTTTTCCCAAGACTGGGGTGCAATGGGATGATCAAAACTCACTCCAGTCTCAAACTCCTGGGCTGATCCTTCCGCCTCAGCCTTCTGAGTAGCCAGGGCTACAAGTGCACACACCATGCTTGGCTATTTTTTCTTTTATTTTTCATAGAAATGGTGTCTTGCTATATTGTCTATGCTGGTCTCTATTCCTGACCTTAAGTATCTCCTGTCTCAGTCTCCCAAAGTGCTAGGATTACAGGTATGAGCCACCATGCCTGGCCTGGAGAAGGCTTTTTATCAGCACATATACCTGGTACATTAAAAGAAAAGACTCTATTAAAGTAGAAGCTTTTGGGAGGGGAAGAGAATACTATATTTTTGAAAGATGAAGCATTTTGCTTCAATATTTTATTGTGAAGGTTACAGCAGCCTAGGGCTTATAAAGGAAAATTTTAAGAGGAAGGAAAAGGGTGGATTGACCTGGAACTCTATTGACCTAAGAGCTAGCTGTCCCCAGGCCCTAAATGCAGACTGGGTTATAGATATCCTTTGAAACATCTCTCTTCTTTTCTTTGGGAAGGAGGGAAGGTGAAAGCCTAAATAAAAGAAAATAACTTAAAAAGAACATCTGAATTTCCCTAAGACAATCCCCATTTATGCCTATTTTCCTATGATAGTTTTTAATAGTCCCTGCTTTCATCCTCAAAGTGGTCCCAGTTTGGATGACAAATCTGTGATCACTCTAGTAGTAACTAATGGACAGATTAACTAGCTAGGATCAGCTGAAAGGTTTAAAAAGGTGCTCCACACCACCTGAAAGTGGGGGCTTGTCTGGATGGGACATTGGCTCACATTTTTATGAGTGGCATGATCAGATTAAGTTAATTAACTACTGTTTTCCTCTGCTTTCTGAAGGGAATAATAATTGCCTCAGAATGGTATTATAAACATTTCATAAAGGAATGTATATGAGGGATTTATCTGGTTCATATTTAGGCTCAATGTCTGGTTCATATGTAGGGCTCAATAAGTGTAGCTATTCATATTACTTATTATTTTTACATCCCTCCTTCCAACTACTTTATTTTTTTTTTCCTTTTCTTTCTTTCTTTCTTTCTTTCTTTTTTTTTTTTTTGAGACAATCTCGCACAGTTGCCAGGGCTGGAGTGCAGTGGCAAGATCTTGGCTCACTGCAACCCTCCCCTTCCAGGTTCAAGCAATTCTCCTGCTTCAGCCTCCCAAGTAGCTGGGATTACAGGTGCCCACCACCACACCAGGCTAATCTTTTGTATTTTTAGTAGAGACGGGGTTTCCCTATGTTGGCCAGGCTTGTCTTGAACGCCTGACCTCATGATCCACCTGCCTCGGCCTCCCAAAGTGCTGGGATTACAGGTATGAGCCACCACGCCCAGCCCAACTACTTTATTATTTGCTTTCTTTTTTTTTTTTTTTCCTTTTTTTTCTTTTCTTTTCTTTTTTTTTTTTTTTTTGCGATGGAGTCTCCCTCTGTCGCCAGGCTGGAGTACAGTGGCACAATCTCGGCTCACTGCAACTACCGCCTCCCAGGTTCAAGCGATTCTCTTGCCTCAGCCTCCTGAGTAGCTGGGACTACAGACAAGTGCCACAACGCCCAGCTAATTTTTGTATTTTTAGTAGAGAAGCGGTTTCACCATATTGGCCAGGATGGTCTCGATTTCCTGACCTCGTAATCCGTCCACATGGGCCTCCCAAAGTGCTGGTATCACAGACATGAGCCACCATGCCCAGTCTCAACTACTTTATTCTTACACAGCATAAAATGTTATTGATTAGGATTTGTTTAGGTGAACAGGCATCATCTGCAAAAACGGGTCATGGTACAGTCACTTATGAGGAAAAAAATGAGGCAAGTGTAGGGCGTTGTTATTAGCTGGAGGGAGCCCCTCCAGCCCTACAGAAGAGAGAAATCAGGATGTAGTTTGAAAACACAGCACCATCTTGTACTTCTTTTTTTTTTTTTGAGACTGAGTCTTGCTCTGTCGCCCAGGCTGGAGTGCAGTGACGGGATCTCGGCTCACTGCAAGCTCTGCCTCTCGGGTTCACGCCATTCTCCTGCCTCAGCCTCACGAATAGCTGGGACTACAGATGCCTGCCACCACACCCTGTCAATTTTTTGTATTTTTAGTAGAGACGGGGTTTCACTGTGTTAGTCAGGATGGTTTTGATCTCCTGACCTTGTGATCCACCCGCCTTGGCCTCCCAAAGTGCTGGGATTACAGGCGTGAGCCACCGCACCCAGCAGCAACTTGTACTTCTGATTTGATTTGATGTTGGTTTTGATGTGAAAAATTCTTTTTTTTTTTTTTTTTTTGAGACAGAGTTTTGCTCTTTTTGCCCAGGCTGGAGTGCAATGGCATGATCTCGGCTCACCTCAACCTCTGCCTCCTGGGTTCAAGCGATTCTCCTGCCTCAGCCTCCCGAGTAGCTGGGATTACAGGCATGTGCCACCATGCCTGGCTAATTTTGTATTTTTAGTAGAGACAGGGTTTCTCCATGTTGGTCAGGCTGGTCTTGAACTGACCTCAGGTGATCCACACGCCTCGGCCTCCCAAAGTGCTGGGATTACAGAAGTGAGCCACCGCGCCCTGCCAGATGTGAAAAATTCTTAACGTTCAGCATCATTAAGAAGGATGCAAGCCTCCCACAATTAACAAAGAAGAAAGGCATTTGAGATAATAGAGAGGCATGCATTGTTGCTATCTGTATTACACAAGCAGAGTTCACAAGTATTCATAACCTGTTGATGATGGAATTACTTCAAAGAGAGGGCTCAGAACTTATAAGCAATCACTTCTCAGTATATCTTACCATCTGGTGTATCTCTCTCCGTACGTTTATTACTTCACCCCATGTCGTCCCTTCATGACTCTCTCTCTAATACCAAACAATGAATGACAATTGTTTGCTGAGACAAGCTGAAACTCCTGAGGCCTTTTACAGGGAAGGATAAAGGAAGTTTGAGCAGGAGTGGGAGTGGGAAGACAGAGCTATTGAAAGAGCAGGAACAGGTATTTTATTTCATATTCATTTTCTTAAAATTGAATTATGTTTCTGTGAAAAGCTGTTCTGTAAAATAACAACCTCTTTACGGTTTCACCAGCTGAGACATAAAAGACTATTTGTGGTGTGCTGTAAGATCTGAATGCAGGTGAAAATTCCCCACTTACTGGCTATTTTAATGAAAATAAGAATAATGTTTTGTAAATAACCTGACTCAGTAAGGGTCTTAAAATCCTTATGTCACTGTGGTATTATATCGTCACTTTGGCTCTGCACGAGAGGGTTGCCAGAGCTTAATTTACATTCACACTGCAGAATTTCCTTCTTTTTCTTCTTAGGTTGTCAGACTTTATTTATTTCTTTATTTTTGGAGATGGAGTTTTGCTCTTGTCACCCAGGCTGGAGTGCAGTGGCACAATCTTGGCTCACTGCAACATCCACCTCCCGGGTTCAAGCAATTCTTCTACCTCAGCCTCCCAAGTAGCTGGAATTACAGGTGTCTGCCACCACGCACAGCTAGTTTTTGTATTTTTAGTAGAGACGGGGTTTCACCATGTTGGCCAGGCTGTTCTTGAACTCCTAACCTCAGGTGATCTGCCCACCTCAGCCTCCCAAAGTACTGGGATTACAGGCATGAGCCACCACACTTAGTCAGAATTTTTTTTTTTAATTAAAAAAAACAAAGTCTCATTTGACCCATTGGGAACAGGATATAGGAATATTTCTGGCTTTTGCCATTACTTCTTATTCAAATAATGTACAATTTTCTAAACATATTTAAAATAAGGGACTCAATCCAATAAATAGACTCACCTCTGCTACTACAAGTTAGTGGAAAATTTTGAATGACAGGCAGCACCACAAAACTCCCTTTTACCAAGGTCTGCAATGCTTCTGGGTCTTCCACTATGAGAAGCCCCATGGAAGCAAGGGAAAGCCAGTTCAACCACAATCACTGAGGAGATGAAGGGGGTTACAAAAGGGGAATTCAGAGCTGAGGGCTAAAGGCAAAATGTAAAAACAAACTAGGGACTGATGCTTGCCTGATACTTTTGCCAGATTTTGGTCCAATAAAATGGTGATGTAAATAGAAAAATGTATTGGTACAGGTTAAAACCAAAGGGAAATGTCTTCATTCACTTTGCATCAATTCCGAATTTATCCATATAGAAAACAAGGAAGTCACGTAATCCTCCTAGAGTCAAGAACACTGAGTATATGTGGGAAATGAATAGAGCAAGCTCTTCATTTCTGATAACAAATTACAGGAAGCAGCTGTCTAATAAATTTTTTAAAAATGCTGTTCTTATCTTGCCTGGACCACCCCTGCCTCTATCCTTTTGCCTGCATATTAAACTATTTTGGAGAGTAGCAATGACCGGGAGCATGGTGCTTTTTATACATGATCTCTCATCCACACAATCACTCTGCAGAGAAGGTATTGCCATCCCTGTTTCTTCGAAAAAGAATCTCAGTGACTGCACAAAGCCACACAACCAGGAAGGGGCCAAGCAGGGATTTGAACTCAAGGTGGTAGAAGTTAAGTGCTGTCACTAATTCAACTCATCTGTTCTTCTAGCACCCAGATCTCCTCCACACTGAGTGGAGGCCCCTGTTACCTAACCTTAGATTTTCCTTCTTCATTGTTCATCTGATTTCCTGTGCCAGGAGGCAGAGGTTGCAGTGAGCCGAGATCGCGCCACTGCACTCCAGCCTGGGCAACAGAGCGAGACTCCGTCTCAGAAAAAAAAAAAGAAAAAAAAAGATAATTATAATAACGCCTATTTGTATACCTTCTATATTTGGTGTGAATCTGTACACAATTATGGATGCAAAAAATATTTTCTTGTATTTCTTTTTCTTTTTGAGACAGAGTGTCCCTCTGTCATCCAAGGGAGTACAGTGATGCAATCTTGACTCATTGCAACCTCCACCTCCTGGGCTCAAGCAATCCTCCCACCTCAAGCTCCTGAATAGCTGAGACCATAGGCATACACCACCATGCCCAGCTAATTGTTTAATTTTTATAGAGATGGGGTTTTGCCATGTTGCCTAGGTTGGTCTTGAACTCCTAGACTCAAGTGATCTGGTTGTCTTAGCCTCCCAAAGTGCTAGGATTACAGGTGTGAGCCACCGCACTTGGCCCGAAAAGCATTTTCTAAACTGTAACTATTTTTTAAATAGCAATTATCATTACTTTGGACCAATGTCTGGGAGATCTAAGGAAGTCATAGACATACATGGTACAAATATATCCAGGCAGCTGGTGTCATTTTGTGACTAAAAGTAAGTGTGCACTGTGTGGAAGAGGAAATTTTTCATCTAGGGCCTAGGACAGGCCAATAATATAATTGGGACTTGGGGCAATTAAGGCAACATCAGGAAAGAACAGTATCTGGAGAAGCAATGAGAGAACCCAGTGGAAATTCATGTTTACTAGAATGTAAGCTCTGAAAGGGCAGGGTACTACAACAGTGCCTTGCGCATAGCAGCCACTCACAAAAATATCAATTGAATGAATGAATAAGGGTGAAACATTTTGAGTGCTCCTAATTCAAGTTCCTTACAAAGGGCAACTAAGAGAGTGGTACCAAAATGTTTTGCTTGGAGCACCAACCTTTCATGCCTGGCTTAGCTGGAAAAAAGGCTAAAAACCTGATGATTTGTTTGTTGATTTTTTAAAAGGGAAGTTAAAATAGGCCCTTGTAGTTTGCTTTTGACTAACTTGTCTCTCCCATTAAAATCTAAAGTTCCTGAGGGCAGAGCAAAAGGCAACTGGCCTCTAGTAGGTACCCAGTCACTACTAGCTGAATTGTTGAGTTAGCTTCCTAAAGGAGTTATAAAGTCTTGGAGATACCCTCCGGAAGGCAATCCTTTTCAAAGCAAAGAAGAGGCTCCTTGAGGAGTGGATGAATAACTATCTCATGTTTGAGAACACAGCAAGGAATGTGCAGCTTCTGTACAATTGTTGACAGCAGCAGGGAGGCAGAAAGTGATAGAGAGAGAGAGAGAGAGAGAGAGAGAGAGAGAAAGAGAGAAGATAGAAGTCTCTCCATTTGTGGTTCTTAGGTTCTTATTTATTTGGAAGATGACCGATCTACTCTTTCCAGTGGAATATAAATAAGCACTCTTGCACTGTCAGGGAAGAGAGGTGACTATATTTTGCTTGCCACAGGGCCAGCTCAGAGCCTGACATGCAGCCTGGCTCAATAGGGAATTGTTTGGAACTACCATTTTGGAAAACAGTTTGGCATTATGTAGTAAGACAGGCACACCGTCAGTAAAAATCCTCAATAAACTCTTGTATGAGGGTAGCAGGTTACGTGTGCAAGGAAGTTCCTAGCAGCACTGTTTGTAAGAGCCCCCAAATGGAACCAATCTGTGTCTATCAATAGGATAACAACAACAACAACAACAACAACAACAGAAAGTCATATATTCACCCAAGGGACTATTACACATCAAGAAAGATTATTGGAATAAATGAACTATAGCTGTGCTACTAGAGAAATGCAAAAAATAGAGAATGAAAGTCCAGGAAGAAAAAGCAAGCAAGTAAAGCAAGGGATGGTAGAAGCTTTTGCAGAAAAAACCATCCTGATGATACTAGATGTCTTGAATATTTAGTTTCTCAGGCTGAGTATCTGGAAGCGTCCCAACAATATATGGCACAATTTGGAGAGAAGTAGCTAAGTAATATCAGCTTAGCCTTGGCCTTAATAAAACCAGTGTGGAACTCTTAAGAAGAGGATTATTAGGCAAAAGGAATATGACAAAAAAATTGAAAATGAAAAGTAATAAGTTCACTCTGTCTTTGAAACTCTTACCTACAGTTTAATAAAGAAAGCTCGGTAGCAAATTCAATGAGAAATAGCTGCAACTTATCTAATTTGTGAAGTTTAATTGCTTAGTAAATCTGTTCACAGTTTTATTCATAGGATAGTTACTGAGTAACTCTCAAATTAATCTCCTTTTTTGAGGGCCCTGATACTGAAATACAGGTATATCCTAGTATACTATTGATTATGTTTTTGGTGCCTGGGAAGGGTGGATCTGTCTGCCTCCTGGATTGAAAGGAAGGAGGTATTCTAGAATTAATAATTCAAACAGGGCTGTTACACTGGGAGGAGAGAAAAGAGTGTCAAGGCGGTGCTAAGAATCTGGGAAAACTGCCAGCATGGTTTGCATGATGAGTGTGGGTGAAAATATAAAGAGAAACATGGTCCAGTGGTTGATTTGTTTCTTCTTCCTTTATAAGGGTGGTTTACTTTTAAACAAAATTATGTGATTCTTTTTCAACTTCCATTAAGAACATAGTTGATAACAGATCTCTTTTAAGACCAGAGTTTCTGCAAACATCATGCCCGACCATAAGAGAATTTGATCACTTTGCATTTTCCTGCACCTTTCATCATGGCAGAGACTGTACCCTGAAGATTTACATGGCATCATCTATTCTCTGGCCACCTTGTGGAATGCGACCTATATTGCTATATCTAAAGGGGAGCCCATTACAATTTACAAATTAAAAGTCAGTGGGAAAGAACATAATCTTGGCAACTGCCTCTTGGGAAATCTTACAACTGCAAGAGCGCCATGGAAGAGCGCTTTAAATACCATCGTGTTTCATCCAATCTCCTCACAATTGTATAGGAGGGCATGTGGCCAAGGCCTTGCAGAGAAAAGGCCGGGGTGCCCAGGCTTGTGATTGGCTAAGGGGCGTGATGCTAAGCGAGCCACTTAGCCCGCTCTTGCTTCATGAGGAGCACGCCACATGCTTCTTTGCACATTCTTTTAAATCCTTGTGTGGTTGGCATTTGGAAAAATATCGACTGCAACCAGAAGTCGCAATCCTGATGACAGCTCCCGAAATCTCATCTTTCTCGCAGCAACATCTACTGTCAGCTCCCCACCCCTGTTACAAGAGAGCCTTCCCCACCCAAGTTGTGCTCCAAATAGAAAGAATTTCATATGTACATGTTTGGCTCCCTCCTCTAGAGGCCTTGACAAATATTCAGGTAGCAAATAGCCTGAGAGAAATGCTGCTGATAAAATTAGTTCAAATATTTACCAGAAAACAAACCTGACACCACCATGATACTTGATAGCTCAGCCTCAGCGCTTTCGAACCTTTCCAAATCCCTTTGCCTTCAAAGCCCAAATGTCCTGTTTTAAATTGCTTTTATTTTTCTCCTTTCCAAACCTGATCCTTGCCACTTTCTCTCCTCAAAAAAAGAACCCTATGGTAATACAGTAGTCTAACCAGGGATTTTACATTACAAATGACTACATTGAAGGTTAATATCCAAGGTCAGGTGTCATTCATATCTATTTGAATTTTGTTCTTCTGGTTTATGATATCATCTCAGTCACCTCATTGATTTATAACATGGTAATCCCATATCATCATTCATTTTCCTGAAATTCTATTCATGGCCTGGTATCAAACCCTCTCTTTCATACCCTTTTTGTTTTGTCTGATCAGTAGCTTTACACTCCTTGCATTTATCTCTTTCCCACAGGTCACACTACCCCTCGTGTCCAAGATTGTTTGATTGATTTTCACCCTGTCACCTTCTCTTTTTCCTAAATCTTATTGTAGAAAAATAAATGTTAACCCTTCTCTTGAGTATTTTACAGTACTTTGCTCTCCAAAGCCAGTTCACATCTTGATTTTCAGGTAAGTAGCCTCTCTAAGTACATAGGCATGCTGATTTGTCGGTATCAAATATGAGGCATTCGCTCCAACTTAGCTGAAGGTCTTGGACTCAAACTCCTAGTAAGAGCTAACAATCCCCAGGGCTAGCCACTAGGCTCAGGGCTTTGATGAATTCTTATCTCATCCGCACAAAACTCCTACAGAGGTTGGTGTCATTATTTTACCCACCCAGCAGATGAGGAAACTAAAGTTCAGAGAGGCTAAGGAACTTAACCAAGGTCAGGCAGCATAGTAACTGGCAAACTCAGGACCCAAGCCTCACAGTCTATCTATTTATAAACCTTGTGGATATCACTAACTTTCAAACTGCCTTCTTCTGACTATGATAGTGAAAATTTGTGGCCAGTTATTATAGATGATACAGCCATCATACAGAGGGGGTTGGGAGGCCTTTGCAAAACACATACTATTTGTAAAATTATCTCTGCATCTGGCATACTTACATAAAAATATTTTTCTTATACATCTAAAAATAAAATTAACTTTTAAAAATTATTTGAAATGTCACATATGTTAATATGACCAATATAGACAATTCTTAATTAGAAGGAAGGAAAAAAAACCACCAATATTCCTAGCAATTTAGAGACCATCACAGTTAACATTTAGGTATATAGCCTTCTTGCCATTTTTCTAAGCATGAGTACAGTTTATATATTTGTAATCTTTTGTAAATCACTTCTTCACAGGTATTTTCTACTTTTATGGTTGTCATCATTTCTAATATGGGATCAGAGACACAGTGGAATCTTTTCTTTTTTCTTTTCTTTTTTTTTTTTTTGAAACAGAGTCTTTCTGTCCCCCAGGCTGGATGCAGTGCTGCAATCTCAGCTCACTGAAACCTCCATCTCCTGAGTTCAAGTGATTCTCCTGTCTCAGCCTTTTAAGTAGTTAGAATTACAGGCATGTTCTAAGGCACCTGGCTAATTTTTGTATGTTTAGTAGAGACAGGGTTTCGCCATGTTATCCAGGTTGGTCTCAAACTCCTGACCTCAGGTGATCTACCCACCTTGGCCTCCCAAAGTGCTGGGATTACAGGCATGAGCCACCACAGTCAGTGAAACAGTGGAATTCTGATAAATGTGCTGAATCAGTAGATGAAATCTAGTCATTCATTAGTAATTTCATTAAGGTTTTGAGTATATATTACATATACTTGTCCAAAATTTAAATGTAGAGAAATATATGTAGCAAAGATCTGCCTCCTACTGCTGACTCATAAGGATACCTTGATCTCCAGAGCTTGAAAGCCTAAGTTCCCAAATATCTTAGTACCCACTACTTAGGAGCATATGCTTGGATGAGTTAATTTCTTAAATTCTGAACTCAAAAGAACAGAGTCCAGCAAGAAACTCTGCCCCTAGCAAAAGTCCAACTTCTGAGTTCCTATCTCCTGCCTTAGGACTCTAGGTCCTTAGGTGAGTGACACATCCTTCTGAAGAGCTCTATCTTACCCTGCGGGCCCCAAGAACTGATCATAATACCATGCACCACAATAATTCCCACATTATTTAAGAGATGCTCATAAAGGGGGCAGAAATATTTTTATCATGCATTCTCATAGAGTAACTCATGACAGCCTATTAGGGGACAAAATCAGTGTTATTATTTCTACTTTAAGCCAGTGGAATCTCTTTACTATATGCCGGTGTTTAAAGTTCAGTATGATGAATGTAAGTGCTTCTATTTTTATGTATTTATTAGATTGTATAGACAAAGGCAGCCTTGGAGACTGGAGGGGAATATTTTTAAATGTAGAAATTCTCGAAGTCCATTCCACAGAATATCAGTTCCTTGGTGTGTTATTAGGTGCTCCATAGCAAAGGAGGGTTCCACAGACAAATATGTTTAGAAAATACTCATTAAAGGAAAGTCGGCTGCATTTTTAATTGCAAGATTAACACAACTTTTAATATCACACTGTAAACTCTGAATTTTTAAGAGGGGACAAAATGTAAATAAAATTGACCACAGAATGCTTTTCAAGGACTAGGGTTCCACAGAGCAAACTTTGGGAAATGGTGTGAGATTCTGACAGCTTTGGCACTAAACAGGTATATGACTTGGTGCTAGGTGACTAATTGTTCATCCCTATGTGTCAGTTTAATCAGGTAATTAAGTAACCAATGTGAACAAATTATTTTTTATACTGGCTTTTGCCAGTAACTTTTTTTTTTTTTTTTTTTTTTTGAGACGGAGTCCCGCTCTGTCGTCCGGGCTGGAGTGCAGTGGCCGGATCTCAGCTCACTGCAAGCTCCGCCTCCCGGGTTTACGCCATTCTCCTGCCTCAGTCTCCCGAGTAGGTGGGACTACAGGTGCCCGCCATCTCGCCCGGCTAGTTTTTTGTATTTTTTAGTAGAGACGGGGTTTCACCATGTTAGCCAGGATGGTCTCGATCTCATGACCTCTTGATCCGCCCGTCTCGGCCTCCCAAAGTGCTGGGATTACAGGCTTGAGCCATCACGCCCGGCCGCCAGTAACCATTAGAAGCAGATATAGAAGACCTGTGTAATCTTGGGTTCAGACGAGCGTTCTTTTCAATCTTGCTATACTGCTTTAGAGTAGCAAGCACAGTGACATCATTTGGTACTAAAATATTACTATGCAACAAAGAGCTTCACATTTCTTCACTTGAAACATAACTAAAAAATAAAAACTTTTAAGAAAAGTGATTCTAAAATAAAGTTAAATGTAAGCCAGCGACTGGAGTAAAATATTTGCAATGCACATAACCAACACAATATTAGTATCCAGAATACATACAGTCATTACTAATCAGTGAGAAGAGGAGACAAACAACTCAATGGAAAAATGGGCAAAGGATAGAAATTGAGGATTCATAAGCTATAAATATACGCCAGTAAACATATGAAAAGACTTTCTAACTTATTAGGAAAATGCAAATTAAGACGAGATATCATTTCACATCTATCAGACTAGCAAAAAATTTTCCAGTCGGACAAGTTAGGCATGGGGATTGGTACAATAATTCTTAGAATAATTTAGCAATATTTACAGAGTTAGTTAAGTGTGCTTAGTCTACAACACAGGATGGCCACTTCTAGGTATATTTCGTGGGGCAGTGTTTTCCAATTTCCCCATTATGACATACATAGAGAAGGATAATATTCATAGAGCACATTGGGGTAAGCTGAGGAGGCTGTTCATAGCAGGAGGTGGTCACCTTAGGTGCCCCATCTAGGGAGCTGTGGTCACCTTAGGTCCCACATCTTCTACCCAACTGTGAGGCACTGCTATACAGAATTGTATATAAGCTCTGCCCTAGAGAAGCTTGTTTCTGTGTGCTCAGGAAGACAAGCACAAAAATGCCCACCACGGTATTTTTATCATACCAAAATCCAAGCAAAACAAAATGAGAAAAACAATTTAGATGCCCATCAGTAAGGGAATGTAGAAAAGTATTATAGGATACTACAGTTAAAATTAATGAGCTTGAATTACAAGGATGAGTTGCAAAAGCATGATGTTGAGTAAGAAAAGCAAAATGCAGCCAGGTGTGGTGGTATACACCTGTAGTCCCAGCTACATGGAGTAGGCTTGGGTGGGAGGATTAATTGAGCCTGGGAGCTTGAGGCTGCAGTGAGCTGTGATCACGCCACTGCATTACAGTATGGGCAACAGAATGAGACCTTTTCAAAAGAGAAATAAAGAAACAGAGAGAGAGAGAAAAAGAGAGAGAGAGAGAGAGAAAGTAAGGAGGGAAGGGAGGGAGGGAGAGAAAGAAGGAAGGAAGGAAGTGAGGGAGGTAGGGAAAAATGCCAAAGAATGCATATGCTGTGTGTACAAAATTTTAAAACAATCAAAAGTGTATATACCTATATAGTAAACATATAAAAATTATGAATGGGGAAGATATGACCAACTTCTAGATAGCAATTTTCTCTGGAAATGGAGGAGGGGCAATGGGATTTGATAATGGATGAGGAAGTCTACGGATATCTGTAACATTGTATTTCTTTTTTTTTTTTTTTTTTTTTTTTTGAGGCAGAGTCTCGCTCTGTCGCTCGGACTGGAGTGCAGTGGCCGTATCTCAGCTCACTGTAAGCTCCGCCTCCCGGGTTTACGCCATTCTCCTGCCTCAGCCTCCCGAGTAGCTGGGACTACAGGCGCCCGCCACTTCGCCAGGCTAGTTTTTGTATTTTTAGTAGAGATGGGGTTTCACCGTGTTAGCCAGGATGGTCTCGATCTCCTGACCTCGTGATCCGCCCGTCTCGGCCTCCCAAAGTGCTGGGATTACAGGCTTGAGCCACCGCGCCCTGCCAAAATTGTATTTCTTAAAAAATAAAAATAAAATGAATGTAGCAATAAGTTTACGTGTTCAATCTAGGTTGTAAATACATAGTTTTAAAGTATATTTTCACTATTTGTGTATATGACATGCCCTGTAATTAAAAAAAAAAGGAACAACTAGATCAATGGTTTCAAACCTGGATGTACATTAGAATTACAAGGAAGTTTTTAAAATTTTTCATTCTGGGGCTGTATCAGAGACCAATTAAATCAGAAACGTAAGGGTTGGGGCCTGGACATCGTATTGTTTAAAAGCTTCTCCAGTGATCCTAGCGTGTAGCTTTGGATCAAGAACTGCAAAATTAGATGATCTCAAAAGTTTCTTTCAAACAACATTTTCTATTGCTAAACATTTTAATTGCAGTTTCGTCATATGGCTTCATGTGAACAAAATTGTGTGAAACATGAAGTCAGGCCCTGTTAATATTCACTGAGAACTTTCCTTCTATCACAACCACTTATCTTTTCCTGGTGCTCAAGATTCTTTTGTTTTCTAGAATCACATGTTTCTCCTCTCCCATTTAAGTTGTTGTTCATCCCTCCCCCTTTCTCCTCCCACCTTTCTGAGTCCATCCCAACAAGCAATTCATCCAAGCACCACAAACTTAAGCTCTGAGTCATTCATATGCATTGCTTTTGAACATATTAAATAGATCCATATGCTTATCTACACTAAGATATAGATTTTTCCTTCAGAAAATAGAATACAAAAAAAAATCATTCCAATGTGTACACTTTAAATATTTTAAGCAGGCATCTAAAATGAAGCAGAAATTAAAGTAACTTGGACCAGAATTTTGAACATTAAAACATTACAGCAAATTGGTAAAACATAAACCAAATATATAGATGTCTACTTTATATCCAAAAAAGTTACTCTTTCCCTGCCATACACACAGACAACTCTCATAATGGGTCCTCCTCAATTAGAATTGGATCACAAGCAGAACAGTAATGAGTATGGCCTTTCCCAACATTTCCACCCCCAAAGACTCTTTATTATCCTTCCCAACTTCAGAAATTTCTATGACATCATCATCAACCAATCAGAGCTTCTAATGGTTTGAAGTAACTGATGTAGCCAGACACATTGAGTTGATATAGAATCAAAGAAATGTGACATTCTCCTTAGTCTGGGCAGTTGTGTCATGTATAAACATATGATTTCCATTAGATTTCTCAAAACATGGAAAAACCGCTTTCAGACCTTAGCACTACCTCCGAAGATACTTACTTTAGATTAGAACCACTAACTAAAGTGCCATTGTCTTAAACCCTACCAAAATCTGATCTCAGGGACAGTATGAAAAGGAACACTGAAATATAATATATGTCAACAGACCAGGAAAACTTCCAGCACTGCTTAAAGTTCACTGGAAAGCAGACTGATGTCCCCAAAGGAAAAAAAGGCAAGAAATCATGCCACATTTATAACAACAAACAGATCTGAGCTTTATGTGGATTCTACAGTTTTCTAAGGCATGACCTTGGGCAGATTACCATTCTAAGCTTCAGTTTCTTGTATATAAAATGGAGAAAATAAAAATACTTCCATACCTGATGCCCAGATCTTGGCTTTTAATATCATTCTCCAACAAAAGGAGCCAGGACTCCTTAAAGAAATGGCTTATTTCAAGACTGGGGCAGGGAATGTAGAAGAGGAGCCTGAAGCATCTTGCAATGCCAGAAAGTAAGGAAGGGCTAAAAAAATTGATATGTCAAAGGAACATAAGGGTAAACTAAAAGAGTAAACTCAAGAGTAAGATTAAACTAAAAGAGCTAAACTATGTAAGAGTAAACTAAAAGAGCTCTTAGTAGACAAAGTTGTGATAATTTGATTTTTAAAAATTTGGTACTAGATGCAATAGACTGAATTTTTGTGTCCTCCCAAAATTCGTATGTTGAAACCTAATTCCCTAAGTGATGCTATTTGGAGGTGAAGCTTTTGGAAGTTTATTAGGTTATGAAAGTGGAGCCCTCATGAATGGGATTAGTGCCCTTTTAACAAAGACCCCAGAGAGCTCCCTTGGTCCTTCTGTCATGTGAGAACACAGTGAGAAGATGGCCATCTATGAACCAAGAAGTGGACCCTCACCACACCTCAAATCTGCTGGCACATTAATCTGGGGCTTCCTGGCCTCCAGAACTCTAAGAAATAGATTTCTGTTGTTTATAAGCCACCCAGTCTATGGTATTCTATTACAGTAGCCTAAACAAACTAAGACTTTGGATTATAACCAAAAATGGAGCACAAAATTTCTTGAGTTCATACTGATATAAGAAAATGATTGAATATATAAAGAAATGGGGGGCAGAATAGATACATTTCACATACAGAAGAATACCAATTTATACAGATACTGTCCCCTCAAAGAGGTGGAATGTAACTCCCCACCCCTTAAGCATGGGCTGTGCTTAGACATTTTCTTTTAAAGAGTAAGGTATAGAGAGAAGACAGCAGGAGAGTAACTTTTTAGTGGAGAAACGACAAATACTACCTAGTCATTGGTTCAAACTCAATATCATCAGTGATAAATCACGATGGTAGCAGGAATCCTTGATATGATGTGATGGGCACTTTATCTCTGTGGTCTTGTTAGAGTACGTAGTTAGGCAGACACGACCAGTGCAGGAGAGGGGCCCCCTTCCAGAAGTGTCAGGCGACCATTAGGTGATGATCAGGCGGTTGTTAAACTGTCTCTCTAAATTAATAGTTGGTCAGAGCCAGTACGAGGGAAAGGCAGGCTCCCAATAGATAGGAAACACCTGAAGCTGATAATCTGCAGCTTCCTGATAAGATCTCAGGAGTTGGGTGAGCAGGCTCAAGCATGTGCACTGATAGGCTTTAACTGAAATATGACTTTTCTCCAGGAACCATTGACTGATAAGGGAAAAATTCCTTGAGTGAGCATGCGTACAACTTCAGTAAATACACTGTGCATGTGGCCCCTCCAAAGTGCTGGCAGGCCACTGTGCATGTGCATAGCCCATCCCAAGGGAAGAATCAGGGGAGAAAAAACACAAACCCTGGAACCATGCCAATGCATAAAACCCCAAGTCCAGGACTGAACAGGACACTGAGATCTCTCAAGTTGCTACTTGGCTCTCTTCCAAGTGTACTTTGCTTCTTTTCACTCCTGCTCTAAAACTTTTTAATAAACGCTTGCTCACTTCTGCTCTAAGACTGTCCTCAGTCCCTCCCTCTGCCTTACACCTACTTCCGGCCCTCAGCTGAATTCTTTCCTCCAAGGAGACAAGAATCAAGTTTGCTGAAGACCCAGGTGGATTCTCTGCTGGTAACAGACTTCCTCCCAAGAACCCAACACCCGGTATAATAATGAGAGAAATTAAATTAAGAAACATTCTATACAATACCTGATCAATATGCCTCAAAACTTACAAGCTTATCAAAAACAGGGAAAGTCTGAGAAACTACCACAGCCAAAAGGAGCCAAAGAAGACATAATGACTAAATATAATGTGGCATCCTGGATGTGACCCTGGGGTAGAAAAAGGGTATTAGGGAAAAAAATGAAGAAATTTGAATACCGTATGGACTTTAGGTAATCATTATGTATCAACGTTGGTTTCTGAATTGTGAGAAAATGTACCATACTAAAGTAAGATGTTAATAATCAGGACAACAGAGTGGAGGGTATACAGAAAACCTTTATATTATCTTTACAACTTTTCTATAAGTCTAAAACTATTCTAACATAAAAAGATTATAGACTTGGCACAGTGGCTCAGGCCTATAATCCCAGTACTTTGCGAGGCCAAGGCTGATGGATTGCTTGAGCCAAAGAGTTTGAAACCGACCTGGGCAACATGGTGAAACCCTGTCTCTACAAAAAAATACAAAAATTATCGAGGTGTGGTGGTGTGTAGCTGTAGTCCCAGCTACTCAGAAGGCTGAGGTGGGAGGATCTATTGAACCCAGGAGGCAGAGGCTGCATTGAGCTGTGATTGTGCCACTTCATGATAACAAGGTGGCAGAGCAAGACCTTGTCTCAAAAAAAAAAGGATTATTAAGAAAAATGGTTACTTCATAGGGTGGTTATTCTCTTTTTTTTTTGAGACGGAGTCTCGCTCTGCCGCCCAGGCTAGAGTGCAGTGGCTGGATCTCGGCTCACTGCAAGCTCCACCTCCCGGGTTTACGCCATTCTCCTGCCTCAGTCTCCCGAGTAGCTGGGACTACAGGCGCCCGCCACCTTGCCCGGCTAGTTTTTTGTATTTTTTTTAGTAGAGACGGGGTTTCACCCTGTTAGCCAGGATGGTCTCGATCTCCTGACCTCGTGATCCGCCCGTCTCGGCCTCCCAAAGTGCTGGGATTACAGGCTTGAGCCACCGCGCCCGGCTAAGGGTGGTTATTCTCATAACACCAAACTTAAAGCATTTAGCACAGCATTTGGCACATAATACGTGCCAATACCTGGCAACTATTATTGATTAGCATTATTAAGCAAGGTTAATGGATGAGCTGCTTAGCAATCCATCTCAAAAGCAGAATACTCATATTATTTGGGGAGCATGAAGAAAAATCTGATAACTTCCACCACCTTAAGTGTTTATTCATGTGTTTACAAATCAGTAATCTTGGGAATCCTATTATTGTTATCTGTGCTGGACAAGTCTATTTTCATTACCGTGAGTTTTCCAGCATTATTCTGTATTTAAGATAAAACTCCAAGGAATGAATTGTATTATGCCTCTGGATCTCACCTTTCTGTGTAGAGCTCAGTAATGTTCCTTCTAATAACTTTCTTCCAATCGTGTCTCCTTAGCCAACAAATTTAACTTGTAGTCATATGATCAGAAATGTGCTGTACATCCTCCCAGTGCACTGGAACGTCTTTGTCACACTGCAACATTGGCTATGGCCTAAAAAAATACATCGCACCATCTGGTGTTTGCTCACCACAATATCTCCATGTCTGGTTCCTACTTAAACTTGCATTCCTTCTACATCATTCATTAAGCCTCTTTGACCCTGCCCCTAACCCAAATTGGAAGTCATGTCACCCTCTTCTGAGTGCTTAATTCAAATTTGCTGTTGAGTACTGGAAGCACAGTCCTGTACTGAAGGTTTCTGCAGGCATTCTGTGTAATCTCTCCTAGTTTGTTAACTCCCTCTGGGCTAAAGCCAACCCTGCTCTACCTGGTAACCTTTTCCACATTTAGCTCTGAGTCCAGCACATCTAGGGCTCCCAGTAAACATTTATTGAAGTGATGCTAATTTGGATGCCATCCAAAAAACTAACCCAAGCACTCAAATGAGCTTGCCTACCAGGATTTATCTCACTTAGCACAGCACTCCAGAATAGGCTTTACTGAGTTGTCTGCAGAGACCATTTCCAAGAACTGATAATAAAATAAAATAAAAATAAATGCCACTAGTGACTGCCTTATTTTCCTATTGGTTTGTTTTTGTATCTTTATAATTCTTCTGGTTTATCAGAGTCAGTCATCTTCTCTTTTTCTTATTAATGCCAGTTACAGTATTTTTGGCAAATTAACAAATATAGAAATGGTTATACCCAACATGTTCCATTTCTTCAAGGTCATGAAAGGGATTGCTAAATCAGACAAATAGGTAAAATAAGACTTTTATTATCTGTCCATCCACCCACTCATCTATCTATTTATCTATTAACTTATCCATCCTACTTTAATAGTCATTTACAGATGCCTACCACATGCCAGGTGTTACGCAGGGCACTGCAGATGCAGGGGTGAATAAGAAAGGCCTAGCCCTCAAAACAGTCCCAATCTAGTTGGGGAAAAACAGTCAAATAAATAAATAAGTACAAATGCAACATAACAAGTGCTATTATAAGGATAACATAGGACAGACACTCTAGTTGGACATGTATGCTCATAGACTAATGACTCTTGAGCCAAAACAAACAAACCAATCCCAATTGTATTGGTCTGTTCTCACACTGCTAATAAAGACATACCTGAGACTGAGTAATTTATAAAAGAAAGAGGTTTAATGGACTCACAGTTCCACATGGCCGGGGAAGCCTCATAATCATGGTAGAAGGCAAAAGAGAAGCAAAGGCATGTCTTACATGGTGGCAGGCAAGAGAGATTGTGCGAGGGAACTCCCACGTGTAAAACCATCAGATCTTGGGAGACATATTCACTACCATGAGAACAGTATGGGGAAAACTCTCCCATGACTCAATTATCTCCACCTGGCCCTGCCCTTGACCAGTGGGGAGTATTACAGTTCAAGGTGAGATTTGGGCGGGGACACAGCCAAATCATGTCACCAATTATGGGTTGTTTCATGGATTTCTTCAAATGGCTTCCACGTCTTGTAGAGGACTAGGAAGACTGGGAATGAAGCCTTGCCTCTGACATTTCCTAACTCTGATCATAAGCAAGTCACTGAACTGCCCGAAGTCTCAGCTGCCTTCTCTGTACAATAGCATCATTGCGGTCCTTGTTTAAAAGTTCCTGACATGGGAGATGTCTGTAAACTCTAAAGGGCTGTAAGAATATAATCAATTAGTTAATGAATTGCAATTATTATTATTATATTGAATACAAGGCAAAGGAAAATATTTTTCCCTTACAACCTCCTCTGGTCCACTCAATCTCTGCAAGAATTGGAAATTTTTGGTAGAAACAGTTTTTTTCTCTTAATCTATGTAGTCAAGCTCTACTTTTCTGCTTTCACTAGACTGGTGTCTGGTGGCTTCCTCAGACCCCTGGGTGCCAAGATGTCAGTGTATGCTGTGACAGAGCACCTGGCAGATTGACTTTAAACCTCCATATGTGTGCTAGCTACCCCATCGCTGCTCAGAACAGGAGGTCCAAACAGCAGTTTTGGATGCTGTGAGTCTTAAAACTCATGGTTTTAGTCTAGTCAGATGTTCATTCATATTTGGGGACAAAAACAAACCTAAAAAAAAAAAATCAAGAGATGCAACATCTTAAGGAAGAAAGTTTAGATCTTGTTAAAAGATAGTAGTGATTGAGGGGTGGGGAGAAGGGCAATAGTGTCCCAATACCATCTCTGAGAGCTGGCAGGGGCTTTGTGGCCTGGATGAATTCAAAGCCTACAGGACATAAAGCCACATGTTTTTCTCGTGAGCCCCACAAATATAAAGCTCCCTTAATCCACACTAAAATAAAACTGAAATGTAAGCCGGCCCCGATCTGTATGCAGCATGACCTCTTCCACCACCCTACAGCTCATTCAATCTCCAACCTACTGGTTGCCTTGCCATGCTAATTTCACCTCCTAAAAAATTCTTCCTCATTCCTCCTCATCCCCCTCCCATATTCTTTTGACTTTTTTTTTTTTGCCACCCAAACAGCATCCCAGAATGCCTCATTTGGTGACATCACAGATAGCCATGGGTTGCTTCTGGTGTCCCATCTGTTCCTGCAGGCCTTGCCTCAGTGCGGGTGAGATATGAAGGGAGTGTTCAGTTGAGGCTGAGGTGGGGGTGGGGGTGGGGATCGGGCCTTTGAAGCTGTTTTCTATCAGGGCACTGCAGCTGTCAGTGTTGGCTGTGGAAGCCAGTGATTGTCCTTGTAGCTCCCTGTTGCCGGCAGCGCACTGTGCTTGCAGATATTAATTGGGCTTTCATGATGTGAATGAACCCAGAGGCTTTTGCAGCCGATTCCTATATATATATTGATTTATTAAAAATGCCAATAACTAACAGCTCTCTCAAAGCAGCTTTCAATGTATTTGATAATTAGTTGGTTTATGGTTTTTTCACCATTTTTTCTTCCTTTTCTTATTTCTTTTTACACATCACAGCATGATAGATCACAGAATATTTGGGACAATGAACAGGCACATTGGCTAAATCATCTTATTACACTTCCATATAGTTGAAAAGAGGCTTAATGCTAAATTATCAGATCCCAGTTATTGTGGAAACCAAGAAAGAATAATACTCCAAATTAACTACTGTGGTGCCTCTGTGCCACTCATTGCCCCAGGAGCTACTGGCGCGCCTCCCACGGGAGCTCTCCATTGAGTCAGCACTCCTCTGAAATCAACAGTGGGGCCCAAATTCAGGCGGGGAGGGAGCCTCTTTACTTTTTGGTGTATTATAGGCTATAAGATATCTTAGGACCTGGTCTTGGGGAAAACAAACAAACAAATAAACAAACTTGTATTACATTTGTGTGTAACTGTGGGAAAAATTATGCTTTGGCACACCCCAAATTCAGCATGTCACAGGAGACTTCAGCACCTGAGATACTATATAATATTCCCCAAAAAGTGGAGATGAAAGGAGAAATTGCTCATTTGTTTCATTTCACTGAAACTTTTCAAAGGAAGAAAAGATGTTCATTAAAAGTTAACAGTGAGGCAGCTGTGCTGAACTCCCAAAGAAAATGTCATTGTCACAGAAGCCTGTGACCCAGTATCATTCTCTGTAGCAGAATCTAAGGTTCCTGTGGTCTTGTGGTCTTTGAGCCATTAATGTAATTGAAAAAGAAGAGAAGTGCCCCAAGAATGTGGGGATGCAGACGGATTTGGGAGCACCATTGTTACAGCCTGCATGCCTTGACTTCATAGGAAGAAAATATAATTTTGATTCTAAAAACTAGGTGGGATAAGAGATCCTAACGAAGCTCTTCCTCTCAGTTCTGGGAAGAGGAGTTGAACTTGATTTCCTTATAATAAATGATTTATGTCCAATTCTCTCTCTCTCTCTCTTTCTGTGTCTGACTCTTTCTTTCTCACTCTACTTCTTTAAGCGAAAAGCCCACTGATATTAGATGGGCAAGAGTGGAAATATGGAACAAATGAGAAAAAGCAAAACTGAACCTTCACAAAATTGCTGTTGTCATGTTCAACTATAGGTTGTTTCTGCAGTGTTATATATGGTTATTTCTAATACAATCTCTGAGAAAAACAAGCAAACAACTGTGTTTCAGGTAAATATGCAAAGATAACTGTATATTTGTGCCATTGGACAAACTCTTCTTGAATGGCTTCATGCAGTTAACAGTTCAGTGATGACAATGGAACTGTGGGTAGCAAAGATAGTAACTAAGTGCTAATTTTGGAGAAAACAAATCATGTTTCTGACTATTTAATATAACACTTCTCTTTATATATTGTAAAATGGGTAGAGAATAAAAGTATCCCTTCCCCCTACCAAAAAAATTCAGAAATTATTCACAAGGTCCAAAACTAAGGACCCAGGGTCATTTTAAGAAAACCATTACATTCCTATTCAGGACCATATGAAGTCATGCTTATTACTTTGCACCAATATTCTCTTTCAACTTAATAAGGGAAATAAAAAGATAGCCAGCAATATCATGCCTAACCTTTATCCCACCGAGGTGTTCTGACATAGTAGCTATACAAACACACCTTTATTAATTAAGGTATGTTAACAGGGAGAAATAATATTCCATTCAGAAGGACACAGAGAAGATATAATGGGTATATGCTGCTTTTCTGAGACCCAAGATAAAACAGCAAAGTGACACATATGGAGGAGATGGCACCATACTGTAATTCTGGTTTTCTCATGTTGCCAGGGTGGTTCCTTCAGCAATATAACATTTGTAGTAATGGCCTCCATTCATTTAGTGCCCACTATGCTCCAGGCTCCACGTAACATGCTTACATATATGAATATTTCTCATACTGTTGAGTTACATTACTGGAAATGTCAAGACCAAATGTTGCTTATTTATTTTTGATAAGGGCTGAGAGTGGAGTAAAATAGTAGAGGCATAAAAAAAAAAAAAAAGAAAAAGAAAGATACTTATCTTCATTTCGTGGATTATTTCTCAGTTTTCAGTTTAATTTCTCTCTTGGCTAACCTTGCAGCAATTTAGGGCCTATGGGAAGGGGATTAACTTCAGAATACCTATGCTGTTTCTTCTCCCCAAAACATTACAATGCATCCCCCAGCTTCCGTATTCTTTCTGTACCATTTCCAAATAATCCTTATGACAGCTCTGAAAGTTCACCTCAGTAGTCACTCTGCATTGGAAAACCAGCCCTGCAACACGAGGGACTTTCTCTAGAGCAGCCATATTTTCTGAACCCCACACTGAGACACATTGTCTAAGAAGTTGGGACCTATCTGAAAGAAAAACTGGTGAAATTTGTGAAATTTAGACTCACAGAAAATCCAAGCATAGAGTTGACATTCTTTTAGGAATCCCAGGGTTACATTTCAGAACTGCACAGCAGACAACCCAAAAGTCCACAGACCCTGGGATTCTTTCCATCCTCTAAACGGATTCCCGACAAGAAGCCTGTGGGCTCGGCTTCTCCCATTTGCGCCGTTTTAGAATGTCTGCTCCAGGTTACTGAGTACCTTAGCAAACACAGCTTCATAGGCACGAACAGGCAGAGGGTCCATAGAGTTTGAGGGTGACTGATGGTTCTTTATGGAGCAGAGCAAGCTGTGAAAAACAAAATAGAACAAGAACAAAGGGGTCCTGTACACTTGAGGAGTTTACTCCACTAACAATCTTGCTCCGACATGTGAATCTTTCAGATCGGTGTCAGCTCAACAGTGATATTCTATGAAATCATTCAGTGTAGGCATTTGATCATCTAGACCTGTACTGCCCAATATAGTAGCCACTAGCTACAGATGACTACTGAGTACTTGTAATGTGGCTAGCATGAATTGAGATGTGCTATGAATGCAAACTATATGGGAATTTCAAAAATGTAGGGCACATAAAGAACACAAAATATATCATGTACAATTTTTTATATTGATTACATGTTAAAATAGTATTTTGAATATATATTATTGGAGTCAATTTTACCTTTTCACTTTTAGAAATGTGGCAACCAGAAAATTTAAAATTATAAGTGTGGCTCTTGTTTAAGGCTCACATTATGTATTTCCATTGAAAGCACTGGTCCGGATAGTTGGATGGAATAACAGGACACGATGTTATAGGTCAACACAAGTCTTCTGAAATTACCTTTGCTTTGTTCTTAATTTTGCAGGTGACATTAACACAGGATTTCTAAATACAGTATAAAAAGATGTTTTATATGGATACTTTTTTTGGTATAAATGTATTTTTACGAGTGAGTCTCTCTTTTTAGTTAAAAATAGGCAAAAAAATTGTAAGTAATTAAAATAACAGCTTGAAATAAAAAATTACAAATACCTACCCTTTGGTTTTTAATTTTTAACATTGCAAAGAATTATAATTAATGATTGATTTGGTCTCCCTGCCCCCAGAAGAGTATTAAAATAAGTTTACTGAGATTCGATGTGAAAATTCTTGAAAGCCAGACATTGTGTTCAAGTGAAAAAAAAAAAAAAAAAAAAAGTCAGCATTAGGCATCTGGTTATTATAGTCTTTACTTTGAAAGAAATAAAATACTGCAATATTCAGTGAGAGTTGTTTAATAGTTGCATATATCTTCTAGGTTGTATTGCTATTCTTAATAAATCAAGAAAGTTCTTGTTGTTTGAGTTAAGCAACTTGGTAAAATAAGTATGTAACATTTAAGTTAAGCCACAGAGTATTGCCCAAATGCAGTCTTGTCCCTGGCCATCTTGCAATGTTCAGATTCTTTTATAACACGATGAAATCATCTTACATGACAATTTTACCTTGGAGTATGTAACAGCTAATCAGCTATAACAAACAATACTAGATCAAAGGCAAAAACACACATTTTTCTTCACTAGCAAGTTCTGGAGTTTAAAACTTCAATAGCAATTTTAAAGCCTGTCTTCATAATGAATAGTATATTGCAAGTAGCAGAGTGCATTCTAAGCAGTGGCTTTATATTCTGTTTACTTAAAATCATTCCATATGCACTTACGATAAATTACTTAATCTTTAAACATAAAATGTTTTAACTCAAGGATAAGATTCCCACTCAATAAATGCACAGGGATACTATTACTTCTTAAGCAGAAGGCTAAAAATATATGCATTCAGAAACGATGTTTGCTGAAGTACTTGCAAGCCTAAGCGTCTTCATTCTAAAAGGGATATATCCAAGGCTGATACCAAGGAGATGACTTTGCAGAATAAAAGCTACATGTTTTTCCCGTTAAATTTTGTTTTATTTTGTTTTTCTGACCCAACTTTGGATTGCTGAGGCATCAGGTAATAAGCTGTAGAAACATACATTCTATCCATGCTGAGTAATATACAGATCACAGCTGTAACTCAAGCTACGAACTAAGAATAAAAGCACAAGAAAACAAACCAACCAAAATCGAAAGCAAACAACATGCTTATCACATAATAACT
Organism: Trachypithecus francoisi; assembly: GCF_009764315.1. Taxonomy (NCBI): domain Eukaryota; kingdom Metazoa; phylum Chordata; class Mammalia; order Primates; family Cercopithecidae; genus Trachypithecus; species Trachypithecus francoisi. The sequence goes on from NW_022681461.1 coordinate 44,299,323, forward strand.
ATTGAATAATGCAAATATGAACAAAGCAAACCAAGCAGGGGGCCTCCATCTCAGGAAGAAGAAAAGCCAGCAAATAGAAGGCAGTGATTGGGAAAGCGATAGGCTCTCCCTCCTCGTTCATTATTGAGAAAAAGTGGATCAGGACTGACATCTGCTGGCCTTGTTAATGGGATGTACCCATTGAAACAAGGGTCTTGGAGAACAAAACATTCTGGTGGGGTGATATTGCATCACTGGGGTAGGGAGGAGGCAATGGCTTGGCAAAGGCCTTTCTGGTGAGCTGCTTCCGAAGGAGCCAATCAGCGACCACTCCTTGGGCCAGAGTAGCCTCAGTTTTTCCCCCTCTTTGACATTTCACCCTCATAACCAGGAATGTTTTTCTAATCATCCCAAGAAGGGACAGAATATTATGTAGGTGGATTTCTACTTAGGATGACACAAGTTCCAAGAAGTAGTGGTTAAGTAGATGCTCAATAGATATGACAGACAATTCCAAGTCCTTATTGAAAGGCTCATTGGAGAATAAATTACTTGAAAAGGCTCATTGTGTGTCCACCCATTGACAACCTCAATAGCTTTCAGCAGTACCACGCTAGAGATCAGCCTCTTGAACATTTACTGAGTCCTGAATCTGTTCAACTTTTGTCAATCTCTCTTCTACCTGCTCGATTTTCTAACTGAAATCAACTTTGTGGCACAGACATTGGGTTTTTGAAATTTTGTCCTCGTGAGGCTTTGCTTCCAATCTCTGGGGTCTTAGTTTTCTAAGCACAGTACTATCCATCATTGGGAAATACCAGTTCATCATTGGCCTGGAAGGTATAAGAAACCTAGGGCAGTGTCTATCTTACTCAAGTCATCTTCTTGGCACCTAGTACAGTTCCTATCATATAAATAGTTACTCAACAAGTATTTATTGACTTACTTTGAAAGTATTCTATATTCCCTCATGTTGCTTTTAGGAATGCAATGTCTCTACCATGGATCTAAACAGAGCCTAGTGGTCTAGTGTTTAATTAGAAACACTAGTTTTAATTGGAAATAAGCAGTGATGCTGAGTATTTTGGGGGCCTCCTACCAGTGCCCTTCTCCATGTCATTTTAATCTTATCTCTTATAGGAGGTGCAGCACTAGGCTTTGTAATAGTAGGCTTAGGTCATGAGTTATACAGAAATTCTTTTCCAGAACAATCCATAGCGTGCTTCCTTTCAATAACAAAAGTGAGACTGGTGGGCCAGAAGTCTTTTTCCCTACACCTTTTGCTTATATGAATGTCAAAGTACTGTCAAAAGTATATATGACTGCTGTCTCTTTCAGTTAAATACATGTGTATGCCTCTTAGTGTATGTGTGCATGTACCCCTGGACACAAACAACTTATTTAAAAAAATTCTTTTTACAAGGCATATGGAAAAATTGAAGCCTGGAAAAATTTCCCCAGAGACAGAAGGGGGAGAAAGCCTGAAACTTTGACTGCCAGAGCATGAAAGAGACATACTGATCACACATTATCTTTAAAAACACTTGCAAAAATCATCCGGCTTAGATGAAGCTGGATGAAATTGATCCAGCAAAGCTGAATTACATTGCCACCTCAAACTACATTTTGGGAGGCAGAGGCAAACTAGTGCATATAAATCATTAGCTTTAAGGAAAAAATTATTAGCTTATGTCAAAAACTCTGCAAATCCCATTTTCTCTTTTCACCTTCTTTGAGCCTCTGTACTTTACTCCCAGCTTAAACAAAAGAAAAATGAATAGTTTCATTTTTCTTAAATACACTTGAAGTAAAGGCCTTTTTTTCAATTCTGATTAAATAATTCTGAGTGTTTTTCATAGTCATTAATATTGTAATGGGGTTAATAGTTTATATATATTTGTAAGATTCTCTAAGCCTTAGGATTATTCTCAGATTAAAAAAAAATGTAGATCGTAAAAGAAAATATCAGTCTTAAATTATTGAGTACTACCATCTCAATATTTATAACTCATTTCAACAGTTTTATTGAAAACATATTCACTTACATTTTGAAAAAATTTGAAGGTGGAAATAAAAATCATCCTGCTCAAAAATTTTGCAAAGCATTTTGCTTTTTATATACCATGGTAACCTAATAAAGACACTGTCACTTGGCAGATGGCATGGCATATTAGCCTTGAAATGAAACACTAGATGCCAAAACTATTAACTCCAACGTGCTCAGAAATTTTAAAAAATAATAATTTTTAATAATTTTTTAAAAACATTTATCTTGTCCTTCATCTTATCCTGTAACAAAAAGTAGTCAATTTCTAAAATGGAAAAAAGCTCCAGTGCTTACTCAAATATGATTTGCAAATACAGTGCCAGCAGGCATTTGAAATACTGAATCTGGACTGGAGCATCCAGGCTAATAGTCTCAGTCCTATTTAAAACCATTTTGGCCGACATGTAGAGACTCTCCACTTATGCATTGTTTGAGCAGAACATTTCTTTTGTCTTATTCTTGCACCTTTATCCCAGCCCCTTTTCAAAGACATAGTTTATACAGGCAACTGGCTCTGCAATCCTAAAATCTAAGCGTCCACGGCGAAGAAACGATGTAGAAGGGGTCTGATTCCTCAGGCCAAGATAAGCCATGTTCAGAATACAGCCTTGTCTCTTTAAGAGATGATAGGTTTTTGCAGGCAGCCTCAGCAGGCAAGGCAGGGCATCTGTGCCAGGTGGCCATGCTCCCGGATCCCTGTTTTAGGGTGTAATAGAAGAGGCAGAATACCTCTTTCCCAGAAATTTTCCTTTTTTATGGTGTCCAACATCCATATTTTGTAATTTTCAGACTCTTAATTCTAAATCTAAGTTATACTGGAAAAGAAGGTCAGATTCTCCCTCTCCTCCCCTCCCCTCCCCTCTTCTCCTCTCCCCTCCCCTCTTCTTTCCCATTTCTCTTTTTTCCTAAAGAGCTCATTGAACATATAACTTTTTAACCTCATCTAAATCAGGGCAAATAAACTGAGACATGGTAATGCATGCCATAGTTTTTCTTATGAAAATAATACAGGATGAAAGGAGATTTTCTTGTTAGAGAGGAAAGGATTAAACATCTTTACCCTGTATTAGCCAGTTGACTTTTAAAATATTGTCATGTAATATCAGCACCACTTAAAACCTCTGGAAAGGCAAATCTTTCTCTGTCAAAGAGATGCCATAATTCACATTCCCAGGAAGGAATTCTATAAGAAAAGGAAACAAATACAGATTCTCACAAGACATACTCAAGGCCACTAGGCTACTAAGGAAAAAGAAGCACCTCTAAGAGATTATTCCAAATATATGGGCCAAGAACATGAAACTCTTTGGAGAAAAAAAATAATTTTCAGACTTAAATTTCAGTATATCCTTCTGAAAGATCAAATGTAGAAAACCTGAAAAATAATTTTTGGCAATGTTTACTGGTCTTTCCTCCTATCTCTGATTTTCATGGACTCTATTATACAGTTAAAAGAATACTTCTATAGTCAGAAACCAGGCAGGAGACACTCCTGTGGTGTGGTCCATCTATCTAATATTGAAGTTCTTTTACTCTTATTCTTGTATTTAGGTTTAAACAACCCCTACCAGCCATCAAAAAATGCAAGAAGGAACAGAAGCATAGGTGAGCATATCTACCACCTCAAGGATTCTTTGATTCGGTAAATACTTATTGAGTGACTACCAAGGACCAGGCACTATTCTAGGCAGTGGGATGCTGTGGTGAGCAAGACAGCTCTAGATGAAAGCAAACCTTCAGAAATCTTGATGTTTAGGAATCAAGAGCACAAGCATATACATATACAGAATAATGTAGGCCACCTCCTATTTGTTCAAAACACTCTTTCCTACCAGCTTGCCATTGTTGCTGAAATTTCCATCATGAAATTGGTTCCTTTGATTTAGTTTGATTCCCCATATTTATTTGGAGACTCTCTCACCTTATTAATTACGATTGAGGGCAGAGTCTACAGCTCACTATAGAAGCTAAAAATGCAGACTTGTTTTCCCAGCCTTTTGTGCAAATAAGGGAGTAGGCCTATGACCTACACTCTACAAACCTGCTTTGGGCTTTGACTTGGGAACTAGTGAGTTAAAGAGGCTAGGACCATGGAGAACCCATTTCAGTGTGGATGGTGTGACAGTAGCAGCTACATTGTCTTCTAAGGGGCAGCAACATAATGACAATATCTTTTTGGATGCTGGAGGCATTGGTGGTACAATCTTCAGGGTCCAGTCTCCAGCAGCAAAAGGGGCAGTGTTCTCATTCATCTGTTGCTTGGTATGATTTTGGCTGAGGTTCCAGTTTATGGAAGACTCCATGTAGTTTTTTACCTATTTTCCTTTCCTGCTGGGCATACAACTGTACTATATTTTTCAGTCTCCTTTTTGAGTTAGGTTTGACCTTTTTACCAGAGTTCTGGCTAATAGGTTGTGGTCGATAGAAGTAGATATCACTTCCAGGTTTGATCCATAAAGTCCTCCCACTGGATTCTCCATAATCTCTCTTCCTTCAACTATTAGCTGGCTGGTGATGCCCAGTCTAACCTTGAAGTCACATTTAAATATGGCACAGCCTTCATCAGCCTGAGTCCCTGAATGGTTATGGGGAGCAGAGCCTCCTCACCAATTAGATTTTGGTGGATGAGAAAAAATCTTCTATTGTACTATGTCACTGAGATTTCAGGAAATCCAAATAACAGCTAGAATTTCCATAACTAATGTGCACATTCATTCCAGAGCGTGGAATGTTGCCATAACAAAAACCTAAAATGCCTGGCATCGGCTAAGCAACAAGGATGTGAATGGCAGGGAAACTGACTTTGGAGGCTGAAAAGATGAAGATCTATGTTATGCAGTGGCAAAACCTTTGATAAAACTGCCTCTTGCTATAACTCAAAAGACAGGCCAAGTGCATGCTGATTCTTTAGCTCTAGGGAAAGGGGTTGGAAAACAGAATGTTAGTAGCAATTTCCAAAAAAAATGGATGAACTCAGGCAAGAATTGGCTTGTTTTCAAGCAAAAATGAAATGGAATGTCAGAAACTAGAGGTGTTGAAAAGTTGGAAAAATTGATTGCTTCCAAAACGGAAACAGTAGGAAATCAGAATGAATAAGACTCAGCCTTGCAGCTAAGAACAAATCAAGGGTGAAGTCTTTCTATTTAGACTTGATGGCCTCAATATAGTAGATAGAGAATGAAACATGAAGACGTAGAAAGCAAGAATATAAATCAGGCCTAAGAACTATGACCAGGGAAGAACCTTGGATATGCTTTCTAGCACATGAAGTTGATTAGAAGTAAATAAATTAGAAATCTACTAGGTTTTTGAGGGAATTGTACTGACAAAGAAACCATAAAGTTAGACTAAAGTGTACCTTTGATTATTAAAATAAGTTTTGGGCCACCAGAGTTATGCAGCCTCCTAGGAGGGTGTATTTTCCTTCACTTATATTAGAAGTGGCTACGGAGGAAAAGGACAAAGAAGAAACTTTTAGATAGTGGATCCAGGAGCTATGAAGACCAATGGACAAGGGAGTTTCTCCAAGAAAGCAGATCTAGGATCTATTCTAGAAACTTTCCTCACTCCCAGAGCAGGGTTTTCATAACACCTTTCCCCCAGTAAAATATGACACCTTCACCAGTGACTGCTGTGAGTCTTTTCTTTTCCACAAGGGTATGTTTACTGCAATTATTTTGTCCTCATCCCACCACTCTAGAAGGGATGTGTTGGGGACGAGGCAGTAGGTAATTGTCCTTCTAGTTATAGGTAGCTGGGCCATGGTGAGCCATGAATCTGGACCTGATGGGAAAGATGGCATCCCTAGAGAATCTGGACATAGAGCCAAACTCAGTGACTAGACAGTGCTTTGAGTTCTCTTTCTTGGGGAGTGTGTGATTGTGCTGTGTGTAGAAGGAAGCATGACACAGATGTTTGGCGACCAGAAGGATAGGCTCGGGCAGAGACAAGCTAGCTGTTCCTCTTTCTTACTAAGTGGTATGTCCTCTCTCATAGCTAAGTGTGGTCATGTGACTGAGTTCTGACCAATGAAATGTGAACAGAAGTGACTTATGCTGCTTCTGGGCCTGACCTATAAAAAAGGTACACATGGACTGTGTCTCCACTCGCTTTTTTCCCTTCATCTGCTGACAGGATGCTCAGGTCAAGGTGATCCTGGAAGTCCAATGTTGAAAACATTTGTGGTCTTGTCAGTTTGACCTCTTTAGTGATGACGTAGAGCAAAGCCTCACCTTCTTTCCCTCAAACACCAATTGAACTGTGAGTGAGAAATACATATTGTTTTAAGCCATTGAGATACCATGGTTTACCTGTTAATGCAGAGATTGCATCAGTATTAAAATTAACACTAGGGCTGCCTTATCTTTATTTCTGCCCATTTTCCAAGCCTCATTCTGTGGCCATCCTGGCAACCCTGTGAGCTCTCAAATGAGTATCCTTTCCATTTATTTCTTTCCTATTTGTTACCTAGAATTGGTTTTTCTTGCTTGCAACTAAAAAACCTTCCTTGATACAGTCATTGTAAAAGTTAAGTTAAATAATGCCTTTAGGATAAGGCCTGACATCTAACTAAATATTCTACAAATATTAAACTTTCCTTTGCTTTAATTGGAAGAGCTAGTTTAACACTTTCATATGAGTCAATAACAAAGTCTGTAATAGAATCAAATATTGTCTCAATGTAAATCAGATTGTTTTGATTAACTGGCCAGTTAATTAGCATTGTCTTAAGGAAAATCTTATCTTATTGGTAAATTGTGATGAGACAAGGAGAGAAAGTCTGTGGTGTTACTGAACTGGGAGTAGGTCTGAGGAGGGTTCATCAGGTGCATGCCTCTGTTCAAATCAGGAGCTTAATTCAGATGAGAATGAGCAACAAAGGAGTTAGAGGAGGAACAAACTTCATCTATGCAATTTTTCCCAAAGAAAACATGAATTAAAAATAATATGTAAAAAGGTCGGGCGTGGTGGCTCAAGCCTGTAATCCCAGCACTTTGGGAGGCCGAGGCGGGCGGATCACAAGGTCAGGAGATCGAGACCATCCTGGCTAACATGGTGAAACCCCGTCTCTACTAAAAAATACAAAAAACTCGCCGGGCGAGGTGGCGGGCGCCTGTAGTCCCAGCTACTCGGGAGGCTGAGGCAGGAGAATGGCGTGAACCCAGGAGGCGGAGCTTGCAGTGAGCTGAGATCTGGCCAGTGTACTCCAACTTGGGTGACAGAGCGAGACTCCGTCTCAAAAAAATATATATATAATAATAATAATAATAATATGTAAAAATCCAGATAGTGTGGAATAAACATTTCCAAAGGAGAAGGCTTATGGTGTAAGTTTGTCTGCACCAAAAAATATTTACTTTTTATTTTTATTTTTAGAGATAGGATCTTGCTTTGTTGCCCAGGCTGAAGTGTGGTGATACAATCATAGCTCACTGTAACTTTGAATGCCTGTGCTCAAGCAATTGTCCCGCCTCAGCCTTCTGAGTAGCTGGGACTACAAGTGTGCACCATCATGCTCATCTAATTTTAAAAATTTTTGTAGAGACGGGGTTCTCACTATGTTGCCTAGGTAGGTCTTGAACTCTTGGCCTCAAGTAATCCTCCCATCCTTGCCTCTCAAAGCCTGGGGGTTACAGACATAAACCACTGTGCCAGCCCAACAAAAAATTTTAATACACAAAATATACCTGTAAATAAGTAGAATTATACCTTCACATTTGTATTCTAAGCGAAAAGGTTTAGTTAGTTTCAGGCCTAGTTTCAAGGAATTGCCAATTATATTAGCTCTAGTAGTGAAAGTATATTATAAACATGCACATGGCAATAAGGGACATAGAATTTTCCAGAAATCCAATAACATGAGCCATGGGAGCTGGGCCTCATGGATCTGGAACTGGAAGATCATTAAGAGTCTAAGTTTAGCTCTCAAGCCTCTAACACCTGGATCTGTATGTCTTTATTTTCATTCTAAACCATGAACCTATTTCAGCCCACGTTTTACATCTTTGCTGTCATCAACTATGACCGGTTCTTTTCATATTTGTATGTTCAGATTTCCATTATCCCTAGGGTATGACTTTCTTCCTCATGGTACCATATGGCGACTAGAGCTCTAGCCATCACACCCAAGTTTCAGAGACCACAATGGAAGAGGGAATAAAGAAAAAAAAGGGGACAAAGGGAATTTGCCAACTGTCACTTGAAGATTAATTCCTGGATGTGATTACATGATGCTTCTCTTTATATCACTTGATTCTAATTTTTTTATGGAAGGTTGAGAAATCTTACCTTTTTTGAATGGTCATGGATACAACGAAAGTTGGATGTTTTATTAGTGTGGAAGAGAGTAGAACAGATTTTGAGAGATGAGATACAATTGTGATAGAACCAAAGAGGAGACCAGTGGTTCTTAGAATAATTTTTAGTTTATTTTATTTAGTACTCATTATGTTTCAGTCACTTTATAAAAGTGCTTCATAAGTATCATTCTTTTAATCCTCATAGCAACCCTGTGAAATAGTTGCTATATTATCCCTATTTTGCAGGTGATAAAACTGAGGCACAGAGCAGTTAAATGATGTGTCCAAGTTACATAGCCACTAAATGACAAAATCTGGGTTTAAACCCAGCCAGTCTGGTTTAAGTACTGCCAAGAAATTGAGAAGTTTCAGAAGTGTACGCCTAGTGATATACTGGTAAATGTTTAACAATTGGTTCTGTGGCGGGGAAGAAGCCCAGATTTTTGGTGTTTGCTGACATGTATGCTGTAAACACTTCCATCATGGATAAATAACCTCAAGAACATGAATAATAATAACATATAGCCAAATAACTAGGAAGTGATGAGTTTTGAGTATTTATTAGCTTGCTTTTCATATAATTTATTTAATTATAAGCTTATATAATTTAATTTTTAATAATGGCTATGTTTAACAACTGGTTGGCAAATTTCCTGAAAATTGAACTATCTGTTCTTAGGAGCAGGTGCAAGCCCAGTCTCAGCACAGAGTTGGTGCTCCTTGTCTAGAGATGAAGGGTGTTGGGAACAGGGGAGGGTTCACAAATAACCAGCCACGGGGCTGGATTGCAGTTCTACAGGAGGAGATCCAGGAATGCCAATGCCTACCCATGCCATCCTTCACCCCTGGCCCAGGCAGCAGCAACAGGGGGACTCTTTATTTGAAGGGTGTACTTCTAGGGTTAGAGAAGACAGGGCAGTGCCCTGTGAGGAAAGGGGAGCGGCAACACTCTGATGGCCAGCCACTAGAATACTGTCTATGACACAGCTCACCTTTCCCCACTTTTGCTGAAAAAGTAGAAAGAAAAGTTAAGTAGCTTCTTCCTCCTCGCCAACAATATAGCTGGGAAGGAGGAAGGCAAATCAGCAATCACACAAAGAAAAGAACTTATGTCTCAAGAAACCAGTTAAAATAGAACTGGACTTGAAATATAATTCATATATTCAGTCTGATAAGAGAAGATATTATAAACAATTAAAAGAACAGATGGTTAAGAAAAGAACTAATTAGGGATTTGGGATATGAAAAATTGACGTTAAAACCTGTTATTAAAGCAAAAGAATGAAAGTTCAATATTATAATTTGGAAATACGGATAAGTTTATCACCCAAACTTAAGTACTACTAACCTTTTCACATACATTGTATCTTTTACAGGAATGTCTTTTATGTGCTCTAGGGGATATGGGGGGCAGGGGGCAGGTTTCTAAAGTCTGTAACCATGTCAAGTCATTTTAACATTTAAAATTCAGCCATGCATCAAAACAAAATAAGTAACATGAGACAACCCTACCCTTCTCTGAGTTTCTTTCTTGATACCTACTATTTTCCAAAAAAAAAAAAAAAAAAAAAAACTTTTCAAAAAAAATTCATTTTCCAAATGACCAAGCAGATTCTGGATATTGTTATATGTTTGCAATGTTTGCATTTTACTTCACGGCTCCATATTTTCTTATTTTGCCTCACTGTAGCCAATATTTCAGTTATTTGAGTCCTATTGTTGGGCTCTGTTATACTGTGTATCAATTGTCTTACATTTTGAATCATTTATTGGAAAGGGCCTAATATTAATGCAAAGGGCAGAGTAAACTAGTATGAATAAGGTAGAAGAGGTTAGGAGATTTGGGAAGAGTCACAGTTCTTCAGAGCATGATTACCTTTACCTCTGGTAATCTCCTAAAAATAAAAGAGAAATGAAAAAGTACTTTAAAATCAGACTTGCCTTGGATTGTGGTGGAAGAAAGTTGAGAGTGATTCAGAGAAAACAAAGAGGTTGAAGGTTATGAGCAGAGAGAAAGAACACTTGAGTCTTCCTATAGATGCTTTCCTGCTCTCCTGGGAGCATCATCCTCCTTCTGCCACTATTTTTGACACGAAACAGTTCCCACTTTCCTAAACATGAGGCCTCTCCTGTGCTCTGGGGTCTGCAGTGCTTGGCTCAGGGACCACAGACCCAGACCACAAATGCACACAGAAAATGATGCATTTAAAGTTCAGACTCATTCATTTCCTTCTCATTTCTATTGATACAAGGAATATAACTGTTAAAGATAATCAGTCTCTGAGATTAATCTATTGTCAGAGTTCTGTTATCTTTGACACCCTGCAAAGGTCAGTATCTTTTCCCTTGGAAGAAATATGTCAATTTTTACCAAACCCCACACTTGATGCTTTTAAAAATCTCAGTTAGTGGGAGGTAAAAAATCAAATTCTTATAAATGTGTTTCCATTTTGACATAGTTGCAAAAATGAGCAAAAATGTTAAGATGTTATTTCATTTAGAAATCTTCTAAGAATCCCCAACCTTCAAAGACTTCCCACAAAGTTACTGGTAAATTAAGACAAAAAGAAGTTTCTGTGGACACACATTACTGGATATTAGCAATTTTGGTTGGTCATCCTGGTACTTTTACTGACATTGAATTAGTCTCCACATTGCACCAACAATAATGATACAAATCTGATACATTTATGACCCATAATCTGCCAATTGATCTATTGCAGAGGTCTTAGTAGATTTCAGATAAAGCTCCTCATGCAGGGGGGTGTGGCTCAGAGTGGCCAAGGAATTTAGTATATTCTCATCCCACTTTCCTCCTGGCTCAGAAAATGATAGGTCCTGAGATTGGATGAGTCCAATATAAGGGCACCTGGCCATCCTAAGCATCCAAAGAAGGAAAGAGATTATGGCAGGAGAGAAACCACCCCTTGTTAGTGAATTGAGAGCTACCGCAAATCTTCATGGGCCATGGAATGATATGAGGGCTTGAACTCTTTTCCTCCTGTGGCCTTGGTTTCTGTTGGGGTCCTTCTCTCATGCACCTAGACTGGATGAGGATGACCGTCTCCATGACAGTCCCCAATAAATCCCTATCCTGGTATTTATGCCCTGTGTAATTCCCTCCTACAGTGTATCAAGGCTGGTCTGTTACCAATAGAATACAACAGAACTGATGGGAAGTGACTTCTGAGACTAGGGAAAAAAAACACTGTGGTGTCTGTCGCTGCCTCTCTCTCAGATTGCTTGTTTTGGTGGGGAGGCTAGAGCAGGGAGTGTTGTGAGCAGCCCAAAGAGAGGCCTATGTGGTAAAGAACAGAGGCCAAGAGCCACGTGAGTGAGCTTTTTTGGAAGCAGATCCCTCAGCCCCAGCCAAGCCTTCAGATGACTGCAGCCCTGGCTGACACCGTGACAACAATATCATGATTGACTTTGAGCCAGAACCACCCAGCTAAGCTACTCCCTGACTCTTGACCTTTAGAATCTGTATGAGACAACAGATATTTATTGTTTTAAGCTACCAAGTTTGGGGGTAATCTGTTATGCAGCAATAAAGTACTTATATGTGGTCTTAGATTGTCCTGTGTGTTCCCACATAATGTATTGTTCTAGATCGCAATCACTCATCCATGTGTCCCACTCTCCCATTGAACAATTTATGCTTTGAGTAAAGGGATTCAGTTGACTGTTGTATCCCCAATACCTAGAGTAGTGCTTGGCATACAGTAAGGAAACGTTATTGAACAAATGAATAAAGCAAAATGAGATGGTTTCAGATAGCACCAGAAGACCTACTAGCTAAGGAACAAGTTAGCAGTGTTCACATTGGGTTATTCTCTTTGGGTGTGAAAGATTCAAAATGAAGGTTCATTCTTCTCCTGCTGCTGCAACTGGCCTCCCTACTACCCTCGCAAATTCCCCATGAGTCAACTCCTGCTTTCTTCTCATTGTCTGTAGGGCTTCCAGAAGATGTGATCTGGAATGTGGGGCATGAGCAGGGCTCAGCTGTGGTGGGTTACTCTAGATCGACTCTGGGGGAGAAGGAAGAATTCCTTCAATGCCCCAGACATAAGAGATGCAGACTGTGAAGACACTCCCCAGAGGGGAGTGCTTAGGGCATGGGATACATAATTAAACTAGACCCAGGGACAAAGCAAAAGTAGGGGTGGAGTAGGGGGCTTTTACATTTTATTTAGGAGCTTTAAAAAATGTTGTTCAGAGGAGGCTAAAAGTTCAGTTACTTCTCTAAGTGGGGTGATATCTGGATACAAACGTACCAGGAAGGGTGCCACCACTTCAGGGCTCAGCCCTGCCCACTCCAGGAGAGCCACAGTACAAACTACCCCACCTCCTTCCCTCAAAACACACCTCTTTAACTGGCACTGCCATCTCTAACTGGAAAAATATATGCGGGAGACTTTCAAAGAACCCCTGGGTGGCTCTGAACTGCTTTCCAATCATGCTCTGTGCTCTCTCCATCTGCTGGATTTGTAATGAAACTTATGAGGAGCACAAAGCCTCCAATTTCAAAGGAATAAGTCTTCAGTGGCATGGATGGCAATGGAGGACATACTTGGGGCAGCTGGAGTCTTCCCAGTGAGCTTAAAAAATGCACCATTTGGGGGCACAGTATCAGGCATATTTAAATAACTTCTACTTAATTTTTCTGCATACTCCACAATGAGGAGTCAGGGGAAGCACGCATGGTTTAGCTCATGGTCATTTGTTAAGAACCTTTTTAGAGGGAATACATAGCACTCAGTTTGTTATGTAGTCAACAGGGCCTTAAGTGTGAAACAGGACAGTTTGATTTCAGATCCCTCATTAGTTATTTCTAATTGTTTAACCACAGAGAGTTTTTCTTTTCTGAGTCTCAGGGTTTTTTGATCTGTAAAGTGAAGACACTAGTAATTACCTCCTAGCATTCACTAAAAACATGTTGGCGGAATCTGAATGGGGTTCTTAAGGCCAAAGGAAATAAAAAAGCTGCAAGTAGAATTTGGGAATGCTTGATTACATCTAAGGCCTCTAGAAAAAAAGTAAATCATAGGCTTACTACCAGCTTGGGACATGGTACAGCTATTTTTCCAAAGGTAATTTAATATCATTCCAGGATGCATAAAAACAGCATGACCTAAGACAGCCAAAATGGTCCATCCATTGACCATGTCAGGCTCAGTCTTTTTTTTCTACATTGTAAAAATAATATTAACAAAATGAAAAATATAGTGAAAAAAGCAACTAAAATAGAGACAAATAAAAACAACATGCAAATAACTTGCCCAAAATGAGTGTTCTTGTAGAAATTCTACTTGGTTCAAGGGTTTGAACGTCTCCATTTCCAGCTTTATAGATTTATCAAAGCATTCACTTATGTCTACTCAGCACTTACTATAATTATTAGTGAAAATAGCTGATGAATTTATATAGGCCCTCTCGGAAGTCTAGTGAGGCACATGCCACGTCCTATTTTGCTAATCTCTAGACATAACTCTAAAAATAAAGACACGGGCCAAGTGTGGTGGCTCGTGTCTGTAATCCCAGCACTTTGGGAGGCCAAGGCAGGCAGATTACGAGGTCAAGAGATTGAGATCACCATGGCCAACATGGTGAAACCTCATCTCTACTAAAAATACAAAAATTAGCTGGACGTGGTGCCATGCGCCTGTAGTCCTAGCTACTCGGGAGGCTGAGGCAGGAGAATCACTTGAACCTGAGAGGCAGAGGTTGCAGCCAAGATTGCACTACTGCACTCCAGCCTGGGGACAGAGCAAGACTCTGTCTCAAAAAAAAAAAAAAAAGATACAGGGAAACGTAATTGGACATAACTGGATACCAAAAGCCCGAAAGCCTTTCTCACGTTCTGTCTTTTTTTTTTTGGCAAATTTGTATAATAGTTTGTGACCATAAGTAGATGGCCTCATTTCTTGGTGTTTCAGCTTCCTCATCTGTAAAACGGAGTCCATAACAGTGCCTACCTACAGGCCAGTTAAGAGGATTAAATGAATTAGTATCTACAAAGCACTCCAAAGCGTACAGAATGTGCTCAGTAAATGACAATTTTGTTGTTACATTTATTATTCATTTTAAAGGGAAAATAGCTTTTATTTAAACGTTATAGAATATCTTAAGCATGGTCCAAAATACTTACAAGTATATAAATATGAGGTCCTTTATTGAGCCTGACACTTAGGTTATATGTTTCTTTAGAAGCCTTCTCTCAAAAAATCCTTGTACACTTCCCCACACACTGCCAGATAAGCCATATCAAATGGCCATTCTATTAATTCCTCTTGCTGACTAATAAATCACCACACATTTAACAGCTTAAAACAACACCACATATTTATTATCTCACAGTTTCTTTGGGGCAGGAGTCAGAATGCACTTCAGTTGGGTCTTTAGCTCAGGATCCCACAAGACTGCAAGCAGGTTGTCAGCAAGTCTGCATTCTCATAGGCAGGCCTGATTGGGGAAGAACCTGCTTCCAAGCTCACTCAGTTTCTTAATAGAATTTATTTCCTTGCAGCTGAACTGAGGGCCCCACTTTCTTGCTGGCTATTGATTAGAAACCGCCCTTAGCTCCTAGAGGCCACCATGGTTGCTTGCCACATGGACTTTCTCATCATGACCACTTACTTCATCAAGCCAGCAAGGAGAGTCTCTGGGGTAATTTCACTAGCAAGACAAAGTCTTGTATATGAAGCATAACACACAACACATGACTTATACCATATACTATGTTACAATGTAACATAATCACATGAATGACATCCCATCACCTTTACTATATTCTATCAACTAGAAACAAGTCACAGGTCCTGCCCACACTCAAAGACAGATGATTGCACAAAGTGTGACTAGCAGGAGGCCACCTCAGAGGCTGTCTAATGCTGTCACCAAGAGGAAAAGGCATTGTCCAATTTCCCTTTAAATTTTCCAATTCATTTTCTGTTCTAGCCCAAGAGATCTAGAAGTTTCATAATCTGTTAATTAGAGACATGAAGCTTAGGGAAGATGAAGGGAAGCAGAAAGAACTGCATTTAAGGGAAAGCCAGAAAGATAATCACTCTTTCCATACGGAATGTGGAAATGGTGATGTCGGTGTCCAAAAATAGCTCCTTAAATCCCTCAAGTCCCACCAAGATAGCTTTGGGGAAGGTAATCAAAGGAGACACCCACCTGAATTAGACAGGCCTAATTCAGCCATCTTTGGACCAAATGGTTTGAAGCCTTACAGATGGAAATTGGCCATTGAGCCATGAGCAAATCTGTCTGCCTGTGGGTTAATAGGGGAGATAACTCTAACCTCCTTTAAATACATAGAAGATTATTATTAAGACACCATCTGACTAGTCTCCATTCCTTCTGAAGAAGAACCAGGGAGAAATGGGCTTGAATTTCAGCAAGAAGAAATTTGTATAAACCTAAGAAAAAAAGTCTAACTAGCAATGGTGAGTAAGCACTGGAACAGGCTATAAAACAAAGCTATGAAGTACAGTCATGCACCACATAACAACTTTCGGGTCAATGTCAAACCACATATACCATAATGGTCCCATAGATTATAACAGAGCTGAGAAATTCCTATCAACTAATATTTACTATACTTTTTATTGTTATTTTAGAGTATACCTCCTTCTATGTATTTTTAAAAAGTTAATTGTAAAAGCCAGGTCCTTCAGGAGGTATTCCAGAAAAAGGCATTGTTAACATAGGAGGTGACAGCTCCGTGTGTGTTACTGACCCTGAAGACCTTCCAGTGAGACAAAAGGCGGAGGTGAAAGAGAGTAATAGTGATGATCCTGACCCTGTGTAAGCCCAGGCTAATGTGTGTGTTTGTGTCCTAGTTTTTAACAAAAAAAATTACAAATAAAAGAAAAAAACTAAAATAGAAAAAAGCTTACAGAATAATAATATAAAGAAAAAAACTTTTTACAGCTGTACAATGTGTGTTTTAAGCTGCATTATTACTAAACAGTTAACAAGTTAAAAAATAAAGTTTACAGGGTAAAAAAGTTACAAGTAAGCTAAGATTAATTTATTATTGAAGAAAGAAAATATTTTAATATAAATGTAGTGTGGCCAAGTGCACAGTCTTTATAAAGCCTATAGTAGTGTATAGTGCCTTCACATTCACTCACCCCTCACTCACTGACTCACCCAGGGCAACTTCCAGTCGTGCAAGCTCCATTCATGAGAAGAGCCCTATACAGGTATACTATTTAAAAAATTTTTTTTTTCTTTTTTGAGACAGAGTCTCGCCCTGTTGCCCAGGCTGGAGTGCCATGGCATGATCTCAGCTCACTGCAACCTCCGCCTCTCGGGTTCAAGCGATTCACCTGTCTCAGCCTCCCAAGTACTTGGGATTACAGGTGTGTGTCACCATGCCTGGCTAATTTTTTTGTTTCTTTAGTAGAGACAGGGTTTCACCATGTTGGCCAGGCTGGTCTCGAACTCCTGACCTCATGATCTTCCTGTCTTAGCCTCCCAGAGTGCTGGGATTACAGGCGTGAGCCACTGCACTTGGCCTTAAATCTTTTATACTGTATTTTTTACTGTACCTTTTCTGTGTCTAGAGATGCTTAGGTACACAAATACCATTGTGTTACAATTGCTTACAGTATTCAGTACGGTAACATGCTGTACAGGTTTGCTGCCTAGTAGCAACAGGCTATCCCACAACGCCTAGGTGTATAGCAGGCTACACCATCTGGGTTTGTGTAAGCACACTATATGATGTTCACACGATAATGAAATTGCCTAATGATGCATTTCTCAGAACGTATTCATCGTGACTGTATCGGTCCCCTGAGATTTTAAAAAATAAGCTAGACACCTACCAAGATGACGGTTCAAATGCGGTGAAGTAGTTGGGCTGGAAGACCTTCCCCTATGCTCAGCACATGGTAACACCTCAAAAACAAACATTTATTAAAGATACTGACGTTTCTTTGCTGTTGTTGATGACTAACCAGATAGAAGTATTTTAAACTGAGATCCTTAGACTACCTCTGTCAAAATCATCTGGGGTATTATTTAAAATGCAAGTTCTTAGGTGTAGTTCTGGGTGTCATAAATTAAAATCTCTTGAGGTAGGGCCTAGGAACAGTTTTTTTAAACAAGCACCCCAGGAAGTGTTTATGTACTCATTAAAGTCTGAGGACCACTGTAAATGAAATATAATCTATATCAGAACTTCGATTTCTTTATTCACATCTTCTCATCCCTGCACCACCACCCTCAACCCTACATTTCCAAGAAATAAATATTGCTTCCTCCTTTGAGCAGCCAAAAAAGCATCTCACAACCCCCTGGCTTTCAGGCCTAAATACAGTTCAGCAACCAAACTATATGAACATCCACAATGGCTCCCACCATGCTGTTTCCCCAGGGAAA
Organism: Trachypithecus francoisi; assembly: GCF_009764315.1. Taxonomy (NCBI): domain Eukaryota; kingdom Metazoa; phylum Chordata; class Mammalia; order Primates; family Cercopithecidae; genus Trachypithecus; species Trachypithecus francoisi. The sequence goes on from NW_022681461.1 coordinate 44,317,044, forward strand.
TTACATAATAGGTTTCTGGCACATACCACTGTTACTAGAATTACAAATGAACCCCCACCCCCATCTCTCCAGGAGTCTCCTGTGTTGAGTAAAACCACAACAATATATCTGCTGCTTAGAGCTGGGGTGAAAACAGTAGGGGTATGCTTGGAGAAGTGTGTGTGGTTTGCTGCATAGAAACTCAGTGCACCATCCTACCAGCTGCAGAGTCTGCGTGTCAGCCCTGTGTCTCTACATACTGGACTTGAATTTTTGCAAGACCCTATTAGGGTCCCCAGGAGAGCTCTCATATGAAGTCCAAGAAATCTGAGGAAAACGTGGAGCTTACATGATGGACTAATTTCATTTCAATAAAATTCCCATATTACATTCAATGTGCCTGGCTTTATTAAGTTTTGTCATAAACGCTGGGAACACTTCCAAATTTAGGCTTGCACAATTATTTTTATTGGTGCGTTAACTAAAAATGGTATATGCATAAGTCAGAGTGTACATTTGACTTCATCTGGGGAGCTAAAATGAGCTTTAGGTTGATTTATAGACATTTTACTCCAGTAAATGAGATACAGGAAATAGGGGTTAGAGTTTCTGATCACAGCATTTCTAAATCCATCCCGGTTCCATCCACAGCTCTGCCATGTATCTAATGAATTTAAATTCCAAATGTCTATCGGCAACCCACAAAGTCAACCAAACAAAGAGGTTGGCTTATTTTCAGACCCAGAGCCATCCAAACTGGGCAAAAAAATAGAGGTTTGTTGCACTAAAGTGGGACTGGGGAGCTCTCGGTGCTTTGAAAGGTTTTAATTGCTATGGAAAAAATCCTTTCAAAGATTTTTTTCCCTCAACATGGGCCCCTTGGAAACTTTTCATAGGGGAACTGTAAAATATTTATACAGCTAGCAGCACTGTTAAAAAAAAAAAAAAAAGCAAGCAAGAAAGAAGCATAGCACTGAATGAAAAGCAGACTTGAAGTGAGCCTTGCAGATTCAGGGGACCAGGGAGGGGAGGTTACTGTGATTCCAACCCCTGGAAACAGGATTAATCCCTACCAACCATGCCCACAGACAGGGCTCGCTTCACGGGCATGTGACCTGGCACTTAGAAGGGTCCTGCATTTAGTTGAATGCTCCACTGTTGTCACTTTGAAATTTTTGATTTTTGAACAAGAGACCCCATGTTTTAATTTTGCAATGAGCCCTGCATGTTATGTAGCTGGTCTAGCTCACAGAACTTCCGCAGGATCACTGTCTTCAGACATTTCAGTATGGTCCTCCCACCCCTTCCTCCCTGTTGGCTTTTCTTTTGCTTTCTTTTTCTGGAGGTATCCACAACACCGACCCTTCGACAGTCCTCAGTGGCATCTGCTCCACTTCCCATCGGTATGTCTGGCTGGCATACACACTGCCCACGCAGCTTTGTCACCCCAGGACATATGATGCTAATAATCCATATTCAAAACCCTAGAAAACATGAACCTGAGCTTGCGAATAGACCAAAAAGTATAGAATTTTGTAGTTTAAAGGAACTGCAGCATTCTTGTTTTATAGAGTAAATTAGTACTGGAGAGAGGAAGGAAATTTCCCAAGGCTACTTCATTTATTAATATCAGGTTGGGGACAGGATCTGATATACATGCTGCTAGCTCACTCTGCAGGCTCCATAAAAAGGGGTTAACATGAGCAATTATAGTCCCCAAACTGTCCCCAAACTCATGTGAACTCTGGCTGCAGTCTTTTCTCAACACTTCAATCAACAATGACATTATTAAAGAGCCGGGCATGCTGGCACATGCCTGCATTCCTAGCACTTTGGGAGGCCGAGAAGGGCAGATCGGTTGAGATCAGGAGTTTGAGACCAGCCTGGCCAATATGGCGAAACCTCATCTCTACTAAAAATACAAAAATTAATGGGCTTGGTGGCATGTGCTTGTAATCCCAGCTTCTTAGGAGGCTGACATGGGAGGATCACTTGAATCCAGGAGGTGGAAGTTGCAGTGAGCCAAGATCATACTACTGCACTCCAGCCTGGGCAACAGAGCGAGACTCCGTCTCAAAAAAAAAAAAAAAAAAGATGCTATTAAAGAAAGGTTGGGAAGTTAATCAGTTAATCATTTTTTCCACATCGGCCCCCCAAATATTTTCATTCCTCCCACTCCTTATCTTTTACTGATGAAGATACTTGGTAGTAAAATCAACAGATGTAAATTGCATAGCCTCTTCATGGCTCTAGCCTACCACTGATGCTGTCAACCTGGTAACCCTGTAGAAAGGAAGAGAAAAATCCAAGGGCCCAGAAAACCCACAAAGTGGATAATTAACACCAGAGAAATCAAGATTTGGCTACTTCATCATAGCTAAAGTACTAAGGGGCAGGATGAGACACTGTCCCGAAACTTCCTACCAGGGGAAATGGGTTGCAGAATTACCACTATCTCGTCAATCAGGAGGGACCCTCTTGTCTCAAGGCTGACTTAATTGCCATAATTCAATTAACATGCTTCCACTAATTATATAAGCTTTTAGATGGCACTTCAACAGTAGCACCACTGAGAGTAAGCCATTTTTTTTTCATTTTTAAACTTAGTCTTAGTTAATTATAAGTAAATTGCATTGGTTTCTTTCTCACATCCTGCCTTCAACTATTTTGCTACAAAATAATATCACATGATTTAAGAGCTCCGGGTCTTTGGCAAAAAAATAATTATAATAAGGCATGTATACCATGTGCAAAACTGTAGCATTTAGAGACAGGCCCCTTCTTCCCTTGCTTCTTTCCTGTTTTTCTTCCTTCATTTCTTTCTAGATGCCAATTCTTATGAAATATTAAATGAGATAAATTACAATCACATTAATTGAAATGAACATGTATTTTCTAAATTCTCAGACCTAGAACAATGTCTGGCTCAATACAGATTTGTTAAATAATTATCAATATTAATTACTGGATGAGATACTTTGGGGCATGGTAGAGAAAGGCTGAGGAGGGCTAGAAGCCCTAAGATCTAAAATAACAGAGTGTATATGTTCTTTCATGAGATAAGATGTAAAAGCAGGAACACAACAAATCACTCAAAAACTACCCGGAATTGAAGATACTGAAGAGGAATGCAGAGCATACATCATGAAAATGGTAAATCAGATTAACTCTTCCATTGAGAAAGATAAGAAGATGGGTTTTCAATGTCAGTTATCTTATCTACATACAAATGAAAGTTGACAAATGTAAATTACCTGCTACAAACCAATGGACAGTGGATCCATCACAGTTGGATAGATTTCAACAAAGCAAAGGATGCCACACTAGAATTGACCCAGTGCTAATTTGCATACAGCAAAGATTCATTTTGATACACCTTTATAGAGTTCATTTTAAATGAAAGTGCAAATTCTTTGTACCAAGGCATACCCAATTCTTCTATATTTTCATGATTTATGATTGAGCAGAAATCTACAGGTATGTCAGACATTTTAATAGATATTCAGGACTCCAAAGATAACTCATGAGAGAAGAATTAGAGTTGCTGTGTTTTTTCTTTGAGGGCTATTTTTCTCACTTTTTTACCTAGCACTTCATTTTACTAAGACCAAAAGTTTCTCTTATGCATTTTGATGAGGCCACAGGAAGTATGAAAAGTACAGAAAAAGTAATTATATTCCACTAATATAATCATATAAACAGGCTAGCATTAGCTCAGTTAGTGAGAAAAAGACATTTTAAAATGGAAGCAGCCACCATGCTATGCAGGGTTACCATGACAAAGGAGAGTTTGACCCAGGAAGATGAGACTAACAACTCCCCATCTTCAGGTCTCAGACTGTCAGATCCTTATGGAAACTTCTTGCCTTTTCCCCAGACATTAGGCCTCTGGTTATTGGCTACCTTTACTTATAGAACACTGATCACTTGAAATTCATTAATTATTAGCAGTCCATGAATGCTTGTTCTTCCCAAAAAGGCCTGAATGCCCCCGGAATCCATGTTAGCTCACCATGATGTTTCTGGCCTGGTGCTTCTGTGCCTGCTATAAGTATTCTTATGGAGTCAGGAAAAGAAAGTAAGGCTCCTTTCTCATTCTGCCAAAGCCCCCGTATTAGTTGGAAGACTTTCAATTGCACGTGATAAGCATCTAGCTTAAATTACTTTAAGAAGGCAATAAGGCTTGAAGGCCAGCACACTTATAAAACCTAGCCTTGAAAAGGCCGGTCTTGAGACTATATCCTCTCACTTTCCACTCAAGACATTCCAAGGAAGGATTCAGATTGGCTCAGCATAGGTCATATGTCCACACCTTGGACTAATCTCTTCGGCTAGAAGAATATGGTACAAAATCCGCCCAACCAGAATCCAGTGACCGCTTCTGCGATTGAGGAAGGTGCAGAGTGCTGCGTCCCCAGCCCTGCCAGCCACAGATAGCCTTGTGTTGTGGGAGAAGTTGAAAGTAGCAAAAAGGGTCGGGGGGTGTTGGGCACATAAAACAAAGATGCACATGGAGGCTCCCAGCCTCCATCTAGAGGAAGATGAAATGTTTCTACAGTTCTGGATTTTCAACAACAACAGCCTTGATATGGGCTGCTTTTATTTTATTTCATTTTTTAAGAGCTTTATGGATTTATGACAGTTCAAATGATCATTTCTATCTCTATTAGACCCTTTTGTAAAAAAAAAAAAGTATGCCCACATGCCAGTAGAAATATTTAACAATTTAATTAAGAGTGCTACCATTAGTTACTTTTGATTGACTTGGAAAATAATACAGACATCATGTTTTATTTTGAGGAAAAGTATGAGAGTAGTAATCAGATCAGGGGCAAAAAGTATGTATCTACTTCATTCTCAAGGATAGTTTATTGCTCCTATCCATAGGAGCATGGAGTGACCAGTAATATCTGGTTCTTCTGGGACCCCAGAACTCCCCGCTGTTTTCCTGTGTGCTCAGATGTTTTCTCGTGCTAAAGCTATAAATGTAAATCAAGCCCTCTTACACAGAGATGTGAACAAGAGGACTGATTTTTTTTCTTTGCGAGTTATACTTCAGCCCACATGTGGCTGCACATGAAATATCAATTTTTTCCTCTTTTTTACTTTGCGTGACATCGGGCCTCTTCTCTATTTACACAGGACAGAAGAAAAGTTCGAGGAGGTAAAAGGGTCACTGGGCCCATTATCCTGGCCGTCTATAGTTTTCTCCTGCCATTTCCTCTCATCCATCATTGTCCTCCCTAAAAACTCATCTATGCTCCTTGAGTTTTGATTATTTTTCCTTAGGTAATGCTCCTTTTAGGGAACTTACTTGAAGATCATTATATTCTCTGCTAAGTAGTTTGGCCAGAACTTTCCTGTTGATCCCAGTTTTCTGTCTACTCAGATTCTGTTTCCCTTGTTCCTGCCATGCAGGGAATATTTGCATTCTTTCTGATGGTGGGGAACTGTGCAGTAATCTTACACCATATGTATTTTTATATTGAAAGTCATGAGATCTTTATTTTGCATTCCTTAACTGTGACCCATCATCCATTTCCCATCCTTCCCAAGGGCAACCCGGGTCGGCATGCATCTCCACCAGAGAATTCCCAGAGACGCCGGGAATTTGGTCCTTTTATCTCTCGCTTTTTTGGCAAGGGGTGGGGGCTGGGTATGCTTGCTTGTTTACATTGAGAGAAGCACTTTTAAGTTCTAGTCCCTCCAACTGTCTAACCCCCACGTACTCTATGCTCATAACACCGATGCCGTGATAGTTTAAGTTAAAAAATAAACACGAGCCCAAGGGAGTAAAGAAGGGGCCTAGATGGGAAACAAATCAGATATTGAAACACTTGTGCCTCAGCCACTCGTCCTTGCTCCCTTACAGAAGAAATGTAGTGATGGATGATTCTGGGGACAAAGGATTTTCAGCCTTTTCCATTGCAGTGTTCTGCAGAACACGGTTTCTAGGAGATGGGAAAAACGTGTTCGACGGTCAAATGAGTTTTGCGAACAGCACATCGGAATTCACGGAACATATTAGCATAGTAAAGGCTCTGACGATTTCACATTAAATGAATCTGTTTACCTTTGTTTACCTCAGCATTCCCTAAACTTATTTGAGCTTGAAACATTTGCCACAGTTTACCCAGGGGCAACCTGCAGAACGACATTCCTTGGACTACCCAATTAGAAGACAAAGAAATACGATTTTATTATCTTAAAAGTGACACACTCTTTGCAGATATTAAGGACATGAGTTTAATTTCCTTCCTCAGTTATTGTTCACTGCGTGCTCTCAGAGGCTGGAGCCATGGGTCTTATTGACTCAGAGGCAGAGCTCTGCAGGCAGGTTCTTGACATTTTGAGCAAGACAATAGGCAGGCGAAATAGGCTCTACGGAGAGGGAAAGGATTTTTAAAACTTTCTTTAGCTCCTGTTTGACATATCTGGGGATAAGTCTGGTGGACTGGACAGAATTTTACATGAGGGACATCTAGGCAGGAAGAGGAAGTGGGAAGGAAAGCCCATTTCTTCTAGTGCTGGCAACATTAGGAGGATAATTATGGCAAGAAAGGGTGGAAAGTGAATTGATCAGCTCTGTTCCAATTTCCCCTCCTGGGCCTTTGGTTTTGAGAGGAGGAAGGAGTAGTGAGTAAATACAGAAGTACTCCAGTGCCCGGTTCCTACAGGAGGCCTTGGGTTTAGCCGCTGGCATGGACAGGGAAAATAAGTGTTTGGAATTTCATTTGACTGCTCAGCTCTAGGTTTCTCTATGGTGTGGCTGACACCCACGCATTCCACAGCATTCAAGGGCAGATGAATTGTCAGCGAGCCTTGCTTGGGGCCACACAGGTCTAGTGGTACTGCTCTACAGTGATTCTTAGTGTCACAGAGAACTAGGATGAGGAGCTGACTCAGCCAGGAAGGGCCACTAGACCCTGATCAAGATGAGAGAAGCTGGCATACAAGGTCTGCCAGCCCTGCCTTTAGTATTTGTACCAGCAGGAAATCGAGGGCAAAACAGGGGCACTGTGTGGTCTCTGACCCCTCACTCCACCCTCTACAAGATCATGTGAGCCCCGCTGCTTGCCCAGCTGTGCACTGGATGCCCTGTTGTAGAGATCTGGGGAAAAGCGGCAGAAATGATTGAGGCATATATAAGGAAACATATATAAGAAACTATATTTTCTCTGCATATATGAATTTTAATGTGATTGAAATTTCAGCATTGCTACTTTTTTTTTTTTTTTTTTTTTTTTGGTACTCAGTGAAGTTTAGATGGGACCACTTAATCTCCAGGCATTTGTTTTCCCTCAAACGGCAGGATTGCAACAGCAAACCCAAAAGTGTGCTACTACCACACTATTGTGTGGTACTGTGATTATTGGTTGATTGGACCATGGGCTACTTCACTACAGAGGCCTAGTTTCATTCATCTTTCTCCCAACACATAGAGTAGCACCTTAATATAATGTGCATTCAATAAATGATAGTTGAAATGAATAAAATATGCTTAGGCTCTGCATCTTAGTAGATGCTCTAGGGAGAAGCTCATCTACAGATTCTTTTTGACTAAAGGAAGAAAAATGAGTCTTCCTTGGTGAGTTTGATGACAGCTACCTTTCTTCATAGGCCTATGTCCTTTCTTCTTTTCCTTACCTCCTCTATCTCTATTCAATTACTTTCTTTGTACTCCGCCTGTTTTGGAAATGCGTTGGAGACGGAGGTAGCTGGCAGAATGAAGGAGTGGTCTCGCTGTTGACTTTTCCCAAATCCTCCTAAACTGTCACTCAAGAAGATTCTTACATTTCTATGGCAATTCTTGGCTTAAAGAAAAAATCAGAGCCCTCTGTTTATAGTGTGATAATCTTACTAATCACTCCATGATTTTCCCTGTCTTTATCCTGCACTCTATGCCTTTCCACCATTATGAGCTCTACAGGCCAGATGCAGGTGGCATGCCTTTGTAGTTTTTATACTCTCCTCTGTGTTCCCATGAGGCTTTTCTTATACCTTTATGACGACACATTTTGTTGGATTATAAGTGAACTGAGTTGCATATCTATTTTCTCCTATAGACTGCAAGCTCTTTGAGAACTTTTGCTTTCATTGTTGCCTCTTCATGTTTTATGGTGCTTCATACAATGTGCACATGCAATATATGTTTGCTAAGTGATCAAACTGGGTATCTTATGATTCTTTAAAAGCAGAAAAAAGGAAAACCTTACTTTCCCAATGTTTGTGAGTCTTTATATTTTTCTGTCCCAACGAGCTCATCAAGCCCATCAAACTTCTGTCCTTCCTCCAACCATTCCTCTAGCTGAAGACATGTCAGAGTACTTCCAGGAACACCCAGGAGGACATTCAGAAATAAGTCCATTTGAATCCTTCTTCTCTGACAGCTTTGATATGTGCTCCTCCCATATCACATCGCTCAGGAACAGTCCTACTTCCCTGCCTGGGGAAGATCTTACAGCTCCTAGAGATGCAAAGCTCTCAAATTGCAAAATGGTGCTGAGTTCCCTTCAGCTCTCACTGCACTGGAATCATACTGAGATCCAGCAGAAATGTGAAGAAGACTCCCTCTTTTCTGCTTGTGTCCTTCCCACAGAAGCCAGAAGAGATGTGTGTTTTGGTAGCTGTCTCTGGAAAGGGGCTACTCCATGGCCCCTTTCAGGTCTCAGTGCCAAAAAGAAGTGTTCTCTAGATTCCCAACTAGGGGTTAAATGCCTATGTGTACTCTTATCATACTTGTAGCTTTCTTTTTCTCATAATCTTATCATGATGGCTTGCAAGTGCCAAATGACTTAACAGTTTCTTCCATTAGCCTGACAGCTCTATGGAGGCAAAGATAATATATTGTTCATTCTTACATTCTCTTTACTCATCTTTATGTGTGGCATACAATAAAGGTAATAATAGTAATAATAATAATACTCATAGTGAATATTTGTATTGTACTTTCTCTGAACCAGATACTCTTCTAAGTGCTTTGCCTATATTAGCTCATTCCATCCACATGACAACACTTTAGGCAGATACTATTATTATCTACATTTTACATGAGGATAAACTGAGGTACAGAGGGGCCAAGTAACTTTCCTAAAGTCATCCAGCAGATAATTGGTGGAGCTTAAATTTAAACAGAGGAATCAGGCACCAGAGTTCATGTGCTCAATCACTGGACTACACTCCACTATGTTACACTACACAACTTGATACATTGTTACTCCGGATAAGGAGCTCATTCTTGGAAGCAGACATAGACTGGGCTGAGGGAACTCCTAGCGCAGGGAGTAGAGAGCTTATGTTTATGGATGGTACCAGGGAGTGTGAACAGGATGCAGGAGTGGAGAAGTCTGATAGAAGAGTGACTGGGTGGAGAACCCAGAGGAGAGTCAGTGGCACACTTAGCAGCTGGTATAAGTAGGACATTTGAAGGAGACAGAGAAATGCCTAAAGGGGATTTTTGGCTAATTTTCTTTGTGGGGCAGTCTCTAAAATTCCCCCTGCTACTTCTTCTAGCAAAGGTATAGATCTGCATTATTCTTTAATTCAGCCTTTTTTTTTTTTTTTTTTTGGCAGGATCTCACTCTGTCACTCAGTCAGAGTGCAGTGGTGTGATCATGGCTCATTGCAGCCTCAACCTCCCCAGACTCAGGTGAGCCTCCCACATCAGCTTCCTGAGTAGCTGGGACTACAGGCATATGCTACCTTACCTCGCTAATTTTTATATTTTTTGGAGAGATAGGGTTTTGCCATGTTGCCCAAGTTGGCCTCAAATTCCTGGGCTCAAGTAATCCTCCCACTTCAGCCTCCCAAAGTGCTGGGATTACAGATATGAGCCACCTTGCCTGGCCTAGCTTTTTCTTTAATGAAAACATATTGTTAAGACTAGGCTAAGTGGAGTTCCAGAATTTGAATCCATTTTATAAGCAAATAGTGAGGTGTGTGAGTTGAATGCTACAGCCTCAACTCTCTTTGAATCTCCTGGGGGAAGAACAAGGAGAAATGGCTCAGGCCAGAGCCTGAAGCTAGCTGTATCTAGGATTTCTGATCAAGTTCCCTTATGTTTTGGAGATTGGGGATACGTGCATCCAAGAAACTGCAAAAGAGAAAGAGGGAAGGAAAGGTTGAGATGGTGCAGAAATAAGAACAAGGGAAAGTGAGAGAGGATGTAGAAAAACCTGCTTCTTTGATTTGTATGGTGTGATTTCTGAAATTGCTCCAGCCTCTACAGGATTTATGTGGCTTCATTAATCACACTTTCTTTTGAAATGGAATTTTCTGCCTCAAAGCCTTTGAACGCTGACATTCAAATACAATATATTCTTTTAAAATCACCTCTGGATAAAGGCAACACTGTTGAGGTAATTCCCCCAGATTGTAGGTGGAGTCTGTTTGGTTCTCTGATCTTGATAATATGCTGAAAATAGGACCTCCTTTCAGAGAACAGAGAGGTCCTGTAAGATTAGGGTCCTGGATGCTGACACCCTGGGCCAGGAATCCGTGGAGGAAAAAAAAGAAAGAAAAAGCCCCTGGTCTTTGATGAACGACAAAAAGCAGCGCCATCTAGTGGCAATTTCACTTATCCTGGCGTATCTTGACCGGGACCTCCCTGCCTGGCTCTTTGCTTATTATCAGAGGGACCGGAACACACAAGTTCACCCTTCTAGTGGCTGCATGACCTGCAATCAAATGACAGAGCTTAGGTGAAGACATGCGCGTCTTACAGCTGCTGCCAGTCACAGTGGCTCAACCCAAGGCATGTTTATTTTTGGTTGACTTTGGTATGCTGGGAAGTCGGTACAAACAACAGAGCAAAGATTACGGCTCTGGGAAGGATAGGAAGGGAAGGGGAGTACTGGTCATCAGGATTCACACCAGATACACGTCCCCTTACCTAATCCACATAATCCCCCTAGTTTGCTAAGAAACCAAAGCACAAAGAGGTCAAGTCCAAGGTCAAGGAGTCAAGAGTGGCAGAGGCAGGATCTGAATCCAGGTCTCTTTAGAAAAACATTCTCTCAGATTTAGCTTTTGCCAGAATTTTCCTCCCTGGAAGACCCACATTTCCAGGCCTTGCCACAGATCTTCAGCCTTTAAGGGTGATGTTATTAGATAAGTGATAACACCTTAGACCAGTTAGGAGCACCGGCAGAATTGTCAATGTCTCATGCTTCCTATGGCTGAGCTACAGAGGGAAGAAATAGTCCCTTCATCATCCCTCAATGCTCAGATCCTGTGGGTGAAACTACAGCAGCTGTTGGTGGGTAAGCACTTTCTTTTCGCAAAGCCACCACCAGCTGACACTCCCGGGTCCACTGCTGCTCCAGGGTCCCGCACCTTAGGAGCGCCCCCTCCCCACCACTGCTACCATGGGGCTTGCAGCAACAACCTCTCTGGCCAGCAGTACTCCCTGAAAGTGAATTCCATCCATTCAGATTCTGATGTAATAAATCATTTTCTATGCATTGGCATATTTTTATTGGAAAAAACCACTTAACATTCTTCATAATTTGGAATAGATGTTGGTTTTTAAATAAGAAAGTATTCATTGTATGACTAATTTACTTTGAATTCAATTTATGACTTAATCAGAAAAATAAATGTTAATTTCTTTTATTTATGAACGCTCACTAAAATGTAGGTATAGAAAATATTGTAATATAAGCCCTCTCCAATTCAATAGGTTAATGGTGGAGATTAAGAAGATAGCTCTGACCCACTATACTGCAGGGAGCAAGCAAGCAAGAGGCATTTAGGTAAAGTCATAAGCTTATGGTAATAAAGCAAGCATATGTAGTTCTGAATTTTTAATTCAGGTACTCAATTACAGTTACATTGGTAAAAATTTTTTTTGCTTGAACAAACTCTAGTAGATAACTGACTGCTGCTACCAACATGAGGGACAGAAAATAACAGATTACACAGCGAATTAAGACTTCCTCTTGCCATGGTAGTTGACTCCTAGGAAGAAAAGAAAAAAGGCTTTCCTGACTTTTCAATGAGCAAATGATGTTATAATTTGAATAAACAGATCCAGGGTATGACAATGTAACTGGTGAAAAGTACAGTTGTCCAAGTCATGTGATCAAAATCAGGATTCTGTCCTTTTTCGAAAGTTTCCTCATTAATGTTAAAAACTTGTGAAGGAATCTAGTTTGAGAATGACTTGCCTTTTCCCTGAAATGCTTTTATTTATTTATTTACTTATTTATTTGACACACAACCTTATCCTGTCACCCAGGCTGGAGTGCAGTAGCACGATCTCAGCTTACTGCAACCTCTGCCTCCCAGGTTCAAGTGAGTCTCATGCCTCAGCCTCCCAAGTAGCTAGGATGACAGGCAACCGCCATCTTGCCTAGTTAATTTTTGTATTTTTTGTAGAGATGGGGTTTTGTCATTTTGACCAGGCTGGTCTTGAACTCATGACCTCAAGTGATCCACCCACCTTGGCCTCCCAAAGTGCTGGGATTACAAGTGTGAACCACCATGTCCAGCCCTGAAATGCTTTATGATTGACATTTTGGAGAGATAGTTTTTGTAAGATTATATCATAGTCTCCCTGATTTTTCATGAGCAGGTATTGGGTTTGGTATAAAATGTAGACAATCTGGGCATGGAAATAATGGGGCCTTTGAGATATTTATCAAATGATTCTACAAAATTTAAAAGCAGATAATTTCTCAATGTAATGCAAAATTAGACTTTTCTCTCATAACTTGGGCTTTAACATTTCTGAAAACTAACTCAATGTTGTGTTGGTTTTAGAGTAAAAACACATTTTAACAACAGCAAGGAGGAAACCCAATGTCAGTAAACTCTTTGTTGATGAAAACAACCATTGGTTATTATGACACTCAGTCACAATAACCTAATGAAGAGTGAACCAGGACAGAAACTTGGACATGGATCTGGTCACTCAGTAGATGCTGACTCTTCTTCTACTCCTGAGTTGTCATCTACTTGATTTACATTTTTTTTTTTAAACTTCTGAAATCAACGGTAAAGAGTCCTTTTCCTAATGGAAAACTCACTCTACAGAGTCTGTCAATGGAGGCTGGATGGTGGGTGAGGCAGCCTTAAAATAGTAAGAATAAATATGACTTGTTGCATGCCTGCTAGGCACCAGTGTTGCATTTCTACTATGTGCTCCTGTATTAAGTGGCTTTTGTTTGTTTGTATATTATTCTTTTAATTCTCAAGGTACTATCTCCCTTCTCTCCGCTCCCCCCCGCTTTTTTTTTTAAACTGTGACAGCTTAGATAACTTGCCCAAATTCAAGTTGATTTATTTGGTAGAGTCAGGAAGATTTTGTGCTCTTTACTAGCTGAGTTGGGAGCACTGTCATCCAGGGGAAAAGGCCTCTCTTGGTGAGACAGAGAAGAGAAAGCAGGAAGTACTCCCCTGGTCGAGGCAGTTGCCCTGTGTCCCTGTGCTCAAAAAGTTGAGTCTAGACTAATTGTCATATTCTGACCTCCCCTCTCCCACTGCTTTTCTCTCTCACAAGGCAGTAAACATGTTAGTTTGGCAACTGAACTCATGGGTTGGTGGAAGTAGACAGCCACCAAATGGTGTGCTTAAGTAGTACAGTGGGAAAAGCTTCTGAGGGAGACAATTGAGATGTCTCTAGGGCTAGCAATGCTCTCACTATGAGACTGGCCTCAAGACAAGGGAGGGTAGGAGTTCTCTTGTATGCTACATATATCTATCCCCATGTACACAGCTGATTGGTCCAGTGAAGGACACCTGACCAAAGGTAAGCCATTAAGATCCTTCCCTAGTATTTTTTGGCCAGTAACTAAGGGAATCTCCTGCTGGAGGCAATGCTTCAGATACAAAAGGTAGGAGTTGCTGCCGGCTGCCATGTTTCTTGCCATGTAGAAGTCAGTTTCAGAGAATAAAGGCAACATTCAGAAAGAAATATGGGGTGAGATGGAGAGAGTTGGTTCTGGCCATCTTTTATTCCCTAGTTCCAATTGTTTCTTAAGCCCCTGCTGCACCCATTCCTGGGTACATGATTCTTTCTAAATCAGTACATGTTGTTGTTTCTTTAGCTTGTAACCATTGGATTCTGACCAACACAATCTCCTTCTTCAAATGAGAAATTCATTGTACTTTCAGCCTCTTAATAAAATACAAATAACCATAGATGGGCTTATTCTGTTTTAATGTAAGAACAATTGCAATTCAGCTGTCTTCTTGAAACAGTATAGTACCAGGCAGCTGAGGACTTGCAGACTTGAGGCAAAGCCTAGGTTAAACTCTTTGGAGAAGGGAAAGCAGAATTTGTGGGGAATAAGGGGTGAGGGGTGAGGACTGGGGAATTTGCCATATTTAGGAAGAGGAGACCTCAGAGAAGAAAATGGTCTTGAAAGTGAGTATTGAAAGAGGAAATAAGCACATTTTACTTACATCATAATACTATGAGGCCAATATTTTTGGGTCCATAATCAGAGACTGATCTTTTTTTGGAAAGGGAGAAGAGATATTTATTGCAGTTTTTCTAGAATATTACTTCTAAGAATTTGCTGGCTCTGAAAGAACTTGATAGATTCTGTTTCTAGTCTCTGCACATATTTTTATTTGAAAATATTTTTAGTATTACATAAATAACAAATATGAATTTTTGCTAGGCTATCTGTGAGACAGGGGTTGGGGCATTGAAAAACACCTTCTAGTGACCCCTTATTTAAAACATAGTGCGGTATAATTTTAGAGCAGTAAAACCTTATTATAACACACTTACAGTTGACATTTTCAGGCTGTATTGTCCATGTTTTTAAGTCCTGGAGAAAGGCCCATTAAAGCTGTGTTTCTCACATTAATTCAACTTTTAACCACTTACAATACAAACCCCAGTCTTTTGGAAAATGTCATTAAAATTTTTTTGCCATATATGGACATTATTTATTGTTTGAGCCCCATTGTCTACTTATAATATGCCCTTTATCAGACCCAAATGCCCACTTCAGAGATTTTCGTTTTGAGCAACAACTGGCTTCTTACATTATCCAATGATGCAGGAAAGTTAAATTACAGCCAGTTCATATCATAGAAACAAAATGTTTCCTGCAATTACTGATAAGGGACAGTTCATTTTCTCTCTGTCATCCTGAAAAAACCCTCCTAACAACAATTCATGCCTGGTTAAACAGGATTTCCACATCTACTGCTGACATCTTTCCAAATAATTCAGGGTTGTTATTACTGTATAGCCCTGGCAAGGCTCAAAAGCAAGCAGACTTGACGAGTCTGCTCAAAGCAGAGCTTAAGTAGTTGTAATTAATAATAATTACATGCCCACTACACTCCAGTTTTATCATATTACCCGTCGATGCAAATAAAAAACCCCACACGCAACACACTTGCAACAGGATTAGTCACTCTGCATATGCCATCTCCCTAAAGTTGAAAATATTCATAATGATTTCTGTTTTATTGATTTTCATGATTGCACGTCTGGTTGCAAATGTTGTTTAGATGCAATACAGCTTGGGATCAGTCTTATTCTCTTCCAAAAACCTTCTCCCCTCCTGCCGTGACTCGGATTCGAACCGAGGTTGCTGCGGCCACAACGCAGAGTACTAACCACTATACGATCACGGCAAGCTACCGAAGAGCTGAGCACTCAGCTTTCTCTGAGAGCTATTGCAATATTAAAATTTGTGGAAACACTGCCATCTATTGTCTAAATATGTACACTTTCTTAATATTGGGAAGGAGAAGCTGTGTTCCCATGATTTCTAATTATTTAGAGGAACAATAACAAATTCCTTGAAAATAAAACTAACGTTGTCTTCTTGGCTGGGAAAATTGTAATAGGAGAGGATTCACTGGGTTTGCTGTCCAGGAAATGATGATGAAGGTAACAAGACTAAGAGATACCAGTCTGTTGACTCACACTTCCTATGTTTAATCAATAATGGATATGGATTTCCCACCCCAACTACCACCAAATAATGTTGCATTGAATAACGTATGAGCCTCTTTTGTGCATTTTTTCACCACTAGCCTTATTTCCATTTGCTTAGGCAGCACAACAATAAAAAATACAGCAAGAACAAAATGGCCTGAGGACTGCAGAGACTCAGAAAGACTTGCTTTTCCTACTAGGGGAAGCCAAAGTCAGTACATCCTGACTGAGCAAAGGCTCCCTTTCAAACTCATTGATCCCTGAAGCTAGTTTTCTCCCCACCAGAATATAGGCCTTAAAGCCACAATAATCTCAGCAAGAAAAGCTTCCCAATAACATTAGCAAGCCACTACACAAAGAAACTGGAGTGTTCTATGCTAGATAAGTTTCAAGACGAAATGTATTTTAGCTTTCTTTGTTGTAAAACTTGAAGTAGTAAGTGGTCTACACAAGATATTCCGGGGCTGAAAATCTTAAAACAAAATGCACAGAAATATCTATTTCTAATCAATGGACTATTATCAGGGTGCCTCCTTTAATTCCTCCATATAGAGAGGACCTGGGAACAGCTGGAGCTAGCTGGCACTGTATGTGGGTGGCAAGAACCTCATGCATGTATTGACTGGGTGCCCACAGCTCCAAGGCTTCTAGAAGGAGGATATCTCAGAAGAGAAAAGTTTCAGACATAAATGTTCACTCATTCACTCCCATCTGATCATCTATAGTCCCTCTTATTTTTCTTCAATCTTTCACGAATACATCTTCCTTCTATGGCCACATAGAAGATTCTTGCTTGGAGTTCCTGCTCCGGAGCCATGCATGCCCTCTGCAGGAACCAGGCAAGGCATTCTCTGGCCTGAACAGGAATACATGTGGGTGAGTCTGGTGAAAGGTAACCCTGTGGCAAGTGGGCAAACCAAATCTCCTGGTCGATGAAAGAGGACATGTTTCCCAAAGTATAATCATTCGTGTACCACCTTCATAATTTTTGCTGTGGGCATGTACCAACTGAACCACAGGAGAATAATATTTTTAAAAGATTAACTCATAGCATACAAATTGTGGAACCAGACTATCTGGATTTGAATTCGGGCTCTATCACTTACTAACTGGGGGAACTCGGACTGCTTATTAACCTCTGTGTTTCTGTTTTCTCATCTATTAAGTGGAGATAAAAATAGCAACTACTTCATAGGATTGTTATGAGGGTTCAACAGATAAGTACATGTCAACGACCTAAAATAGGTCTGTCACATAGTAAGCACGGTAGAAATGTTAGTTATATTACTATAATTTAAATAAATAAATTTTCAAAGGAAAGTTTATAACATTCCATATATTTAAAAAAACATAGTATCACATTCCATAAATAGAGGTCACTCTAACATGTGAAAACAAACTAATAGAATTAAATCCTAGCAGACACTCTAAACTCCAAGCTCAAGTTCTGCTCTGTGTTTAAATGGAAGGTGGGCAGGAGATCTGTTAAAGCCTCACCAGCCTCAGAACCAGGCTTCTTCTGGATTCTTCCAAATGACCACAAAAGATTTGAAAAAGGAATAACTTTCTCTTCACAGATTTTAATACTGTTAAATGCCACACCCATTAAACTCCTTAAATTACTTCACACATTGGATCTGTCCACCTAGGTCATACTATGTGACAATGTGCAAATCTTAGTGACTTGGAATAAAGAAGGCTTTCCCTCCCTTGCACTGATCCACATTCATTGCATGGCCCTGCTTTCTGTCTCCTCACTCAGGGAACCAGATTAAGGTAACAACCACTGTCATGAACACTGCTCATTGCTTTGGCAAATGGAAAGAGCTCTGCAGATTCCGGAACCTGCAACAGAAAGCTGTTCTTACAACTCACTGGCTAGATCTGGTTCCATGGCCTCAGCTTGCTATAAAAGTCGCAGGCAGTGCATCTCTGCCATATGCCCGGAAAGCAGGGAGCTGGAAATCTTAGGTGAACATCACTCAGGACTTCCAGTCATGCCACTACTGGTGAATCTCAGCTGGGAGAAGTCTTTGAGGCTGTGTACCTCAAAACACACATGACTGGGGAGCAAAACCCTGACACGGAGAAGTGTTCACCAGGTAAGGCTTTCATTTGGTATCTGTATGGGCTTCTCCCTTACTTGATGTCAGTCATTGTGTGGATAGACTCTGAAAGGTTCTTGCCTGTTAGAGTGAGATGGACTTTTGAACAGTTACCAAATTTCTCTTGCACATTCACTGTCTCCTTAGGATATGTTCAGATTTCTTCCACAGCACCAAATACCTGCAACTCACTACAAAGGGAAAAATCCATAGAACCAAAACACGGTTTCTGATGGCATTTGCAACTTCTTTGCAACCTACCACCTGATTTTTTTTTCTCTGTTTGTGCTATCTCAATAGTGACATTATTATCACTCACCCACTAATTTATTCATGATTCACAAAGACTTGGGATCTACTATAGTTCAGTTATTTTTTCTGAATCTTAAGGATTTGGTGGAGAAGAAAACAGAAATGGATCATGATTTCACACAATTTATAGTCTTGTGACTGAGATATAGATGAATAGAGATAATATATGAGTTGGCACCCCGGAAGGACATACATATGTCCTTAAAGTTTTCAAATGAGTCTGAAGTTGAGAAAGGCAGGGAAGGCATTATGAGAGAGAGGGAGAGAGAAAGAGAGAGAAAGAGACAGAGAAGAAAGTGGCCTGCTTTGTGTGGATTCCAGTTCTTTCTCCAACCCTTCTCCCTATGTGACCGTGGACTAGTCACTTGACTTCTCTGTGTCTCTATTTCCTCATCAGAAAGGTAAGAGAAATTGGTCTAGATGAGCTTTCAGATTCTTTACACCTCTGACATGCCATACATTTAATATAGGGAAACACATTTACAAACAATAGCCAAATGTAAAAAGTGTGGAGGAAAAAACACCTATTCAAAACAGGAGAATCTTATAGCTATTATAGTTATCTTTTATGTGTTTTCTTAAGTTCATGGAAGCTGTCCCTTTGTCAGCTTCCAAATGTTGTCAGCCTTATTTCCCTGCCTATGGCAACACATTTTAAATAGATAGGGATCAGTCTGCTGTATGAGTGATTTAAGTTGGGTGTAAGTGAGAAGTTCTTGCTTGTGTGGGGCATTAAACTATGGAATTCATTCCCAAAGAAGATTGTTGACTTCCCCTTTCAGAGTTTTAAAACTAAGATGAATGTTTACCAGGGGCTCAATGTTCCACGTGAGAGAGCCTGGCTTTCCTGCCTCTCCTCTGGCTTCCTGGTGCTGCTCTTCTGATGGAGTTGTTCCTCTCCCTGGTTGTTTATAATGGATTCTAGCAGAGGAGCCTGGAGCTGACAGGACGGCCCGGAACCGGAGGGGGTCCCCCGCCTCCCCAGCTGAGTCCTATCTCCAGCGTCGCCACTCCTACCCCTTTTCCCAGGCCACTCTCTGTGTTCTCCTGCTGGTCCCTCTTCTCAGTGTGCCTCCTGCCTCGCTGGGCGTAGGGAAATGACAGTCAGATCCATCACTGGGCTGGAGGCCAAGAGTGGCAATCCGTGGGGCTGAGGCTGGCGCAGTGCCCAGTTTTCAGACAAAGACAGGTTGGGAACCCCCCTGCAATGAAGGCTCCACGGTTCCCCCCTCCCAGAGTCCTGTCTCTTGTTTCTTAGGTACTTTCTAGAACACCACCCCCATCCTCGTGTGTGCACGCGTGCGTGTGCGCCCGTGCGCGCGCGCGCGTGTGTGTGTGTGTGTGTGTGTGTGATGGAGAGAGGTTGGTGGGGAGTAGATGAGCGGGGACTGAGAAGCAGGGAGGGAAGGAGAGAAAGGCTGGACAAATCTTGTGCTTGTAAGGGTACCAAGGATTGCTCATATACTACACACACTTATGGAAATAAATCATATTTTTAGGGGGAAAATAAGAGAGCTGAAAGCAGAGGAAGCCCAAGTCAGTTGCAGCTCCAGATTTCAAGCTTCCAAATACATCATCATCATAAAGAAATGCTGGGTGCTAAATGGTCTTAGGTGTGACCATCTCAACGCTTCCTGTGTGTATCAGAAAATCGTTGATCCTGAGAGAGCGTGAAACACCAGAGAACAACGCATTCTTTGCAGAATTCTTGTAACCACAAAATGTTTTAACAGTTTACATTTTTGAGAGTAAACTGCCTGGAGTGATTTTCCCCCTTGCTTATTAATGAATTCTGTTTAACCAAGTCAGAAATCTTGCTGTGGGGAAAGCTGGAAAGGGGGTGGTGGGAGTGGAGAGGGGTTGTTGGTTGGTGGTTTAATTTTAATTTTTTTTGCCTGAAGGCACCATTAGAAAACTCCAGATGCAAAGCTTTCTAATAGAATTCCTCATCAGACACAGCCCCCTGGAATACATGGGCCTAACCTTTACGATCTGGCGGGCCAGGCCTCTATTTGGAAACCTTGTGAGGGGGGGCTGATCCATTAATGATAATGTGTAATAACAAAGAGCCAGGAGAACAGCTGAAGGCCTAGGGCAGCAGAGAATGAGGGCTCTGCATGTAGAAAGAGGGGTGGCAACAGGACGCCCGAGAAAGAGGGACATGGGGTGGAGAGAGGGATCGCTGAGTAGTGGAGAGCCTGGGAACGCTCCCAATGACCATATTTTCTCTTCCCCTCACATTAAGATTCTGAGGTTTTAAGACAGAAAAGTGTTGGCAGGAAGGAGCCCAGTTAACATTCTGGATTTATGACCAAGAGGGTTCTAACCAATCGCTGTGGAGCTACTTTTTGTTGAGAAGTTTCAGGCTGGGTGTTGTGGCTCATGCCTAAAATCCCAGCATTTTGGGAGGCCAAGACAAGAGGATCATTTGAGGCCAGGAGTTTGAGAACAGCTTGGGCAACAAAGTGAAATTCCCTCTCTACAAAAAATAAAAAGATAGCTGGGCATGGTAGCACAGGCCTGTAGTCCTAGCTACTTGGGAGGCTGAGGTGGGAGGATCCCTTGAGGCCAGGAGGCTAAGGCTATAGTGAACAGAGCCCACACCACTGCACTCCAGCTTGGGTGACAGAACGAGGCACAGGCTACTTGAAGGTCTGGGGCCGATAGCCTTGGACAAATGATTTAACCTTTCTGTGTTTAAATTTCCTTCCTAAAAAGGGGATGATAATAATAATACCTACTTAATAGGGCTATTGTGAGGATTGAATAAACATACAATGTACTTAAAAGAGTGCCTGGTAGTTAGTAAGTGCTGAATAAATATTAGCTATACTTTGGCCACCCCAGATGTGGGAGTGAGCTTCCCTGAGCCTCAGGCCAGAAAGAGAGGGTGCCAGGAGAGCTGGCACATGCTGAGCCCCAGAAGTGGCCTGAGATTTAGGGACTGGGCTCTGTTTATAAGAAGTGGTCAGGGCCAAGGGGTGAGTTGGACACCAGATGGGCCAGAGTGCCTCAGGGTCTGGACAGGTGGTTCCAATTCCAGAGATAGGGACATGACAGGGGCATGTGGGGAAAACAAGTAGAGGCAAAAACATGGTGTAAGGGTTGAAAACAGAAGCCAAAGCAGTTTGCCCCAGTTTTGGGCGGACACATTGCCCTTTCTGCCCTATATGAACCAATATCTCAGTCAATTTCGTCAGGAGCTAAGTGGGCAGGGCAGGAGAAGAACTTTGGGTGGAAATTGGAGGGAGAAGGGATAGTTGAGCCACACATCCAACAGCTGGAAGTCGTTCCTCAAAGCCCTTCTCTGTAGAATGATCCAGGCATTTGGCTCACCTGGTGGACCTACTTTTTGCCTAGATTTGTTCTTTTCGTGGTGACAATGAGCTTGCTCTGAAAATGGCTGAGCCCTCACATGCATGAGGCACCTGGTGTAAGCTGGGATGGGGCTGGGGCAGTCCACTGCCACAGAGCTCTGCAAGGGGCCAGCTGTGTCTTCCTCATCTTTCTGTCTCCCACACGCTTCACCTTAGCACCTAGGACAGAGCACACACTGACTAGATTGAAATACTGAATTGGCCTGGGTGTGATCCAGAATCCCTGAAGTGCGGTCTTATTTTAGAGTTGCAGAGGGAGCTGATATCCATTGAAGGGCTCTTTAATTGGCCTGTTTTTCTTAGGGTTAGGTGTTTTGTTATTGATGATTTTAATTTTGCCTCTTCTGAAGTACATTTCACAAATATACTTGTTGAATTACACAGGGTCTATGTCCAATTTTGACCTTCTTTATGAATGTCAAAAATCACTAGGGCCGCAATCTCTCCTGATTAAAGCGGAGCTATGAAATAAACAAGCACATCACTGATCAGGAAGAGACTGCTGTCCAACTGATCAGCCCTTGATAATCTGGCGATTCCAAAATACGTGAAAATACTATTTGCATCCCCTGATAACAATGCCTCAGTCACTTGAGAGTGAGAGAGAAACCAGGGAACTGGATAATGCAATGAAGTGAACACAGAATTAACACTACATTACTTGTTCATGTTTCATTCTGCTTTGTTCATGATGAAGTTTATAACCTGGGAACATTCATTTATCCTCCTTTGCCTCATTGACTTTAAAAAGAATAGTAAACCTGCTCTTTTTCTACTACACAAAGGTATTAAGAGAAAAATGCGAAATATTCAGAACAGTTTGAAAGGTGTAGAACATACAACTGCAATTTTTCTTACTATTATCATCATCATGACAGCCATTCCTGATGTGGAAGATAGATATTAGGTTTAAAAGATGAAGCCAGACTTTTACCCTAGGTAACCCTAGAACTATAAAGATATCTTGGATAAAAAAAACCTGGACCCTTGACAGCTTTCCCTTAATTATCATCAATTCTTTGAGTGGGTTCAAAAAAAAAAAAAAAAAGGAGAGAGAAAACCAAAAAGAAAAAAAAAAAAAAGGAGGGAAAACCAGCCTAATTGAATGTAGGATAAACTATTCATTAGCAAGCTAAATAGCTGCGACATTTAATAACCTGTAGTGCCTCATGGAAAACCAAGACATTGCCAAAAGTAATTGAAGTTTGTGATTCTCCAAACTGTTATTTAAAGCAGGATTTGGCAAGGCTCAGTGGGTCTGCGCCGATTTTAATTGCATTTTTAAAATTCAGGATGGAGATTTCGTTTCTTTTCTCGTTATTTGTGTAGCGAAGTCCCTTTATGGTGAACGTGCTTATAGTGAAACCTTATGCGGTGATTTTTAAAGTTCAAAGCATGTGGGATCCATCTATATCAAAACCCATACTTTATGTTCTGACCTTTTAACTGATTCCTGATTGCATATAGCCCACAATTCTTTCTTTTTCTTCTTCTTCTTCTTTTTTTTTCCTGCCTGACATCTAACAAGGCAGCCTCAACGCTTATTACTATGACAAGCAGCTTCCTGAGGGGTGAAGATGGGCTTGACCTCAGGAGAGGGCCTCCTCCAGTGGTGAGTGAATGGGCCGTGGAAGAGAATCACCAGGTGGCCATGTCTGCCTGTGGAATAAGCAGTAGCTGGATCCATCCCCACCCATAGACACCCAGAGACCACTAAATATATACAATGCATTTATTACAGACCCTTTGTACAGTACATTTACGAGAGGCAACTATGATTGTATTACCCTCAAAATTACTGAAGGGCTTCTCCGCTCCCTTGTAATTTCCCATGAATGATGGTTTTAAAATAGCTACCATTCGTTGAGCACATAGTAATACGGCAGGCACTATGCTAAACACTTCACAGGAATTAGGTCATTTCATCCTCAGGAGAATGTTCAATATGATTTTCCTCATTATACCAAGGTGCACAGTTGGTGAAGGAGCTTGCTCAGGACCACACAGCCAGAGTTGCCAAGGGCTGGGACTGGAGCCTGGGAGGCTGACTCCGGGTCTTCCTCGCTTAATCGCCACCCTCTCCTACAATGCTGGTTAGTGTGCTACCCCATGTGTGAAATTTCCTGACGTTCTCCCCATTAAAATTTCTGTCTCCTGTGTCTTATCACACAGGAACATGCATCTCTGATTGCTTTAGTTTCCCACCTTGTAAAAAAGGTTACCTAATAATATCTTCCACAAGGGGTCGTTGCGAGGATCAAATGAGCATGAGCAAAAAATGCATTTGATAAAATGTCCAGTAAAACACGGCCATGTATTAATCTGCTAGGGCCGCCATAACAAAGCACTACCACTGGGCGGCTTAAACAACAGAGTTGTTTAAGCCTCACAGTTCTGGAGGCTACAAGGAGCTTCCAGGGCTGGTTCCTTCTGAGGGCTGGGAGGGAGAATCTGTCCCAGGCCTGTCTCCAAGCTGCGGGTTTGCTGGTAATCTTTGGCGTTCCCTGGCTTGGCGTCATTCTAATCTCTGTCTTCATCTTTGCGTGTGTGTGCCTGTCTCCTTGTCAAACTTTGCCTTTTGATAGGACACTAGTCCTATAAAACTTGATTATCTCTGTAAAGACCCTATCTCTGAATAAGGTCACATCCTGAGGATCTGGGGGTTCAAGTCCAACATACCTTTTTGAGGGGACAGAACTTAACCCATAACAAACTATGAACTGCTATTTTTATTAGCAACAATGGTATCAGTAATGTGTATAACTAGAATATGTTTCTTCTGTCAGGTATAGTGTTTGCAGTCTGCTGAAGGCTATTATGCACAAGGCTTTGACCCAGGGCCACACTTGCGACATGGCCAATCCCAGGTGTGGTGGCAGGCAAACCTTTCACAGATCTTTAAATCCCTGCCTCCCATGACTCTTCTGCCTATATGTGGTGTTGCTTCTGTCCTTCCCAGAACGCAGGACAGTGGGAGACCGACTCACAGAACTTTGGGAAAGGAAGGTCAAGGTTCACAGCTAACTATGGCAATGCTGAGGGTAATCAGTTGGGCAGTGCCAAATTTTTCTTCTTGAGTGTCGTCTGAGCGATCACCTCGGCTGTCCTTCTTGGCAGTCTCCATGCTCCCCACTTCCATCCTCCATGCTTGGCGATGACTTCCTATAGATGGGCTTCCAAACCAATACCTTTATCTGAAGCTTCTCTCAAAAAACAGGATGCCATATTTCTAATTAGCTACCCAGCCTCTTTGCTGAGTGTCTCATAGGCATCTCAGATTTACTGTCCAAACGGAAGTCAGGTGTCTCCCACCCACCTACCATTCTTCTTCCACATCACCTATCTCAGGTAGAGGCACTGCCATTCCTCAAGCTTCATGAGCCAGATGAAAACTTCGATGCCATCCTCAGTCCCTTTCTAAGCCACGCTCCTCCATTCTATTTATTCTAACCTGGCCCCAATTGCAATACGTCCTCCTCTTAACACTCTCGGGGATATCTCTTCATCTTTACTTCCCAATTATTTTAGTCCAGGCATTTGACATTCTTGACTTCCTATTTTTGCCTGTGGTCTCACCCTTTAACTTTCCACATGTACAAAGTTACCATTCTAAAATGTAAATCTAGTGGCATAAATCTCATGATAGACTGTAATATCCATGAAGACAGAAACTGACTTACAGATGTGGATGTATTCTCACTTCTGAGCACACTGTTTACCTAACATGTGGGAGGTCCTCAATTAATATTTACTGTATGAAAAAAGAACAGAAAATAAAAATTTCTCTGTCACTATCCATTGTCCACAAAGTCCAAACTGTTAAACAAAACATCAAAGGTTCGTCAGTGTGTGTCTCCAAACTATTTTTCTGGCAATATTTTCTACCTCTGTTCAGTCCCTCATACTAAGACCAGCTAAGCAAAATTATTTGTCATTTTCTAAGCATATTTATTATTTTCATGGCCCTAATCATGCGAAATTACATATTTGATGTGTCAGCGTTAGATGCTAATGAAAGATCCAAATGAAGATATCAAATATGCTGTTAGGTGCATGAACCAGGAACTCACAAGAGAGGCTTAGGGTTAGAGTAAGAGGTTTGGAAGCTGCAATATATAGATGGTGTTAAAACCAAGGCAATGAAAGAACACACCTAGGGAGAGAGTGTAGATTTAAGTAGAGTATTCATCAATTCAACATAGATCATCAAACCAGACACAGAGTTTAGGTAACAGTAGGTCATTCAAGTGGCACTATCTAGAAGGTAATGGCTAGAAAAAATTGACACTTGGGATGGGTGATGGAAAGCGATAAAAATAGAGTTTTGAAAGTCATAAGTATAATGGTAATTGAACCTCTGAGAATGGATGAGCTTCTAAATAAGAGTGAATTATCCCTGAAAGTGTTACTTAACCTCATGCCAGAGAGAAAGATTTGTTTTCATGATTAGATGTTGAAAGACCCAGAAATGTATTGGGGGAAAAGAAAACGCAAATCTTAGATGATATAGCCAACATTTCCTTATCCAGCCATTTAACATTTACCAAATGTTGTCCTTATCCCCATTTACTCTTTGACTTTTAAAAAATTGTGAAATATGTCAGAAGAATGGAAAAAAATATGTACATCATTAATAATTTAGACAAGAAAATAAGCTTAACCAAGTTAAAACAGAATATTACAAGGACTGTAAAGGCCCTTTTTGTGCACTATCTGCCTTCCCCAACAGGCAACTAATATCCTCACTTACATGATAATCATTCCCCTGTTTTTCTTTCTTGTCTTACCACCTATGTATGCATTCCTCAATCAGAGATTGTTTAACTGTGCTTGCTTTTAAACTTTATATAAATGGAACAATACAGTATGTGTTCTTCTGTGGCTTGTTTTTTATACTCATGCTATGTTTGTGAACTTCATCCATGTTGATGTATGTAGGTATAGTTTGTTTATTTTCAGTGCTGTATGGTGCTTTTTGGCCCCAACTATTTGTTGCTGGTATATAGGAATGTAGTTGATTTTTCTGTATTGGTTTTTACTTGGCAAACTTGCCAAACTCTTTTATTAATTCTAATAATTAACCTGTATATTTTGATAATCATACATATCATTGCAAATAGTGATAATTTTAATCATTTCTGTTTTTGTATTATTGTGATGGCTAGAATCTACAGTACATGTTTGAAGGAAAGGGGTGATAGCAGGCATTGTTGTCTTTTTCCTGATCTTCAAGAGAGTGTTCTTACCATTACTATCATCAACTATAATTTTTACTGTAAGTTTTTATAGATACCTTTTATTGGGTTAAGGAAGTTACCTCCTTTGCCAGTTGGCATAAGAAAATTTTGATCTTTTTTAGAATTTAGATCATAAAATTAGTATTAAATTTTAGCAAACACTCTGGCTTTTATTTAGATGATCATTCAATTTTTCTCCTTTAATCTGTTAATGTGTACATTAATTTCCAAATTTACAAGTTTTAATTTTTAAATATTAAACCAACTTGGCATTTCTGAAATAAGTCTAATTTGGTCATTAGGTTCTATTCTTTTGGAGCATTGCTGGTTTGGTTTTATGAAATTTTCTGTAGGATTTATGCTGCGTTCTCGAATGAGATTAGTCTGACACTATTTATTGTTTTATATACCCAATACTTATTTCTATTCACTTATGTATTTGCCACTTTTCATGCTCTTCTTTTCTTCTTGCATCTTTGATGTTTGATTGGGGAACATTTTCTTGATGCCTAAAGAACATCCTTTAGAATAGACATTAGAGAGTTTTCTGGTAACACACTGGCTTGGATTTTGTGTGTATGAAAATGTTTTGATTTAATCTTAATTTCTGAAGTACATTTCCACTAGCCATAGAATTCCAGGTTCTCCCAGCATATTGGAGATATAATCGCACTCTCTTCCAGCTTTCATTGCTGAGAAAGGTGCTTTCAGACTGTTGCTCACCCGAAGAGCATGCCTTTGCTGTCTGGCTCCTTTTAAGGTCATTTCTTCATTTTGGTTTTGCTTTTGTTTGTATGTTATCTTTTCGGTTTCACAATCATGTGTCTAAGTATGGATTTCTTTTTAATTATACTGTTTAGGATTAACTGAGCTTGAATCTGTGGGTTGGAACATTTGATCAGTTCTGAAAAATCCTTAGCCATTATCTCTTCAGATACTGTCTCTGCTTAATTCCCCTTGTCTTATTCTTCTGGGACTCCAGTCCAGCATTGCATGTTCTCATTACACCCCACATGTCTCTGCTTTATTTTTACTATTGTTTTGTTATCCTATGCTTCTATTACTCTACTGTCAAACTCATCCATTTCATTTCTTTCCTGTATAACATCTACTTGTGGTTTGTAGCAGCCAGTGAAAATTTACATGTGTGTCATACATATAATAATATGACTTGAAAACAGTATAATCATACATTTTAAAATCATACCTAAAAATTATGTAGTGAGCACTAACAATATCTGGGCCCATACCAGCTATGTAAATATATTCTGTCTCTTAAATAAATGAACGTATTATTATGTAATTTTAAAGACATCACAAGAGTACAGGGAATAGTATTAATACAAACAACTTCCGCCCATTACTCAACTTTAATAATCATCATTTTAACAATCTTATTTTATCTTTCTCTACCTACACACTTTAAACACATTTCTTAGAAAAATTTTCAAACAAATCTCAGGTACCATGTAATTCCATCTGAAATAACATTTCCCCAGAAAATACCTTAGTAATCATCTCTAATGGATAAGAACATCCATATTTATGCAGAACCAACATGTTTTTATCACATATGAATAAACCAACACATAAATTCCTTGTATGCTTGAGGTATTTTTATCATAAGAATCTTATATTTCATAAGTTCAATGCAGTTCTTTGAAAGTCTGTTTGGTTATGTTTTATAGTTTATTGTTTCTATTTCATATTTTCAAATTTCCAATTTATTTCTTTAATATTACACATAATTTTTTAATAGCCTGTATCTGAAACTACCACGGCCTGAAGTCCTTATGAACCTATGTCTGCTCTGTTTGTTTTTAGTTATTGCTTATGGTGCATTATTTCCTTGTGCATTTAGTAAATTTTTATTGCAGTATGCTCCATATTCTTGGAATTGTATTCATGGGAGTTCTTTAGGGCTCAGAAAGAAGATGTGTTCTTCAGAGAGGATCTACGTTTGTTTCTATCATTCACCTGGTGGTACAATTAGTCTGGGGTCACTCTCAATTAAATTCTTGGCTTGAGGTTTTTAAAACAACTAAATGAGTGTGAATTCAGGCTGTAAATCTCAGACAAGCTGTGGCTATAAGTTCTCAGTAGTGATTTCTTTTTCTTCTCTCACCTTTACTCAGCACCACGATTAAAAGCAGTATAGTTTCTTTGTAGTTTTCTGGTTGAGAGTGGGAGTGAAGAGAAATAGCCACATTATTTCTAGTTCACTTTTATTCTGAGAGTGTAATTCTCTGGGAGACAGGTGTGTGGACTCCCCACCTTGGTGGGCTCTGGGATTTGTCTCCCATTCCCTGTACCTTAGAAGTCATAAAAACAAGAGTTTATGTTCATTTGTTTCAACAAATGACCCCAGTTCCTAGGCTGAAAGTTCTCTTCTGTTTTCAGAGTTCATTGATCGATTTAAGATGATGCTTTTTCACATATTTAGACAAGTTTTTAAATTATGCATAGAAGGAAGGCTGATCAAGGCACCTACCCTGAAAATGGAAGTCCTCTATTGATTCTTTAGCCTATACTGATCTGGCTGTCTATCAATGAAGTTATAGAAAACTTGACTGAGAATCAAAAAAGTATATAACTTGTGGTTTGACCATATATGTAACCATAGATGGGATTGAGAAAAAGCCTGGTTCTTTGCAAAAATTATACAATGTGAAAATATGGATCACAGAAAAGTGACTATCAATAAAGCAAAATCAATTCTTGGGGACCAAGTTCATTGTACACAAAATTAGTCTCTTGTATTATGTATAACTTAACTATGTCATATGAATCTGTCTTAATGTCCTCAATAAGCTGATGCTTCCTGGAAGATTTTTTGTCTATTAAGTTTGTATCTTGTGGTATCTATGGTGGTAGGCATAATTATTGGCTGAAATAAGGAACTAAATGATTGTATCTGAAAAAAAAATTTTTATTTAAAATCTGAATTGATTTAACTATTTATATATTCTAACAGTTGAAAGGGATTATCATAATTCCCATGAGAGTGGTAGTAATATTTCTCCAGTGCTTTCTTTTCCTTAAAAAAATCTAGTTGGGATGGAGAAGGTGCTATTCAGAGGAAATGCTTTATTGTCTATCAAAGGACATTAATGAATCTTTGGATATGCAAAGGGAATACCAAAGCTAAGTGTGGGGATGAGGCTGGAAACAAATGGAGTGTACTGAATAAGACAAGGGTAGGAATTTTTATTTTCTCTTGAAAGAGGGGCAAATAAGAAATAGAGTGGGAGCACAGAGGTGTATAGGGTGGTAGCAGCACAGCAAGCAAGGTAGGCAAAGAAGTTGTCATCCCATGGATAGCTGATATCTAATACTCTACATTAAGATTTTTATGTTTTTGCAATATTCCCATTCCTTTTTCCATCCTCCAGCAATGTCTGCTACACCTGCATAAATCTTGCACAAGCGAGGGTTGGGAGATAGAGGGATATGCATACAAATCAAATAAAGGGAGTTGCTCCCAGTTTGAGTCAATGCTAGAGTGGTATAAAGGAAGAGCACTGGCCAGGCGCAGTGGCTCAAGCCTGTAATCCCAGCACTTTGGGAGGCCGAGACGGGCGGATCACGAGGTCAGGAGATCGAGACCATCCTGGCTAACACGGTGAAACCCCGTCTCTACTAAAAATACAAAAAAAAAAAAAAAAAAAAACTAGCCGGCGAGGTGGCGGGCGCCTGTAGTCCCAGCTACTCGGGAGGCTGAGGCAGGAGAATGGCGTAAACCCGGGAGGCGGAGCTTGCAGTGAGCTGAGATCCGGCCACTGCACTCCAGTCCGGGCGACAGAGTGAGACTCCGCCTCAAAAAATAAAATAAAATAAAATAAAAATAAAGGAAGAGCACTATGAGACAGTGAAGAAAAGGAAGTTGCTGGGATGGATGATAAAAGATGAAGGTTACCATGAAACTTTAAGTTCCTGAAAAATTTGATGCAATTTGATGCAATTTAATTCCAGACTTTTAAGGGCAGGATGTTTGTACATAATACTGTGTCATTATTAATATTTTCTACTAATGTTTAATGGCATTAGAAAATTGCTTCAATATTCAGAACTCAGTAGTTAGTGTCAGGGTCCAACGAAAGTCTTGTAATTCCCCCAAAGTTTTATTTCTCCAGCTATGCTTCAAGCGGTGGTTCTCAAGCTTATATGTAATCGGAATCACTGAGAGAGCTTAAACTTAACTGCTGCCTATGCACCACTCCAGATATTCTGATTTAATTGGCCTAGGATGGAACCTGGGCTTCAGGACTTTAAACATCTCCTCAAATGAGTGCAATTTGCAGGCAAAGTTGAGGATCACTGGCAGAAAGCTATAATAGCTTTCTAAAGACAGTCTGAAATATTCAAATGAGATGGTAAAAAGCAATAGAGAATGCATGAGTTGAAAGTGTGATCACAAAGGAAGTTAATTTTGTTGAAATGTATCGTTTTTATCATATAATCCCTGTTCATGCTGGGGCGGAAAAATAAAAGTCGAAACAGACAAAAATATTTCTCAACCGGGTACAGTGGCTTACACCTGTAATCCCAGCAATTTGGGAGGCTGAGGCGGGTGGATCACCTGAGGTCAGGAGTTTGAGACGAGGCTGGTCAACAAGGTGAAACCCCGTCTCTACTAAAAATAGAAAAAAATTAGCCAGACATGGTGGTGCATGCCTGTAGTCCCAAATACTCGGGAAGCTGAGGCATAAGAATCATTTGAACCAGGGAGGCGGAGGTTGCAAGTGAGCCGAGATCACGCCACTGCACTGCAGCCTGGGTGACAGAGCAAGACTCTGTCTCAATTAAAAAAAAAAAAAATCTTTTTCTCCTAATGCTATCCCTCCCCCTGCCCGCCCACCCCACAACAGGCCCCAGTGTGTGATGTTCCCCACCCTGTGTGCAAGTGTTCTCATTGTTCAGTTCCCACCTATGAGTGAGAACATGCGGTGTTTGGTTTTCTGTCCTTGTGATAGTTTGCTGAGAATGATGGTTTCATTCTCACTAAAGCCCTCTGTATAACTGGGAAAAGAAAACATCTATCACCACTCAACCTACTGCTTACATCAACACAACTTTACTCTTCAAACTACATTGACCTAATGTTACTTTTCCATGAAACTCTTGCCCAAGAAGCTGAAGTTGAAGATAATATTATAGTTTGTTTCAGGAACTTTCCCCAAATCTATTATCCTGTCTTCGTTTATCACCCTTTCTTAGAATAATAGATAATTTCAAAAGATCATTTATTCTTTACTTTGAAAACCTCCCCACTCTGTGTATTCCGATCTTTATTTATAATAAACCTTGTCCAGTTCTAAGTGCTCCCCTACACTGCATTGAGAGACCTCCCTTAAATCAGATGTTACAGCACCCCACAACCACCACACCACAAACTCATAAATATTCTAACTTTGTCCTCCTGATTCCTGGGAACTACTAAAATACTTTCCAGGTGATTTTCTTTTATAAGTGGCAAAAACTGGGCTTTGTTATATTTATCAACTGGCCATGAAGTGTCTATTTACTGTTTGTTCAGAGATCCTCATACATTTCAGTTGGGAAATGTTCAAATGTCTTATTTTAAAACATTGAAGAAAATAGCTACACTTTACCCAGTGCCAGCCGTGTGATTTACAGACATTGTCTGTCAGGCTTTGAATACATTTTCAGAGTTGGTATCGCTAATTATATTTTTCACAAATGAGACTCACAGAAATTTGGAACTTTACAGGGGGTCACACAACTATTTAGAGCAGGAATTTTGGTCCAGGTGCTGGCACCACATTGCCTCAGTGAAGCCTGAATCCAGGTCTGCTCTAGCCAGCTGGAGGAAACATTTGAGGTGTTACCAATTTGAATGAGTCAGCACCAGCTCCTACCCTCCCAGTGGGACACCGCAAAGGTAGCCAGATAATTGAGGTAGAAGAGTCACTTTATAATTTTTCAACAACATTTAAATCTTCAGCTGCATGGTGGATAGATAAGTGTTCACCAGATTATTCTTTATTATATCGTTGTATACCTGACATTTCACAGTATTTCCTTCTTTTGAAATTTTATTATGAAGCATTTTAAACATAGAAATATATAATAATATACTGAACCTTAATGTGCCCACCACCCAGCTTCAACATTGATCAACTCTTGGCCAATTATTCATAAACATCTTAGTTTGTATCTCTAAAATATAAGGATGTTTAAAGTATGTGTCTGTAAAAGGTAAGCACTTAAAAAAACAAAACAAAACAAAACCCACAATACCACTTTAGGCCAAACATAAGTTTGACGATAGTTTCTAAGCATCATCAATATTGAACTAGCATCCAAATATCCAGTTGCCACATACAAATCATAATATTTTAGAGCTTGCTTGTATAAATTTGATTAAACTTCATTGACTCAAGAGGACTTTAATGCCCCCATTTAACGTAGAGTATGAAAACTTGTCCTAATGGGGATATTTCTGTTGAAAGGCAGCTTGAGTTTCCCGCTATGGTCTCAGTTCTTAATGTTTTGATTTGAATTTTCATGAAAATTTTTATTTTCATGGAGCCCCATTTATTTAAAGCATGACCTTATGTTTTTTCAAGTTGTGAACCTATCGTCCTGTTTTAATTTGTATGTCTGGACCATGTAATATCTTTATGGTACTCAAAGTCCCTTGGGGTTGAGGGGAGGATGCAGTTAAGAGGCGTTATCAATACAAGTTAATCCAGGATGTCTGCTCTCATTTTTCAGGTTTTCATGTTTAAGTCAATAACTACTTTGACATATAGATCTGACTTTTTCTCTAGCAGCGATTTGCATTTCTGTTCTCATAAAGCCTTTCTTATTCCTTTGTGGTTATTCGTGTTTCTAATGAGTAATAAAGGAGCTGTCAACATTGATGTGAACCAAGAGGTAACACGCTAAGGAGTTGTACGGTTAGAAGTATGAGCTACTAAAATTCCCCATGCAGTTTTAATCAAAACCCACCTTTACTGTTTCATTGTATCCATGATATTTTTTACATTGAAAAATAAAATAAGAAAGAAGGAGGGAAAGTAGGAAGGAGGGAGGGATGGAGATAAAGATGGAAGGAAGGAGGGAGAGACAGAGGGAGAAGGAAGGAAGGAAGGGAAGGGAAGGAAGTAGCAGGTGCTTTTGAAGTTAGGTAATGATACATCGATCTTGTGTTTTCTTCTTCAGCAGTGGTACAGTCATCTACAGGTCATCTGTCAGAATATAATCAGAAAATCTCAACCCTGGGACTTCATATTTGGTCCTATGCCCTAGTAGACATGTCTACTCCTGATGAGGAGTCCCAACTTGGTAGTAGCTCTGTAAGCTAAACAAATAGCTGCCAAAACATTAGGCAGATGGTTATCAAATGATTTTCACATTCCCTATATGAAGATCACTGTGCCCTGCTGATGACAGGATTACATAGGGACTAAAACAAATTAACTGGAAACAGGGAGGAGAAGGGGGAGAATCCTATTAGTTTGGACCACACATGTGGTTAAATAAAAGCAGGAACAATCATAGCACTGGGTTTTATTTAGATCAGTATGTGCTTTCTCAAAGGGACCGAAAGTATTTGGAATGTGATTTGTCTTTTTCCACTTTGATTGCTTTGTAGCAAGGTGCCTGTTAAGAAACCTCATGGGTGCATAAGCCCACCACAGTGTGGCATTCACTTTAGAACTCCCAGTGAGGTGGGTTCCCTCGCTGATCTCAGAATCTTGTTCAGGGTATCCTTTGTGTGTAAAACACACTTGGTCTTCTCTGACTATCCCTGCTCAAAGACAGGATAACTGAAATGACTCCTAGCGAAGGATAAAAACAGACACGATCCAGTGTGTGTATTGTATAACAAACATTGGCAGGTTTCTCATTCTGTGTTTAACTTTGACATGAAGCTAGTCTGTCATGTTTGAAGATCAAATGAGATTTCTGCCAACCCACTACTAGATAGGATTTATCTGTAACCACACTATGATGTTCCCTTAATACTTTTCAAAAATACAAGTGCTTACATCCTAATAGGTTTTTAGCTTAAGATCTAATCATCTACTCTTGAATTAAGATGCTTGAATGAAGCCAACTCATTTGGAACTAAGCACTTTAATGTCAACAGAGACATATGGTATGGAGACGGA
The DNA here is from genome assembly GCF_009764315.1 of Trachypithecus francoisi. Lineage (NCBI taxonomy): Eukaryota > Metazoa > Chordata > Mammalia > Primates > Cercopithecidae > Trachypithecus > Trachypithecus francoisi. The sequence goes on from NW_022681461.1 coordinate 44,352,102, forward strand.
ATTACAAAGGCTCTCTTCTGAGGCATCCATTAAGAAAACAAGACTAAGAACATAGCATCATTATTAGTTTACTCATTTATTTCTTAGTAAATGATTGAGAGTAATATTGTCTTATGAAAGTAGAAATGGTCTAAAAAGCACATGTTAGGGATAGGGTACATTCGCATTTGAAATGGTGACGTTATTCCCTTGCTCCATAATTACTGCCCACTTCTTTTGCAAATAGCAGTAAATTTTTATAACAAAGAAAATAAAATATAGGCCAGGTGCGGTGGCTCGCGCTTGTAAACCCAGCACTTTGGAAGTCTCAGGCTGGTGGATCACGGCATCAGGAGATCGAGACCACCCTGGCCAACATGGTGAAACCCCATCTCTACTAAAAATACAAAAATTAGCTGGGCGTGGTGGGCACCTGTAGTCCCAGCTACTCAGGAGGCTGAGGCAGGAGAATCGCTTGAACCCAGGAGGCAGTGAGCCAAGATCGCGCCACTGCACTCTAGCCTGGTGACAGAGCAAGACTCTATCTCAAAAAAAAAAAAAAAAATACAATATGTATTACACATATTGCACAAACATATAGGTAGTGTAAATATGAAGACTCACATGTTGCCATTTGTAGGAAAGTACATTCCAGTCCAAATACAAGTTGTCATTTAGGACTCCTCAAAACCAATACAATTGTCAATACAATAATGTAATTATAAAGTTAGACCTGACTTGTCAAACGAGGAAAACATATTAATAAGGAATTGTGGAACATTGAGCATCTGAGAAGATTACGTTGTTATTTAGCTGCAGACAATCTACAAAATAGAAGTGTGCTAATTCTGCTCATCTTGGCCAAATTAATACATCCAAGAGATTTGAATGACATCAAGTTATTCAAAGCATTTGACCAGGAGGTCTCTCTTGCCTAGTTAATTTTTGTTAACTCTCAAATATTTCTTAGTGGTAGTGAAAACAGTGTCTTTTAAGCCACCTAGACTATGTTCACTTATCTATTTTATGTTTTCTTACCATTTTATCTTACTCTTTTGAAGTATTTGTCACAACTGGGTTATTATTTGGCTAGTGTTTTCATTTTCTGCTAGTTTGTAAGCTCTGTAACATCAGTTCTATATTTGCTTTTTCCACCACTTTATTGCTATGGTAATTGTTCTGTTTGTTAAAAATATTCTGTACCTTTCACTACAGAATCCCTCTCTACCAGAATGTTATATTTCCAGTCCCAAAGCTTAGTCACATGCCTTGCTTTGACCAATAAAATATAAGTGGAATTGACATGTGTCATTCTGAGCAGAAGCTTTAAAGATCTTCATATGGTCTCCCTATTGCTCTTTCCCTATGCCAAGACATCAGCGTATCCCAGATAGGCTTCTCCTCGAACCTGGAATGAATTGAATTCTGAAATGAAGATTTAAAGCAGAATCAAAGCTGAGTGGGAATAGGCATGTAATATGAGCAAACAATAAACCTTTATGGTTGCAAGTCCCCATGATTGGGGGTTATTTGTTACTGTTGCTTAATTTGACTGAGACAAATATTTGATGACTGTCAGGATGCCTGGCACATGGAAGGCCTACAATACATATTTGGTGACAGATTGAATGAATTAATGGAGATATGTAATGGAGACACACAGGAATTTAAGGCATATGCAGGGACAAAGTAATAAAAATCTGAGTGTGTATCATCATTTCAACCACAGAAATTTGGGGTTTAATGTAATAAACATGTAATTATCTGCTTTTGAAACCTAAGCCACTCAAGTTAAATATGTGTGATGTAACAAAAGTCATGCATTATTCGGTATTAATTAGTGAGGTAGAGCAGTGATTCATGGAAGGGAGGGAAAAGTGGTATGTCACAATAGCCAGGTGAGAGTTCACTTGAGGATGTGAACTGGATGAACAAGTGGATTTATCAAGGCTTTTAGTTAGTGGAGGGGTGAGAGGAGGACATGGCAGATTTCTAAAAGGAGAAAGATGAAAACAAAACATGTGGATTAGGGAAACTCATGGATATGATTTAATGAAGATGATGTTTAGGCAGATTAGTCAGGTGGCAGACTGCAGAATGAATGGATTAGAGAAGAGAACTGAGAGGCTAGAAACAGTTAAGAAGCTACTTCAGAAAATGTACCATCATAAAAAAGGGCAATTAACTCTCAGGTAAGCTATACATTGACCTTAACAAAAGTATAAATAAGATTATCATTAGTTTTCAGGGAACTAGACTAGAAAATTCTAAATTCACTTGGAAAAATTTTTTTAAAAAGGAATATTCTAAAAAAGAATTATGAGATATTAAAACATAGAATCTAAATAATTAATACAACAATTTGAATGGATAGGCAGATCAATGGGAGAGTTTTGAAAATAGAAAAAACATATACAAGTTCATTGGAAAATGAGTGTCAAGAGGTATCATTAATAGTCAGTGGGAAAAGATGAATAATTCAGTTGGATTGGCGTCTACAAAAACAGCAAATTGGATCTGACCTCATATATTGCAGAATAAATTCCAAATAAATCAAAGCATTGAATGTACTAGATTTGATCATAATACCATTTCCGTAGGTCAAAAATTATCAAATATTGGTGATTTTATATGATTCACCTAATAAAAACTGAGGTTACAAAAGTACTTGGAGTAACTACTTGGCATTTTTTTTTTTTTATCATTTAAGGCATGAAAGTTAAAATCACTTGGCTTTTGAAATATTCTTATGTTGGGAAAGACTTTTAAAACTATGACACAGAATCCAAAGGCCTATAGCATAAAAGATGGTTAAATTCAACTACTTAATAATAAAGTTTTTCTGGAAGGCAAAAATCACCATAAACAAAGTAAAAAGACAAAGGACAAACCTGCAAAAATGTTTTCAACTTATATAGACGTATAATTAATTTCTCTAATATCTAAAGAATTTCTACAAATCAATGCACAAAAAGCCAATAACACACTAGGAAAATTAAAAGAAAATATCAACACATAGATCAAAGGACAAAGTGTTAATTGGCTCTTATTCATATGAAAGGATGCTCAGCCTCACTCATAACATGCAGCCTCACTCATTTAATTTGAAAATTCAAATTAAAATTAAAGTAAGATAAAATTGTTTCAGCTATTAGACTGCAGAGATCCCAGAGTTTGATAGCACATTATGTTGGCAAATGGAAGCACTTCCAGTAGGGGTATAAATTGCTACATTTTCTATAGGGGAAAATTTGCCCATATCAGTCAAAAGCACCAAAGAACATACTCTGACCCAGCCATCCCATTTTGGGAAATTTTTCCTATAGATGCACGTGTACATGTGTGAAATGGCAATGGCACCATTATTAATTACAGAATTGTTTGTAAAATCAAAAGTCTTTAAACAACTGGAATACCCATTTTTGGAGGCTGGCTAAATAAATTATAGTGCAGGTCCATGATTGAACAATGTACAACCGTAACAATGAATGAGACAATTCTACATACTGACATAAAAAGACATTCAAATAAAATTGTCATGTGAGAAAGAAAAGGCCAAGGGTGATGTATATTGTATGCTGCCATTGATCTTAAAAAGGCTAATAGAGAATATATGAGCATACACATTGTTATAAGTACAGCGTTTCTACGGAAAAACATACTAGGACCTAATAACATTGGTTGTGGGAAGATGAACTGGATAGCCAGGGAACAGGGTGGAAGTTACACTATTCACCATGTAGCCTTTGCACATTTTGAGTTTTGAACCACTTTAATATATTACCTATTTACAAAATTAAGTTTAAAAATGATAGTTTAGTTAGAATGAATTGATGACAACACCCTTTGAAAGAGGGCTATTTCTGTTGCAGATAGTTATATCTTATTTGATTTGAAAAAAGAAAAACATGCACACACACAAATCCTGAACTCAATAAATGACCATCAATCATATTCTATGTAGAGACCAATATGTAGTTACAATAATGAAATTTTAAATAAATTAGTATGCAGATAATCCATTTCCTACATTGAAATTTCTAAAACACAGTGAACTTTCTAAAACACAAATTTGATAATGTTTCTCCCCTGCTTTAAATCCTTCCATGACTCCTCATTGCCCTAAGGATAATGAAATCCAAATTCTTTAGTGTAACATACAAGGCTTTCCATTGCCGAGGCCTCTGCTTGTTATTCCAACTTCACTTCTTCCTCCTTTCCCTATCTTGTTCCATTTATTCCAAATTTTCTATAGTCTTTAGGACCCAGGCTCCACACTAGACCTTTATATGTCTCTGTTTATCTGCAGTTTTTCTTTTGGCTTAGAGAATCGTACCTTCTTTTCCTTTCCTCCGTGCAACCCTCTTGTTCTTCAGTAATTAGGTATCAAGTCTCCCTGACCCCCAAGGCTGGATAAGCTCAATCTTCTCCACAGTCCCATAGCATCCCACACTGTTCTCTGCAACTGTCTTTACACCACCATTTGGTAACTGATGCTTCATTTTTTCCTCCCTCAGTAGATTGTCAGTTCTTGAGGGAACTGTGAGCTTGGCAGAGCAATCAGCACAGAGTTGATTAAATGCTTATTGAATGAGAACATGAATGAATCAATCCGTTGAAGAAATCCAACTATGAGGTGGCAATAAGAATGGGGGAACACAGGTGACAGGAAGAAATAATCCAAAAGAAAAATAAACAGGACTTGGTGATAGATGTGTCATAGCCAACTAATCGACTTTGTAAAATTCAGCTCAGAATTGATACTCTCTGCCAAGACTAATCTTACAAATCAGCCTCTATCAGCAGCAGGCAGGAGTCCTTCTGGCTGAAGTCTTTCTTCCACTGTGGAACTACTTGCAAAAATGTGTTGCTTCCCCTCCACATTTCATCCATCAGCTCACCCATTCTGGATATAGTACTAACAGCACACAGGAAACCAAATGCCATGCTCTGCATTCCAGCTTCGGCACCCCATTCCATCATCTCTTTTATGTATGGTAAGAATCCTGTGAAGAGGGCTGGGTAGTTTAATTCCATCTATTCAACTTATTTTCCAAGTAATGAAGGAGGCACAGAGATCTCAAATTGTAAACCCTAAGTTGTGGAAACTTTGCCTGGGGCAGTTATTGCACCAGATCTTACATGGGTGCTCTAGGATCACTGGAGCAGGTAAAGAGATGTATTAATGGTATTATGGTATCTTCCTGAAGAGTCCAAAGAGCAACCAGGGAATAGCAAAAGCAAGGGGAGAACTGGATTCAGATGGGTCTCGTATACACATGTTATTGATCATTTCTTCTGAGGCATCAAAGGCATTTCCTTTGAAGACACCAAAGGCAGAGACTGATTGGGAACCTCCTGGGCAGAGTGTCCTAACACCATTTCTTAAATAGAAATGGAAATTTCGCAGTCCAGCTCATAAGGTATCCCTAGTTATCTTAATATAGGTGTTTTAAATTATTTGCAAGTCAAATTAGTCAAAACATTTTCATATGCAATCAGTGTTTCAGTCTGATACATAAAATTTATTCTTTGGTTTCTGCTGATCACCCCAGTGTATTGTGCTGAATCACGGTATGGTGTTCTTCAATCCATCACTGGAGTCTTCCAGAGTGTGAGTAACCAGTAAGAGAAACACAGGGCTATCGAATTCTTATCTTTGGCTTTTAGAGTTCTTAAAGTGACTATCAATTGAGAGAATTTTTTGTACTTAAAAGTGAGGCGTTCCTGACCACAGGGACTATGGGGCCTCTAGGCTCATATAATAGGTGTTCCCCATTTATTAGAAAGTTCTGGGATTCTAGCACAAGGCCATAGCCAATCAGTTTACTGTATTAATTATGCTTTTAGTTATTATCATGTTTTAAAGTTATGCAACACTTCCCAAAGGCAGAGACAATGTCACATTCATTTGTTTCAAAGGCTGATTGTAGTGGTTCCTGTGTGCTGACTATGTGCTTTACAAACGTTACAATGTTAATATTCAGACAATGGTAGAGCTTTCACAAAACACAGGGAAGCTTGTCCATAATAAGTTTAATTTAATAAAATGTAATAATAAACAACTATAACTTAAACAATTTAAATAATAAATATATAGGAGAATTAAAATGCAATTACATAATTAAATCATAAAACAATTAGATTATTTTATTTAATTGAAATAAACTTAATTTAAATAAAAAACACCTATGGTAATAGCAAGAAAAGCTGCAGCTACCTAGCAATAAATGTCAGAAAATATAAAAGACTTTATGGGCATAATTACTAAAATAAGAGTTGGATAAATGAAGAGCTATACTTTATTAGATGGAGAGATTCAATATGTAAAGATGTTAATTCTTTATAAATTAATTCCTAAAGCCAATACAATTTCAATGAAGATTTAACTAGATTTTTCCTTATATATTTAATAAATATCCTAGGGAAAAAAAGCCATTTCTGTCACCCATCGATGTCAGGATGGTGATGTTGTTAATAGCAAAGGAAATCTCTAATTCCTCCCCTCCTGGCAGAGTGGCATCGTTAAGTGAATTTTCCCCAGATTTTATTAAAATCTGCATTTTCTGGGATGTAAGATGCTATTCAGATCATTTACATGACTGAAGTAATTTGATTTTCTCCCTGCTTTTCTAAAAACACAATCTACAATGGGGTCTGAGGCTGCTTGTAACATGTAGCATTTTTACAACTGAAAATCCTGAAATCAAGAAAAGAAAATCCACTTTCTCTCCAACCCTACCACTAGTGACTGGCTCTGTCTATGACTCAACAAAATCTGGGAGTAGACAGAAAAGAAAAATGAAAGTAATAAAAATTGAAAAAAGAGAGACCAGGATGATAATCAAACAATGCCTTACATTTACAAAAAGTTTTCATATGCATTATCTCATTTATGTATAATAAGAATCCCGTGAAGTGGGCTGGGCATTTTAATTCCATCCATTCAGCTTATTTTGCAGGTAACGAAGGAGGTACAGAGACCTCAAATTGTAAACCCAGTGCATGACATAGATATATTTTATTATCTCTTAGGTAGTGCTGTGTGTGGAAGGAGCCAGGTTTTTATCCGAACCTAGACAGTGCACCTTTTCAACAGGGAAAACGTTAGGAAAGGCTTTATGGTGGTGGTAAGAAGTGGGCTTTGAACAAAAACAGAACCTGAAGTGTTGGAAGAAAAAGGGAGGGTGTTTCTCATGAGAAAACAGGTATACAGACCTGAAGTTGAGGAGGAGAACAGCCGATGGAGCCTAGCAAGGAAGTGGCCTCAAGAGTGAGAGCTTAGGAGGAAATGATCACAAGAATGATGCCAGGATGGAGGAGGTGGGGTGCTTGGCCTAGACCCCCAGGGCCCCTTGGAGAGCTGTCCTGATGGACCAGAACCCTAAAGATCTCAGTGGGACAGTCAGCATGCTTTGGGACGTGACAGACCTTGACTCCTGTCCCACGTTCTTACTTGCTGGCTCAGCGACCTTGTGAAGTTATTTATCTTTTTGTCTCCAGTCCCTCCTGTGAAAGATGCAGTTGTATTTCCCTATACAACTATTGTGAAGAATGAATGAGTTAATGAATGTGACACAGTACCTGTCATGTGGAATGTACTCAATAGATATTATTATTATATGAACATGGGAGTGGCATGATGACAGGCTACAAGATAAATGAGAACAGTCAGTTAAATTTTAAATAACCCATTAATAATATTGCTTTCTTGGGAAACCAAATAATCTGTCATAAACAAGATGTGCTTTGCAAAGGCTTCACTGTAGAGGCATTCATAGAACAATGCAAGATTTGCTCTCATAATGGTTCATATGATCAGAATTGGAATCTTAAAATTACCTTCCACCCCCTTATCCTCATCCCTTCAAAAATGTAAGTGGAAGCATTATCTCTGAGTCGTCCATCCTGGAACCTTCTTAATGTTCTCTTTCCAAAAGAAGAACTGGGAACGTGATGGAAGCTCTTGGAGTTTCCATTTAGGAAGAAAACAAACAGAAAGAAATCACACAAATTCACACTCAAGTGCTACTCTAAATGGGAAGAGCATATTTCAAAAAATAAACACTCTGTTTGACTAATCAGAAGGAAATCTGCTCTCTGAATTCAAAGGCCTCTGTATAGATATTAACAACCTAGAGAGAAGAAAATGGCTCATTAATGATTTATGGAAATTGCTGTCACCATCAACCAAAGCATATTTTGTGATGAATGAAATGACTTGTTTCACACACACACACCACACACACACACCACACACACACACACACACACACACACACACCCCACCCCCTGCAGCTATGGGCCCTTCTTGGCTGTTATAGTGTGAATCACCACTCGAGGGAGCCCAAGATTCTTTGGTCCTGGGCTAGCTACAGTCACCAGGATGCAATGGAACATGCTGGGAGACACGTCCTGCTGCTGCTCTACTGCAGGGTGGACATTTGGGGCTGAGGCGATTCTTGGTGCAGGGGCCCATCCTGTACATGGTACGATGTTTAGCAGCATCCCTGGACCCTACCTACTAAATGCCAGTAGCAGCAACACTCCCTCTCCCAGTTGTGACAATCAAAATGTGTCCAGACAGTGCCAAATGTCCCCTCGGGGACAAGCCACTGCTCTAATGGAGCTCATGGAGGTCATGGGCCCCCAAAACTTTGGTCTCCAATAGAAAAGCACGGCGGGACTGAGAGAGAGTCGAGTCACCAGCTATATTTGTCTCACTCTCCTGCGAGCAGCCCAGTGAGAAGCAGAATGCAGGAAGGAATGATCCAGTTCCCTGATGGTCTCGCGGGTGTTCAGAGAGAGCCCGCATCTCAGCCAGCCTTTATGAAGAGAGGAAACACTGTGAAGGCCTGTCTGGGATGGTGCAAGCTGAGGCAAGGCTGTTATCTTCAGCAGTTCAAATGATTAGTTAATTATTCATTACTATTTGTCATAAAATCCTGAAGGGCTGCCAAATGGTAGCATGCAGGCAATACTAAGGCAGGGGATGTGTCTTTTCTTATTTTCCATTGAAGATGAGGCTGCTCTGAAAGCACACTCTGCACTGGCACTGGGGATATACCGACGGAAGGTCTAGGAACACGGCACTCTGGATCGCACCATCCTCTGGGCTCTGCGTTTTACATTCTCCCCTCATACTGCCCGCTCTGTTGGCTGCAGAGATCGTGAGGCCAGAGGAAAAAGCAAGGGAGGCAGGTGCTTCCAGTCTGAACACAGTCAGAAGCTAGGAGCTCCTATCTGTCAGCCTTCCCTCCTCCTCCCTGGTAGTGGTGGAACACAGTCCTACCAGCAAGGGGCCCTCTCTGCCCTCTCTTCTCTCTCCTCTGCCCCCCAAGGTCTGCTTTGTGGTGTCTCCTCCCTCTCTATTCTTCTTTATGTCTGCCTTTGATATTCATTTTAACCAGATACAAATATGTGGGTTATGGCGGGGGAGCTGGGGCTGAGGAGGCTGGAGACACAGTGCAATTTGCCCCAGGTTTTAAAAACACCCGAAGGATGATCTGGCTTTTAGCCCCACTGAAAGAAAACCAGACAGGCTGACCTCTTGTTGCCTGAAAAAGAGCCAAAGCTGAGGTTAGGAAGTTAAAATCTAGAGTCCCAAAGATTCACCATTCCAGGACCACAGCTGAGGTTTCACTGCTATGCTGTGCAAGAGGAGGCTGTGGGATCCTGGCATGCCAGGGCAAGAGGGCAGGAAAACCAGCAAAAGTCAGGCTTCACTCTGATGAGAGAGACTCCTAGGTTTCCCTTTGAGGTGTTGGGTCACTGGGGAATAGTGACTGTTTCCTTGACAACTATCATTTAGAATCCAAATAGAGTTCATCATTTGATGAGTTCAGGGCACCACAGGCTGTCCTGATGTGAAGAAAAGGCTATTCCATGCTAACGGGAACCAGCTTCACTTTTCTCCTTGATCTCCACCCCACTGGAGTCACTCAGGGTTGTTCCTCTTCCCAGCACAGCCAGCACACAGGGGCTGGCCAGGTCACAAGTTGATCCAGGCATATCAGCAAGGTTATTAAGAAGCCTATAAAATTTGGGGATGCATGAGTGGGTGAGACACTGATTAGAGAAGCCAAGGAGAGGATGGAAGAGGATGAAAATAGGCTTAGGGCTGCCAACTAAGCCACCTGTGACTGCTGTCTCATTAACAGCTCTTACTGGGGTGAGGGGATACCCTTTGTCCTGGTGCTATAGGGTTTTATAAACTATCCATTCAATATTTATTATTTATTCAATCGATTGGCATTCATTCAATATGTATTTATTAATTCAATATTGATTTACTCATTTAATAAATATTTATTGATTTGATGTTCATTCAATAAATATTTATTGAACACCTACCATAGGCCAGGCTGTTTTAGGTGCTTGAGATACATTAGAAAAAAAAAACTAAGACCTGTGTCTGGGGAGCCATTGCAGGAGGCCAAACACCTTACATTTGATTTGATCCTCACAGTAAACGTATATGGAGGACACTGTTGTCCCCATTTTACAGATGCAAAAACTAAGGCTGAGCGGCATTTAATAACAATGTAGGTATTAAGTGGTGGAAATGATCAAGCCCTGGTCTGTGCAATTCCAAGTCTGTGTTTCTTTTCAAATATGACTTTAATCCTGTGGAGATGTCACTTTACCCAAGGAAGAGAAATCAGCTTTGCATTAGGTATTCGTTAGTCTGTTTCTCCGGAATTTATGTGCAGAAATTATCCCCTCAGGGGAACTAACCAGCTTACACACAAAGTGCCAAATGTAGAAAACCAACTGATTTGGCAAGGCCACTCAACAAGGATGTATGTTTGCTACGAAGCATGATGTCATCAGATCTTGGTTGTATAAGAGTATTTAGCAAGACTTTAAGAAGAGTGAATGAATATAGAGCTTTCAAGAAGGACTTATCAAACTTACAGTAAAGGTAACCAATGCAGACAAAATGCTTGTAAAGTGCTAATTAAGGTACACCTCTTTGCCAGGAAGATAAGGTGAAGAGATGATATGATCTAAGGCATTGAGGGCAACGAAGGGGGTCATTTCCAACATTTAGCATAACATAAACACAAAAAATGCCCACGTATTAATGAATAGAGATGCATTCTTTGTTAGCTGGTACCCAGGTTGGGTAGAGGGGTGACAGTGGGTATTCGATTTGGTTTGGAGGCTTTAATTTTCTTGCACTGTTTCTGAGTGTGTAAAAATTGCTGCCCAAAGCAGTTCTAATTTGCTTCTCTTTCAGCTTCTCAGGAAAAGTTTGGAACATGAGATGATATTCTCCACTCGAATAAGATGCTGGCAGGAACTGGATAGGAGACTGGTGGAGATACAGTGGATGTTTATGAAGAAGGAGCTATCTGTCACTTGTGAGGCATTTTGCATGCTGGGTGTTCTACATACATATTTTGTTAAATTCCAAAACAATTTCAAGAGGTAGAAATGATCACACTCACTGATAGGTGAGGGAACTAAGACTCTCACAAGTAAATTGCCCGGATCTCACAGGTGGAAAGGTATGGAACCACATCCTCCTTCTGTATTGCTTCTCAAGGAAATCACAGGTTCTTTTCACTACAGATATTCATGTTTTATTGTTAGTCACTCTGATGAAATAGGCAGGAAGTAATTCCTACAAGTGTGGGGAGTTCAACTCATATAAAATCTCTCTCTTAAACCAGAGGTTAAGATGAGACCACCATTTGGAATAAAAATAACTCCAGAAATACTAGTGACTTCTCATTTTCATGTCCTCTTTCCTCCCTCATTCTAATCCTAACCATGTGTTCCACACTGACATATCCAGGTATCATAAGTGAGTCTGGGACAGGCAGGCAGGCACAACAATGCACCGTTCTTCCATTCTGCACCCTCCAGATAGAACACCCGTTGTCCTGTGTCTACTTTCCTTTAACTACCTTTGTCCCAATCAAGACCATTTTTTGATGCCCACTTCTTTTCCGAATCAGACAGGTATGAACACATTGGGATTGGGGAACAGAACTGTGCAAACTGAACCTAGCAGGGCCCTAAAACCCTGTAAGACTCAGTTTTATCATCTGGCAAAAAGATATAAGCCTGTTATCAACTTGAAAAGGTTAGTGTGAGGATGACATGGGACACTGATGATCATTGTGTGTTTCACAAACTTCCCTGGTGACGAGAAGTATCCAGACACTTCTTGATGTATAGAGCTCTTCCCTGGAAATGTGGATTCAGAATCCATCTCTGGATTACTGTATTCTTCTCATTGGTATGACTTAGGTATCAAATCAGTGAGTTTGCCTTTGCCCATCCTCTGGTTCTAAAATCCTCTCACTTCCAAATTTGGAAATCACATAATCTTGCATATTTTACTGTTTTCTTCCCTCTGCATGCATGCTCCTAAATCATTCAGCAGGTGCCTGAGATGAATTGCTTGGAAGCGGGACATGTGGGCTCTCATGCATTTAACTAACTAGGTTTCCATTTTCCTCCCTCTTTCTGCCACTGTCTTGTATTCCCCCTTTTAGACATTAGATGACAAGAACATAATACCCAGCTTGCATTCCTTATAAAGTCCTCTCCTATGTAGTTGTTAATGGCTGTCCATCATGGTTCTGCCTGGGGAGGTCTCCAACTCAAATTAACTCAAGGAAAGGATTGAGGAAGAACATTAAAACCAAATCATAGAAATGATTACACTGTGTCTAGGTGACTTTTTAATCACAGGCTTGAAAATTTCAAGTCCAATTTTCTCCAAATATTCTATTTTTGTTGTACATTTTCCATTGTGTGGGTGTGTTTTTAAAGGACTACGGCAGAGATCCCCACAAGAGATGCAAACAAACTGGCAGGTACTAAAGCAGTGAAGGGAACTGTATGAACTTCAGCAAGTTAATTAACCTCTCTGTGCCTCAGTTTATTTATCTGAAAAGAAAGATCACATTAATATTCACCCCATGGGTTGTCATGAGGGCTAAAATGAGTTTATGCAGGTGAGGAGCTGGGAGCAATGCCTGGCACAGGTTGGAAACAGCTGTTATTGTCATTGCAGCAGAGTCTATGTGCAACTCTGTATGTCTGCTCCATTTTCTTCTCTCTTTACTCACCGGCTTTCCCTGCTTGCTCCTGGTTCCTGTTCTTACACAACTCTAAGTTGCATATGGTTTTGGTTTGCCATAGTTGTGAGCTTTCAACTTACTCCTATTTCAGCTTCATGATCTCACTTCCAAATAGCAACTTCCTTCTGTTCCTTGGTTTGCCCCCCACCTCCACTGAAAAAAAGAATTTGAATTGTCCTATCTACCTTTTACCCTTCTATGGTTGAACTCCATAAGGGCCAGATGGTCATCTCTGGACTAATTAACAATGGTGGGAGTAGAGGAGTCACACAGTACAAAACCTGGCTGCTTAGGCAGCAGGGGCTTGGGATAGGGGGATTTCCTTTATAAAGAGAGGGCACGAGCAGACAGGCAGGCAGGCAGGCAATGATTAGCATCTTGTAGTATAAATTCGAGACCACATGTCCACAGCAATTACATTCAGAGTTTCTTTCATGCACTCTGATTTTTGCCATAACTAGGAGGAAATACCTAAAAGAACACTGGACAAAGAGCCAGGGGAACGGAACCCAGACTCCAATCACAATTTGCTGTAAGACATCGGTGTAACCCATTTCACCCCCCATACACCTCAGTTTCCTCATCTGTCAAGGGAGTGGGATGGAGAAGATGAACTCTAAATTCCTTTCCACTTCCAAGATAAAAAGGAAACAGAAATAATGAGGCAGGGTGCCTAAAATCTGACCTTGGACCTGAAATGGTTAGATAATTGAACTTGATGCATAAAGCATTAATGATCTGAAAAATTCCATATATACTGATATTCTTGGAGACAATTATCTCTACAGTAAGCATATGTTGAATTAGCATAAGGTTACTATTAAAAAATACTGTGGAAATGAAATATAAACTTCTATAATCATAGGAAGCAACAAACTCAAAATCACTGATCCAGTCTTTCACTTAAACAGGATTGATGACTAAAGCTCCAACTTCCTTCCTCACATCACTGATGTTACGCATGTAGGACATGAAGTCTGGATGAAAGGTGAATGGCTGCTAAGTGGATTTGCCTCCTCCCTGAGGTCAGGCGCTGGCTGGTCTTTAATCACTGTTGTCCTGTGCCTGGGCTTATTTATAAACAAGATACAGAATCAAATGTGTACCACATGTGGAATGCACCCCAGAAGCTTTGTCATCATGTGGGCCAAATATTGATTTTATAGGAATAAGAATGTGCAGTAAGCAACACGTGGAAAAGAAAGACTACATTTGTTTCCCAATAACCAAGTTAGTAGAAGACTGCAATGCTTCTAAAATCATAGCCACTATTTAGGAAGAACTGATCTTTGGATGGTGGATGCCTTAGCCAGACCTTATCTACATAGTTCCTTTTACCAGTTGGGAGTAGAATTTATGGTTTTTCTGGTTCCACTTTTTGCCACATAAGTCACCATCTATTCTCTGTTTTTCCCTGTCACAGGGCCTTGGAACTCATCCGGGAAGTTTAGTCCACCACTTTACCAAGCCAATTTGTGACAATCAGTCTTAGAGTAGCCCTACAGAAACCACAGTTATTTGCAATCTGAGCTGTCTCCCAGTTGGGACAAACAGGAATAATTGCCCCTGAAGAGGCCTCTGAAGTGATTAGTCCACCTGTGTAAGGCACGCATATAGTCTAGGTCTTGCTGCTCTTAGCTACTTGGCACCCCTCCATTCTCTGCCTTCATCTCCAACCTGCAAGTTACATTGTTCCTTCAATGAGTTCCCTTGCTCTTTAGACTGCCCTTGGCACTCCTGTCATAGGCATTTTCATACGTGTAGAAATAGGAAAGATGAGGGATCATGTAGAACAATTTGTCTTGGTCAATGGATTACCTGTAGATCATCAGAATGACTGAAATTTTGATGTCTATGTTATGTCCCTTGCAATATAATTCTAACAGAGTATCTTTCTGATGATATGGTCATTTAAGTGATCACTAGCAATGCACATGTTGCTGTGTGTTCTGAAATACTCCCATACTAGGTCCAAGTTTTGGACGAAAGTGTATTGTTCTCAACGACCTCTAATCTGGTGCTACTCCAAGTGGTGCTCCATAGACCAGTGTCTATCTAGAAAATTTTTATTCCAGATCCACATAGGAACAAGAACAGAAATTAAGAGCAAGAGTTTAGGAACATTAAGGCAATTGTACAGTGATTTTATGTCTGTTGACTCTTGCAATTAAAATGTGTAAAATAAAATAAAATGTTTAGCTTGTATTCTGTAAAGCTTTACTTAACTTTCATTTTTCTAGTAATTCGTTTATATTACAATTTATAAAAGGATTGGTCTGCAACAGATTAAAAACAACAATAACCAAACCAAAGCTGGTTTTTCACCACAGATAGTTTGAGAAGCACTGCTCTAGAATTATTTTAGTTTTCATTTCTAGCTTCCACAAACCATATTAAGTGAAACATCTTAACATCCAGGCTTTAAAAGAGGAATCCAAAGTTTAGCATCCCATGATGTAGAATTGTCTTCAACCCCACACCCTACCTAAGGACAGGGGGTTTTGTAGTTCTAGAGGTGAAGGAATGAACACTTCTTAGCTCTCAGAGGCCTGACGTTTTGCAGAATATCCCTCAATATTGAGCTGCAGAAACACTGAAGGACAGGCTATGTTTCAGGAGGAGACCCTGGGATAATCCCACTTTATAGTAAATGTTATGCATACAACCTTTTATCAAGGGATACAATTTTTGAAAATCAATGATCATTTGGCACATGGCAAAGATTCCAAGACTAGAACAAAAGGTATTCTTTTGGATTTTATTATTGAATTATTTTCAGAGAAGAAAGCCATGAAGAGGTTCACAGTTCAGTAGAAAAGTCAATTCAAGCTTATAAAATGCGCTATTTGCAGATGTTGGTGCTGTTTATTCACAGATTCAACAGGTCCAAAGGAGCAGGTTTCTCACGAATGGACATTTCATCACTCACCACTGTGTTACTTCTCATAACTTCTCCCAAACTTACAGTCCTGAAAGACTTGTCTCTTACCAGGCTCCCATTTCAATCAGGCTATTCTGCCTCTCTCCAAGTCTGCATCCCACTCTGTGCTGATAATCCAGTTTGAGGACAGTTCCATGTATAAACTATAAGGCATTTGTGACAACTGAACTCCCGTAGTATTCCACACACACACACACAGAAATCCACATGTCTTTAATTGATTTTTAATTTATCTAGGCCCACATGATTTTTTTTATGTCTCCACTTTTGCTGAAAAACTCATAGATTTGTTTTCCAGTTATGCAAAGGGAAGATTTCCAACATACAAATGCATTGCTTATTTTCAGAACCATGACTGTTTTTCACCACCACCTCCTAAGTGTTGGCTGTGGCACTGGCTTCAGTTCACATAGAAGTCACTGTGCAGAGTCTTCAGGAACCTGCTGGACATGGTGTGAGGAGGGAGATGAGCTGCGCAACCCTGATATCAACTCCATACTACAAGGATTTTATAAGACATATACTGAATAAATGTGTTATGTTTTCAAGGAGGATTTTTTCCCTTAACATTTACTAAGCATTTATCATATACCTGTCTTATATTGTTCAGGTGGCTTTAACAGAATGCCATAAACTGGGTGGCTTATAAATAATAGATATTTATTTATTATAGTTCTGGAGGCTGGGAAGTCCTAGATCAAGGTGCTGGCACATATACTGTCTGGTGAGGGTCCTCTTCCTGGTTCATGGATGGCTGCCTTCTTGCTGTGTAAGGGTCAAGGAAGTTCTCTGGTGTCCCTATTATAAGGGCATGAATTCCATTCATGAGGGTTTCACCCTCAAAACCTAATTACCTCCCAAAGACTCCACCTCCAAACACTATCGCATTGGGGATTAGGTTTTAACATACGAATTTTGGAGGAACAAAAATATTCCATCTATAGCATTCACCCCATTCTCTCAAAAATTATGTCCTCCCATTTGTTCCATCCTAATAGCATTTAAAGTCAAGCATCAACCTTTAAGTCCAAAGTCTCATCTAAACATTGTCTAAATCTGATCTGGGTGGGACCTAAGATATGATTCATTCTGAGGCCAAATTCCCCTCCAGCTATAAACTCGTAAAACAAAATGAGTTACGTACTTTTAAAATACAATGGTGGGACACGCATAGGATAGACATTCCCATTCCAAAACGGAGAAATCAAAAGAAAGACAGGATTGACAGGCAAATTCCATTAGACCTTAAGGCTAGAAACTGGGGTGGGGGGCTAATGGTATAAGTCCCAGTTCAAATCTGATGGCTCAAGAACCAGGAGCACTGATATCTGAGGGCAGGAGGAGATGGATGTCTCAGTTTAAACAGAGAGGGAATCCACCCTTCACTCTGCCTTTTTGTTCTATCTGGGCCCTCAATGGATTGTGTGCTGCCCACCCACATCAGTGAGGGTGATCTTCTTTACTCAGTCAACTGAATCAAATGCTAATGTCTTCCAGAAGCTCTCTCACAGACACACCCAGAAATAATGCTTTACCAGCTATCTGGGCATCACTTAGCTCAGCCAAGTTGACACCTGAAATTAACTATAACCGTGCTCAACAGCTAATTTAATCCTCATAAATCTTGTAAAGATACTAATATTACCATCCTAATTTTAAAAATGAATCTGAGGCATAGAGTGCTAAGTGACTTGCCTATGGTCACACAGCAGGGAGTGGTAGAGCTGAGATTTGCACCAGGGGAGTATGGCTCCAAAGTTTTGCCTCTCAAGTTTCCCCCAAGACACAAATGCAAAACAGGATAAGAAGCTGGAAACCATCATTCTTAGCAAACTATCACAAGAAGAGAAAACCAAACACCGCATGTTCTCACTCATAGGTGGGAACTGAACAATGAGATCACTTGGACTCGGGAAGGGGAACATCACACACTGGGGCCTATCATGGGGAGGGGGGAGGAGGGAGGGATTGCATTGGGGAGTTATACATGATATAAACGTCATGCACATGTACCCTAGAACTTAAAGTATAATAAAAAAATAAAAAAATAAAAAAATAAAAAAAAAAAAAAAAAAAATAACAATAAAAAAAAAAAAAAAAAAAAAAGAACCTTTTGACCATTAGGGTGATAAAATCAAGAGGCTATGCAGCCTGTGTTTTTAGCCTTAGTAAGTGAGGAGAAGACTTCCATGATGGAGAGTACAGTCCAGGTACTTAAAAACCTGTAGCAGTGAAGTGCCAAAGAAAGCGTGAGAAAATGGAAAAAAGTCCAGTGAGTCTTGAATGCCCACTGCCTCCTGTCCTCCATTGCTCTCCTCCCTGACCCCTGCAGCTGCCTACTGACAGCCCCTATTCCCCACACCCACATTAGCTCCCACTTTTTCCTGCTTTCCCACTCAATGACATGTCCCATCTCCTTGACCTTCCCCAACCCTTCCCAAGGGTATATATTTCAGGACCTACAACCCACCTATCAAATTCACACAAAGCAGGGACCATCTGAGCTTTCCAAAGACTTCTCATTCTTCTTTGGCAAAATGATACAATTTCTCACAAAATTTATGGTTTTTACCTCAATATCCCCTTTACCATCTCCATACCTAACTAATATAATTAGCGTGCTCCTTTTCTTCAGCTAGAATACCGCTGGGGAAAGGAATTCGATTTGGTAGATCTTCCCCATTTTACTCACACTAACTCCCTGAGTTCCAAAGGATCTGGACCATTAATCAGCAATGATATCCGGACCACTGACAATAAAAAAATTGGACTTAATAAATCCAAACTCAGAAAATACATTTCTGGACTTGTCAGAACAATGTCAATGCCACATGTCAATAGGAGGCAAATTTGAAACAGATAAAAAAGTGAAATCAATGTTCTATCTGTGAGAATTCTAACTGTACTCCCTAAACTCAATATTAGAAGTTCAAAAGGAAAAAGAATTTTTTTTTTCTGATTGATTTGCGAATGACAAGGATAAGGTCAATTTCCTAAGAGTTTTTCTAAGCTTTTTTTTTTTTCCACCTAGGAAGATTAAATGGGAAAAACACTCACTTTTAGTTTATCCAAAAAAAAAATTTAAAACAGCTCAATTTTGAATCTATTTGTGCCCATCAGATAATGGGGAGTATAGATGATGCTCAGCTGAAGCAGCCTGACTCACTTCTCACACTTGGGTAGTGATGTGAGCCAGATCAATGTTCATGATCAGGCCTTGTTTGACTTGTCAGCCTCTCATGCTTTGCATTAATAAGCTGCATTAATAGAGTATGTGGTAGGATATAAAATCCCCATATGCTCTTCTGTATAGTCCTTTGGCTAATTTCTAGAGGCTTTTTATTGCTTCAGGATTATTTCACCTTGTAAGATCATCACGCAAAATTCCTGACTTCTTTCTTAATATTAACATTACAAGGGAATTTAGTCATCTGTACAAATATTGAGAAGTTAAGCTTTCGAATAAAAAAACCAACAACCAACCAAAAGACAGCAAGAAAACCCAACAATCTTTGAGACTAAAACACTGGATGAGATAGGTGCCCACAATCTCTTTAACTGTAAAAAGACCAGGATCATTTCTCAGACTTAAACCTGGAATGTTCCTAGAAGTAATGAAAATGTTTCACATTCAGAATGATAGGAAGAATAAACATTTGTTAAAAATAGCATGTTTCATGGATTATAGCTCATAATGTTTCAGCTGATAAAGACTAAAGCTACTTCTTATTATATAAAGAATTTGAATTTCCTAGTACTTTAAATAAATACCAGAATATATATATATATGATATCTTTGCTTCTAGGAATACTTGTAATTGTTAAGTGCTCATCTTGAGTTCAATGAAAAGGCAGAGGATGTTTAAAATTTCTTAAAATAATAGCATGTAGCTACAACTGATTTCCCATATGACATTTCATTCTGCCTGAAGCAGTGTGTACGGGATAGCATTCCATAAAGGTATGGCATTAGGAGAAGTGATTGCCTACCAAGTATGGGACAACAAAAGTTACATTTTCTTTCTTTGATTACAAAATAACATATGCCTGTGATAAAAAAAAGAAAATAATAAAGTAGTATATATGAAGTGAAAATTAAAAGTCCCCCTTTGAAGTGATGGTAGGTATTCCAAATCTTTTTCTGGGTATATATAAGTGAATGTATATCTAAATAACTAAATGTCACCTATTCAGATTTCTCCATATCAGAACCATCCAAATAGTGAGATTGGCCTAAAAAGATTTGTTTGAAATGCTTATACATTTAAACTATCATGCCAAGTAATAATTGAAGAGTAATTTCTCATGGTGTGTGGCATATGGTGGGATGTGCTGGTTGGTTGCCATGGAGATTCATTTGGTGATATAATGCGAAGTGAGGTTGGTGGTTGTTCTGGTAATGCATGAGTTGGGCTGGTTCGGAGTTATTTCTATGTTGTAAAAGCAATAAAGTTTAAAGTACTAAAATGAAATTATACAGATATATTACACATCTCATTCCTACTCCATAATCCATATAATAGAAAGTGGAGAATGTATTCAGAAGATGTATAGCTTGGATTAAGGTTTTTTTTGTGATCATTGGGTTCTTTTGTAGGTAGAATATCTAGATTCATTAATCTAGCCATATTGCAGGCATTTTGGCAAAAAATAGTTCTTCTACTCTATTTGTAATCCTGATGTTGGCTGATTCCAAAGCCAAGAAATTGTCCCTATTCTCTGCCTGCTGTCTCTGTTCTGCATTGTTTACTTATATGGACAACTTGGCCCCTTCCTGGATTTAAGCATGCACACACACACTCATGCACACATATGTATTCACACAAAGCATTAGTGATGATTTGAGGGTATTGGCCAGACTTCCTACTATGAAGCACACAGCAAGCTATTTAAAATCACTCATTAACCACTTCACTTCTTAAGTCCTTTCCTCCATCTTGCTTCAGAGAGAGTTACACTTGCTTTTGCCTCAGATGCTGCTAGCCCCTCACTTTCTTTCTCTCTCCTCTCCTTATCTTTTCTGCAGTCATCTCCTTCCTTCAAACATGCAGAACAGGTTAGACTTCTTCACTTCCTTCTGCAATAGCTGCATCGCCAAACCTACTGAACTACTGAGCAGAACACCATTTAACTGGGTCCACCCTAAAGAGATCTTGTATAAAAATGGGAAAAAGTTATTACATTTATATAGAAATCACTTGGGTATTGTTATATTTTACAAAATGGGACCATATGAAACATAATACTCTGCAACTTGCTTTTTCAGTCTCTCATCAGCATATCATGAATAACATTTCAGGGAACTTAAATCAACCTTATTCTTTTAATGGCTGAGTATTATTCCATGGTACATCATACTTAGGAATCTCCTCTCTCAGTATATATTTCGCGTTTCTCTACAATTTTTCACTTTTGTAATGATGTAATGAATATACTTGCACATGCATATTTTCACATTGCTATGAGTGATTGCTGCAGGAAAAGGCCTAGAAGTGGAATTACGGTCAGGAGATAAGCACATTTAAAATTTTGATAGACTCTCTCAAATTGCTCACAAAATAGCATGCGTATGCATTCCCATCACCAGGGTGCATATTCACGAAGGATATTTGTAAAGCCTTTTAGAACAACTTTAAACTGTTGCTGGCATATTACATCATCCTTGCAGATGTTAAATAGTTGGGATTAGACCAAGAAATTATTGGTAAACACTGTCACCTAAACCCACTGCAAATCTACATGACAGGGAAAAAATGTTGGAAATAAAACTAAACAGAGATCCCAGGTCCCTCACCCAGTGAATAAAAGAGAATCTAAGTCTAGTTAGAATTTGAGTAGGAAGTTAATCTTAGAGACAATCACCAATCTTAGAGATAATCACCAAGGAAAGGCACAGAAAAGCACCCTTGTGGGGGATTGCAGGGGGCTCTGGGAGTGCATGTAGATACCAGCAAGTAGTAGTGACATCATCTTCTTCTTTGTATGGGAAACACCCTCATGGTACTGAAACCCATACTAGCAGACTTCCACATGAAACTTCTTCTGAGAAACAGTTGTGGGTTTCACGGAGGGCCGTCCTTCAATCTACATGCTTGAGAATGGCGGAGCTTTTGGCCACATTGCTTCTGACAATCTGTCCATGTCCCCAGCCTTGAAACTTAATGCTAGAAGCTACAACCTACTTCATATACAGGACAGTTCCTTGCACATTTTGGCAATGTTTCCAGGGTAAAGAGGTTACCACTGAGTACTACTTGGGGAATGGAAACAGGAGATCTGAAATCTGGCTCAGATACTGCCCCTCACTCATGTTTTGTCCTTAGGTCAACTCTCATGTCTCACTTTCTTCATCTGTAAAATGTGTCTTACAAAGGCCTCACCTACCTTCCAAATAAAGATCATGTACGTTCACACATATAGAGGCAGTTTGTAGCACAAAGTGGATTTCAAATGTAAGGCTTTGTTAGTAAAGAAGGTTCTCTTACAGCTCTTTGTAAACACTACGGGAAACAAACCAACAAAACCCATTTCCAACAAATCAAAAGAAAGAGATCTGAAATTAGATAGCAGTGATGGGCTGCACAACTTTGTGAACATACTGAAAATCCCTGGTTGGAAAAAAAAGAAAGAAAAGAAGAGAGTAAGGAAGGAAGAGGGAGAAGAGGACAGGGAGGGAGGAAGGAGAGGAAAGAAACAGAAAGTTTTTGGTTTTGGTTTTGTTTTTAATTGCAGAGATAATCAAAAGTGTAGGTAAATAACTTTCTTGGAGCACATTTCATAAGTCAGGCCCTCTTTAATTCTTTGGATATGGGATCTTTATTTCATCTTCCCCATAATTTGAGATGTAGAAATTATTGCCCAGATTTTTTGGGAAAATGAGAGTTTCAGCACCTTGACCAGGTCGTAGGGCAATTACCTTGTCCAGAATTTGAATCTAACCCTTCTTGACTCCTAGGACTGAGCTTTTTAGCTGTACCATGCTGCTTCTTGACCCAGTCAAAAGCTCAAAGCAAGCATAAGATTTGCCAATGACATCAGACCCACATATTCAGACTCCCCTCAAGAGACTCTATGTGAAATAACTTGAGGGATTTCCTTGTTGTTAATCTCAAAAGTGAAGTGAAGTGCCCCTCACTGAGAAGGATGGTCCATTATGTGTCTAGTGTTTATACACTCATCATAGCCTTCCTGGGTCTATTTGTATTTTCAGCCCTAAACCTTGTCTTGGGTTAATGAGCCCCACAAGTTCTCTAGCCAAACGTTTATTGGCTTCCAGCTTAACATAAGCTTGTACCTAATCAATGTAGCCGTTGAAACAAGTTCCATGCTGGCAAATTCCCAAAGCAAAAGGAGGTAAATGAGAACAACATGAATGAGGCAAACAAGGGAGCCACCATGGAGGAACAGTTTAATCAACACTTAGAGAAACATGGCCGCATCCTGCTGAGATGGAAATAAATCTGTTTTGTAGACATCCTGATGCCTTTAACCATATCCTCTTCCTCTAGCACAAAGCCTTTCAGCTTTTGCATC
Organism: Trachypithecus francoisi; assembly: GCF_009764315.1. Lineage (NCBI taxonomy): Eukaryota > Metazoa > Chordata > Mammalia > Primates > Cercopithecidae > Trachypithecus > Trachypithecus francoisi. The sequence continues at coordinate 44,375,655 of NW_022681461.1, forward strand.
ACTCCTGCTAGAAATCACTTCATAACAAGAGAAGTTGAAAAATTTCAGATCCAGGTTTTAAAATTAATTTCTAAAACATAAAAAACATGGTTGGTGCCTTACTTATAACCCCCTGGACATTTACTGTGAACCCCATGACTCCCTGCCTGAGGATTTTGCCAGACTGGGGAGCATGATAGACCAGTGTGCAAAGCAAGTAGGAAGTGCTAGGCTGTAAATTCCTCCAGAAGCTGCTCTCATCCAATAGCTGGGTTCATGGATATCTAATTTGATGGACAAAGAGTCAAAAACCTAGTTGATATATATAAATAAGTAGCTCAGCATCCCAGCTCCACGGTCAGGGTAACTCAAGGTGTGTTTACTCTGTCCTCCAGAATTCTTGAGCTCCAGGTGCCTAGAGCATCAACTGGTTTAATAAGGCTTCCTTTGTTGGCATCCTTCCCTTCCCTGTCTCACTTCCCCATTTCCCTCCTGCTGTTTCCTGGGATTATCTCCCAAAAAAACCTCTTGCATTAAAATCTTTGTCTCTGAGTCTCCTTCAAGAGGAACCCAAAACAAGACAAGGGTGACTCACACTCTCTGGATGAAAAGGGAAATGATCATTAAGAAAATAAGCTTTCGGCCTTTCTCTTTAGTCCTGTTGACTTTGGATTTCTTTCATCCCTTTAGAACTTCTCTGTCGACTGATTTCCCAAGGTCCCAAGATTTGCCTGACCACCTGCAAATTAAGTGTTTCCCCATCTCCATGGCCACTCCTGGTTCCATTCACTAGTTCTCGCCAGATATTACTACCTGGAAAGTTAAACCTGCTAACACATAGAATGTTAGAACTGGGCAGGAAGGAACCTGAGACCTGTAAGGTCCTGTGATCTGTCAAAGAGACTCACCTAAGATAGAAATCATGCTTTTCCCCAACACCTGCTGCTATGCAGGTTCTTTCCTCTCTTTCCCCAGTTATGACATAGTCTCTCCCCTCACTCCATTCCCTGCATTGGTACCATTTTTACCTTTGGTCCTCTTCCAGTTATTGGCCAGACTAAATGACCTCCGAAGCCCTTGGAAGTTATTTACCTTCAATGACTCTTACCCTCATCTTCTAACTAAGGGTTGGAATACTGAGACAATGCTCTCCCCAACCCCAAATGACCACCACCAGACCTTCCTGAAATGCCATGTTCTAGGAGATCGCTTCTTTCTCCCAAAAACAAGGTTTTGGTCACTGAGCTGAACAAATTATTTTTCTGAGTTCACATATCCCACCTCTGTTAAACTTCTTTGTCTGTATCAAAAGAAGCTCCTCAGTTTTTCTCCTTTCAAACAAATCCCTGCCAGATACAGTGCCTTGACCAAGGGCATAGCTAGGCATAAAATCATCATGTATCTGTTCTAAACCCATTCTAATGGCCCTGGGGCAGGAGGGGATATAGTGTTAAGTCCCCACCTCCTCAGCCTTATATCTCCCTCTCTGGAGTACTGCCAGCTTCCTTCACCAGTCTCCATTTGCAGAACCCCTCACCCCCTCACCATGTTCTTAGGAAGATGAATCAGGAGTGAACAGTTTAGATATCATTTAAGTTACCTTTTGAACACATAGAACGTAAGTAAAGAATTCTTGGGACAAGTGATATACTGCATTCCTCAAGTATGTCAATCTGTGCAAAGCACTGAAGGGGCTGCATTGTTTACCTTAACAGTTACAGCCCCTGCTAATGATTACAAGGATGCTGTTTATATCAATATTTAAATATGCTGTTTCTCCCAAATGAACCACAACAGCCTCATTTAATGTTATTTTATTAGGATGAGCAGATATTTGGACAATGTAAACCTGTACGCCACTTGCTATACAAACCTCTCTAATAACGCCTCAGTTTAGCATCTAAATACATATTTAAACAGTTTAAAAACACATTGACTACATAATTTGTATTTGTAACTGCTCAAAATAAAGGACTTTTTATTGAGTGTGCCAAATAATGCGAATTTGGATGCCTTCTGAAAGGATGCATTATTCATGTGGAAGAGAAACAAAATCAATAAATGAAAATTCAAATAAAAATAAAACCCATTATGATACTGCACCCAGACAATGATCATCCTGTGCATTATTTACTCAAGGAAAAGACACAGGAAAATGGCCCTTCTGAAACTGGGCTATGAACTGAATCATAACCTCCTGCTTAGGCTGTTCGAAAAGAAACAGAATTGTATGTTTCTAACAGAAAGAATTGTTATGTTTCTAAAAGAAAGACTCAATTTCTTTTCGTTTGTGACTAAAATTGTTTAAAAATTTAACAAAGTAATTTGGGAAATTGGTAAGATGTGAACATGATTACATTCTATTGTTACCACATCACTTATTTCATTGCTACCAGGATATATAGAATAAAGTTCAGAATGCAGTTTTGTGGAAAAGCATATCTTTGCATATAGAGAATACTGGAAACGTGTGTTTATGCTTGATGGGGAGGAGAAAAACAAAAGTTATTAACTCTGGCACATCTCAAGACACTTCCTTACTTTTCACAAAGGCATCAATATCGGTCAAGAGATCAGGCTTTGGGATCAGACATCCTGAGTTAAATCTTGCCTCTTAACACTACTAGTTCTGTGATTTTCATTATTTAACCTCTCGAAGCTTTGGTAAAATGTTAGGTTAATGAGAATACCTGCCACTTGGGATTAAAGGAAATTCTTAGCCCAGTACCCGGCACATGGAAGTTACCCAATGAGTGTTAGCAATAAGAATATCTAAGAGTAGCATTATCTTTCCTTACAGACATTTGATTGTCAAAGCACATGGCTATCCTTCCTCAACAATAATGCACAGGTGCACATTGATTCTTTGATGAAGAATATTATTTAAGACTCTGCTGCCTATTTTTTATCAAATGTTATGAGAAACAAGCTTCAATGTTTCTTCACGGAACACTTGCCTGAAAACACATTTTATTCTTGGCACAAAGCAGATCATCAGGAAGCTACAACTGATTAACTTAAAGAACTGATATTATAAAATTTAATTTTGTTGAATTATATTTCACACCAACAGTTTATATTGAAGTGTGAAAAGAAAACAGCTCTAGGGAATTAAAGAGTTTGTTGATCATAGGGAGGTCTTGAGGATGTTACCTACTTTATTACATAGTTTCTCCTTTTTGGAAGATCCTCCAGTGCCTAAACTTAGGAAAACACTATATTTATTAATTCACTTAAAAAATGTAACTTACTCAGTTTTTGCTGAGCACTGTTCTGGGGCACTAGATATAGAGCAGTGAACTAAACAGACCAAATCCCTGCCCTGAGTAGCAGCATTCACCTTCTAGCTCCTTGGCATCTGGCTTACTTTTATCTTACAGATACCCCAAATGTTATAACTGAATAGATTTAACTCTTTGCTTCAGATTCTAGCAGGTTCAGAGCCAAATGATACAGATTCTTATGGCATATATCCTTGTATGCTAACTTTACTTGTGGATTTATCTTGCCCTTATACCCCATCTTCTCATCTACTTCTTTATTATTCTACTGCAAAATATGTGTTTTTATAAGAAACCAGAACATTTTTCAGGAGAAACAAAATTAAGAATTTATAAATGCATCAGGGAAATAAATAAATACAGCAATACAAACATAGGTATGTGAGAATTCAAGTAACTATAAATTACAGTGACTAGCATCCTGGATGGCCATTTGCTTTCCATCATGTTTCACCTCCAGCCTCAGAACAATGATTCTTGAAAGTTAATTAATGTAATAGATAATTATTGACCATGTGCAATATGCCAGATTCCATTCAAAGTAGGGGATTAATGGCTAACAAGACAGATTAAGTCTCTGGGAGCCTGTGTCTGCATGGAGGCTGTATTAGTCAGCTCAAGCTGCTATAACAAAATACCATAGGCTAAGGGGCTTAAACAACAGAAATATATTTTTTTCAAAGTTCTAGAGACTGGAAGTCCAAATCAGGGTGGCAACTTGGTCAGGTTCTGGTGAGGGCTCTTTCCCTGAATTACAGACAGCCACCTTCTGCTGTGTCATCATATGACAGAGAGAGAGAGAGAGAGAAACAGAGAGAGAGAAAGAGAGAGATTCCTTCCTCTTATAAAATCACAGTTCTTTTGGATTAGAATCCTGCTCTTAGTATCTTATTTAACCTTAATTACCTCCCAAATAGGTATTTGACCCTATCCCCAGATATAGTCACACTGGGGATTAGAGCATCAACAAATGAATTTGGAGGGGATGCAATTCAGTCCATAACAGAAACCTCATGACATCTTGTCCAATAGTCAAAGAGCTCTAGGGAAGAGATATTACAAATTTATTCCATAGGTAGTTCTTGGGTTGAAAGCCCCTCATTTATATTTGATCTAAACCCCAAATTGCAGATAAAGGGCAATTTACCTGATTTTGTCCTCTGACAAGATTCAACTTTTAAAATCATGTTTATTTTTGTCATAAGATGAAGGAATGCAGCTGATATAAGATGGTGTATCAGTCTTCACTGATTGAACTATACAATACACTATAAAGAATGGTGTTAGTAGTTGTGTTGGCATCTACTTATTCAATAAACATTATGAGTCTACTAAATTCCAGACACTGCTAGGATCTGGGATGTAGTGATGACTAATAAAACACAGTCCCTGGCTGGGCACAGTGGCTCACGCATGTAATCCCAGCACTTTGAGAGGCCGAGGTAGGTTGATCATCTGAGGTCAGGAGTTTGAGACCAGCTTGGCTAACATGCTGAAACCCCACCTCTACTAAATATGCAAAAGTTAGTTGGGTGTTGTGGTGGGCACCTGTAGTCCCAGCTACTTAGGAGGTTGAGGCAGGAGAATCACTTGAACCCTGGAGGCAGAGGTTGCAGTGAGCTGAGATCGTGTCACTGCACTCCAGCCTGGGTGACAGAGTGAGACTCTATCTCAAATACAAAACACAACCCCCAACCCCGACAACACACACACAGTCCCTGTCCTTTCAATGAAATGGGACATACAGACAAATAAACAGATACATATAAAATAGTGCTGTAAGTAGAGGAAGGAAAACAATAGAGTCTTATAGACACATACAGGACACACACTGACACTGACCTTGGGTGTCAACAAAGGCTTTCCAAATGCAGTCATGTCTAAACTGACATCTTAAAGATAAGTAAAAGTTCTCTTGGTCAAGTGTGTATGTGAACAGGGATAGAGTGGGGAATGTGATCTAGAAATAAGAAGAATATAGAAAGAAGGTTTGGAGATTAGAGATGACATAGCTTCTTAGGAAAACCAAATGTCTGGAGAGTAAAGAGAGGGAAGATTCTAGGACAGAACCCTCAAGAGTAGCCATCTTTTGAAATATTAGGAAGGGGAGACTAGATATTCCATGTCATCAACAGAGACATGGCCAGGAGGCAGGAGAAAATCCAGGAGGATTCGTTGTCATGGAATCAAGGTGAGAGACTGTTCTAGAACGGGAGAGTGGTGCTCTGTATTAAAAACTGCTAAGAGATGAAGTAAGGAGGGAAATGTGCCTAGGGATTGAGCAAAAAGCAAAAGGAAGTAGCTGACAAACTTAGTGCAATCAGTTTTAATGACTGGTAGGGGGAAGAGATGTTGTTATACCTATTCTCATATACCTTGCTGGCCCTGATGAGAAGGAATTTGGTTAGATAGCAGGCCTTCCCCAGGTGATGCCTTCCATGTTCAAAACAATGGCAGGTGTGTACTATGTATGCATGTAAATACACACATACGCAGTTAAGTGTGTATAACACAGACCACAAAATATTAACAGTGTGGTATATAGCATGGTGGGGTATATCTGGATGGTGGGACAATAGGAAATTGATCCTTACTTCATTACCCTTTTCTATATTTTATTGTTTTCTACATTGAACATCTATTATTTTAAAATTATAATAATGATAAAACTAATTTTAGAAACGGACTTACATAGGGGATGAAGGCAGATATTCCAATCTGGATTGATTTACCTATGAATTAAAACATGGTGTATCTTAATTTTTGTGTCAGGTTATCCAAATGCTTTTTTCTTTTCTTTTCTTCACTCTCTAACCATTAACATTTTACATGCTTGGATACCAAGGAAGGCTTTGTCTGGATAAAAACAAACTGATTTGATGAGCCTGAAAGACGTCTTCCAATTTTGGGTAATTATATTGAAAATTTGCCCTGGATTCAGACAAGCTTTGAGCACACACAAAAACCATCTTTACCTTTGCCTTCCTTCCCTTCATGCCATAGATTTAAACAACAAATGGTTAAGATAACATTTATATTGCTGCCTTTCAGTCAAAATTGGCAAAAGGGCAGAATAAAACAAAATAATCAGTTTGCACCCTGGTTACCCTTTCACAATTAATTTAGGGAAAGCATGTAACTGGCAGAGAGAAACACTTTTCAGATCTCATGGAAAGAAATCATCCATTAGAATTTAAGGTCTTTTGGGAAGCAAACTAGTAGCACACTCAAGCTTGTGGAGCACAGGTAGTTAGGCCCCTGCCAACTTAAGTGGCCATAGTGCTCGATGCACAGGGTCTTCCCTGACCCCACCCCCAAACTCCTAAGCAAATTCTCAAAGAGAGATGACAACTGGGTAATTTCAACTGAAAACAGAAAATCAAAGAACTTGAGTCCCTTGCTCAAATCCATCAGGGATGTGATTAAAAAGGAAACTAGATTTCTTCCTTCCTTCTTTCTACACCCCACATACCTCCCACAGCTAACACAGCAGCCAGCACCATGACTTTCCAAGCTAATCATTAGTTCTTTCAAACCTTCAGACAAAAATATCTTCCTTTTGAATTTACAGACAACCTCCTCAGCTATATCAGTACATGCTCCAGACAGAGGACGAAGCATTTCAGTCAGGGCATGGGCAGGCATAGGAGGGCAGGGTTAGTGGAGACTCAGCCCCCATGATATGGGTTAGGTCAGAAGCCTCTTGTTCTGAGGTCAGAGGCAGTCTAGAGAAACAACACAGGCCAGCCTTTGGGGCTTTTAGATTTCCAGATAGGTTCAGAAAGGAGCAGTAGGTTCAGGAAGACTTATATGTATCTGAAAGAATACAAAAGAATCACCTAGGACAGGCATGGTGGCTCATGTCTGTAATCCCCACACTTTGGGAGGACTGCTCGAGTCCGGGAGTTTGAGACCAAATTGGGCAACATAGTGAGATTACATCCTTACAAAAAATTAAAAATTAGCCAGGCATAGTGGCCCAAGCCTGTAGTCCTAACTACTCAAGAGGCTGCAGTGGTAGGATCACTTTAGCCCAGGAGGTCAAGGCTTCAGTGAACCATGATCATGCCACTGCATTTCAATCTGGGCAACAGAGCAAGACCCTGTCTCAAAAAAAAAAGAAAATCACCTGAAAAGTTTGTTAAAAGTGGAGGTTCCCAGTCATCATCCCCAGATTCTGGTTCAGTTATGCCTGGGATGAGCACCACAAATCTGCTTTGTAAAATAGTATGCTGGGTTATTCAGAAACGTGTTCAGATATGTTAGCTTACAATTTTCATGCCACCCTATGCTGGCACTGCTTTGATCAGTGTAGTCTGGGAAGCAAGCATAACTAGTTCCCCCAGGCCCTGGCTGGGGAACATGTACCTCTAGGTGGTGTGTGTGGTGTGAAGCAAGGGCCACATACTCAGAGGCTACACAGCCTCAACCCTCCTTGAGTAATGATTCTAACTGCTGGTCTATGGGACAACATTACTATTTTTATTAAAGCAAAGATGAATACACAATGAATACATTAAAGCAAAGATGAATACACAATGAATACATGATTTGAGTGAATATCAAAGATGAAACCCGAAACTTTAAAAAAGGAGCTTATGGTAGGCTGCTTTTGATTGTATCTCTCAGATTGGATATGCTTTCTCTGTTCTCTGTCTCCAGTGGAAAGTTTGAGAATGTTAGCAGCTAGCAATCAGCATACCATACAGTAGTCTCCTCATTTGAAAATGACATAACAGCTGTCTCTTGAAATTGTGGTAAGGCATAAACAAGATAAAACTATTTAAGCCCTAGCCCAAAGTCTGACATTCCAAAAATGTTCCATAAATGTTCATCTTTCCTCCAGCAGTGAGAATACTCCATTTGGTACCCTAGATAAGTGAGGAATTGCCTCTTTCTCTTCAAGATCTGAATTGTAGAAGATCTGCGTATGAGACCACATCTTTACAAAAAATTTTTAAAAACCCGGGCATTTTTTCCTTGGGAATTGACTGAAAAGGGTTATAGGCAAAACTAGTTTCATGTAAATGTTCGTAATAATGAGGAAATATAACAGATTGATGGTGGATTTAAGTTTATCTAAGCATAATACTGGACAGAAACTAAAAAGAAACATGTAGTTCATGTAGAAGTCCAGCAAGAAGATATTTTTCCTCTCTTGGAAACCTTCCCTATCACGTGCCATCTTATCTTATGGCTATTTGTGTGCCTTTCTTTGTACCTTTTAAATTATAAACTCCTTGAATGTGGAGACCACAAATTGTCTATCTTTGTATTCACTCTATTTTTTTTCATTTAACTAAGATGAAAACAAGCTATAGGTAATGCATGCATGTGTTTAAAAAAATGAAGCTACACAAAAGAAGGACATTAAGAGGAAGAGAGTCTCCTTCCAGGGTACTAGCCTCCTGGTTCTCCTCCATAGGGACAATCGCTATTCATATTTTTTGTGTACATTTTCAGAGATAGTCTGCAAAAATAAATCACATTTATAAAAATAATAGTATGCCACACCCAATATTTGGTAGTTTGCTTTTATATTTTACGAAATACATTTTACATATCTATACACATATTTTATACATATGTATTAAATATATTTCTATTTTTATATTTTACAGAACATTCCATCTTAGTGGATATAATACTGTCCTATCCTTTCTAAACAGCTCCATAATATGTACCATAGTTTATCTTACCTCATTAATGAATATTCAGGTGGTTTTCAATTTGGGTGGTTTTGCTTCAGTGAATGCTCAAACAACACTAAAATGAATATCTTTGTAAATAAGCCTCTGGGCATATTTGAGATTGCATCTATAGGCTAAATTCCTAGAAGTAGAAATGGGTCATTTATAATTCTGATAAATTGCCAAATTGTTCACCACTAAAATTATGCTAATTTACTCTTCTGCCAACAATAACTATTGACCCCAAATTTTACAAACATTTGATGTGTTATCAAAATTTAACAACCTAATGAGTGAATCATTTGCATTTCATATGAATTGAAGTGTTTCGATTGATAGAGAAAGGAAGAACTTTTGTTAGTTCTGGAACAACTGATTAGCTAGTTGGACATACCCATATAAAAAATCAAATCCAAATAGATTCTGAACTTAAATGTTAAAGGCAAAACTATAGAAATTCTAGAAGAAAATATGAGAAAATATCTTTCTGACCTCAAAGTAGGAAAACATTTCTTTAATATGACCTCAAATGTACTAGCCATAAAGGAAAAGATTAATACATTTGATTATGTTAAATTAAAGAGCTTCTGATTATCAAAAGATACTATGAAGAAGTGAAAAGATGCCAAATTATGGAAGAAGACATTGTAACACTTATAGTTGACAAAGGCTTAGTATTCAGACTACATAAAGAGTTCTGCAACTCAATAAAAAAAGACAGCTCAGTAGAAAAATGGGTAGAAAACATGAACAAGCATTTCACAGCAGAGACAATGTGAATGTTGAATATACATAGGAAAAGAATCTCAATTTCATCAGCATTTAAGGAAATGCACACTGAGATATCAATGAGATACCATCTTACTATCCAATACTACCACGCATTGGCAAAAATATAGGCTCCTTTATGCTGCTGCTCAGAACATATACCAATACTTTGGAAAGTCATTTGAGATTATCATTCACAATACTCTAGATATATATTTTGTAACCCTAGTTTTATACCCTGGAGAAAATCTCCAGTGCAAAGAATGTTCATAGCAAGTCTAGCAGTAATAGCAAAAACTGGAAACATCCCACATGTTCACTGACTAAAGAATAAATAATTGCATTACTTTCATTCAATGGAACACTATGTAGAGAAGCTAGTCCATGTGGTTTTAAATCCTGGCTTTCCCACTTACCAAGAGTGTAATTTTGGACAATCACTTAACTTCTTTAAATCTCAATTTCTTCAACAATAGTTTATATCTCTGTGGTGAAGATTAAATGTTTGAGTGCGTGTAAAGCTCTGAGAACCATGTATGCACATAGTAAGCACCCTGTGTTAGCTATCAGTATTGAAAGAGTGTGGATAAAGTTTTGACAGATCTGAAAAAATCAAGAAACAGATTTGAAGTAGGTGGTGAAGGTACAAGGGAACATATAAACTGAGGATAAATAGGATGAATAAGGGCAAGAAGAAATTTCGGGGAGTGGGAACGAAACGCAAAATGTCAGGAAGTGTGGAAAAAAATCAGGTACCAGGACAACTACAGCCATTCTGGGGCAGAGAATGTGGGCAAGACAGACAGTAGAAGATAGGGCTGAGAGAAAGTCAGGGGCCTGGCCTGAAGCAGCATCAGTGATGGGTGGGAGGCCTCTCAAAATCCACATCCTGTTAATTGCATTGTGGCATTCTCAAGACACTCATAGCTTTCTTTATTTTGAAGTAGGATGATCTAGAAGTTTCTCCTTACCTTGTGGAAATTCTTATCTATTGAGTTTTTTCTACCTTCTTGACACAGAAGTTTAATTAAAAATTCAAAGCCTCCACCCACCAATTTTTTTCTTAAATTCCAAAATAACAATGAGATGTGACTTCTATTTGCCCTACAAAATCTATATCCATTTTTTTCATGAAGGAGGCCCAAAATATCAAAATCATGATGACGAAGAGATAAATATAATCTGAATTCATGTTCTATGAATTGCTCATTCATTGCATGGTGTCTCAGAATCTCACGCATTGGCACCTCACAGTTTATACATCTTTTTCAAGTTTGTTACCACATTTAAGTTATTCTTCACTGACAACGCTGTAGGGAGGGTATTAGTCCATTCTCACGCTGCTATGAAGAAATACCTGAGACTGGGTAATTTATAAAGAAAAGATGTTTAATTGGCTCACAGTTCTGCAGTTACACAGGAAGAATGATGCTGGCATCTGCTCTGCTTCTCGGGAGGCCTCAGGAAAACTTCCAGTCATGATGGAAGGCAAAGGAGAAGCAACACTTCACATGGCCAGAGCAGGAGGAACAGAGAGAGGGGAAGGGAAGGTGCCACACACTTTTAAATGACCAGATCTCATGAGAACTCTATCAGGAGAATATCACCAAAGGGTTGGGGCTAAACCATTCATGAAGGATCTACCTTCATGGTTGTAGTTGTCCTGGTACATGATTTTTTTCCATACTTCCTCCCATGATACAATCACCTCCCACCAGGCCCCACCTCCATCATTGGGGATTACAACTGAACATTAGATTTGGGGGAGAACACAGACCCAAACCATATCAGGGAGGCCTTGCTAAGTCCCTTTAATAAGTAAAGAGGCTAAGGGCCATGATGTGAAAGGGGGTGTGTCCATTGTGGAAGAACTTTGAACTTGGTCAGTTCTGAATTGAAATCCCAAATCTGATACTTAGCTGGGTAAACTAACCTCTCTGAACTTTATATTCCTACTGTTTGATGAGCAATGATGAATAAGCCTCACTGGGTTTTGTTCACATTTCAATAAGGCTTTAGCCCATGATGCTGTGCTCTACATGGTAGCAGTGATTACCATTGCTGCTCAAGGGTAGGGTAGAGCTCAGGTTTGAACTCACTCAGTTCTGCTTACTCTAAGGCAGTGCTCTCTCTCTTTTGTTACAACACAGATGTTCACAAGGCAGGAGTGGAGGGCCTCCCAGGACCCACGTTTGTGAAGGCCATATTTGGCCTGGCTCCCATTCTTAGAGCGTATACTTTCCTACCATGTTCAGGAGATATTGTCATAATTTTGATATAAAATGTCACACCACATGATATGAGTGGCTAGCAGTTATAAATTCTGAGTTTTTGAATTACCAGGAATAAGCACTGGTAATTGAGGCAGAAGCATTTTTTTTTTTTTTTTTTTTTGCGTGCTAAATGTGATTTCACAGATTGTTAGAAAGGAAAAAGCATTTTTCTCTGTAACTCTATCATTAGATCTTTTAAAAGAGGAAAATTCCTGAATGTATTCCACTGTTAAGTTCTCCCATAATAGCATCACCTTGATGCCTAAATAATTTATTTCAAGACTTTATTAGATTATGAAATAAACATCTTGAGAGCAAGGATGTCATAACCGCTTCATCTGCTCAATGCTAAGAACAGATATCTTGTGCTCCTACCCTATTCAATGTAGGTGTCCATTAACTGTTTCTTGCATGAAAATTGGATCTTGAAGGAAAACATGGCTGAATGGACCTTTCCCAGGACCAGAATGTACTTTAGTGTGTCTGGCACAAATTACAAAATATGAAAGACTTTCTTTAATCTCCATGTGAAGTTATTTTCCTTCCTCCCTCCTTCTTCTTCTCCTCATAGGTAAAGATTATTTCACAATATGGGGACGGTCTTTTGTGGCAAAACTATTATTTATTTCTCATTAATGGAAGTGGCAGAATCAGAGAGGACTAGCTTTTCCTTTGAAGCAGATCAGTTCTTTTAAGTTAGATCAGATTTCACATCAATTAAAGGCAGCATCCCTGAGCATAACTGGAAACGTATCTCTTCTTCAAAAAGGTTTAGAGTTTGGCTGATACATGAGATATATTCTTAGGCGAGGGGGTTTTCTGGTTTGTCTTTTATTTTAAGAGTTCCTGGTGGGATGTTGGAGTGGAATTCACATTTTCAGTCCTCCACTCATTAGGCAAATGGTATTTGTCCATTTGCCTATGGTTTAAATTCAGCAAAAACTAAAAACAACAAGAACAACAAACATTTCTTCTCTCATGTAAGGAGTTTGTATCCGGATAATAAACAGCAATCTTATATTTGACTCAATAGTTTCAAAGTTACTATTATGAAACTTTGAATTCCTCAAATGTTCTCTGGGCTCATTGTCAGATTTCTTTTTTCCCCTTTTGGCTCTCTATGTACTATATACATGTCAAAGACACAGATACGACCTTTCTATTTTCCACCTGCACTGTAGATCCGTTAAAGGGTCTTTTAAATGCTGCTGTATCGGGAGGTCCTTCTTAGCCTGGACTGGCTTCCTGAGGCCTCTTTTCTTTTTGGCAGATCCAGGAGATCAGATTCTTCTTGCATGAAGGAAGAAGAATACCAACATGGATTGCCACAAACCTGGCAGAGCAGCTGTCATAGAGTGTATTTCCTTGGTTCTGACTCCTTCTCTCATGGCTGAGACTTCCGCTTCTGCTTTTATTTCTGAAAGAGGCTCTCAACATGCCTGCTCCTTCCCACCCAGTGATTTTACATTAGTAAATATACCTGGGTTCTTTCTCCTAGGCATAAAAACTTATTGCAGAACAGGGCACTCCCCTTGCTTCTCCTGCATGCTTGTACCTCTGAAGTCCTTCAGACTGGCCACTCTCAATTGCCTAGGTCTCCATCCTATCCAAAACACATCCCCTCTGGGCCTTTCCCCACTCACTGCACTCATTAACTCACAGAATCTTCCTGAAAATCGTCACAACTGCAGTACTCTTGTGCTTTAGTTTTCTCTTTTCAAATTCTGGCTGTGGCTGTCAAATTTTTGACAAGCCATTTACTCCACTTATTCCAAATATGTTCTTGTATCTTTAATTGGAAAAACATGTTTAAAAATTTCTGGTGGCACTGATGTAGTACCTTTCAATGTCTTTGGAGATATAGGCAAAATGATCTGCTACTTGGTCCTTTCTCTATTCACAGCGTTCCTGTTTACATCCCTCTTCCTTTGAAGTAAAATCTGGAGGAGAGGATCCGCGGTCTAAGGAAGGTCACCCTTACACGTAGACCTCACCTGAAGCTTCTCAGAAATAAATCCCAGAGCAAATCTTCCACACCTGTGTTCTGAGAGCGTCCAGGAGAGCAGGTTGAGGTCAAGGTAAAGGACAAGTCAAGCTGATCTCACACATTGCAACATATCTATGGGGATTTCAGGAATAGCAGAGCTACTCCGTGCTTTTGTCATCACCACAGCAGCAATAGATTGAAGAGAAGAGAAATGAACTTTTTTTTTTGTCTCAGAGACAGAGTTACAGAGCAATTTTAACTGCTGGACTATGTGGACTGGTCCAAGGCCTAATTTCCTGAATTCTTCACTAAAGACCTCTTGTCCTTTGAGGGCAATGCCAATCATTTCAAGCATCGGCTAGGAGATAAGATGAATCTATACACTCTTTCAGGTTTCCAGGTGCAGTGTAATTAAAAATAAGAAGGTCTGCTTGAACCAAGATGACCCTAATTATCTTTGTTAAAAACACAGATGAGAGGCAATAGAAGCTTAGTGTACAAGAAAAGCCTCTTTCTAGACCAGAACTATATTTAAAGAAAAACCAAGAAAAATGGAAAATTCCACTATTGGTATATTCCCCTGTATTTAATTTTCTCACAGACTATCTTAAATCTATTCTGCTCTAATCCAGAAATTATGATTTAGTGACTAAGTTTCTAGGATCAACTACTTAGGTTTATGTTCCACATCTTCCAAATACTAGATGTAGAATGTTGGGAAAGTTACTTCAACTTTCTAAGTCTTCATCTCTTCACTTGTAAAATGGGAATAATAAAAGCTACCTCATAGGGCTGTTGTGAGATTTAAATGACACTATATGTCTAAAGTGCTTAGTTCAGGGCTTGGCAAGCAGTAAGCACTCAATAAATACAATCTATTTTTACTCTTACATGTTGAGTATCCCTTATCTGAAATGTTTAAAACCAGAAGTGCTTCAAATTTTTTATTTTTATCTTTGGATTTTGGAATATTTGCAGGTCTATAGTGAGATATCTTTGGGATGGAACCTATATCTAAATTTGAAATTCATTTATGGTTTATATATACCTTATCCACATAACCTGAAGATAATTTTATTTTTCCCTTGGAGATGCTGAATAAACTGTGTTGTGTACCTACATTTGGACTGCAACTCATCACATGAGGCCAGGTGTGGAATTTTCCAAATTTCAGATTTTGGAGCATTTTGGATTTCAGATTTTCAGATTGAGGATGTTCAACCTGTATTTAATTTGGGTGGCTTTGGTTGCCTTCAGCAGAATTGAACCTACAAGAACCTCATCTTCAGCATCTATGAGCTCCTATCTCTTTTCTTTGCACCATCTTAGTTGTCATTACATTGCGAAATCTTCACACCTTGCATTTCATAGTCCAATGAAGTCATTTCCCTGTTCCTTAATAAGTGAGGTACCCCCACAATTCCTATGGCATTTGCTGCTCCCCAGCAAAGAAAATGTCAAACAGAAACACTTAGGACTTCCCCTCTCAGAGCCAGATCTCTCCCCAAAAATTATCCTCTTAGCCAATAAACACTGGCATGGGCTTTATTAGACATTTGAGAAATAAAGCATCAGCCATTGCATTTTCATTTGTTTTCTGTGATTATGAAATGGTCTACACTTCCTGCTTAGTTTGTGACACACTAATAATGAGTCTGTATATTTCTTTTTCTACAAATTGGCATGGTCACCAAATCAGAAAGACTTAGTTCATTGTAGTCTTTTAGGAACAAACCAATGTTTCACGCATTCAGATCTACTACTTAATATTTTCGTAAGTTACAAAGTACTCACAAAGTCACGAGAACCTGCCTGTGAGTCCAGGCTGTACTACTTGAATAGAATGCCAATTTCTATAGAAAGATAATTTGAGGATCTTAAGTCATATTCCAGGTATCTAGGTTTTTGTTTTTTTTATCCTGTAAGAAGACATCAATGTTGTCAGATGTTACTTTGTTCAGGATTATTTTACACTTACTACATTCTATCAGTGACACCCAGTTACAATTTTTTTTTGGTAATACCATATAAGGTGAACATGGGACAGGTGTCAAGGGCGCTCATATGTGTAAATAAAAGTTATTACACACAGTGCCTTAGTGTTCAAATCATTTTGTCCAAGGCAGTCTTGGTGGCTCTGCCTAAATGGCAGTTCATCAGTGTCTAGGAGATCATGTCCTAGAGAGTGGCTTAATTATGGTTCATTTTGGGTCCTATAGTTGAGATTCTCTGATTTTAGGAAGGAAGTAGGGAAAGGGAGGAAAGGAACTAAAGCCAAACATAATGTGTTCATCATTGTTTAAGATCCTTTCCAAATGCCATCTCATAGCAAATGAGGCACTTTACAAATTGCCTTATAAGGACCCATTGAAGGAATTCTGTAATAAGTCTGATTCATCTTCCAGGATGCTTTCCATGGGGTAACTATCACTGTACATGTGCTTTATCCCTGGAGAGCTGTCCATAACCAAGTTCCAACTACCTGGCCACAGAGGTGGGTATCTGATCCAGGCTGGACAGAGATTTCCTCTATGAACAATGCTTGCAGGAAGAGTGAGGGTCTTTTTCTTTTGATTGGCTGAGTAAAGGACTTGCCATGCCATTTCTACTGCCACCTGCTGACAGGCAGCCTCAAGATGAAGGAACAGATAGAGAAAAGTCAAATTCAGAGATGGAGGAAGTACCAGAAATTTCAAAGATTGTCTGAACTCCTGGATCTAAACTTGCCTGAAGCCAGACAGACTGTCAAGGATTTCCACTTTGTTTTTGGATTAAGCCCATTTGAATTGGGTTTATGTCACTTGCAACTAAAAGCCCCAGACAAAAAGGAGAGCTATTATGCTCATTTTATGAGTAACCAAACTAAGGCTCAGAGGAAGAAACGATCTTGCCTGAAAGCAGCAGAGATAGGACTTAAATCCAGATTATTTTGTGTCCAAAGTTTGTGCTCTTTCTACCTTGGTGCCTCCTTGGAAGGTCAGGAGAAGCTATGGAACTCTTCCCAAATGTCTTAATTCTCCAAGAGTTGTAATATGACTGAAACAGACAAGGGTTTGTGTGAATCTCACGTTTGGTTTGAGCCAATACAAGCGTGATCAGAAAAGTTTACCAGCAAATATCTCTGGAGTGATTCCAACTGTCCTACTGGGTAGTGTGGACAATCAGTGAGAACAAAGACTAGCACAACACTAAGTTACAGCTGAAAGGAAAGTGGATATAACTCCTCTTTGAATAAGATAGACAAAATAGGACAAAACCACCTTGAGATACACTCAAGAACAACATCACATGAAGAGAAATAACTTGGATCAGCTCAGGATGCAAATCATTGATGTACAGAGTTGGGACATAAACTTCAGAAGAAATTTGGGTGTCTGGAAGTTCCAAATTACAGGGAGTGTGATGGGCTTCTTGGCTAGGGGAGAGATACTGGGAAATAGTGGCTACAGCAGCTAGTCTAAGAACTGTCTGCAACCATGCACAACTGGAAACACTCTTGCCTTGCCTTGCTTTGCCTTGCCTTTTGCCTTGCCTCTTGCCTTGCCTTTTGCCTTGCCTTGCCTTGCCTTGCCCTTCCCTTCCCTTCCCTTCCCTTCCTTTCCTTTTCTTTCCTTCCTTCCTTCTTCCTTCCTTCCTTCCTTCCTCTCTTCCTCCCTCCCTCCTTCCCTCCCTCCCTCCTCCCTCCCTCCCTCCCTTCCTTCCTTCCTTCCTTCTTCCTTCCTTCGCTTTCTTAGCACATGTTTACTAGTCCCTTATTATGTGTAAGGCTCTGTGCTGAGCACGGGAGATTAAGTGATCAAGATGGGGTTCCTGCCTTCAGAGCTTTACAGTTGAAGGCTATGTATGAAAGTCATTGGCAATTATGTGAGTGTATGTATGTGCATGTGTGCACGTATGTGTGTGTGTGTGAGAGAGAGAGAGAATGAAGCAGAGATCTGGAGAATTAATACTGAAGATTTCAGAACCACCATTTATGCCAACAAATATATATATTTTCTTCTAGTGAGCCATCTACATGACAAATACTCCTAGGAGTAAAGCCTTATTTAACTGCACCTGTGCAAGGAGAAATTCTGATGTCTGGCTGAAGGGCTTGGGAATGAAGATCAGAATGGTGGAGGTAGCAGCAGAGAGGACCCAGCCCAAAGAGAAAAAGAGCTTTTTCAGTGAAAGCTGGGAAGGTGGTCAGGACAGCTGTGCCCCCTCCCCTCCTTTGTGAGGTGGCATCTCACATGGTAACAGGTATCCCTACTTGAATGGGGTATTTATTTTGCTTGGGTCCAGTAGGTTGACCAGAACAGGAGGCAGGCAGAAGTCAACTCTCAATGAATACTGACTGGTCTCTAACATTGTGAGCTGCCTCCTGGATTGTGAAAATGGTTTCCATATGCATTATTTCACCTGATCTCTATAGCAATTTGAAAAGGCAACTGAGTATTGTATTCTTTGGATGTGGAAAATAATGCTTGTGAAGGGGAATTGACTGGCCCAAGCTCACACAGCCTGAGACATGGCAGAAGTGGGACCTGAGCCTCAATCTTTTGAGTGCAAAGCTCATGCCTTCCAACTAACTGCATTCACTTCTTCTGTTCCAACCCAGGAGACTCTGCCATTAGAAATGGCTGAGGAAAGAGACTACTTAATCAGAGAACTATACAGTTAGCACAGTTCCTTTCTCAAGAAGAATCCTAGGCTGAAGGCAGTGTATTCAATCATCCTTAAAAGAGCACAATTGCATTTCACTCATTCAATAATTTGGTCAATGAGTGTTTCCTTGAAGAGAAGCAACTCAGTCAAAATAACATGTATAAAGCTTCCAGCATAGTACTCATTGCATAGCGGGCACTCAATTATTGCTTAATTTAGGGTCTGCAACCTGCCTACCTCTTTAGCCACATCTCACACAGCTCTCCCACCAGTCACACTGGTCTGCTTTAAATTTCTCCAGCATACGTAGGTACTATCATAGTCCTGTTTTCACAGATGAGGAAACAGGCACAGAAAGGTTAGGTAACTTGCCTGAGGTCACACAGAAAGTCAGTAGGGCAGTGAGGATTCAAACCCAGGAAGCCTGGCTTCTTAGCCTACATCCCACACCACTGCCTTTCCCTAAGTGGGTGACTAGGAAAGAAAACTATTCCAGAAAGAGGCAAGAACACATTTTCACCCCCACAGTGTTTTCTTGGGGCTTGCACAAAATTATATATGTAAAACAAGTAGAAGATGGCTGGATCAACTAACATTAGCCAAGGTTATTACTCATCACAGAGTAATGAGACATCTAGTGAGAGCTGCTCAGGGAAACCTCAGTTTCCATCATGTGGATAGGTTCCCTCTTTTACACCCTCTTCTACAGAGTCACACTGTCCTTTAGAGCACTTGTCTCAGTTTATAATTATACATACATTTGTTACTTATTTAATATTTCATTTAGTTTAGAATCCCAGTGCCCAGTCCTGGTAAAAGCAAACAAACAAACAAAAAATCCAATTCAATAAGTATTTCTTGAATGAATGGATGAGTGAATGAAACATTCCTTGCCGCCCTAGAGTCCTACATTTTTTCTCTTCTTAGTGGGAGGAGAATATTCATCTTTGTTTCTCTTCATGCCATCTTGGGACTCTCACGCATTTCCCACAACGAATCTACATGGTGTTTACAGGTGCCTTCTGAAAACCGCCCACTCCCTGGTTTCTAAACTCAGCTAAGCTATGTCTCAGAAATGTCAGCCTCTCTCGTTAAGTCTCCTTCTCAAAAGAAGCGAGAAATTCAGACAAGGAAAGTTTTCAGTTCCTCTCCTAGTCGTGCCAATTGTATAATGAATCTGTGGGATTGAGTTTATTTCCAAATTTAGACCCACTCTGAGCACAATGGAGGCTTCTAACTCATCGCAGTGGATCTCAAACCCACTTTTGACTTTTAAAGCTTACAGATTTTTCTGGATTTTGATGAGTGGTGAGTGGGAACAGAAAGTTCCAGAAGATACAGTCCTGTAGTTTCTGTTCATGTCCTGTTTTCCTTTTGTCTAAATGTGGTTCTTTAGAATCTGCCCTCTCTTTCCGCTCCTATGATCATACTATTTAGAGACAAATATTTTCCCTGCCCTTCAAGGAAGCTGTTTTATTTCTGGTTGCTCATAAAATAAAGAGACACAGAGTCCTTCAAATTCACCTTTCTGGCCTCCTTGGTATACAGATTTCTTGTGCTCTTTGCTTCCTTAATCTTAGTATTTTAATTTTCTTTCTTCTTAAAGAAATTTAATTTCCTTTCTTACATGCATGAATTAATATGAATTTTAATCCTCACTTTGCTGTATTACCTTGGCTTTTTCATCTGTAAAATTGGCCATTCGTGTTTCACAGGTTAATTGTGAACATTAACAATGAGGTAATGGATGTGTCACAGGGTAATCAATAGGTTAGTTCTTTGTTTCTGTTGGGGCTCCAAAGCTAAGAATAATAGGTGGCCAGGGCCCCTCATTCTACACAGGGATGTTGGACCATCTAGGCAAGATTTACTCCAACTCTTCTGTGCCTCAAAGCCCATTTCCCCCTGCCGGGGTGCAATGAGAGCCTCAAAGAAAAAGAGCACAGAGGGCACCACACCCAGATGACAATAGCACCGGAGAGTTTACCTTCCTCCTTCCTTCTCTGCCCCTGCCTTGGAGGAGTCAGAGGCTCCTGGGTGAGTAGAGAGAATGAGAGGGAAAAGCAGATGGAAGAATTTATTACAGAACAGGCAGGGCCCAGGGTCACCTCCACCTTCCCATTGCTATTCCACAGAACAAATGAACAGACCTGTGCTGGCCAGGGAGAGAAGATTTGAATTGGATGAGAAACGGAAGTTTTGATATTAGATATTAGAACTTTAGCTGTTAGTCTCTAATCTCTTATTCAAAACCCTTGGGGCCACACAGACTTCAGAATCCAGCACTTAATTGTGAGTTTTAGAAAGGATCTATGATGCAGATGCTGTCATGAGCTGGTATAGGGCAGCACTCTGTAAGCAAACACCTTAATATTTCTACAGTGAAATGTATTCTTCTCCACACAAGGCAAGGTATGTAAATCACTACACATAGCCTCACATAAGTTTTTCCATCTAATATCTTTGTAGCAAACTTCAAAAAGTTTAGACTTTTAGAACTGTGGAGATTTCAGAATTGCAGATAAGGGATTGAGGTGAGAGTCCTAAAAATAAGAACGTCTATTGATGCCTGAAAGTGACCGGAGAAGATTCAGAATCTGCCCAAATAATCTCCAGGGACAGGAAATCAAATAGCGATTGGGAAAGAAAGTGGTGCACAACCTTTTCTGCTCAAACATCACTGAATTCCACTTGTCAAGAAATCAGTTACTTATATAAATGGGTATGTATGTCATCTGTGTGTTTCTTACACAGCAGATGATTAACAAATGTTAACTTCTCTTTCCTTTTCCATCAGGTCCTCCACATCTTCATAAATATGGGCAGATTTGCTGGTAAGGAATCCCTATAGTTTCCTAGGGGGAAATTTTATTTATTTTTATTTTTTAATTAATTTGTAAATGTGTTTCTATTTCAATAGGTTTTCGGGAAACAGGTAGTGTTTGGTTACATAAATAAGTTATTTAGTGGTAATTTCTGAGATTTTGATACACCATCACCTGAGCAGTGTACACTGTACCCAATGTGTAGTATTTTAGTCCGCACCCCCCTCCCACCATTTCCCCAAAGTCCATTGTATCATTCTTATGCCTTTGTGTCCTCATAGCTTAGCTCCCACTTACGAGTGCAAACATACAATGTTTTCGGTTTTCCATTTCTGAGTTACTTCACTTAGAATGAGAGTCTCCAATTCCATCCAGGTTTCTGCAAATGCCATTATTCATTCCTTCTTATGGCTGAGAAGTATTTTATGGTGTATATATATATCATAAACATATATGTATCATAAATAAATATATATATCACATTTTATCTGCTCATTGATTGAGGGGCATTTGGGCTGGTTCCATATTTTTGCAATTGCAAATTGTGCTGCTATAAA
This sequence comes from Trachypithecus francoisi, assembly GCF_009764315.1. Lineage (NCBI taxonomy): Eukaryota > Metazoa > Chordata > Mammalia > Primates > Cercopithecidae > Trachypithecus > Trachypithecus francoisi. The sequence goes on from NW_022681461.1 coordinate 44,397,662, forward strand.
CATGTGTGTGTAAGTATCTTTTTCATATAATGACTTGTTTTCCTTTGGGTAGATACCCAGGAGTGGGATTGCTGGATCAAATGGCAGATCTACTTTTAGTCCTTTAAGGAATCTCCACATTGTTTTCCACAGCAGTTGTACTAGTTGACATTACCACCAACAGTGTAAAAGTGTTCCCTTTTCACCACATCCACCAACATCTGTTTTTTTTTTAAATTTTTTGATTATGGGCATTCTGAAGTCTATGTGGCATCTGATTATGGGCACTGCAGGAGTAAGATGGTATTGCATTATGGTTTTGATTTGCATTTCCCTGATAATTAATGATGTTGGGCATTTTTCCATATGCTTCTTGGCCACTTATATATCTTCTTTTGAGGACTGTTTATTCATCTAGCCCACTTTTTGATGGGACTGTTTTTTTACTTGCTGATTTGTTTGGGTTCTTCGTAGATTCTGGATATCAGTTATTTGTTGGATGTATAGATTGTGAAGATTTTCTCCCACTCTGTGGGTTGTCTCTTAACTGCTGATTATTTCTTTTGCTGTGAAGAAGCTATTTCATTTAATTAAGTCCCATCTATTTATATTTGTTTTTGTTGCATTTGCTTTTGGGTTCTTTGTCATGAAGTCTTTGCCTAAGCCAGTGTCTAGAAGGGTTCTTCTGATGTTCTCTTCTAGAATTTTTATGGTTTCAGGTCTTAGATTTAAGTCTTTGATCCATCTTGAGTTGATTTTTTTATAAGCTGAGAAATGAGGATCCAGTCTCATTCTTCTACATGTGGTTTGCCAATTATCCCAGCACTATTTGTTAAATATGACATCATTTCCCCACTTTATGTTTTTGTTTGCTTCGTCGAAGATTGGTTGGCTATAAGTATTTGAAGTATTTGGCTTTATTTCTGATTTCTCTATTCTGTTCCATTGGTCTATGTGCCTATTTTTACACCAGTACCATGCTGTTTTGGTGACTATGGCCTTATAGTGTAGTTTGAAGTCAGGTAATGTGATGCCTCCAGACTTGTTCCTTTTGCTTAGTCTTGTTTTGGCTATGTTGGCTCTTTTTTGGTTCCGTATGAATCTTAGAATTGTGTTTTCTAGTACTGTGAAGAATGATGGTGGTGCTTTGAAGGGAATTGCATTGAATTTGTAGATTGCTTTTGGCAGTATGGTCATTTTCACAATATTGATTCTACCCATTCATGAGCATGGGATGTGTTTCCATTCGTTTGTGTCATCTATGATTTCTTTCAGCAGTGTTTTGTAGTTTTCCTTGTAGAGGTTTTTACCTCTTTGGTTAGGTATATTCCTAAGTATTTTATTTTATTTTATTTTATTTGCAGCTACTGTAAAAGCGGTTAAATTCTTGATTTGATTCTCAGCTTGCTCACTGTTGGTGTATAGCAGAGCTACTGATTTGTGTACATTAATTTTGTATCCTGAAACTTTGCTGAATTCATTGACCAGTTCTAAGAGCTTTTTGGATGAATCTTTAGAGTTTTCTAGGTATATGATCATATAATCAGCAAACAGGAACAGTTTGACTTCCTCTATACTGATTTGGATGCCCTTGGTTTCTTTCTTTTGTCTGATTGCTCTGGCTAGGATTTCCAGTACTATGTTGAATAGAAGTGGTGAAAGTGGGCATCCTTGTTGTGTTCCAGTTCTCAGGGGAAATGCTTTCAACTTTTCCCCATTCCGTATAATTTTGGCTGTGGGTTTGTCATAGATGATTTTTATTACCTTAAGGTATGTCCCTTCTATGCTGATTTTTAAAGGGTTTTAATCAAAAAGCGATGCTGGATTTTCTCAAATACTTTTTCTGCATCTATTGAGGTGATTATGTGATCTTTGTGTTTAATTCTGTTTATGTGGTTATCATGTTTATTGACTTGTGGATATTAAACCATCCCTACATCCTTTGTATGAAACCCACTTGATCATGGTGGGATTATCTTCTTGATATGCTGTTGGATTTGGTGAGCTAGTATATTGTTGAAGATTTTTGCATGTATGTTCATCAGGGATATTGATCTGTAATTTTCTTTTTTTGTTATGTCCTTCCCTGGTTTTGGCATTAGGGTGATAACTGGCTTCATAGAATAACTTAGGGAGGATTCCCTAGGTGGAAGTTTAATGAAGCTTGAGCTACAGCATCTCACTTAGCTAGAGTCTTTTCCAAGGATGCCAGGAGGAGGCAGCAGTCAGAGCCTTGAACTTGTGCATGAAGCACTGCCCTGGTTCTAGGGCTCACCCTCTGATAACTGGGGACTAGGAGCTGCTGGTGGTGCAAGTAGAATACCAACACAAACCCCATTTACTTTACCCCATGCCCATAACCAAGAAGAATCTGTAGAATTTGCAATTCTGCTCCCACTTCAAAGCCCCCTAACCCCTTCTGTAGGACTTGGTGGGGAGAAGGGTGGGATTGGGGAGGGTGAACAGAGAGCAGCAGGAATGCCATGGAGTTGGACCAGCTACAGCAGTTACCAGGGGGCCCTGCCTGGGGATCAAAGGGTGGGCTTCAAGAGCTTGGCGCTTGACTCTTACCAAGAAATACCTGAACCAGAAACTGCAGAGGAAGTTACAGGTATATCATGGCTGAAAATCATTTGTGACTTGAAACTTCTCTATAAAGTAAATGATGTATTTTTTGAGCCACTCTACTAAAAGCCTGAATGATCTTTCTATTATCTCTATAGAAATGGTATTACAAAATTGTTATAATACAAAGAGGTAATAAAACATATGCAGCCAAACAGAAAGAAAAATTCATTATAGAAACATGCTAGGCAAAATAAAAACCATTATACAACTTTCTGGATTTTGTGAAGTTTGTGGTATTTATTAACAAAGTGTTTGAAATTTGGTGTGTAAGTTTTACATCCTACAAAGTCTGAATACACCCAACTTTCCATGTTTTATTACCATTGACATAAGTCTTGCATCTTAATTTAGATTTATGCTGCTTGGGGAAGGGGAGATTGCCCACAGAGGGGTTTTTAGTGATTCATCCTCTGAAATGCGTGGACCTGCAGCCCATGAGAGCACCTGCCATGCACCAGACATGCTAGGCGCTCAGGAGGACAGAAATATTTGCCAAAGCTGGAACTTTTAGAGAGGAACCCTTTGTCTCTAGAATAAAGAAAGATCGGCTACTGCATAAGGTTTCATGATCCTGTTTCCTAATTCTTTCTTAAGAAGAAACAAACAGGATAAGAATTCCAGAGATGGTAAAATAAAGGTTTCATAAGAATAATATAACATGAAGCAAATAATTAGGGGAGATTATTTTTGGAGGAGCTGTGAAGGTAAATAAATGTGGAGAGATGCTGGAAGTACCTATATATTGAAAATGTGAGTATGTAGATTAGGTTTCTTCTAAATAACCTCACCTCACCTTTTTCTCATTTTTCATCCTTACTGTACCCCTAAAAGTCCACCCTTAAAGGTTTGGTTGAATATTTTAGCTGAATATTTTGCTGTAAATAGCAGAGAGTGTGGGGAGGTGCTTGGCTGAAAGGAGAGAGCAGTTTTCTAGGAAGGTAGGTTTTGGCATGGGACCTGCTGATAGGAGAAAACATACAGGCTTATTAGGTTTTCTTTCTTTTTTTTAAGAAAACACATAATTTATTAGATGGACTTAAAAATCAACACAAATCAACATTTAGGCATGTTTTAAATACAGACTATGGGTATTCTCTACCAAAGAACAGCACATCTACCAGGCGACACCGTAAAGATTTAAATGTTTTAAATAGATTTTAAAGATTTTTAAATGTTATAAAACTTATTAAAATCTCTTTAAAAAGTTTTTAGAGCAATACACAATAGCTAACAAATGATAAAGTAATATTGCACAACTAATCCAACTGTGTCCTATTACATTTCTTCACAATTCCACATAATTTTAAGGTTAAACAGAATCAGTCACTTTTTAGCATCCAAAGTTCTGAATTTTGGCTTTCATTCCTTTACTCCACTATCATGATCTTAAAATATCTGTCATACATTCTTTGAGGGAGCGTGATATAAAAGTTTTTATTTTTGCATAAATGGAGCTTTAAAGCTGTATTTTCTATATTATATCTGTTTCTTCACAGTCGGCACATGATAGTTGATTATTTTGATGTCTTTTAAAGCACCCATTTCAGTAGATTTATTTTGTAAAGTTAAGCTTTCACTACTAATTCCTTTAGATATATAATGTTTATCTTTGTTCTTTAAGTAAACACGAGAAAAACAATGGAAAGTGGGCAATTGTTTTAAGGATGTCCTTAGGTTAAACACTACATACAGGTTTGGTTTGGAATATTTTTCCAACTCAAACTGTTTAAACTGGTATTCTCAAAAAAAAAAAAAATTCTTGGTAATGCGAAGACAATGCACATATATCTTAATCTTCTCCATGCCTAAGTAGCAGCTCAAGGAACTGGTAGAGCATTAGATTTTTTGAGGAGAGTGAGAAGAAGAAAGAGGTTGGAATGCTGAAACTCACTCCTTGACTGCAGGTCAGAGAGAAATAGAGGAACCATCAAAACTCTGTAATAGACATGATATTCCTGAGGCTGAGTGTCAGCCTCCATCACACAGGCTGCCTGCATCAGAAATAGACAGGTGACAAAATTTTTCTTTCCATGTGACACAGGTTCAGCACATGAATCCAAAGAGGCATAAACACACACAGACACACACACATACACATATATTCATGTCCTGAACCTGTGTCACACGGAAAGGACATGAATATTAAGCACATGAATCTAAACAATTAGGCATATATAATATTAGTATATGTTAATATCCATATTATATATTCATATTGTATGTGTATACATACAAGCATATCAGAAAAGCATCATGCTTTTCTACATAAACATTATATATACATATATGTCTATATATGTATATGTAGTTGTGTGTGTATGTATGTATGTATGTGTGATGTTTATGTAGAAAAGCAATGACCACTTTCCATAGCAGGAGTAGCAGTTTAGTGTAGTGGACGCTGATGGGATGATCTGCCCAGATGCCCCTCTTTCATTTCTCCTGGAAACTGCTCACTCCTTGTTCATACATCTCCTTTGGAAAATTTCAGCATCTCATATTACCTCATCCTTCTAGAAGCTGTTGTTTGATCTAGAGGTGAGGAGTTAGTTAAACCAATCTAATGAGAATATTTCCCAGCAATTTAAATACAGTCTAGAACTCACATCAATGGTTTCTCTTAGAGGGCGAGAACTGTATGACGTGAAGTCCAGGAACCAATGTGTCTTGTGTCCCATATCATGGAGGAAGTCTATTTCCAGGGAGTGGAAATGAAGCAAACACCCAAGTTGGGAAGCAAGCCCAAATGGGATGTGGTGCTTAGCCTCTGGTGCCAGGATGGTCCGGCTTCATGCCTCTCACTCCTACATTTTGGTTCTACACGTTTCCTTGGACTCCATAAACCGAAAAGCCCCCCTTTTGCCTGTGCTAGTTCAGGCTAGTTTGGATCCCTTGTAAGCAAAGGAGTCCTAGTTAACATGCTGCTGCCTTAAAACATTTGATCAACTGAGAACTGAGCCTTCTTCTACCCTTGTTCACAAACAGAAACTTATTTGTTTGACATCCTGAATATAACCATATACTACTTCCTCTGGGTTGATACTCAATACATCAGTTACTTAGAGCAATGAGAATGAAGGTGTAAAGACATGGACATACTGACCCCAGGAAATAGAATGCCTTCTGTTTATAATAAATGTTTGAAATGAGTTGTTTTATTCAGCAAGCGTTTCCTGAGGACTTACTTGTGTTGGGCACTGATGTTGGTGGTGACATTAGTCAGCAAAACAGACCAAAATTCCTACCCTTGTAGAGCTCATATCCTAGTTTCTCCTATAGGAATAAATCAGACACATTCTGGATAATTTAGAATGCCAGTTAGTTGTGTGCTAATTAATTTGGAAGTTTAGGCATCTTTGTCTTTGGCCAGCCACACATGTTCTGCAGAAGATGAATTATAATCTTTCTCCACACACTTTCCCAACCCAAGATAATATGGCAAAAATTAGTTCCTCAAGTTCTATCAATGAAAACCATACCATTTCTTGCTTCTGCTAAATTGAGCTCCATTTCATCAAAACTTTAATGGTAAAAAAACTTAGATCTCCCATTTCCTTTTTTCTCTGGTATTAAATACTTCCTAACACATATTTTTATCAATGTCTTACTACTATCATAAGCCAACAAACCTGGCAAGTGTCAAATATAGCCTGTGCTTTGTAGGGAGCAAATGTATCAACAGTACTCCTTGCCCTCTCCTTTTCTCCAATTTATTTCCTTGGGTCCAATCTGGAAGTTATTCTGTCTGTCAAAAGGACCAGGGAATGATGAAACAACCATCCCACCCCTGAAGCACCAGGACAAAATGGAGAAAGATAGAATAGGGTCAGAAGACAGAGAGCTGAAGGACCCAGCCCATGGTGAAAATAGCTCTTCTTGGTTAAAAACTAGCAGGTGCAGTAAGTTCTTGGAGCACTTTTGAGAAAGCAGCTTCTCACAATAGAGTTTATGAAGACTCATTTTATTTTTTACATTTTAGTTTAGTTTTTGAGACAGAGTCTCGCTCTGTCACCCAGGCTGGAGTGCAATGGCGCAATCTTGGCTCACTGCAACCTTCGCTTCCCAGGTTCAAGTGATTCTCCTTCCTCAGTCTCCATGAGTAGCTGGGATTACAGAAGCATGCCACTATGCCCAGGTAATTTTTATATTTTTAGTAGAGACAGGGTTTCACCATATTGGCCAGGCTGGTCTCAAACTCCTGACCTCCAGTGATCCGCCCGCCTTGGCCTCCCAAAGAACTGGGATTACAGGTGTGCCCGGCCTTGAAGACTCATTTTAAATCTGAGATGTGATTGATTTAAGTTAAAGGCTTTAAATTATCTGCAATTAGCAGTGAGAACTCTGATAGAGAAAATGAAAGTGGGCTGGGACAAAAATAAGGGGAAACAGAAAAGCTTAAGAAGGTGCCCAATAAGAGACCAGAAATCCACCCCACACTAGGATAGACTCAATTTTCTTTGACACTCTTGGCTAAAGCCTGTGTGTGTGTGTGTGTGTGTGTATGACAAAAGTTTTGTTTTAAACCAAAATCTTGGGGAATAAATTGTATATTAATATCAAAACCACATGTGTAATATCTGTAGTGTTTTTGCATGTAACATATTATAACTGCAGTGGAAAATGTGTATAGATTTCACTTCATAGAGTAGATTCAACTAATCTCTCTTTTGTTTTCCTACCCATTTAAAAGTATTTTCATTTTAAAAGTAAGTTGAGAAACATATTTTTGTTGTTTTCTTGTATGAAATTGGAGAATTCAAAAAAGTACAAAAACCTCAAAATCACATTTTAAGAAACCAAAAATCTTTATCCCATAATTGCGAAATGTCCACCAGAAAATGTTTGGTGTACATCTTTTCAGCCTTCATTTCTATGTGTTTTTTTTATGTTCTTAGTGATTGAACTGCAATACGGAATCATAACCTTTTCTTTTGACTTACTGGTAGTACATCATAAAGATCCCCCTCCCACCTTCAAGTATTAATATTTCAGATATTTCTTCTTTGATGATACTGCTTCAGTTCCTTGTAACCAAATTTGTGTCCCACATTAGGGATGATTTTGTCAATAAATTGGTTAAATTTTGTCAATAAATGAGGTTAAAAGATTTGTCAGTTTTGGAGATGTTTGATAAATATTGCCATTTGCCTTCCAAAGAGTTTGTGCTATACCTCCCAATTTATATTCCCACTAGCAATGCTTCTTTATCTTTCCAATACTAGGAATCATGAATGTTTACCAATTTTATAGAAGAAAAGTAACTAATTGGTTATCAGTACATATTTTCTTATATATTCATGGTTCATTTATATTTATTTTTTGTGTATGTTTATTGCTTCTTTAAATTTTTCCCATATTTTTGAGGATGTTACATTTGATTACCTTATAAAAGAATCTTTATAATCTTTTCATTATTTTGTAAATTTTCCATTTCCCTATCAAATTTGTGTTTACATAATTTTAATTTTATGTAATCAAATTTTTTTCATAATCATAATGGCAAATATTGAGTCTTATTACATAACAGTTTCTGTATATTTTGAAAACATTATTTCATCACTGTATGCTAATTGTATGAGTTAAGTACTATGTTTACTTCTACTCTTTTACAAAAGAAAACTAAAACTCGGAGAAGCTAAAAGGCTAGCCCAAGATGACACAACCAGTAAGAAGTGGAATTGAAATTAGAACCCACACACTATGAATGGCCTTGGCCGCTATGACACACTGCTTTTCAAATGTATTCTGAATGCTTATAGGTATTTTGGTTCTAATTCTGAAATCTATATTCCACTACTTGATCTGTCTGATGTCTTACCCCAAAGTCACATTGTCTTAATGATCATAAATTTATAGTATATTTTGATAAGGCAGACTATGTTTCCATTTTTTCTTGGATCTTCTTATTTCTTTTACCATATAAAGTTTAGAATCATTTTTCCCAGTTAGAAAAAAAAAAAAAAGCCTCTTGAGTTCAACATAGTTAATTTGTAAGTTAATTGTGGCAAACCAATTTTGCACAATTAAACTGTTTTATTTAGGAATAAAGAGTGGATTCTCTATCCTCAAGTCTTTAAAGAGATTCTTAGTACAATTTATACTTTAACTCTGCACATTACTTGTCTGGTTTATTACTAATTGGTTTATATGTACGTTACTACTGTGAATGGAATTCCTTCTTGTTGTATTTTCTAACTCTATGTTTCCCAGGATGTCCCATGAGTAGCATAGGTCCCAAGATATGATTTGGGCAAAGGGATCCAAGGTCTACAAAGCTGAGGAAACACGTCTCAAACCCCAGATACATGTGGCTGGTGAAACTTTTAGAGGGGTTCAGAGTATGAAATGCCCAAATTTATTTAGTAATGTAATTTTGAGTATTGTTAGATTTTAGAGGGACTGCTCTTTCAGACAACACACTCTGTGAAAGTCTGTTCTGCAGACTTTCATTATTAAGTATGATATTTGCCTGTTTCTTTGAGACAGGTATTTATAATCATATTAATAAAGTATCTTCATATTTCTAGGCATATCTTTGTTGGCATATAACTAGATGATTATATGGATTTTCTGTTTTGAATTATTGATAAAATGGATTAAATAATATAAGTCTTAACATTAACCCAATATGCATACAGAAATAAAAAACATATGTGGTCTGCCAATTTATTATTATGCTTTTAATATAGTGCTGGGTTCAATTTATCAATATTTCGCTTAGCTTCTTGTACTCTTATTTATAGAGTAAATTTTCTCCTTTCTTCGCTCTTGTGTTTCTTCCCTTCCACCACCCTCTTCTCTCTTCCTCCATCCCTTTTTCCTACCTTCCTTCTTTCTTTTCTCTGTCACGTTTTTGAATCAGAGTTAAGCTACCTTTATAAAATGAAATGACCAGCTTTCCATATTTTTTCTTTCCAGACATGGAAATTATTTGAAACTTTGAAATAATTTTTCCATAGAGCAAAATGTTACAAAGCTTTTGAAAAAAAAAAAAAGATTAGAGAAAATTCTGCTAACTTTTAAAAGGATTTTCAAGACAATGTAACTGCTTAGGTTTTGTATTTCTAGACCCAAGTTTTTGTAGCTTATCTATTACCTACAAAATATTGATTCCATCTAAATTTTTAAATATGCCCACACAGAGATGCAGAAAGTATTCTTTTATTAAAAATACCTCTTATTCAGCCTACATTTATGTATTCAAGTTTTTCTCTTTTTTCTTCCAAAGACCAACTCTTTATTTTTCACTTATATTGCTTTTCTTCTTTCTACCTCATTAATTTCTGCTTTTTATAAAAATGAAAAACTTGTTCTTACTCTCCTAGATTTGTTTTCCCCATCTCCCCATGTAAAGGCTTAATTCACTTATTTTCATTTTAAATGAAACCTAAATGAAGACCGAGTGCGGTGGCTTACGCCTGTAATCCCAGCACTTTGGGAGGCCGAGGCGGGCAGATCACGAGGTCAGGAGTTCGAGATCAGCCTGACCAACATGGTGAAACCCCATCTCTACTAAAAATACAAAAATTAGCCATGTGTGGTAGCACGTGCCTGTAATCCCAGCTACTCAGGAGACTGAGGCAAGAGAATTGCTTGAACCTGGGAGGCAGAGAATGCAGTGAGCTGAAATAATTGTGCCATTGCACTCCAGCCTGGGCAACAGAGTAAGACTCCATTTCAAAAAAAAAAAAAGAAAGAAACAAAATGAAAAGCTACAGTTTTTTCTTTAGTTATCATTTTGATAAGCCTATAAGTTTCGATATTGAATATAGTACGCTGGCAAATTCAGTTCCATCACTTACTCTCTTTGTGACCTTAAACAAGTTACTTCACCTCTTTGTGCCTCAGTTTGTTTAACCTAAAAGGAAAATATTAATGTCCACTTCAGAGTTTTAACGAGGATTACATGAGATAATACATGCAAAGTAATTTTAATAGTGATTGACAGTAAGTATGGAACAATGCCTATGATGCTACTTTTTATTTTCTTAACAGTCTATAATTTTAGTCTGAATGCTGCTTACCTCAGTTATTAGGGCTTTAGTAATTTTTATTAATTGCTAGCTTTATTACACTGTAGCTAGAGAATTCAGCAAGTAAAATTTGTGGCAATGTAGCTTTGAGGTAAATGAATGAATGAGGAAGGAAATACATTTATTGAACATTGTTTGACATTGCATTACACATTTCTGTTTGTTTTCAGAGCTCTATTATAGGAGTGCAAGGATCTGATATATGTTGCTCTGTTATCCAACCCTGCGATTTTTTCACTATGATACTCTACTGAAATTTCCTAACGTGTATTTTATCTTTGGAATCCACACACACACACACACACACACACACACACGTCCACCACCTTTCTGGGCATGCACACCTGCTTGGCTCTTTTCTAAAAAGTTGCTCTTGAAAACAAGAGCAAGAAGTTATGGAATTACCTAGGTACTAAAAAGATATTCCTAGTATTCTTTGGAATACTAAGTTGGAAGAAGAAGTTGTTTTCTCACAGGGTTCTTAATGACTTAACAAAGAAGGGAATCTTACCTCTAAAGCTAATTCCAGGATGCATTTATCATGAAAAACCTAGATAATGGCATGTTAGAGAACTGAATGAGATGCGGGCCAACATTAAACACCCATATTGCTTGAGAGATGGCTGAATTGATCTAATCTGGTGTGTGCTGAAAGGTCTTTTTCACCCAAAATATTCTTTTTATTGGCCTCCTTGATTACTTTTGTTAAGACACGAATTCTCAGTTTGGGTGGCTCAGTGAGCAGCCCAAAAGTTGGCTGGGAAGTTTTAAAAATATACCAATGCGTGGGTCTTATCCCAACCAAATGAATCAGAATCACAGTGGATTTGAAAGACTTGGGCATCTTATAAAATTACCTCCAGATGATTCTAATGTGTAGCCATAGTTGAGAACCACTGGGCTAAGATATTATCTCCTTAAAGTACCCAACAGAAATGGCATACTTAAACCATTGCACAGAATCTTAGCTGTTAGCTTTGAGTCATCTGCCAGTATAGCAGAGAATTGAGACTGAAAGACTAGGCTCTGGGACAGATACACTTTATTGCACTGCAGTTAGAAATGGGGGCCGGGATGGAGGTTGTCAGAAAAAACTTGGAGATTGGAGACCTAGCCAGAAGGATAGAACTGGACAGGTACAAGCATAAGGGGCACTGGGAAGCTATCACTAAGGCAGGGACATACATTGGGGCATAGGGAAGACCCTGTGGGCAGGGAGTCAGATGGAGGAAGTGGGTTGCAAAGTGGAGAAGGAAGGAAAAGGGAAGTAATATCTTAGCCAGGGCCTAAAATGCACAGGATGCTGCACTAAAACCTTCTGCAGACCTGAGCTCTCTCAGTCCTCTCAACAAACCTGTAAAATAGGAGCCCCATGCTAAAGTGGGGAAATTGGGGTTTAGAGCCATTAATCAACTTTTCCACTAACTCAGTAGGCAAGGTGGATTTGAATCCATGAGTGTTCCTCTAGCCAGGTGTTTGTCTAGTGTGGTGCCAGGAACCAGTTGCATTAGAGTCTCCTGGGGCCTCACCTCACCTTCCCCAGACCTCCTAAAACTGAATCGTGGGCCCAGGAATGTGAGTTTGTGACAAGTTCTTGGTGTGATCATTCATTATGCCTCTTAATGTCTGAGGCCCAATGTCCTAGAACCCAGCTTTTCTCAAACCTGAATGAGCCTATGCATATCCTCGGGGCCATGTGAAAATGCAGAGGCTGACTCAATGGGTCTGGGGTGGGGCCTGAGTTTCTGCAATTCCCACAAGCCTCTAGATGATGCCAAAGCTTTGGCCGCCCAGAAAGCATTTTAAGTAACAAGTTCCTCTACCGTGCTGCCCGACCTCATTCAGGCTAAGGCCAAAGCCTGAATCGCAAACAGTCAGGATTCTGCGAGCAGCTAGACTAGCCTGGACATTCAAAGGCTGTGACTGCTAATGGCTGCTCAGCTGGCTTCCCTCCAGGGGAGCGGCTCGGCTTGCTCATCTGTCAGAGGGAGAAGCCAAAGCCATTGGCGAGCACCTGCTCCAAGCCCTCAGGAAGCCAGCACTGAATTTAGCCCCACAGCAGCCGAGTTGCCCAGAGACAGGATTTGCAGACAATTGCCTGGAACCACAGTCAGGCGCAGGCCCCAGCACACGGCCTGTAACCAATTCCACAAATGCCAAATGACTGGACCTGGAAATTGCAAAGAAAATAGCTAGCCACCAGGAGGTGGGGGCTGAATCGTTTTATTATTATTATTTAAATCAGTACAACATTTGGGATCTATTACCAGTGATTTTAGGTTTGCCCAGTGTGTGGGCTTTAGGGGATTTCCCCTTTATTTGGAAGTATTTCAGATTTAGGAGTTTAATTCTGTTATCTTCTTTCCTTGATCACAAAAACAAAGGCACTGACCGATAACTTGTTACTCCATAAGGAAAGAAATTGTGTTTCTCTGTTATCTCAAAAAAAAAAAAAGGCTTGGTTCTCTCGGAAAAATTAATCACCCTATCTTTTACACATTTAAGCTCCTTGGCATTGCATGGGAAATTATCTGTTCCACACTTGAATCAAGCAAAAGCAAGTCCATATGCCTGGTCCTTAATCTCTCTTAGTTTTCTTCCAATTAGATGCAATCTTTTTCCAATACTCTAATTAATACTTCCACATTAAATATTAGGCCTTGTAAGAGAAAAATCATCTGTAATATAGTCGTATCAAGCCAAACGGGATTTTCAAGCTCTTGCCCTTAATCTTTCTTTCAATTTTCTGCCATTTAGAAACAATTTTTCCCCAACACTCTAATGAATGCAAATGATATTCGTGATTAGTTAGTATTATGCTAATCTGAGCCTGGAATTTACCTAAATCTGCATGGTGTTGTCTGAGCACCAGATTGCTTTGGGTTTCTGAGGAAAATTACATTAGCCTGCCAGATGTACAAAACATGATAGAGTAGAAATCTGAGCAAATAATCAAGATTACATTAGTTTTGTTTCTTAATGAACAACTGTTGGCATTAGGGATTACAGACAAATTATGGGTTTCCTCTCTGAGCTCAAGCAGCTAAGCAGCTGTTGTGAAGGTCCCCTTTTTCTGACTACCCCTAAATAGATTGGGAGCCACTAGGGCAGGAGGAAAGCATCTAAAATTTCACATAATTTAATTTGTTCCATTACAAAGTAATCATCACTCCAAGGCCCACAGCTAACCTCCAAATTTCCCCCCACCAACCTCTCTCTGGAATGCAGGAGCAATTCAAGTGAGTATCTGGGGCAGAAACTCAATGTGTTTTTCTTCTCTCCTGATTTGCGGGGATGTGGGTTACATGTCTCCAAGGCGTACCTGCTTTCTGTACCCTTTGGGCCACTTTCCAAAAGGGTGCCTGCTTATTCCTGCTACTTGGGTGACACAGATGGAATGCTGCTGATAAGGATTATGTAGGTAACACAGTACATCTGGCCACAGTATAATAGGCTGGATAAACCAGAAACTTGCAGAAACAGCAGCCATCTGAGCTTAGACCCTTGTCCTATGTTACTTGATCTATGTCTGTGAAGTTTCATTATAATGAAATCCTTGTCCTGCAGTGGATGTGTGGTGTGTGGTAGTGGTGGTGGTGGTGGTGTGTGTATATGTGTGTGTAGGTAGGGTGATTTAATAGCCCATGGCCGTGTTCTTGGACATTCTTTCTTTACATCAGTCAGCAAAATAGCAGGGCTGTTGGTGTGGATTTTTTTCTGCCTAATTTAAGTGCCTTCACTTAACAGCATGATGCCTTTTTCCACGGGCTATTTCCCAGTTCAGAGTCATGCTCTCTCTTGCCACTGGGCCTTTGTATATGCTCATCCCTCTGCAGGAATTAATCTTCTGCTCTCTCTTATTTGCATCTGAAGAAACTGCACCAGCTTCAAGATCAGTTAGGTGCCTCTATTATGTAGCTCCAAGACAGCCAATACTTCAGCAACAAAGGGCTTATTGCATTATATTCTAACTAGATGTAAACTCCGCAAGGAAGAGCACTAAGCTTGCCTTGTTCATACAGCATTTGTTACAAATACACTATAAAAATTTTTGGATAGAATGAATATATTTATGCAGTTACAAATGCAGTGTTGATAGGAAAGGTTTGGGTCTATAAACCGTTGGAAATATGGATGGCCTAAATGATAAGACATTAGCAACAGGGTCATCACAAAGATATTTTTCTATAGAGGCTTATGACCCCTCAATCTTTGGCCATGGCCCTATGTTTTGGGGCAAGGTAGGCAATAGAGGCTAGGTGTTTATGTCTATGGATACAGGCAACTCCCGACTTGCTCCAGCTGGCTGAGCAAGGTTACCTTGAGAACTGAACTTCTTTTCCTGCCTTCTGTACCCATCTCTGTGACCATTCCTCACAAATTTATAGGCCCATTGCTGCTAAGAGTCTTCCTGATGAATGCCACCCATTATTCAACTGATAGCCCAGGTTCCCCAGCTGTCATCATAATCTAGTATCCAGTGGTGAGATTGGGGATAGCCTAGTGGGAAACAAAAAATAGAGTGGATATGAGAAAGACGAGTAGAAAGAAGTTATCTGTTAGGTCCACCTTCCATCCCTACTCCTAACACCACTACTTTTGTCCTGCAGTCTCTGGTCTCAAGACTATGGGAAGAAACTCAAGAAAAAAAAAAGAGAGAAGGGAAACCAAGTTGTAGAGGAATGGAAGCTGAAGAACTACTCCCTCCTTTCCTTGCTAGTAATGGGAAAATGAAAGAGAAATGGGGTAGAGAGGATGGAGAAGTAGAGACCTCTCCTTCACCCTCTTTGGAACCTCAAGCCATATTTCCCATGCCCAACTCCCCTCTCTGGATTGGAGCAGTGGAGTCTATGCCCAGCCACTGGGAGATGGGGGATTCCCACTCACATGCTAAGGAGGAGGCTACTGGCAGGAGGAAGGGGAAAGTCCAGGCCCCAGTTGCCTGGAGCCATTATTGCACTCGGTGCTCTGTGGGTGAAATTGTCTTTGATGGGTCCTTTTGGACCCACTGCACTTATCACAAAATTTCTAATGAATAGCTTCTAATGAGCTTTTAAAGCACAGCTCATTTTAAGTTGTGTGTATGGTGGTGATGGTGGGGTGCCTCTATGAGAAGCGGGACTGGCTTTATTTATAAATTGTGTGTCCTGGGCTCTCAAAGCACGAATAATGGACTAAGAGCCTAGAACTTAAGCCAAGCTCAACCTCATTCAACAAGTATGATGGTATGGGTGCTTGTATAAGGATATTGAGTTGAAGCCAGGAAGAGAAGTTGAGAGGAAATATAAGGCTAAGTAAGATTGGATCTCTGCTTTCCAGAAGTTTATCATTGAGTTTAGGGGAAAAATGAAATTAACGTCATAAGGAGTAAATACACTAAACAGGAGCTCAGAATTTAGAAGAAATCATTTTCTCAGAAAGGTAAGCAAAGTCTTTGTGTAAATTTGTTGAGCCTAAAGCCACTGACTTAACTGCTAAGAATCACTTCTCCTAGTAATAGTTTCTGTTGTGTGTTTTCTTGGCGGGGGTTTGGGAGGCAGGGGTTGTTTTTGTTTTGTAACCTTACTTTGTGTCTTTTCTTATTTGTATGCCTTACTTACTGTCAGGCATTTTATTGCAGTGCGTTGTGCTTATGCCTTACTTAGAGTTAATTACTATTAGCATGAGGACCCGATACATGCCTGGCAAAATGGTTTATGAATAAAACTCATCTAATTCTCACAACAATCTTACAAAGCAGATCCTGTTACTACCCCCACATAACAGCTGAGGAAACTGAGTCACAGAAATGTTAAGTCATTTGCTCAAGTTTACCTAGCTGGGCAATGGCATATTTGGGATTTGAGCCCAGACAGTCTAGCCTTAGATGCCGAGGCCCTTTACCATAATGCTATTTGTCCTTTCTACACAACCTAAAACATTCCCCAAAAGGTATTTTTATATCTCATGCTCGCTCCCATTTTAATTTTAGCTTCCCCTTAGTTCTCTACATTATAAATATCATAAAATTCAGATTGGTGAAAATATGAAGTCCATATTCTAAAGAAACTATTTATAATGTTTAACTTTCCTTCGTTCACATGAGGATATGTAAGGCACAATAGATATTATCTTACATTGCACCTAAGATTTCCTTCTACTGAAAATTTCAGGAGAAAAAGTAACTCTTTAGGAAATACCCATTCTATCTACTTGTATTTTTATCAAAAGTCCATTTCTTTATGTTTTCAGTGATCAATTAAATAGTAATTATGAGCTACACACATTTTTTCCCTAAAACTTTCCAATTTCATTCCATGATCTTATTTACAAAATAAGGGTCTGTCTTAATAGGTGCTATTTCCCTAATGATCTAAGATAAGAATTCGACATGCATTATGAACACAGACCCAGCCCAGTAGGCATTACTTCCTCTGCACCTAACCTGTCCTTCCAAGGGCTGACTGACTTGTACTTAGAGCAGCTCAGAGGAGAAATACCTCAGTGGAATGTTCTACAGCGGCACCACAGGCTAAGATCACATTCTGCAAAATAATCACTCTCTTCCAATGAGTATGAAATTCCTTTAAAAGGAGGGGCTGAAATAATGAAAGCCCTCTAAACATAGGAATCTAAAGCACTTCTGTGCAGATATTAAATTTAGCTTCTACAGAGAACTTTTGCATTCACTCAGTATTTTCCAAACCATGTGTCATGACCCATTAGCAGGTCAAGAGATCAATTTAGTGAGACAGCACCTTCATTTAAAAAGATGAAATAGAATAAAATAGAAAACTAGTAAATGTGCACTTCAGTTGCTAAGGGTAAAAATCTGCTTCATGAATAGATTACTTTAGTTCTATGTATAAATGATGGAAGGCCCAACAAGTGAGAAACCACTGACTTTCCTTTGCTTCATTTGCAGTAGTTCAAAATAGTCTCAGAGGTTAAACGGCTTGCTTATGCCTACAGACCAGTTTGGGGACATCCATCTGGCTCTTCGGATGCTCAGCTGTTTTTCTACTGCCCCCCTTGATTCAGGACAAGAAAATGAAGCTGAACAAAAGCAGGCAATGACACCCTTTTCCCAAAGTGGTGGATGATGCTTCTGCATTGACAGGAACAGTGGCTTTAGTGAGTAGGACAAAGAAATATTCAGAAGTTTTCCACCCTTTCAAATTTCTTGAAAGGAGATTGAATAAAATTATGCAGGAACTATTTCTTAATATTTCAAAAATACCATTCAAAAATGGTAGGTTTATCCAGAATAAGGCTCTGTCCTCTAACTAAAATGTCAAATCTCTTTGATTTGGGCTAGAAGTAAACCAACTCCATGTGAAAACATGGCTTGTAATGTTCTGTTCAGAAGTGCTTTGATGTCGTTGGTTATTCATGGTGTTGTGGGAAGTGCCGATAACCTGACTTTTAATCCTGGCACTGCCCATTGTCAGCCGTGTAAGCTTGGACAAACTAAACTCCCTGGGTCTCAGTATTTTTCTGCTGTGAAACGGGAATTGCATATACTTTTCAAGATTGTTGCAAATTGTTATTTAATAATAAGGTATTATATGCAAAGTACCTAGCAGAGAACCTGGCACATAGGAGTTCTTAGTGGATGGTGATATCTGAAAAATGCAAAAACAGCTCACAGTTTAATACATGCAATTTGTTCAGTTAATAGAATCTTTCAAAATATAGGCTTGGGTGGAAAGATAATCAAAGAAGCACTTTTTGGGACAATGTTGAAAACTGTTACATTAGCAATCACTCAGTCCCTAAATGATGCCTGTTTGCCCAAAGATTGAGGTGCCGTTTTCCTGTCCCTTGCTTGGGGAGATGGCTTTGGCCAAAAGACTTTGAATGCTCAATGATTATTCACTCTACTCATTGGTAGTGTATAGCCAAGAGTTTAGAGAATATTGCTCAATACTTCAGCAATATCTCCCCATACCCATGCTATTCTTTGGAATTCCCTGTGAAAGTTTAGGAAAGCCAATCTGGCACAAGCAAATGTTTTCAAAGTGTCTGATAAGAAGAGAATATGTGAGGAAGGTAAAGTGAAGGGAAACAGCCCAAACTGACAAATGCGGCTAGCCTGCCTGGTCTAAGCTGATTGATTGATTTTTTAATTAATTTATGATGGCACAACAATAATTACAAGCTACTGTTTGTCAGCAAATCACTTGCGATGAAGTAAAAGGTTTACATCCGTGCGAAGGTCCCAAGGATCAATGCATCAAATTAGCTCTGTTGGCTTTTTTCCCACTGAAAACTAACATGTGTCATCAATATTCCAGCGTTTATGTGTGTGAACTAATTGATTGAACATTCATGCTACATAAACATGTGGTTTGTATTACGTGGGGTAGTATTTATAAACATCTTTGGTGTCAATAAAAGGAATAGCGTAACATACAATAATTAATATCTTATTGGAAAAATAAAATAACAATTTCGTGTCATTCCTTCTGTGTATGAATAAAGAAAAGCATTGCTGTCTCCTTTAAAGTTTTGGTTATTATTGTATCACATAGTATTCCATGATTCCACCTAACAGGAAACCAGAGGAAATATTAAAGAAGGTGAGGGAAGTTTGTGTGAGGTCATTTGGGTCTATTGATAACAGCAAACTACCTGGAATTCTGGAAAATCACAACAACTGTTATCATCTGCAGTGCATGCTAGAGCATATATGATGTTACTTTGAGTCTCATATTCTTCCACCTTTATTGTTCAAAGTCCAAACTGGAGAAATGAAAGTTTATTTCCCTCCGCATAATTTTCACCAGATTAGCTGTCAACACTGGCATTGAACCTTGAAATAGTAAGAACTGTTGAAGGTGAAGACTGCTTATCTTGTAGACCACAGCTCTTTCCCTCCTCCTTCAAACCAGAGGCTCTGCTCTAGAAGGGAGAAGGGTGCTCCTGGCTCTAACAGTGACTGGAGTGTTTGGGAGCAAAAGTAATAATCCACAATCAAATTTTTCTCCCTTGTGTCTCTACCATCATTTCACTTTAAAATATCTGAAAATAAGCATGAGAGAGGTGAGGTAAGAAAAGTTTCTGCTGGTAGAGAGGGGTAGTGTCCAGCTGAGAGGAGCTGATTTGTTTCAGTGGCCTCCAGAATACTCTCTCAGTTTACTTCATGAGAGCCCTGAGGAAAAGTGGGTCGTAAGAGTAGGGCAGGTGACTTTTCTGGCTCTGAAGATTGGGCTGCAGAGTTTATAATACCTGAGCACACTTGCTGTTGGCTCAGTTTTCATGAAGGCACCAACTTACAGTGGTCAAAGCAGGGCCGAATCCAATTAGAGTGTTCTTTTAACTTTAAATATTTCTTTCTCAAAATTATTTATAAGCAGCTACTTCTTCACAAGTGATTGGATACTTTCCTACTCACTTTCCCACAAACCCACACCCCTCCAGTTTACCCATTCTACTTTAGGTTTCTGTTATTCCCACGTGTGCCTCTGAATTCCCACCCAAACACTGAATGTTAAAATGCCAGCCCATGCCAGAGACCTTCCCGACATCGTCATAAATGTAAGAATTATGGGGAAATGACTGAAGGCTTACAATGGAAAAATAATCAGTCCTCTTAAATGAAACTTATTTCATCAAAAATCAGAAAATATACAAAAAGCTCACTTATTCCAAAGTCACTTTGCCTTGATCATTATCCCGCAAATACATTAACCTTTTCCAAAATCTCTAACTTATTAGACCCCACAAAGATCTAGGTCAGTCCGATAAAAGAATTGCAACAGTTAGAGATGACGTTTGCTGACAAGGTTGGTTGATACATCTGCTGCCTTACCACTTACTAAAGACTGCAAGCTTGTGTGCTTGCAGAGAAATACAAACTTACTGCTTTTGCTGTGGGCCTTCTTCTTACTCTTACCTTCAGTTTTAAAACTTGGCTGCTAATTTCATTATAATTCCAACATGCCTCTAGTACATTTAAGTCTTGTCTGGAAAAAGACAGCATAACAATTCATAACTTGGGCCCACAGATTTGAGTTCATTACCATTGATCAACTCAGAACTTGAGTGCTCACTGGATTCCCCTCTCTATTAGTAAAGTGGGAGAGCAACAGTCTGGATGCAATTTAGCAATTATTCATTAAGGGCCTTTTATGTACAAAACGCTGTTTAGGGATAGTAAATAAGATGTGGTCCCCGTCCTCTTGGGGCTTATAATTTTGGTTGCACACTTGAGCAACTAAATAATAGAAGGTAAATCTTATATTCATACATAAGAAATGCCATGTAATGTAGTAGACCCATTTATATTAAACATTCATACCTGCAGCATAAAAACGTATCAAATGTGCTAGGGTGTTTTCTCTCAAACAGTTGCTGGTAATATTCTCTCTCACCATCTTTAAAATAACAGAAAAAACATCCCATTTACAACATAATGTACCGTTCATTATGTGACCAGCCAAATCTTTCCCATTATAATACAAGCTAAGTGTGAGTTAAAATAATAATTTCATTTAAGAACGATTAAGAATCTTTTGTGGTACAAGCTAAGGTACAAACTTATATCAATGAAAAATGTGAGTTGAACTGCAAAATGGCACAGGTGAAATTTTTAAAAATTTCATGCCTTCTCATTAAATGTACAAAAAGAGGTGGTGGATATTATCACTACTGTTACACGAGATGTTGGTGAACCAGCAGTGCATTGCTATCTGAAGGATTAATACTTTTGAGTTTAGCAGCAGAATTTGCAAATAACATCATACAAGGTTTTAGCAGCTGGCATTTTCTCTGTTGCCTGGTGAGAATTTAACATGATATCACACTCCAGAACACTGGCAAAATTCTGGAAAGCTTTTCTTCATCCACCCGTGTTTACCACCACCAGATAATAATATGTATACCTTAGGTTTGTTTTGCATTTTACAGTTTTCAAGTCGTTGACTGTGTATTATCCCATTGGAGCCTCACAAGAACTCCATGAGGTAAACAGATATCATCAAAACCTGAAAATGGAAACACTTTGCTTGCCAATTTCTTTCCAAAAAATTTCCCCCAGATGGCTTATGACTATAGCGAGTCTAATTGTCTCGAGGAAAGATGAATGGAATCGCATTTCCAAAGAATTCAACTACCTCCAATCCCAGGGCTCTACAGTTCTCAGATACAGCTCTGGAGCAAGTGTCCTGGCCCATTTAACACAGAGGAAGAGTTGAGCCCCAGAAAGAGGCATGAAATGGCGCTGGAGGGGCAGACTGACGTTAAAGCTGGCAATGGTAAAACACCTTACCATGGTCACCAGTAATTAGTTATAACCGAGATATTATGGGTGAAACAGTCAATGGTCAGGTTCTGGGGAAGGAGCAGGGAGACTATTTAAACTTTGAGGGTTTTCGTGTTCTCTCCCCTTCTCCCCGAGTGGAGTGCATTACAGTAAGTTGCTTAACCTTGAATTCGAGTGGCCTCCCCTGTAAAGTGGTTCTGGTAATGTCTATGTTACTGTTCTGTGCTAAAGACTGAAGGAGATGATTTATATAAATTGCCTCCCAAAGTACCAGGCAAACACCTGGCAAAGAGGAGGCCCTCCATAGTCACTGATTTCTTTTACCCTTAAAATCATGGTATTTAATGTTTAAAGTTAAGCTAATGTATAACATTAGCCATTGGATCTTGCTAACCATGAGAAAATGTTTCAGGAGTCTCTGTTTTTAAGAAATCTGCTACAATTTGAAATGGAAAATACTGTATTTTTATGATTCATTTAATGTATGCAGTTCCCATAAAAATGTTCATATGAATTTTTAAAAACTCAACATGATTATGAAAGCCCCATAGGAAACGTTACGATTCCATTCAAATAACACACCATGTTATTTGTGTGTATTTTTGGGCACCTACTAAGTGCTCAGACCTGAGACTGTATAAATAGCCACAATTTGTATTAGCCCCCTTGGGTATGTGTCGTGGCCCTTGCATTTACAAAGCATTCACCAGGTGCCTCGCCAACTCCATCTCATTCATCCTCACGACAGGTTGGAGCGACACGTAATGAGTATGATTATCTGCACTTTACAGCTGCCTCTACCAGCCGTGAGAGGAACAAATTCATCTGCCAGAGGTCACCAAATCTACATTTCCCAGGATTCAGCCCTGTGCTCATAAACATATCCATTATGTTCTAACCTCAGAAAATGGACATAGTATGTGAGAAGTTAGGAAAAAAAGCTCTCTGAATAAAGTCATATTTTTAGGGAGGTGCTGGGGTAAAATTTATGTTAGAACATTGAGAAATGGAAATTGTTATTAAAGCTGTCTATTACATGATATGCTAAATCTGTTCCACTTATAAAGCATGCTTAGTGTAAGTTGAAATAATAATAATGATCATAACGAACATTTCCTGAGTACTTTCTTTTCTCCTGGCTCTTTGCTAAGCATTTAAAATGCAATAAAATTTAGAATTCTTAAAAGTTAATAAAACATTTAGCATAGCTACATATATCCCTTAGCAGAACTTCTTGTGAAAAGAACTTTTGCACTGAATATCAATATCCTGACTTTTTTGCACATTGAGACGCAACAGGGGAATGTAATTCTCTTTTCCTGCCCTGCTAAATTTTCCTATTTCTGAGCAGACTTTCTCACCCCCTCAGAACAATATGTATTACAAATCACAGCATAGAAAATGTCACAAAATAACAATCTTGGGGAATTTAAAAATGCCTAAAAATAGTGATTGACATCATTCAGCCATGTTACAGAAATATGCCGTAGTTTCAATGACGTTGTGAGCATCAGATATCTCTCTTTGTTGACTAGTCTCTAAACTGGAAAATCAACACCAGCTTTCCCATAGATAGGATAGATAACACTCCTTGAGAACACAACCCTTTGCTTCTAAAAAAGAACTGGAAAAGAGGATAGGCAGGCACTTCTGTTTCCTTACTCTGATTAAATAATAACCATCTAATCACTGTTTATTAAGATAAGATCTAAGGATACTTTTCTTTATCCAAAGTTTACATGTTACATTTGTTATGCAAGCACATAAGTGAAAATAAAGCATGGAAAATGCAATAAAAGTCATTCCCATATAAGAAAGTATCTTGGAAGAATATTAATACAGTTCACTTGTATTTAAATGTGCTAAAATGGTACTACAAATGAAAATGCATCACTAAAGAATATAGGTAGGGAAGACATGAAAGAAAAAGGTATAATTTGTCTGTGACAAAATTTGATACATTAAAAAAGAATTACAATTATTTACAGATGTTAAAATTTTTTTTTACTCAGATGTCATCATCATCATCATCGTTGTTGTTTTACTCAGAAACTAGTATTTAATAAACCATTATTCTTTATCTATGTCATTAATTGTACAGGAGATAGCTTAAAAGTAATAGTAAAGTTAACATTCACCTATGGGTCTAAGAAAGGATACTGAAAAGATGTACTAGCTATCATGACGCTGAGTGATAAATCCGCAAATGTATTATAATAGCTATATAGTTAGCAACATTTTAGAGAAAACAGAAACTATTCAGAAGCTTTCATTAATATGATGTCTATCACCCTCCTCAATAATACTGTAACATGGGTTTGATTCCAGAATGGGACTGATAGGATTGGTCTCCTCTGCACCTTAGCAAGAGTCTAGCGTATAGTATGTTCTTTGCAAGTATTTGTCAAATGAACATACATTTTATAGTTTCTAACTCTACAAGTAGATCCAGTATTTAGACACAATCTCTTTAGGCAACTAGTCGATATGGTTATTATAGGTATGGTATGGTATCTATTAGTTTCTAACACATTTCTACATTTCCATATTCAATTACATTTCTAGAAATTAAATAAAATTTGAAATTAAATAAATATTGAATTTTGATTTTCAGATATATCTTTGCATGGCTGGTAGATTACCACAGGAGTCTAAATGTGGTTATTAGGTTAGGCAGATGTTTTCTAATATTTATATTTAGCATATTTATCAGACTCTTGAGACATTCTTTAGTTTTTAGTAAAAGAAAATGAAATACAGATTGTAACATATACTAGTTTCAGCATTTATAAGAGGATATACTAATTTTAGGATTTTCAGTTTAAAATAGTCAATTATGTATGTTTCACTTCAACTTCTCAAAGGCTTTAGAGAATTATTTGCTGTGAAAGCAATCTTTTCAACGTGGTCTACATACACTGATATTATTGCTAAGTTGTTTAATTAACATTGAGAACAAAATTTGATTATTGAAACAGTCTAGCAAACAATTGATGGATTTGTCACTTTTATTAACATTGCCTTAAACAATATAAGATTATGTGAGGGTACTTGGTTCACTATTTTAACACACTGACTTCTCAAAAAGTAAAAATGATTTTCTTTCAAGACAAATAAAAAGTACATTACAACTGAGCAGACTGATTGGTGTTCAACTAAGAATAACCTTGAATAATAGAGGATCTAGCCCAGTTTTGTGCTTGTATGCCCATTCACTGTGTTTACTATTTACAAGACTATGAGAATGTCAAGTTGCACAGACTGGCAAATTAATTTTCAAATTAATTGTACAGATTAATATTCAAATAATTACCCTTTATGATTAAAGTAAACTTACAAATGTTCTAGCCTAGTTCTGATGGGATCAAAGGATTAGATTTATGAAAGTTAGAGGAAAAAAATAATGTCTAGTGCATACCTGCTACTCTGAAGTTCCAAATAGCTGACAAAGAAGTTCTACTAAGTCTTACAGAGAGCTTTAAACATGAAGTACAAAATAGAATGGAAAGTCCAAAAATTGTTTTTGTTAGTTTTATTTATGAGTGGTTTAAAAGGAAACATATAGCACCATCAATAACCATTATTAATGAAATAGTGCTGTTTAGGAGATATGTCTTTAATACATTCCAAGCGGTATTTTTAAATAATGTGAAAGGTCATCAACAGAACTCTAAATATAGCCAAGCAACTGTAATTTAAACTGCTTACATGATTTTCCTCCTTGAAAGAAGTCACATACAAAATAATCTAAAGAAGTGAAACATATAAGGATGCGTCATTTTAAAAACTGAATGTAGGTAGATGATATTTAACATACACACACAGGAGTTTACTCTTCTTGTACTTGTTTATTTTTAGCTGTCTCAATAAAATGTTTTTCCTCCCTCTGTTTTACTAAAACATGCCTGTCTAGGAAGGAAAACAGATGTAGAATTGGACAACTACGTCTTGTTTGTGCTTTTTCCCTGTCAAGTAGAATTTATGATCATTGTCACACAATAAGAGAATCTAACTGAAACAGACAATAAGTCAGGAAGCAATTGCCTGGGTACGTTAACACTGCAGCTTTGGAATTCAGGATCTGGTTACTAAAATTTCATTTGATTAAGCCAAAGAAGGACACAATATCCTTTCTTACACAAAGACCCCAGAGTTATTATAAAAATAAAAGAATCAGTGTCACAGTGAGAGAAGAATCACAATAAATGAGTTTGTAAGAACCTTGAAACACATTAAAAAAACCTTCCTCACATCCAGAACAGGGGAACCATGTGAAAGGAACTCCCATGTGTTCTGTCTCTCTTCTCAATTCTCTCTCTTCCAATGTATTACTAAAGATAAGCAATCATTTAGTTTGATTAATTATGTTTTCCACAAAGCATCTGTCATTCCAAGTTTTCAGTGACACATTAAATAATAATCCCTTAAACACTCTGGTGCCAAATTAACAAAGTTTAGTAAAACAGAATGGTCCCAGCAAGAAACTTACATACTGTTCATGTAACCTAATGAAGATTAAATATCAAAATAAATTATATAATAATTTTTAGCCTAATATTTTACCTCTGAACTTGTCCCTGTACATACTTGGCATCTCCTCGGCAATAAAAGACCACCATTTCTAAAAATGAAGAATCAGCTTACGCAAATCTTTAGTAATAATATTCACAGCATACTTCTCTTGAGAAACTGCAATCTGACTGTACAGAAGTAGAATGATGAAATTTATGGCAAAATATTAATAGTGATTAGCTTACTATACCCATATTAATCCCAGTTTTTCAGTAAAATTGTAGAGAGTAAACCTTTTGACTTTTCCCCAACAGAAAATGTTTCATTTAGTGAGAATATTGCTTTTAAAACTCACTTCTTAGAACAACCTAAAATGACAGTTAAGAGGCAGGGTAACTATTAAAACATCACTTCCAAGCCTTGGTATTGTCACATAAAGCAAATCTTTTACACAAACATTTCACAGCATTTTCCCCCAAGCATCTGTCAGTTGATTTCACCATGTACATGCACAGTACTAAAGTATAGTAAGAGATACAACCATAAATAACAGTTTGCCACTTTAGAGTTTATATCACTTGTAAAACCTATTTCATCAGGAATAAAATGGGGGTGAGGGGAAAGAGAGAGAGAGAGAGAAAGATCGAGAGAGAGAGAGAGAGAGAGAGGTTTCTGTCTCTCCTTGAGGAACTGGCCTTTCTTTCTGAGTCAGAGTACTCAAAACAGCAACAAGTAGCAGCAGCAGAAAGTTTTCCTGCAGGTTTACACGTCTCACATTAATGAGAAAGAGTGTGGAGACGGACTCAGCTTCCAGGGAAGCTTCCCTGAACATTGAGCTTTCAGGAGACGCCTGGGAGCAACAGCATAACATCCAGCTTTCAGGAAATTCAAACACATTCATAAGAAACCTTCTTGCCTGGCAATGCCAGAAGCCAGGACTAATCAGACCAAGCCCCCTTCTGTCTGGGCACAGTGGATGAGCTGACCACCAGGGCTGGCCATACCCCTCCCCACCTAGAATAAAGTGCCCATTGTCTTCCACTGTACTAATTGTGAGAAAAACAGCCCTTGTAGTAAGCACCATAATTATCGAAGCAAACAAGTAAAAGCAATCAAGACAGAAAAGGAAAGGGGCAAAAAGAAGAAGAAAGAAGAAAAAGAAAATGAGAAAAGAAAGTAAATGTTCGGATGAATGAACCCAGTGATGAATTTAATAGTCATATTAAATGCTTGCCTGTGGAAGGATTCCCCATTCTCGTCACGACTATTGCATACAAGAGACCATTGTCCACACAACAGAAATCAGTATATTGAAATTTATCATGTAGCACTTTTTGGATGTGAAAGGTTTTCTTTTCCCAAACTACCACCTCTCATTCCAGTACTCTGATTATAGAAAGTTACAACTTCTCTCTTCCCAATATTATGTTAAAAGTTGAGTCACAGGATTCACCAATAGCCCTGAATTTTTATGCTCCTTTCCTTCTTCCCCACATTTGCAGCTGGACAAATATAAGGGGGGAAAAACAGCAACAACAAACCCACACACATTTGCCTGAGCAAAGAAAAATAATGAACTGAATATGCATATCCTCATTAACTAAATTTAATTACGCTGAGTGGCATAGTAATCAGTGGTTGCTCCAGTTACAGTATTCATTGAAAGGGAGGTGGATTCCAAATTAAGGCAAAGCGTGGGGGACAGTCGCATACTGATGAGGGAGCCGCACACAACATGATACAATACACTATCTAAATCATTATTCAGAGGAGCCGAAGAAAGAAGTACATTACTCTGTTTTAAGACCAATGCAAGAACAATTAGCCAAGAAGGCTCCAATCCCCTACTGACTGCCCCACCTCCATATATTTCACAGCAGCCGGCCTGGGACCGACTGTACCATTTGCATTTTTCTTTTTTTTTAAAAAAAAAAAAGTGAACAAAAACTCATGCTGCCTTTTTAAAAAGAAGGCCTATGCCCCCGGCCACAATAGCAGGGAAATCCTATCTAGCACACTGGTGTGCAGAGGCACCCCAGGGTCCCACAACTTGAGCTTGAACTTTCCACAGGCAGCGAACTTTATAACACGTGCATGGAACAATAAAGGAGGAGCTCGAAAGGAAGAAGGGAGGGAAATTTTGGGGGTGGGTGAAAAAATGTTATTATGCCAAACTTACCATCCACCAGGTCCTGGCTGACATGTCATAACATAGTTGCCATTTTATGGAGCTGTCCGACGTTTTCCCAGCCATTATGCTGTCAGCAACCTTCATCAGATGCAGCTCAATGGAAGATAAGACACCTAATCAAGAAAACATCAGCGGTGGCTTGCTGGACTACATGTAGGCCAATCCTTATCACACTGCATCATGGGAGAAAGCTCCTTTATTAGCAGGAGGAACTGCAACCTCACAGATAGAAAGACAAGGATCAGTTCTTTTGCCTTTTTTTTTTTTTTTTTTGGTCTAAAGGGATTGGTGAAAGTAGCTAGCGTTCTTTGTGTATCATGTGTACAAGAGTTAAGTATCTTGCAAGTGGGCGGCTAACTGCTTTGCTGGGCGATGCAGACTAAAGTTTATTTGCATTCTTCTCTGTTGTATATTGTTTGACATGGTCCATGGTCCTTGCTGAGCAGATGAAGGGAGGGGAGGGGGGTGGGAGGGAATGAGGAGAGAGGGAGCTGTAATTGCTCAGAATTAATATCTCCCCAACAAAGACATAACAGTTTCATTGACACAGTTGGAACATGGTTCAGATGTCACTGCACACACGGGCGAGCGGGTGTGTGTGTGAGAACACTCACACGCACACACACACAGTGGAACACACAGGTAGCAGCTGCAGCTGGATTCAGCTGAGGTTGCCAAAGGCTACAAACTCCATTCTCATGCTGGACATATGGAAGCAGTTTAACTCTTTGAAATCACTGTTAAAGAAGAGCCCTGCAGTCTGGAAGGATAAATCAGCCTTGAGAACAGTTTCTCAATCAGGAGGCAATGGGCCTGGTGCTCACTTCCTTCTGAAGATGGCCTAGAAACATTATTTCCTTCATCTAGAGAAGAGCTGGTCAAAAATGAGGAGGGAGGAGCAGGATGTGCCCAGAATCTGACTCTCGACCTGGTCCCTCACTTAGTCATTCTCTGTCATACTCTCAGGAAAAAAATTCTTTATCCCCTAACCACTGATCATTTCTGTTTCTTCCTGGACTTTGAACTAGTCCTTCCAACAAGCACACACACAAGTCAGGAACTAACATTTACTAATAAAACAACTTGCTCTGAACAGTTTTTTTTTTTCTTCTGAAGAGTAAAACGCCGATACTGCAGGGAGAACCTTAAAGAATCACACCACTGTAACAAGAAATCCAGACGAGGACAAATATATTTATTCCTGCTTTTTTCTTTTGCTAAAATACAAAAAGGCAAACACATCTCTGTAAATGGTGCTGTTGATTAGTGGAGCTCCTATTGTACACCACAAAATCCAGGCAACCTTTTTTAATCGGCATGTAGTCACTCTGCCTTCCATATGCCCTGCTAGTATTTTCTGAATGACTTTCAGGCTTAGAATTTACATTTTCTGCAGACAATTGAAAAGGACAAACTCTTATTTGATTCAGTCAAAATGAAGGGAAAATTGCTGTATTACCGGAGTTTTCTCTGTGTATGAGGCAGCTTGTTTCAGCCTGTGAACTTCAAAGAAGAAAAGCAACGGCTGCCGAAGGGCTCTGTCCTTTGGGTATTTTTATATTCACCTGGGGAGACATGTCAGCCACAGTCTCAGACAGGACAGGCACTTAAGGTAGCCTGACTCTGGGCTGGCAGCAAAAGAACCTGCCCTTCACCGACCAGCTTATCCCCTCATGGCTGGCGATTCTTCTGTTTCTCCCTCCTCCAGTTTTGTTTTTTGTTTTTGTTTTTGTTTTTAATTCTCAGGCAGGAGGGAGTTTGAGGGGACTGAAATGCCCCACCCAGGTCTCTGCCTTTGGAGTACCCCATGCTCCAGGTGCCTCCTTTTTTCTCTCTCTCCCTACTCCATTCTTCACCTTACTTGATTTTTTTTCTCCTGAGCAATGATTGGGTAGTAAGCCTGTTAATGGTAATTGTATTTTCCTGTTTTAATTTTCTCAGATGGCAGCAATGATGCTGAATGCCTACTATGTGCCAAGCATCACAGTAAATACTGGGGCTGTGAAGGGCAACGAGATACAGTCTGTGTCTCATCAATCTCACAACTATGTTCACCCAACGTCGTCACAGGCAGGAGGAAGTCCAGTTGCTGTGACAGCAGCCAAGGAAAGAGATGCGGCCAGAGACCTCGGGCTGCTCAGGGCCAGCAGCTCCCTAGAGCCCAGTTGGTCACTCCCCAGGCACTTCCAGAGTTGCCTTTGGGGCAGCCCTCTGGCCTGGGGGCAAAGGCAGCGCGGCTATACACTTCCTCCTCTCCCTGCAATCAGTGCCGGCCGCAGCCTGGCTCCCTCTGGTGCTCTAGATGGAAGGAAGATTCCCACCTACCCTTCCCTCCTGCACGGCCCTCCAAGAGCTCTCAGGAAGCAGAGGTCAACTTTGGGGTGCTGGCCTGAGAGCGCCTGCCCACCAAGACTTTACAGATGCCCTGGGCATTCTTTCACCATCGAGGCACTCTGTGCAGCCCATACACAGGCGGACCTGCTGGAAGGCCCCTTATCACTGTCACTGTGGGGACCCCTCCTTTTGATGAGCTGATGACACAAGCGGGAAATGCCGAAAGATGACAAGGGGAGCAGGGGAAGGAGCAGACGGGAGAGATGCTGCAGCATTTATGGGCAAAAGTGGGATCCGCGAGGAACAAAGAGACGGAGAAAGAAATGACAAACCTGTGTCCTGCCCCTTCTGTGAGGCTGGGGAACGCCAGAGGACAGCTGACCGGGGAGTCACTGGCAGAGCTAAACAGGAAACAAATTCAGAACTGGGGCTAGCGTTCCCAAAAGGCATGCCCAGGGGCTCAGCACTCCTCCCTCGGGGGCTATGGGGCGTCTTTCACTGAGAGTGAGACTTCTAAGCTTGCCGGTGTAGCCCATAACCTGGGGAGATCAGGCCAATGGGGCTCTCAGGTGGACGCCAGTTGTGACTGACTTCACTGACTGAACTCCTCTCACCTGAAACCGTTCTAAAGGCTAACTGGATGTTTGAAAACACGAAGTAACTTCAAAAGCACTAGTGAGGGCTTCATGGACACTTTGGGGGTTGATTACATTCTTGCCTTGCTTAAATCCCTAAAATACCCCAAATCTCAGCTCTTCCTCTCCAATTCCTCTTTCCACAGCATCTGCCCCTGCCTGCAGTTCCACTTCCCCCACTTCTGCAGCCTCCACTCCTACCCTTTAGCCATGCTGCCTCTAACAGCCTTTTCCAGCTTGCACACCTCACTGGCTGGAACAAATGTTTGGGAAAAGCCAGGTCTGTAGCCCAAAGCAATCACCAACTCTTGCTCAGGCATGCCCTGGCAGTGCTTTAATTTCCATCACCACTGGCAAATAAACTAGTGATCTGCTTAGAGCTGAGCCTGAGGACAGTAACCTTCGCAGAGAGGCTACAATGTGTCTCACTGCCTTCAACTATTCACAGTCACCGCCTCTTCAACAAGCAAGATGGACTGTGGCCAATGGGCACTGTCTGAGAAGCCAGGGTCCAAATCACAGCGTTGTTCTCTACTAGTTGTGTGACCTCTCGGCAGGCTGCTTAACTTCTGTGCCCATCAATAGCCCCAAATCATATTGCTAATAACTAAGGGAGAATGAGAGAGAAGACAGACAGGGGGAAAGAAAGTCTCACTTCACCACATAGAAGAGAAGGGGAGATATAAATATAATCAGAGAGGAAAACAGATATAGAGATCTAGAGAGAAAAATAGAGAGGAAAAGCAGAGTGAGGAAGTGAAAATGAAGCCATTCAGATGTCTCCACAGTCTGGTCTCTTTGCCCAGGGCTCTGGCTGGCTTCTCGTCCATCCCCTGCACTCCCCAGGCTCTGGGGTTGGCTTAACTCCCTTCCAGCTCCATGGATAGGAGTGATCAGTGCTCAGGGATCTTGACCATGGAGCCAACAGGTTTAGAGGTGATTTGGGGAATCATTTTATTAAGCTATTTTGTGATTTATTTTATTTTCAGCTTTTTAGCTCTGTCAATTCCAGTCTAATCCTGTGCTGAGTGTAGGAGCCCTGTGCTCATGAACAGCATGTAGAGAAACGAGCTCCCCTTTGGGAACTAGTCCTGAGTTCTGGTCTGCCACTTGCTAGCTGGGGGAGCATGCACAGGTTACCTAAACTTTGTAAACTTCAGATTCTTTACCTATAAAAGGGGGCTGAGGATAGCATCCCTCACAGGGTTGTCGTGAGGATGAAATAAGGTCATGCATGAATGTATTTGGAGCCTTGATCGTGGTGATGGTTTCATGGGTGTATGTATACTTAATCCCAAACTCATCAAGATGTATACATTAAACATGGATATCTATTTAAATGGCCATCATATCTTGATAAAGTACTTTAAAAATTATGCAAAGCTCCATTCCTAGCTGTAGCTAATGACTAGAATCAGTATAAATTTTAGCATTGGTATTATCTCCTCCAACTCCATTTTTAAAGTGAGAGAACTGAGATTTACAAGAACTCACACAGATGATCAGCAGAAGAGTTAAAATGAAGCCTTTGCTCTTTCGCCACTTCACCTAGTGCTGCTTTTTTCTCCATACCATCAGGAAGAAAGATGAGATTAAGACTTGGGTTGGGGGTGGCAGTGTTTTCTTTTTAATCCACTGAAGACCACATGGAGGCGAACTGAGTTAGCAAAACTGAGAACAGAGCAGTCCAGTGAGAAAGCTTAGGAAAAACAGACGAAGACTTTCATTCCCTAAGCCACAGGCGCCATGAAGGCAGGGACAAGAACGGCTGAGTTTGCTCATCATTCATGCCCAGAGGCTGGCACACAAATACTCGAACATCTGTCGAGTGAATGAATGACCTCAGACTGTAGGGGTGGCCATAAAGACTCATTAGAGTACAGAAGAGCGGGCCTTGGGTGTGTAGGCTGATGGAGAGAGAAGTCTGCAATGACTTCTGTGTTTCAGGCTCAGAGGTCCTGGTAGAACCACAATGCAAAGTGTGGGAGAAGGCAACTCCAGCTAACAGTAACAAGTGAATATTGCCCATTAAGAGCCTGTTTGGAGTAATCAGACATGTTATCCAATCATTTCCCTGGACCTGGCAGAAATAAAACAGAGCACCAGTCAGGGGAATTTAGGTGAGCCCTTGACTGGGCCCATGTTCAGCATGAGGGTAGCAGAGAACGTGTAGCAAGCCAGGTGATGAGACAGAAACATCTTCAATCCCTCTGATTCTCCTCCGAGGGAAGAAGTCGAGCTTTCCATTCTTTCTGAGGTTCAGAGAGGGACCTGTGGCCATTTTAACAGCTATTTCTCCTCAGCCTCTGGCACTGTTGTCATACTCTGCAATCCCCTCCAGCCAGTGTCCTGAGGGGTCTCGATTTTGCAGAGAAGAGATGGATCCAACATGAAGACTACAAGGGCCTCATCTCTAGTACCTGAGCCCATCAAAATAGCCAGGAGCAATCCCCAGTGCCCCACTTTCACTTTCCGCCCTTGGTGGTGGTGTCTGGAGGCGGCCTGGAGTGAGCTGGCCTCTCTTTTAAAAGCAAGTCTGCACTGAGCAGATCCCATGCCACGGACAGTGCTTACCCACTAGGGAGGACTGGCTTCCCACCTACCTGCACAGTGGGTTCCAGGAGTCCTTCCCACTGCCTCCCTGGAGATCTCACTGGAATTGATCTCTCTCATCCCAGAGGAAGGCCCTGAGTCTCGTTCAGCATGCTGGACAAAAGGTCATTTTTGAGACAAGTAGCAGAATTTTTACTTTCCTAAACAGGAAGATTAAGCACTTAAAGGAATGGAAACAACCGATTATTAAAGTGGGAGACAGACCGGTGATGATACGATCCATCTCCAGCTTCTCCTAGAGAAGGTGTTTGTTTACAGACAAGGATAATTTGATTAAAACCACGAAGAGTCTGAGAGTCTGAGCTTCCCTTAGAAAGTGTTTTTTTTTTTTTCTTTTGAGAAGTAAGTCCGGAATTGCAGTGTGCTCATTCTTATACCAACTTTTCTTTAGCAAGTTTCCAAAAAAATGCCATGTTTCCTAAAAATAAGGGTTTGAAACATTTTCTCTCTTATTATGTTGCTGTTTACAAGAATATACGGCAGCTATGGCTACCGGCACAGAAATATTTTTTACTGATTCTGGGTAAGGAAAAGAAGTTTGCTGGACAGCATGATCCTGTTTTTGATAAATAAACCAACCTATATCCATATATTCATTTGTGCATAGGAAAAATATTAGAAAAATATTGACTCTATTACTAATGAGGAGGAGCATGCGCTTTTGCATGCTTTTGTACTCTTTGAAATTCCATAATGCTCATGTATTGCATTTGTAAATAAAAACAAAAAGTAAGATGAAAGGTGCATGGGACCTCCCTGTACCTTTTTTTTTTTCTTTGCAACTTCCTTTGAATCTGCAAATGATTTCAAAATACAAAGTTGAAAAAAAAGTTGAAAAAAAAGTAAATCAATATACTTTTCCATCTCAATGTCTGAATATCTGAACACTAAAGCCGGTGATAGGCAGACTCTATAGAGGACTGTCTAGTGCTACAAGCAGTCCCAGTCCATGAGATCTGGGCAGAATTCTCCCTTCATGCTTTCAGAAGGCAGAGAATAAGATAAAAAATGAAAGCACTAGTGAAGGCAGAGTAACAATATATTGCCATGTTGCCCCTTTCTAACAAGGCAAATCTTGCCAAGCGATAGGGGGTTTCACAAATAAGCCTCCTGGCCACTGGGGGAGGCTGGAGCAAGTTCAACACATGAGTAACACAGATAAACATGAAACCCCCAAGCCTTGATGGAAAGCAGTGATAGGTGGCCTGGAATGCCCTCGAGCGTGAAAGTTCTTATGAACGAACAAAGGCCGCTGCAGATTTCTTAATGACTGGCAAAGTCTCTTACTGCTGGGCTCCTTAAGGGCAGGGTTATCTCTTTAAAGCTGCCATTAAGAGGCAAATCTCCCCATATGCCCACTCCCCCCCCACCCTCCAAACCCAACCTCTTTCACTCCCCTTCTCAATGCCTTTGCCACACACACGTGTTGTAAGACAAGTAAAATCTGGTGCCAGTGAACTCAGGAAAACGAGAAAGAATAAAAGAAGACCCCCATAGTAGTGTGGGGTATGCATGCATATATCTGGAAGTAGGAGAGGGAAGAATGGATAGCAGAGTTTTATGGTTTCACCTGCTTTTGTCAAAGTGGGAGAGGAACTGATTACAATAAAAATTTTCATTCATCAGGCAGTCTTCATTCTTTCAGCAAATATTTATTGCTTACCTGCCATGTGCCAGATACTGTACTAGGTACTGGTAAGCAAAAATATACATGCTTCTTGCTCTGGAGGAACTTACAATTGGGGGAAGGGGTGGGGAATGGCATTAATCACACATTCACTTGAGTATATACAAAATTACATCTGTGATGGATGCTTTAAAGAACTGCTATGAAAATGTGTAACTGGGAAGGCAGTTGATTTGTAAGAGTTGGGGAAATTGAGAAAGGCTTCACAGAAGTGACTAAAAGAGAAAGCTCAGCACTGCTCCTCACAATCACACTCCACGCAAGAATGGTTATCTTCGTTTTACAAAATTAGAAGTCAAGGTTAGGGATTTGTCCCAGAGTAAGTGGTGGAGCTTGGGGTCAAAACCAGGTCTGTCATATTCTAAAACTAATCATTGTTGCTGTAGGTCACACTGCTTTTATCTCAGTAGCTGATATTATTTCTCAGCTTCTGGTCTTCCTTAGAACCAGCAACAGGGTGATCAGATTCTGGGACTGGAAGAAGGCAGGAAGAGAGCACCCACAATTCACCATGTTCTATGGAAAGTTCTGTCTCAAGAAAATAATGAATGAACTAGAAGTTTCTGCTAAGTCATCCATAGCTACTCCTTTTAAAATGCACACAGGAGGACTATAACCCATAAAGATAGGGCTGTTGTTATTTTATTATCTCATAAACTTTTATTGAGGTATAATTTACAGACAGTGTCCTGTATAAATCTCCAGGAATAAGTTTTTACAAATGTATCCACATGTATAATCCACACCTCTATTAACATACAGAACATCTTCTATGCCCTGAAAAGTTTCCTGTTGCCCATTCTAGGTATACCCCCTTTCCCTCAGGCCATCCACAACCACCATTCATTTCTATCCCCATGTATGGTGCCTTTTCTAGAAATTCATACAAATTATATAGTATCTATTCATTTGTGTCTGGCTTTACTCAAAACAGTGTTTTTGAGTTTTATCTGTGTTGCTGTGTATTAGCAGTGTGGTACTTTTTATTGCTGAGTCATAGTCTATTTTATGACTAAACCAAAATTTGTTTATCCATTCTTCTGTTGATGGACATTTGGGTTGCTTCCAGGCTTGGGCTATTATGAGAAAAGCTATGAACATTCGTGGGCAAATCTTTTGGCGGGCCTCACTTTTCTTTCTCTGGGTAATACGTAGCAATGGAATTGCTTGGTCATGGAACAGATGTATAATTAACTTTAAAAACACACTGTCATATAGTTTTTCAGAGTGGTCGTATTATTTTACACATCCATAAGAAATATAAGTATGTAACCGACTCTTGATATTGTCAGTCTTTTACAATTTTATCCTTTTGGTGAGTATATAAAGGTATCTCAATGTGGTTTAAAAAACACGTACCTAATAGCTAATGGTGTTGAGCTGTGTATCAGGCACATATTGGCCATTTTAATGTCTTCTTTTGTAAAGTGCCTATTTAAATCTAATGTCCATTTCAAAGTTGATTTCTCTATTATTGAGGTGTTGTTCTTTATAAATTCTGAATACAAATACCTTGTTACTCACACTCTGAATTTCTCCCAGTCCATAGCTTCTTTATTCATTTACTTAATAATGTTTTTAATTTTGATGAAGTCCAGTCTATCCATTTTTTTCTTACATGGATATTGCTTTCTGATTCCTACCTAAAAAATCCTTGTTTACTTAATGATCACAAACATATTCTACTATGTTTTCTACTAGAGCATTATAATATTAGTTTTTATGTTTACATCTATGATCCATCTTAAATTAATTTTGCTTATGACATAACATAGAGATCAATGCTTTACATCTATGATCTGTCTCAAATTAATTTTGTATATGAAATGAGGAAGGGACCAATGCTATTTTTTAAAAAATGGATAGCTTATTGTTCCGAAAACATCTGTTGAAAATAATTTTCATTCCCGATTGCATTGGTTTAGTACCTTCGGCAAAAATTATTTTGCCTTATACACATAGATCAATGTCTGGACTCTCTACTTGTCTATTCTTTCCAAATTTCTTTAAATTTATCCCTAAGTATCTTAAGTTTTTGAATGTTGTTGCCAAAAAATGTTTTATATTTTATTTTCCAATTTTTCACTGTTAGGCTGTAGAAATACAATTGATTTTTATATATTGACTTCTCGTTTCCAGCAGCTTTACGAAATTTACTCATATGTGCTTGTACTTTTTTCTTTTTCTTTTTCTTTCTTTCTTTCTTATTTCTTTTTTTTTTTTTATAGATTCTTTAGGATTTTCTTTGTACACAAGCATGTCATCTGTGGAGAAAAAGAGTTACACTTCCTCCTTTCCAAGCTGTATGTTTTTTACTTTTCTTTCACTATTTCAATGACCATAATCTCCATCTACAATGTCGAATAACAGTGGTGAGAAAATACATTCTTGTTCGTTTCCAATCTTAAGTGGAAAGCCTTCAATATTTCATCATTAAGTTTAATGTTAGCTACAGGTTTTTATGGTGGTCTTGATTAAAGAAATTCCCTCTATTCTTATTTTGCTTAGAGTTTTCTTTTTGAAAAAATCATAATGTAAATCTAATGTTTATCCTGCATCTATTGAGATGATCATAGACTTCTCTTTTAATCTCTTAAGGTTGTGGATTACTAATTAATTTTGCAATGTTGAATGACTCTTGCATTCTTGAATCCTGCTTGGTTAAACCAGTATTTATTATTCTTTCTATGAATTGCTGGATTTGATTTGCTAAATACCCAGCAATTTGATTTGTCAAGGATTTTTGTGTCTATATTCATAATGAATATTTGTCCGTAATTTTCTTTTTTTTTTTTTTATTTTTTTATTTTTTTATTATACTTTAAGTTCTAGGGTACATGTGCATGACGTTTATATCATGTATAACTCCCCAATGCAATCCCTCCCTCCTCCCCCCTCCCCATGATAGGCCCCAGTGTGTGATGTTCCCCTTCCCGAGTCCAAGTGATCTCATTGTTCAGTTCCCACCTATGAGTGAGAACATGCGGTGTTTGGTTTCTCTTCTTGTGATAGTTTGCTAAGAATGATGGTTTCCAGCTGCATCCATGTCCCTACAAAGGACGCAAACTCATCCTTTTTGATGGCTGCATAGTATTCCATGGTGTATATGTGCCACATTTTCTTAATCCAGTCTGTCACAGATGGACATTTGGGTTGATTCCAAGTCTTTGCTATTGTGAATAGTGCCGCAATAAACATACGTGTGCATGTGTCTTTGTAGTAGAGTAATTTATACTCCTTTGGGTATATACCCAGTAGTGGGATGGCTGGGTCATATGGTACATCTAGTTCTAGATCCTTGAGGAATCGCCATACTGTTTTCCATAATGGTTGAACTAGTTTACAATCCCACCAACAGTGTAAAAGTGTTCCTATTTCTCCACATCCTCTCCAACACCTGTTGTTTCCTGACTTCTTAATGATTGCCATTCTAACTGGTGTGAGATGGTATCTCATTGTGGTTTTGATTTGCATTTCTCTGATGGCCAGTGATGATGAGCATTTTTTCATGTGTCTGTTGGCTGTATGGATGTCTTCTTTTGAGAAATGTCTGTTCATATCCTTTCCCCACTTTTTGATGGGGTTGTTTGTTTTTTTCTTGTATATTTGTTTGAGTTCTTGGTAGATTCTGGATATTAGCCCTTTGTCAGATGAGTAGGTTGCAAAAATTTTTTCCCATTCTGTAGGTTGCCTGTTCACTCTGATGGTAGTTTCTTTAGCTGTGCAAAAGCTCTTTAGTTTAATTAGATCCCATGTGTCAATTTTTGCTTTTGCTGCCGTTGCTTTTGGTGTTTTAGACATGAAGTCCTTGCCCATGCCTATGTCCTGAATGGTACTACCTAGATTTTCTTCTAGGGTTTTTATGGTATTAGGTCTAACATTTAAGTCTCTAATCCATCTTGAATTAATCTTTGTATAAGGGGTAAGGAAAGGATCCAGTTTCAGCTTTCTACTTATGGCTAGCCAATTTTCCCAGCACCATTTATTAAATAGGGAATCCTTTCCCCATTTCTTGTTTCTCTCAGGTTTGTCAAAGATCAGATGGCTGTAGATGTGTGGTATTATTTCTGAGGACTCTGTTCTGTTCCATTGGTCTATATCTCTGTTGTGGTACCAGTACCATGCTGTTTTGGTTACTGTAGCCTTGTAGTATAGTTTGAAGTCAGGTAGCGTGACGCCTCCAGCTTTGTCCTTTTGACTTAGGATTGTCTTGGCAATGCGGGCTCTTTTTTGGTTCCATATGAACTTTAAAGCCGTTTTTTCCAATTCTGTGAAGAAAGTCATTGGTAGCTTGATGGGGATGGCATTGAATCTATAAATCACCTTGGGCAGTATGGCCATTTTCACGATATTGATTCTTCCTATCCATGAGCATGGTATGTTCTTCCATTTGTTTGTGTCCTCTTTGATTTCACTGAGCAGTGGTTTGTAGTTCTCCTTGAAGAGGTCCTTGACATCCCTTGTAAGCTGGATTCCTAGGTATTGATTCTCTTTGAAGCAATTGTGAATGGAAGTTGATTCCTGATTTGGCTCTCTGCTTGTCTGTTACTGGTGTATAAGAATGCTTGTGATTTTTGCACATTAATTTTGTATCCTGAGACTTTGCTGAAGTTGCTTATCAGCTTAAGCAGATTTTGGGCTGAGACAATGGGGTTTTCTAAATATACAATCATGTCATCTGCAAACAGGGACAATTTGACTTCTTCTTTTCCTAACTGGATACCCTTGATTTCTTTCTCTTGCCTGATTGCCCTAGCCAGAACTTCCAACACTATGTTGAATAGGAGTGGTGAGAGAGGGCATCCCTGTCTTTTGCCAGTTTTCAAAGGGAATTTTTCCAGTTTTTGCCCATTCAGTATGATATTAGCTGTGGGTTTGTCATAAATAGCTCTTATTATTTTGAGGTACGTTCCATCAATACCAAATTTATTGAGCGTTTTTAGCATAAAGGGCTGTTGAATTTTGTCAAAAGCCTTTTCTGCATCTATTGAGATAATCATGTGGTTCTTGTCTTTGGTTCTGTTTATATGCTGGATTACGTTTATTGATTTGCGAATGTTGAACCAGCCTTGCATCCCAGGGATGAAGCCCACTTGATCATGGTGGATAAGCTTTTTGATGTGCTGCTGAATCCGGTTTGCCAGTATTTTATTGAGGATTTTTGCATCGATGTTCATCAGGGATATTGGTCTAAAATTCTCTCTTTTTGTTGTGTCTCTGCCAGGCTTTGGTATCAGGATGATGTTGGCCTCATAAAAAGAGTTAGGGAGGATTCCCTCTTTTTCTATTGATTGAAATAGTTTCAGAAGGAATGGTACCAGCTCCTCCTTGTACCTCTGGTAGAATTCAGCTGTGAATCCATCTGGTCCTGGACTTTTTTTGGTGGGTAGGCTATTAATTGTTGCCTCAATTTCAGAGCCTGCTATTGGTCTTTTCAGGGATTCAACTTCTTCCTGGTTTAGTCTTGGGAGAGTGTAAGTGTCCAGGAAATTATCCATTCTTCTAGATTTTCTAGTTGATTTGCGTAGAGGCATTTATAGTATTCTCTGATGGTTGTTTGTATTTCTGTGGGGTCGGTGGTGATATCCCCTTTATCATTTTTTATTGCGTCTATTTGATTCCTCTCTCTTTTCTTCTTTATTAGTCTAGCTAGCGGTCTGTCAATTTTGTTGATCTTTTCAAAAAACCAACTCCTGGATTCATTGATTTTTTGGAGGGTTTTTTGTGTCTCTATCTCCTTCAGTTCTGCTCTGATCTTAGTTATTTCTTGCCTTCTGCTAGCTTTTGAATGTGTTTGCTCTTGCCTCTCTAGTTCTTTTAATTGTGATGTTAGAGTGTCAATTTTAGATCTCTCCTGCTTTCTCTTGTGGGCATTTAGTGCTATAAATTTCCCTCTACACACTGCTTTAAATGTGTCCCAGAGATTCTGGTATGTTGTATCTTTGTTCTCATTGGTTTCAAAGAACATCTTTATTTCTGCTTTCATTTCGTTATGTACCCAGTAGTCATTCAGGAGCAGGTTGTTCAGTTTCCATGTAGTTGAGCGGTTTGGATTGAGTTTCTTAGTCCTGAGTTCTAGTTTGATTGCACTGTGGTCTGAGAGACAGTTTGTTATAATCTCTGTTCTTGTACATTTGCTGAGGAGTGCTTTACTTCCAATTATGTGGTCAATTTTGGAATAAGTGCGATGTGGTGCTGAGAAGAATGTATATTCTGTTGATTTGGGGTGGAGAGTTCTATAGATGTCTATTAGGTCCGCTTGGTGCAGAGATGAGTTCAATTCCTGGATATCCTTGTTAACTTTCTGTCTCGTTGATCTGTCTAATGTTGACAGTGGAGTGTTGAAGTCTCCCATTATTATTGTATGGGAGTCTAAGTCTCTTTGTAGGTCTCTAAGGACTTGCTTTATGAATCTGGGTGCTCCTGTATTGGGTGCATATATATTTAGGAGAGTTAGCTCTTCCTGTTGAATTGATCCCTTTACCATGATGTAATGGCCTTCTTTGTCTCTTTTGATCTTTGATGGTTTAAAGTGTGTTTTATCAGAGACTAGGATTGCAACCCCTGCTTTTTTTTGTTCTCCATTTGCTTGGTAGATCTTCCTCCATCCCTTATTTTGAGCCTATGTATGTCTCTGCATGTGAGATGGGTCTCCTGAATACAGCAGACTGATGGGTCTTGACTCTTGATCCAGTTTGCCAGTCTGTGTCTTTTAATTGGAGCATTTAGTCCATTGACATTTAAGGTTAATATTGTTATGTGTGAATTTGATCCTGTCATTATGATATTAACTGGTTATTTTGCTCGTTAGTTGATGCAGTTTCTTCCTAGCCTCGATGGTCTTTACATTTTGGCATGTTTTTGCAATGGCTGGTACGCTTGTTCCTTTCCATGTTTAGGGCTTCCTTCAGGGTCTCTTGTAAGGCAGGCCTGGTGGTGACAAAATCTCTAAGCATTTGCTTATCTGTAAAGGATTTTATTTCTCCTTCACTGATGAAGCTTAGTTTGGCTGGATATGAAATTCTGGGTTGAAAATTCTTTTCTTAAGAACGTTGAATATTGGCCCCCACTCTCTTCTGGCTTGTAGAGTTTCTGCCGAGAGGTCTGCTGTTATTCTGATGGGCTTCCCTTTGTGGGTAACCCGACCTTTCTCTCTGGCTGCCCTTAAGATTTTTTCCTTCATTTCAACTTTGGTGAATCTGGCAATTATGTGTCTTGGAGTTGCTCTTCTGGAGGAGTATCTTTGTGGCGTTCTCTGTATTTCCTGAATTTGAATGTTGGCCTGCCCTACTAGGTTGGGGAAGTTCTCCTGGATGATATCCTGAAGAGTGTTTTCCAACTTGGTTCCATTTTCCCCCTCACTTTCAGGCACCCCAATCAGACGTAGATTTGGTCTTTTTACATAATCCCATACTTCTTGCAGGCTTTGTTCATTTCTTTTTCTTCTTTTTTCTTTTGGTTTCTCTTCTCGCTTCATTTCATTCATTTGATCCTCAATCGCTGATACTCTTTCTTCCAGTTGATCGAGTCGGTTACTGAAGCTTGTGCATTTGTCACGTATTTCTCGTGTCATGGTTTTCATCTCTGTCATTTCGTTTATGATCTTCTCTGCATTAATTAGTCTAGCTGTCAATTCTTCCACTTTTTTTCAAGATTTTTAGTTTCTTTGCGCTGGGTACGTAATTCCTCCTTTAGCTCTGAGAGGTTTGATGGACTGAAGCCTTCTTCTCTCATCTCGTCAAAGTCATTCTCTGACCAGCTTTGATCCGTTGCTGGCGATGGGCTGCGCTCCTTTGCAGGGGGAGATGCGCTCTTATTTTTTGAATTTCCAGCTTTTCTGCCCTGCTTCTTCCCCATCTTTGTGGTTTTATCTGTCTCTGGACTTTGATGATGGTGACGTACGGATGGGGTTTTGGTATAGGTGTCCTTCCTGTTTGATAGTTTTCCGTCTGACAGTCAGAAGGACTGTCTGTTGGTCTGTTGGAGATTGCTTGAGGTCCACTCCAGACCCTGTTTGCCTGGGTATCAGCAGCAGAGGTTGCCGAAGATAGAATATTGCTGAACAGCGAGTGTACCTGTCTGATTCTTTCTTTGGAAGTTTCCTCTCAGGAGTGACGCCACCCTGTGAGGTGTGGGGTGTCAGACTGCCCCTAGTGGGGGATGTCTCCCAGCTGGGCTACTCAGGGGTCAGGGACCCACCTGAGCAGGCAGTCTGTCCGTTCTCGGATCTCAACCTCCGCGTTAGGAGATCCAGGGCTCTCCCCAAAGCTGTCAGACAGAGTCGTTCGCGTCTGCACCGCCCCCGCTCTTTCCCCTAATGACTGCAGCTGTGCGCTGTCCGCAGAGGTAGAGTCTACAGAGACAGGCAGGCTTCCTTGAGCTGCTGTGAGCTCCACCCAGTTCGAGCTTCCCAGCGGTTTTGTTTACCTACTTAAGCCTCAGCAATGGCGGGCGCCCCTCCCCCAGCCTCGCTGCTGCCTTGCGGATAGATCGCTGCAGACGGCTGTGTTAGCAGTGAGGGAGGCTCCGTGGGCGTGGGACCCTCCCGGCCAGGTGTGGGATATATTCTCCTGGTGTGCCTCTTTCCTTAAAGCGCAGTATTGGGGTGGGAGTTACCCGATTTTCCAGGTGTTGTGTGTCTCAGTT
This sequence comes from Trachypithecus francoisi, assembly GCF_009764315.1. Taxonomy (NCBI): domain Eukaryota; kingdom Metazoa; phylum Chordata; class Mammalia; order Primates; family Cercopithecidae; genus Trachypithecus; species Trachypithecus francoisi. The sequence goes on from NW_022681461.1 coordinate 44,442,165, forward strand.
CCCCTGGCTAGGAAAAAGGGATTCCTTTCCCCCTTGCACTTCCAGGTGAGGCGATGCCTCGCCCTGCTTCAGCTCACGCTGGTCAGGCTGCAGCAGCTGACCAGCACCGATTGTCCGGCACTCCCTAGAGAGATGACCCCAGTACCTCAGTTGAAAACGCAGAAATCACCGGTCTTCTGTGTCGCTCGCGCTGGGAGTTGGAGACTGGAGCTGCTCCTATTCGGCCATCTTGCTCCGCCTCTGTCCGTAATTTTCTTTTCTTGGAGTAGTCTTGTTTGGTTTTGCTATCAATGTAATGCTGGCCTCAATAAATAAGCTAGGGTGTCTTCTCTCCCTCTCTATTTTCTGACACAAGTTGTGTGGGAGTATTATTACTTCTTTAAATATTTGATAGAATTTACCAGTGACGCCATTTGAGTCTGAAGTTTTCTTTCTAGAAAAGTTTTAAATTATGAATTCAAAGTCTCTAGCAGCTATAGGCTGTTCAGATTCTATTTCTTATCACGTCAGTTTTGGTAAAATGTATTGTAAACATTATCCATTTTATCTGTCAAATTAACTGACATAAAATTGTTTATAATATCTTCTTATTGTATCAATGTCAATGAGTTCTATCATGATAACCCTTCTTTCATTCCTAAAACTGGTAATTCTTTTTCTCTTTTTTCTTGATCAGTCTAGCTAAGATTTTGTCAATTTTATTACTCTTTTAAAAGCTCCAACTTTTGACTGTTGGTTTTCTCTATTGCTTTTCTGTTTTATTTTTCATTTATTTTTACATCTAATTCTTAGACTTTCCTTTTTTAAAATTAACTTTTGATTTAAACTGCTCTTTGTTTTGTAATTATCTTTGTTTTGTAATTACTTAAGGTTGACCATAGATCACTAATTTCATATACTTATTTTGTTCTAATATAGGCACACACTCTCTTCCAAGCCAGTCTCCTCTCTTTTCACATAGAACTGACTATTCTTTATCCATTGCTCTCCTTGTGGCCACCTTTGGTTATATAGAAATTGAATGCTTTCTCATAAAATTGCCTTTTCAATATTTGAAGTTGGCTATTATAATATCTCCCAATTTTCTGTTTTTCAGGCTACCCATGCCATGTGATCTTGGGGGAAAAACTAGGAGCAAGTCAAATATTCTTTTATATCTGAACTCAGGTATTCTTTTAAATTTTAAATCTTAATTTTGCAAAAATGTGAACAAAATACGTTTCTGATAGAAGAGTCATTCTGTGACCGAAAGCATCAATTCTGCATTCCAATAGGCAGGTCATTCTGCAATATTTTAAAATGTCACAAATTGCAAGCCCAGAATGCTGTAAAGCTCAAGAAACTGACATGGTGGAGCAGAGCATGATAGTCTACAGTTGTACTGTCCAGTATAGTAGTTACTAATCACAAATGTGATTAGAGTCAGGCAGACTTTGGGTTCAGCTCCAATTCTGCCACTTGAAAACATGACTTAACCTCTTAAAGTCTGTTTTTTTTTTTCTTTTGTAAAGTGAAAGTAGTAGAATTCACCTTATATTACCCATTCTTGTAATGAGTCCATGTGATTGTATGTGTTTAATAACAGTAGATACATATTCCTAGTCAGAAGGTGAGAGATTATGTAACAGGGCTAATGAGAAACATAAATTTGGGGCAGACCTTTAAAAACCTTTGCATTTTGTAACCGAAGCACCAACCAGAGCAACAAACACCAGTAGGTGGGGAGAGATTTTGCTGCCCAGCAAGGCGGCCAACATGGCCACAGACTCTCACTTTAGATATTAAAAATGTACAAAAATAATGGGATAGAAATGCTGAAAATCAGAGCAAGGCTGACAAGAGATAAACCAATGCAATTAGAAATGAAGTTGTGAGTCAGCAGGGCCACCCATGAAGGTGGGCATGGAGGCAGTGCAAGTGGCCATGAGCCAGAAGCCACACAGGCCTGGCCTGACAGCACAGAGTTCAGTTCCTATTTTGAATCTGTAAAAATACAATTGACAGGGACTCCTGATGCCAGTGCAATAGCCAAGCTAAGGGTTTCTCTTTTTCCCAATGAATAGTTACATTCTACTGTTATTATTTGAGGTCCCTTCAGATAAATCATGTATGAGCCAACACTATGTCCCCCTTATACCAACATCATTTCTCTTCAACCAACTGTGCATGCACTAATTCACATTTACACATGATAGCAGGCCTGAACACTGAGGAGAAAGAACTGGGCTTAGAATCAAAAGAACCTAAATTCAAGCCCTGGCTTTGCCATTTACTAGCTTTGACAATGGCACATATCATTCAGCGTCTGTACACTGCAGGGTCCTCACCTGCAGGAGAACGACATTGATCTGCACCTGCTCCTGCTGTATGGTGCTGGCGGGAGGTCTGGATGAAGACACTGTGGAGGGCTGCACAAATGAAAGGGATTTCCCAGGAGGATGGCATTTGAACAAGGTTTCTGGCAGGCTGCGCTTCAGCTTTCAAAGTTCCACCAGGCTGTAGGAAGCACAGGTGTCCTCCTCCTCTCCCATCTCCCTGCGTCACCAAGGTACTCAGCTTCAAACGCCACCACCCTGCCCTGTTCTTGCTGCCTTCTAGGGGTCTCCGTAGCCTTGGAAAAGTACAAGGGATGCTTATCAAAGAACTCCACAGATGTCTGGGCCAACAGAGAGCCATTTTGTTTTTGACTTATGCACTTTACCATAAATTCTGCAAATGAAACAACACTTGAGAAACAAAACCCCCAAATCTCCTCTCCCCCTTCATCACTGTCCTTTCAGGCCGAATCCATTCAGAAGTCCCATCTGGACCTCCTGCCTCTAAACAGAACCCTGGCCCCATTCAAGGTGAAAGTCAGTGTTTCAGAATGGACCCACTTCCTCGCCCCTTCTCACTCCAACACAAGGAGATGGTGGAAAAGAAAGATGACTCAATGCTACTTTAAGTGCCTTGGAGACAACAGGCCAATTTTACACTGGATTTTTAGTGTCCGTGGCTGGAGATAAAGGGCCCTTTCTCTGATCCTGCTGCCCTTCTGCCTCCCATCCTTCTTTCTCCTCCATCTCCTCCTCTGCTCTCCCCACTTTGCCCATCTCAGACCATATTCACAGAGAAAGAATAGTAACCCCTTGCCCTACCAGACAAATGTCATTTCCACAAGTACAAAGGCAATGTGGCCATTCATTTGTTGTTTTGCAGAGTGGCACACACTGGACAAAGTCTAAAAGCTGCTCAGAGAAGGCTGGCTTCTCAGTGGGCTCAGCTTCCCAGGTGTCATTGTGTAACTGGAGAAATGTGGACAGAGAGTTTGAAAGTCATGCTCCTGCTCACACAGCTGTGTGCACTGGGATAACAGACTTCTCCCCTATAGGCTTCCATCAGTTTCATCTATAATGTGAAGGTGGTGAGCAATATAATAAGAATAATAATACTACCATTTAATACGATTTTACTATGTGCCAGGGATTGCACTAAACTTTCATATGTACTGTCTCACTAGTATTATCTACTACATTTAAGGAAACCAAAGTTGAGTGTAGATGAGAAAATCTGCCCAGGCTTATGGAATGAGTGCTCTGTAGAAGTGTGATTTGCACCCAGGCCTGCTCCAATGCTTGTATTGGGAGTCTCTGTGTCTATGATCACCATTTCTTCTCTGAAGACCCCTTTGGCCTTTGCCCACCTAAGTTGGCCAATACTTGCAATGCATATTTTTCTCTGTGATCTTCATGAATCACACTGCAGTGCAGATATGCTTGCTTGCCTGTGTCTCCAGCTAGACTCCAGCCACATCTTCGTGAAAACAGGGCCTAAGACATGTATATTCAGAGCACCCAGCACAATTCTTGGCACGTAATAGGTCATAAAGATTTGAGGAACAACGAGTTTCTGAGCATCTTATTTGAAAGCACTAGTTTGACTTAGTAAACTGGTGCACCATTCCCTTTTTGAATCTCAGTACTGACACCCACCCAATCCCATAATACTTGTAATTCAGCCTCCAAACTTCTCTTACAGGGAGGGTTGGAGAAAATGGGGCATTTACCAGAGCCATGAGACAATTTCTACATGATTTAAAAAGAGAGTGTTTCACGCAAACCACATTATTTTAGTCTTGCTGTCATATCTATCTGCTCCTTCAACATATTTAGATTTAAAGGTGATGTTATAATGAGAAACAACCAGAAAAAAGTATAGGCCAATAAGATACAAATTTCCAATAAAGGATAGAGAGTTGTGTACACATTTTAGAATGCACATTGAAGAGAAATGTGCTTCAGTCTGATTATATATAGCTTTGAGGAATTTACTCCCATACTTACTGCATGGTATTAAAGAACCCAGGATAAATCTTTGGTGACTCCAAGAAAGAGGTTCAACTGTAATTATGGATTAACACACACCCACAGTTAATAGTTGCTTCAGTTTAGCATCAGTGCAACCATTTACACTGATAATATATTAAACGCTACTTTTTTTTTCCCAGGCACAGTGAATGACTACTAGGGCAGGATTACCTTCCACTAAGCAGATTTCATAGCTCCAAGCCTCTAATCATTTGTAACCATTAGGGAAAACATGGGGCTGAACTAATTAAAAAAATAAAAACTATCCCGAAGCTCACAAAACCACATAATTACATTGCATCACTTAGCATTTTGATTGAGCGTTTGGAAAACCTGATACAAAGGTTCAGAGGCTGCCTCAAATGCCTCATAAACGTGGTAACTTTACCTGTGTAAACCCACCTAAAAAAATTTTGTTTCCACATCATGTATAGAGGGAAAGGTGAATAAATAGAGACACAGTGAGATTGGTAGAAAAGTAGAGACAAATACTATTATTTTCCCAATCTAAGACTATTTGTTGTTACTTTTTCATCACTGGTGTTTTAAATTTTCCATAGCAAAATTACATTTTACTTGTGGAAGGACCATCAGCATGGCCATGCCATTCCTTTCAGAATTTCTAACTGTGGAAGTTTAAAGTACTTAGCTCACTAGTAATAATCAGATGACAGGGTTAAAAACTAGGTTTTCCTCTGTCCAAAAACATATCACCTAATCATTTTGGTAATCTGTTTTCCATCACTAAAAAGGGATTGAGTGTTTATCTCAAGATTAGTCAGAATTTTACAAACACTCTGGAAAGGATATTGAGCTCTTTAATAGAAGTCATAATAAAAATACCAAGCAGGCACTGAGGAGAATGGGAAGTGCAATGTGTCATCATTGCATTTGTTTTTACATTGAGCCAGAAGGCATTTTTTCTAACACACTAATTTTGCCATCTCCTGCCACCCTTATCAATACTTTCCCTGGGCACTGGTAACATTCATTCCATCCTATGTCTTCTCACATTACTTTGCCTCCTGAGAAGATAAAAGTATGTCTGCAGCCAAGTGCTCTCAGATCTCATTCACGAACACAGATCCTTCATGGGAACCCGAGTAGGATAGAAAAGGGCTGTGACAGAGGCAAAAAATTAAATAATAATGAATGTTTCATTTAGGCCAACAAACACAGAGAGGAAAGTGGAAAGAGAGAGACACAGAAGCAGAGCCCATGGGCAGGGGCAGGGGTGCAAAAGAAGTCCCAGAAAGCAGAAATGAGGGGAGAAATGGAAAGAAGACAGTGCTGAGGAGTGGGAAATATATACTTTTTAAAAAGCTAGTTCCCATCTCCCGAAGCTCATAAGCAACTTCAACAAGGTCTCAGGATACAAAATCAATGTGCAAAAGTCACTAGCATTCTTATACACCAATAACAGACAAACAGAGAGCCAAATCATGAGTGAACTCCTATTCACAATTGTTTCAAAGAGAATAAAATACCCAGGAATCCAGCTTACAAGGGATGTGAAAGACCTCTTCAAGGAGAACTACAAACCACTGTTCAGTGAAATAAAAGAGGACACAAACAAATGGAAGAACATTCCATGCTCATGGATAGGAAGAATCAATATTGTGAAAATGGTCATACTGCCCAAGGTAAGTTATAGATTCAATGCCATCCCCATTAAGCTACCAATGACTTTCTTCACAGAATTGGAGAAAACTACTTTAAAGTTCATAAGGAACCAAAACAGAGCCCACATTGCCAAGACAGTCCTAAGCCAAAAAAACAGCTGGAGGCATCATGCTACCTGACTTCAAACTATACTACAAGGCTACAGTAACCAAAACAGCATGGTAGTGGTACTGAAACAGAGATGTAGACCAATGGAACAGAACAGAGCCCTCAGAAATAATACCACACATCTACAACCATCTGATCTTTGACAAACCTGACAAAAACAAGAAATGGGGAAAGGATTCCTTATTTAATAAATGGTGCTGGGAAAACCGGCTAGCCATAAGTAGAAAGCTGAAACTGAATCCCTTGCTTACAACTTATACAAAAATTAATTCAAGATGGATTAGAGACTTAAATGTTAGACCTAAAACCATAAAAACCTTAGAAGAAAACCTAGGCAATACCTTTCAGGACATAGGCATGGGCAAGAACTTCATGTCTAAAACACCAAAATCAATGGCAACAAAAGCCAAAATTGACAAATGGGATCTAATTAAACTAAAGAGCTTCTGCCTAGCAAAAGAAACTACCATCAGAGTCAACAGGCAACCTACAGAATGAGAGAAAAATTTTGCAATCTACTCATCTGACAAAGGGCTAATATCCAGAACCTACAAAGTAATCAAACAAATTTACAAGAAAAAAACAAACAAGGCTATCAAAAAGCGGGCAAAGGATATGAACAGACACTTCTCAAAAGAAGACATTTATGCAGCCAACAGACACATGAAAAAATGCTCATCATCACTGGCCATCAGAGAAATGCAAATCGAAACCACAATGAGATACCATCTCACACCAGTTAGAATGGCAATCATTAAAAAGTCAGGAAACAACAGGTGCTGGATAAGATGTGGAGAAATAGGAACACTTTTACACTGTCAGTGGGACTGTAAACTAGTTCAACCATTGTGGAAGACAGTGTGGTGATTCCTCAAGGATCTGGAACTAGAAATACCATTTGACCCAGCCATCCCATTACTGGGTATATACCCAAAGGATTATAAATCATGCTGCTATAAAGTCACATGCACACGTATGTTTATTGCGGCACTATTCACAATAGCAAAGACTTGGAACCAACCCAAAGGCCCATCAATGACAGACTGGATTAAGAAAATGTGGCACATATACACCATGGAATACTATGCAGCCATAAAAAAAGGATGAGTTCATGTCCTTTGTAGGGACATGGATGCAGCTGGAAACCATCATTCTCAGCAAACTATCACAAGAACCGAAAACCAAACACTGCATGTTCTCACTCATAGGTGGGAATTAAACAATGAGATCACTTGGACACAGGAAGAGGAACATCACACACCGGGGCCTGTTGTGGGGTGGGGGGAGGAGGGAGGGATAGCATTAGGAGATATACCTAATGTAAATGACGAGTTAAGGGGTGCAGCACACCAACATGGCACATGTATACATATGTAACAAACCTGCACGTTGTGCACACGTACCCTAGAACTTAAAGTATTAAAAAAAAATAGGGATGGGGGGAAAAACACTGTAAAATAATATTGTTAGTGGTGCCAAGTATTTTATTATGTAAATAATAATAGTTTACAAAAACTGCTTCTCCCATACAGTGTTCCTTGGAACAGTACCATCTGGTGTGATGTTAGAGGATGTTACACAAGATAAGAGAGCAGAGAGCAGTCTTAAAAATAAATCTGACACACTGTTAATAAATGTTTTAGGAAGAAAAAAAAAGTGAGTTCCCAAAGAAATGATAAATGTTTGAGACGATGGATATGCTAATTACTCTGATCTGGTACATACATTCCATATACCAAAACATCACTATGTACCCCATGAATATGTACAATTATTAGTCAATTAAAATAAAATTAAGTCAGTTAATTAAAATATTACTTATAGAAATTAGACTTGATTCAGTATTTCTTCTATTAAAAAAAAAAACCCAAACTCTTACTTACTTCCTTTAATCCAAGTAGACAAACGAGACAACAGGTATAAGTAAAAAAAATTATTTTTAAAATTTAAGAAATCATTTAAAATAACCACTGTTAACATTAGAGTATAACCTGGTAGACATATTTATAGTTAAAAACAAAAACAAAAAGAAATCATATTGGACATACTGTTTCATAATTGTGTTTTTTTTCACCTGGCACATCAAGAAGTTTTCCTTGTCAGTAAATATGAATCCACATCATCATTCCTAACAGCAGTCTCATATTTCATTTGTATTAGGCCATCGTGCATTGCTACAAAGGAATACCTGAGACTGCATCATTTATAAAGAAGAAGGTTTATCTGGCTTATGGTTCTGCAGGCTATATAAGCATGGCACCAGCATCTGCTTGGCTTCTGGTGAGGCCTCAGGAAGCTTTTATTCTGATGGAAGGTAGAGTAAGAGCAGGCATATCACATGGCTAGAGAGTGAGTAAGAGAGAGAGGAGAAGGAGGTGTCAGACTCCTTTAAACAACTAGCTCTCCTGTGAACTACTAGAGCAAGAACTCACTCAGCCGTTCATGAGAGATTTGCCCCACAACCTAAATACCTCCCCCTAAGCCCATCTTCAACACTAGAGATTACATTTGAACACGAAATTTGGAGGAGACACACATCTAAACTATATCATTATGTCCCTGGTCCCCAAAATCTCATGTCCTTCTCATATTGCAAAGTACAATCATCCCTTCCCAATAGTTCCCAAAAGTCTTAACTCATTCCAGCCTCAACTCAAAAGTCCAAAGTCTCATCTGAGACTGAGTGTGTAAAGTAAAAAACAAGTAATCTATTTCCAAGATAAAATGGTAGTATAGGCATTGGATAAACATTCCCGTTCCAAAAGGGAGAAATCAGCCAAGAAAGGAGCAATAGACCCTATACACATCTGAAACCCAGCAGAGCAGACATTAAACCTTAAAGCTCCAAAATAACCTCCCATGACTCCATGTCCCACATTCAGGGCACAATGGGGCAAAGGGTGGGCTTCCAAGGTCTTGGGCAACTCCGCCTCTGGGGCTTTGCAGGGTACAGCCCCCATGGCTGCTTTCATTGGTTGAAGTTGAGTGTCTGCAGGTTTTCCAGACTCAGGGTGCATGCTGCTTGTGGCTCTACCATCCTGGGGTCTGAAGGGCACAGCAGTGTCCTGATGGGGACTCTGTGTGGGGAAAGGCAGTGTCCCAGTAGGGATTCTGTGTGAGGGCTCCAACCCCACATTTCCCCTCAGCACTGCCCTAATAGAAGCTCTCTGAAGGGGATCTGCCCTGCAGCAGGCTTCTGTCTGGACATCCAGGCTTTCTGATATATCCTCTGAAATCTAGGTGGAAGCTGCCAAGGCTCCTTTAGTCTTATATTCTGCATACCAAGTAGAAACCTCCAAGGCTTATAGTGGCTTGCACTCTTCAAAGTGGCAGCCTGAGCTGTACCTTGGGCCCTTTGAGCTAAGGCTGGAAATGGAGCAGACTGGATGCAGAAGTAGCCTCCTGAGGCAGCACAGAGCAGTAGTAACACTCTGGGCCTGGCTCTCCAAACTGAGGGGCTACCTCGAAGATTTCTGAAACGACTTCATGGCCTTTTTCCATTGTTTTGGTTATTAGCACCTGGCTTCCTTTTAGTCATGCTAATCTCTTCAGCAAGTGGTTGTTCCACAGCCTGCTTGGATTATTTCTCTATCACATGGCCAGGCTGTGAAGTTTCCAAATGTTTATGCCCTGCTTCCCTTTTAACTACGAGTTCCAACTTTAAGTCCTTTGCTCACATATCTGAATGTAAGTTGTTAGAAGCAGCCACCCCACCTCTTGAATGCATTTCTGCTTGGAAATTTCTTCCAACAGACACTGTAAATCATCACTCCTAAGTTCAACCTTCCACTAATCCCTAAGGCATGGATACAATGTGCCAAGTTCTTTGCAAAGGACTAACAAGGGTGACCTTTGCTTCAGTTCCCAATAACTTCTTCATTTCCATCTGAGACCTTCTTTAGCCCAGCCTTCACCATTCATGTTTCTAAAAGCATTTTAGAATGCTTCACAACCACTTAACCAGGCTCTGAGAGGCTCCAAACCTTCCCTTGTCTTCCTGTCTCTGGAGCCCTCCCAACTCTTCCAGCCTCTGCCTGTAACCCAGCTCCAAAGCTGTTTCCCCATTTTTAGGCATCTTTATTGCAATGCCCCACTCCTTGGCACCAATTTTCTGAGTCAGTTTTGAGTTGCTAAAAGGAATACCTGAGACTGGGTAATTTATAAAGAAAAGTGGTTTATTTGGCTCGTGATTCTGCAGGCTGTATGAGTATGGCGCTAGCATCGGCTCAGCTTCTGATGAACCCTCAGGAAGCTTTTACTCATGGTGGAAAGTGAAGAGGGTGCAAGCATGTCATACAGTGAGAGAGGGAACAAGAAAGAGAGATGGAGCAAGAGAGAAAGAGGGATAAATATAAAGAAGAGGAGGAGGTGTCAGGCCCCTTTAGAGAACCAGCTCTCACATCAACTACTGGAGCAAGAACTCACTCATTACCATGGGAGGACACCAAGCCATTCATGAGGGATCTGTCCCCATAACCCAAACACCTCCCACTAGGCCCGCCTTCAACACTGGAGGATGTATTTCTGCATGAGGTTTGGAGGGGACACACATCCAAACTTTACCACCGTTGTATGAATTTAACCAAGCTATATGTCTTTCTGGTATAAACATATAGGTGGATTGTTGACTGGAAATTACAAATAATGCCTCATCAATTAGCTTTCACTGTGTAATAAACAACCTCACAATTTCATGACTTACAAAAATAACATTTTTTTTTTTTTTTTATAGTTCATTATTCTGTGAAGCAACTGGGGGTCCTCTCTCCATGTGGTTTCTCATCCATAGTGGTCCAGCCTGGGCTTCTTCACCAGTGGTCTCAGAGGCTTGGACAGCAAGCCCCAGTGTGCAAGTGCTTGTCAAGCCTTAGCTTCTAATATACTTAGTCATGTATTTTTGCCCAACCCAAGTCATCTGTCCAACCCAGAATCAAGGGTGAAGAATAGACTCCATTGCTTGGTGGGAGAATCTGCAATGTCACATTACAAGAGGTATAACACAAAAGAATGAAGGAATTTTTGGACATTTTGTAATCTTCCACAAACGCTATGCTAAATATCCTTTCAACTACTACTGTGCACACTTACTTGATTATTTATACGAGACAAATTTCTAGAAGATAAATTGTTCAGTAAAAAGTATGACTATTTTAAACTATGGATTCATGCTACCACAATTGGAATTTATACTCTCATCAAGTAGTCTTTGAGCAATAAGAACTCAGTGCCTGGCATAATGTGTAGTATATTTCACAATAAGTATTGGTTAAATGAATGAATGAATGAACAAAACCACATACATAAATCAAAAAAAAAACGAGAACAAATCGGTAGCCTGACTAATACTGATATTACCATGCTTTAGATATTTGCTCATTGACAGGTAAAAATAGATCCTTATTTTAATTCCTACATTTTGCATGACTAAGAGCTGTTATGTTTAATGGCTGTTTGGTATTCTACTTTACTGAATTTGAATTGAGCATGTATCATTTCGTCTGTTTCTGGGCTCTCTGTATTTTGTTTCAGTCATTTTGTCTATTGGGACTTAAAACTATCATGTCTAACTTATTCTTTTCACGACTATAATACTCCATTGCATGGAGGTATCCTAATTTACTTAACTGATCTTTTATTTATGGATAGATATATATTCCTAGTCCTTTGATATTAAAAGAAAACTCAAATGAGCATCCTTTATACAACCTTTACATAGATGTCTTTGCTGTCAAGAGAAGGTATATCTTTAGGATAAAACTCTAGTATGATAATTACTGGGAAAATAGTATATTCATTTAAAATATTGGTATTTGTTGCATAAATGCCTTCCAAAGAAGTTGTAGCAATTCTTGCTTTTTTTTTCATCAGTGGATAAATGTGCATGCTTCCCTAAACTCACTAAAACAACATATCTAAGTTTATCTGATACGTAAAATGGCAAATCACTTTTTAAATTTTGTATTCCTATTTGAATTATAGTAAACATCTTTTTATTAAGCTTCTAAGCTGCATTTCTTTCTCTCTCTTGGCAAACTGATTCAAATTTTTTGTTCTTTTTTTATTGGGTTGTTGGTTTTTTTCCTTATTAATTTTAATAGCTCCTTATATCTTAAGGACATTAGTTTTAACATTTTCTATTTATGTTATCCATGGTACTTTTCTGCAGAAGTGTTTCATTTTGATACAGTCCTATTTATTTGCTATTTCTTTATTGTTTCTGGCCCTTGAGTCTTTATTCTAAAGGCATTTCCACTCCACCCTCATAAAAAATTATCACTCATATTTTTATTTCGTACTTTTATTTAGTTGCTTACTAACTTATTTTAAGTTTACATTCTTGGTCTCTCAGGAACTTATTTTGGCATGAGGAGCAAAGTCTTAAGTTTCTTTTTTCCAAAGGGCTAGCCAATGCCCTTATATAATTAAAAAAAAAAAAATCAATTCCCCAGTGATTTGGAATACACTTTTATCATATAGCAAATTCACATATGCATTTGGCTCTATTTTTGAATTGTATTTTGTTCCATTCATCTGTCTTGTCTACTCTAGCAACAGTACCAACCATTTAAAATTAGTTTTGAGAATGCATTTTAATACTAGAGGTACCAATCCTCTTTAATTACTCTTCTTTCTTTTTTAAAATACTTTTTTGGGTATTCTCACATATGTATCTTTGATACACACTTTGGAATCAACTTATCTACTTTTGCAAAGGAGTACATTAAATTTATAGATTTTGAGACAACAGTTTTACACTTTGAGTTTTCATATTTAGAACTACGCATGTCTCTCCAATTATTCAAATTTATTTTATGTCTTATGTAAAGTTTTAAGCTTTCCTTCACTCAAATTTTATAAGTTCTTGTTAATTTTATTTCTAAGTATTTTATTTTAAAAGTTATCTATACGATTCGCGTTTCCATTACATTTTCTGAATAACGTGTACTTATAAGAATGCTCTACCATTTAAAAATCAATTCTCTTATCAGATACCTTATAGAATTCTCATTATGTCATCTGTAAAGAAGTAATTTGCCTTTACATTTCCAATTGTATATCTGACTTTTAAAATTAAGGAAAAAAGGTGCTCCCAACTTAAATAAATACATGGAAGTAAAACAGACTTTCCTGTATTTGTATAATGTATAATACATTGTCTCTCTTTTAAGTTGTGGCAAAATACGCATAACATAAAATTTAACATCCTAATCATTATTTGATGTTGTGCTACCATCACCACCATCCACTCTTTCCATCTTGTAAAACTGAAACTCTACTCATTAAAAAATAATTCCCCATTCTTCCCTCTTCCCAGTTGTCAACCACCATTCTTTCTGTCTAGGAATCTGACTACCCTACGTACCGTGCATAAGCAGAATCGTACAATATTTGTTCATTTGTGATGGGCTAATACATTGTCTCTTAATAGAATACAGAGATATTGGGGAAAAAACATTCTACAATTCATGTTAACATTCACTATTTCTTAATATTTTTAACATATCAACTGCTCATTGCTTCAGAAGTTAAATAATTTTTATTTTATAACCAAAACTAAGTCACCACTGTATTATTCCACTCCTTGTTAAATGTATATGAATTTATCATTCCAAGTTCAATTGTTTATAGTTCCTTTACATCTGACAGACCTTTTCACATACATATATCATACAGAGTTGTTCTTAATGTGCTGTTTTAGATCTGAAGGTAAATTAGAGATAATCTTCTTTAATACTTTTTTTTCTTTTTAAAACAGAAATACTGATTCCCCAAAATGGGACCAAACTTATAAAGAGGAAACTGAATCCCACCCAGCCCTAATGAATTGTATTTCAAGGGCATTAAGAGAAGTAGAGAATATGAAATCAAAATCATTGTCAAAATTTTTTTGTCTCTTAAATAAATCATAGAAACAGTTAACACTCTAGAACACTGGGCATATACCCCCATAACAAAAAAAAAGAGGGAAAAGATAACTTTGTGAGCAATAGTGTTATAAATTTCAGGCCAATCCTGATCACCTTCTTGTGAGTATTTTAAAAAGTTGTGAAAACTTGAGGCTATCATATGTTCACCTAAACATGTCATGTCAACTAAATTCAGTTATTTCATTACATTTTAATTATGTTCAAGTTCAATGGGAAAAACTAACAAGCATAGAACTGTTAATATATTTATAACATATATATAGTAATGTAACAATTTCCCTCTCAATCTTTTCAGAATGCATGCATATATTACACATAACTGTAATCAGATTTTATACAATTTTATTTCCTACCCTTTCAACTTGATGTCAATTAAAACACATTCTCACTTCTCTACATAAATCAGATCTCTTATGCTGAGGGGTCTGTGTTACTCAGAGGGAGGATCTATTGAATGGGTAGAAGAGGTATATAGAACTCAAATGAATTACATGTGTAAATTCAGGCCAAATTACACAAGTCTCCTAGGCCTGTGGAGAAAGAAGCCGAGCAGGGAGAAAAGTCATGAGGTGGGGATGCTTGGCTGCTTCCCAGCCTCAGGAGTGAAGTCACAAACACAGTGGAAGCTCAACTTAGTGGAGTTCAAGTCTCCAGAAAGGCAGAAACTGCATATGTCTCATTTCTGGTTGTCTGGTTACATTAACTGATGTGTGATAATAAAAACTGTGTGCAATCTGGTAAATAGTATCAGAGGTAGAGCCACAACTTGATGGAGGTCTGAGGAGAACTTTGGAAGAATTGTGCACTGAAAGCTCCCAAGGCTGGGATCCCAAGCTCCTAAAACAGTGTCCAGTACCTACAGGGCTGTCTGTTGACATCTGTTAAATGAACAACTTCTAGTACTAGACTGATAGGAGGAAGAGGCCAAAGACATTGTATGCCTTAATTTTGATAAACAGCACATAAAGCTGTGATTATATTCTGTGGATAAAATGCACAGCTTGAGTAATAGTTCTATTACATGTATTTTTACCTGATTGACAAAATATATCCAAACTGTGCATTAATAATTCAAGATACATGCCGTAGGACTCTTGTCCTTGGCTTTGTCTGCTTTAGTATTTTCAGTAACAATTTGAGACTGTAGTTCTTCAAAGTGATTCCTTGACAGACTTGGTATTTTGTTCGTATTATTACTTAAACATAGGCACACACAAGATTATAAATATAGCTTATGGCTTTTATACAATTACAAATCTAAAATTTAAAAATAAAATGAAAATATTATAAAAGCCCAATTAACAACATTAATGTGACAGGTAATGTTCTTTGGTTGACATGAAATCACTGGTTTACCCCATGTGTCATCCTGACCTCCATGGAGCAGGTGATTTTGAGCCCCTCGTGTTCACACTGTGAAGGGCCTGGTGACGTCTGTGCAGTTATCATTCCATAGTCTGACACCGTGTCCTTGGCCTTAGCCTAGCAAAAACACGTCAGCTATATACTAGGTTGCCTAATTTTCTTTTCTCATTAGCCTTTGTCATTTTGGTGAGCAGTTTGCACGCTATTGCAAACAAATGCACCAAAATGTCATGTCAGTCCCACAATGTCTAGAATGTTCAACTTTTTGTATCAACTTTAAAAGAAAAACTGACAATTTTGAATTCTTGCAGAGAAGTCGTTCAATAAATAATGACTGAGCACTCACTAGGCACAGGGCAGCTGCCAGATATGGCAGATCCAGTGATGAACTAGACAGAGCCCATTCCTGCCTGCAGGAAGAACTTAAGGATGGTTTCTTGAATTTGCAGAGAACGCCAGACTAGGAAGGAGATGTAATAAATGGAAATAGGATCTGGATTATCAAGGATTTTTTTGTTTGTTTGTTTGAGACAGGGTCTTGCTCTGCCACCCAAGGCTGGAATGCAGTTGCACAATCACAGCTCACTGCAACTTCAACCTCTTGGGCTCAAGCGATTCTCCCCACTCAGCCTCCCTAGTAACTGAGACTACAGGCGTGCCCCAGGCTAATTTTTTGTAGAGATGGGGTTTCACCACATTTCCCAGGCTGGTCTTGAACTCCTGAGCTTGACCTTCCACCTGCCTTGGACTTCCAAAGTGCTGGGACTACAGGTGTGAGCCACTGTGCCCTGCCATAAAGCATCTTTATACTTGTATCTTCATTATAATATTTTGAAATTCCTAAATCACTACATAAAACATAATTGTGAGTGATACAGAAGGCTATACACTAAAAACCGAAATCTTCCCCTCTCTGGATACACAGCCCCTAGTCCCACTCCCCAGTGGTCACACCTGTGCTAAGTTGAACCTTCCAGACCTTTCCACGAGATTGAAAAACAAATTCTGAAAAAGGTCACTCAGTGAACACAATTCCTTATTTAACCCTTAGCCTCTTCCTCACCCAGTGGCATTTTCTGAAAGATGTCCTTCTTATGTGAGATAATCCTCCTAGGTTGAAGCTAAAAGGGGTCACAGAGACTGAACTTGGGAAAAGGCTTCACTTTTGAAGATTCATTACCCTGTTCTGAGTGTTGTGAAAAGGATTAACAATATTGTATGTACAACACCTGGCACACAGTAGGCACTTAACAAATAGCAAGTGTTACTACTACAATTTAATATGATATGTGTTCTTGAATGATTACTGGCTTTTCCAGCATACTGTGTTTTGTTTATGAAGTGGTGGCAGTTCTTTTTTGACAATCTTGAAAAAATTTGTCCTTTAATGTGGTTGCCCACTGGGGATTATAGCTTTTCATAATCTTTAGAAAAACCACTTCTCAGTCACCTTTCCAGTGGACATAATATGCCCCTTGTCTTCACGGAGTAGATGTCAGAGGAGAGGTGGAGGTTTGGTCATTTGAAGTGAGACAGGGTGTTAGTATCAGGACCATATTTCTTTTCCAACTCTAAAATCTAATTTCCTCCAAAACTGAGTTTAACAGTTCTGCATTTACAGCTCAAGTTCCTGGCGTCCCACCCCCTCGCCTGTGATACATCACTTAGGTCATGCTTGGAAAGTGCTTTGAAGGAAATGGGCCCAGAAGTGCTAAGCAGAATGACATGATGCGAGCGGACAGTGGGGAGCCACAAGAACAGATAAAATCTTCTGTCTCTGCTAGCTTTCATTTTCTCTGGTAGGTTTTATGGAAACTTCTCTGGTAGATTTCATGTTACACTGGAAATAAAGCAGGAAGTCACATTTTTATGAGTAATACGTATGTTGAATATTGAAAAGAATAACAAAGGAGCGGAATGGAATATTTGCACTCAGTTGGGTATAATAAAAATAGTTAGAAATTCAGAGTCAGCCACTTTCCACTATGCAATATTTTAAATAACAACAAAAAAATGAATTTAGGAGAATGTGAACCATGGAGGAAAGATTTGGGGAAAATTTCTTAATTGGAGAAAGTAGTTCTGGAGAATTTACAAGGTTCTTGGTCTATGGAGAAAGTTTACTTAAGAAAATTCATTCATCATTCATTGATTTATTTGTTCTTTTATTAAATAAACTTTTACTAAATACCTTCAGAGGTCCAAGCAGTGTACTGGGCACTTGTATAGAGAGCACTGATTCATGCTATAGTGGAAGCAGGATAAGTGGTGTCCCTGCAGAACATGGAGAAGGAAATCTTCTGGGAAAGTCAGGGAAAGTGTTCCTCCAGGAAGTGATAACTGAATAAGGGGTGAACAAGTGTTTTCCAGGAAGATATGGGGAGGGAGTCCCTGGCAGTGGAACAGCATCTGCAAAAGCACAGAGAAAGACATGGCAGAGTGAGGGAATGATATCCTGGGACACGGGGTGTGCCCTGTTGGGTTTAGAAGTGAGACCAGAGAGAACAGTAACAGTATTTTGTTACTGTGTCCATTGGTACCACACCCAGTATATCATTTCTAAGATTCAAGAGTGGTACAGCACAGAGGAAGGTATGGGCTCTGCCGTCAGACTTCCTGAGCTCAACTCCTGAGTCCCATAAACACTAGTTCTGTAACCCTGGGCAAGCTGCTGGCATTTCCTCCTCTGTAAAATGAGAGTACTCACAGTTTAATCTCTAGGGCTGTTGTGTAGACACACCAGGCTGATTGCTCCTATTCTGTGACTGCTCTACGTCCTTTGCAAGATCAAAACAGATAAAATTTAGACGTGTTTGTGCATTATCTTCCATGGGGTCATTATTATCATCACCAACATTGTCATCATCCCACAACACATTGATAGAAGAGGCTGCATTTTATTGTATTTGTATTTATTTATTTATTTTGAGACAAGGTCTCACTCCAGTTGAACAGTTTTGAGTGCAGCGGCACAATCTCGGCTCACTGCAACCTCGACCTCCCGGGCTTGGGTGATTCTCCCACCTCAGCCTCCTAAGTAGTTGGGACCATAGGCATGCACCACCATGCCCAGCTAATTTTTTGTATTTTTAGTAGAGACAGGGTTTTGCCATGATGCCCAAGCTGGTCACAAACTCGGGGCCTCAATCAATACACCTGCCTTGGCCTCTCAAAGTGCTGGGATTACAGGCTTGAGCCACTTTGCCCAGATGAAGAGCCTATTTTTGTAAGTGCCTTCCAGCTGTGTGTAAGTAGCAATGAACTAGTTGGAAGGAAAACCCCAGGCCATGTAGCTCAAGAAGAGATGCAATACCTTGACATAGGTAATAAACGGATTTGATGATTTTTAAAATAAAGTAAGTGGGGTTGACATCTGAGGAAAAGTGTTTTCTCTTCCTTCCAAATGCTAGAGAGCTGTACTTAGTATTTTGTTTCTGGGTGCATTCTCCCAACCTCATCTTCACTCCCCTCAAATTGAAAAATCATATGAGGAGATAGATTCAGGAGACAAATCCCAACAACATTAATAAAACAGATGGATTACCTGACCTATGAATATATTGAGAGAATATTTTAACTTCTGGCAACCATCTTAGGACTGAATCACTGATTAGTATATAGAAAAGTAAACAATTCAAAGATCATGGCAATTATTAACGCATGGGAAAATAAAAACTTGCTCAAGGATGGAAACATAGTCTTGATATATAATACAGCTCAGTTGTGAAAAATATTCACCTAGTTATATTAATGCAGAAGTTGAATATGTTTCTATCAAAACTTGCTCTATAATTATAGTGCAAGGATGCAGAAGGGAAAATGTATGTGTGTGAGTCAGATAGGCAGGAGAGTACAAAATACTTGTAAATGCTAAAGCTGAGAACTCAAAAGAGGACACTGGAACATGTTATTTAGAAATATGGAGGCAAACACCAGAAGAAAATAAAAAAAAGAAAAGAAAAGAAAAACAGTGAAAAGAGTTGAAAATGATTACTTCTAAAAGGAGCAGAAACAGAGGTTACTATTTTTCACAATAAACCTTCAAAGGTACAATTTTTTTCACTATAAAACCTATGCACATGTATGAATTCAATAGAAATAAATATGAACTCTTTCAAAAAGCATGAAGAGAACAGTGTTCAGTTTGAAGTGTTTGAATCAAGGGCTGCATGGAAGAGAGTATCAAGATATTAAACCAGTGAATTTTGGTTGAGCCCATTGTGTAGGGCTTCAGAAGGCAAAGAAAAGATGCACATTTTTAAGCAAAGGAGCAACAAGGTTACATCGTACTCTGGAAAAATTTGTATATAAGCTCACCCTGCAGGAATTAGGAAAAGTTTAAAAACAGGGAGGTGAGTGTGCAAACTTCTGCAAATAGTTCTGGCAAGCAATAATGACTGCAGAACCAAAGCAGTGGATATGGGCATTGAGATAACAAAACAAAACATAGATCTGACTGATATATGTGAGGTGGGCTTATCTTATCTATTTGAGGAGTGAGGAGGGCAAAGTGAAGCCAGGTTCCTGGCTTAGCAGATTGGGAGGATGGGGGTGCCAATACTCAAAATGGAACTTCACAAAGAAAAGCAGGTTCTTAGAGGCGAGGCCAGGGAGGAAAAAATGGTGAGTCTGTTTCTGTACATATGAGAGGTGACCGAGGGACATTCAGAGAAAGAGCTAGTAAATGCCTACCAGGAGAGCAAGATGGAGAAAGGGCAGCTATCGAGTGACCTGGGAGTCTCTGGTTATATGTGGTGATGGGTCAGGAGGCCATCACAATGTCCAAGTGAAATGTATGGCGTGAATCAGAGCAAAGTCTTGGCTCTGGAGAATAAATATTTTAAAGAAATAATCAGTAGGACAAAGGCCAAAAAAGACAGTGAAACGTCAGCAGAGAAATAGGAGAACTAGGAGAGAGTGTCATCACCAAAGCCATGGCAGATGAAAAAAGGAGTGTGTGAATAGGTCCAAAGTCCTCAATAGAAGTCAAAGATGGACAAGAAGGACATCAGTGACCTTAATAAGGTATTTGTAGAGATGGAAGGTGAGCCTGATTGAATTGGTTGAGTGAACAAAAGTTGATTAAGTAGATATACAAAGCATGGCAGTGCCTTCAATACATTTGATGGGAAAGAGAAGAAAGAAAATACAGTACGTAGTGAAAATTCATTTATATTTGCTGTCCAGTGCCCCTCCCTTCCTTCTGGCTACGGCAAGCCTGCCTTCTTTTGAAGAACTGCTCTACCCTCCACGCTTAGCACAGGGGTCTGACAATGTTGCAATCATGGTACCCAACACAGGGTAGCGTGTGGCCCCAGAAAGGTTGATTGGAGTCATCCCTGAGGATGATTCCACTGGAAATAAAAGTTGGTCATTCCTTTCTGGTGGCAATGCTGAAGAGATATGACCCTGGGAGACACCCACAGCCATGTTTCCAGATTGGTGGAGAAACAGTCCAGGTGAATGAAGCCACACAGAGAAAACCAGAGATGTATAACACAGAGACAGGGCATCCTCTGGAGCCCCTTAGGGGCCTGAGTCACCCTCGGCTGTCTTTCCTGAAGCCTGGCTGCTTGTTTGGCTTTCACTTCAGCTGTCTGAGCCACCCTGGGACCCATCCTACCAATCCCTCTTGTGCTTAAATTCATTCAGGTTGCTTTTTCTGTCACTTGCTACCAAAATAAATAAAATAAAATAAAATAAAACTTACAGAGAATGGTAACTTGTAGGAAAGGCAGGTTGGGAAGATAGACAGACAGATAGATGATAGATAGATAGATAGATAGATAGATAGATAGAAGATAGATAGAAAGAGAGAGATGATAGATAGCTCAATCAATAGCTAGACAACAGATACACTATTATATGAAGATATTTATATCTGTCTCTCTGTATGTTTAGGTAGTTATAGATGTATTGAGGGAAGTAGCATTGTTTGAAAGCAGAGGCAAATGACTCAGAAAATGGAAAGGCTGATCATATAAGGAAAGAGGATGGATGCTAGAGCTTCCAGGGTAAGTGGGATGAGATGGGATTGCAAGCTCAGGTGCAGGGGTAGTCCCTCTGAGACAGAAAGCGAGAACAGAAGCAGCTTAATATGGTTTGGCTGTGTCCCCACCCAAATCTCATCTTGAACTATAGTTCCCATAATCCCCATGTGCCATGGGAGGGACCTGGTGGGAGGTAATTGAATCATCTGGGCAGTTACCTCCATGCTGTTCTCATGATAGTGAGTGAGTTCTCATGAGGTTTTATAAGGTACTGTTTCCTTGCTTCTCTCTGCACTTCTCCTTGCTGCCACCATGTGAAGAACGATGTGTTTGCTTCCCCTTCTGCCATAATTGTAAATTTCCTAAGGCCTCCCCAGCCCTGTGGAACTGTGAGTCAATTAAACCGCTTTCCTTTATAAAGTACCCAGTCTCAGGTATGTCCTTATAGCAGTGTAACAACAGACTCATACAAAGGTAAATTCAGTGGGGGAAAAACTTGAAGAAATTCAGCCCCATGCTACATTTTCTGCAAGGTCATTTCTGAGAAGTAGGGGATGGTTTTAAGGTAAGTGAGTCCGAGGAGAGGAGAAATCACTTCAAACCACTGCCCTGAGCCATGAGAATGGGAGCTGGCTAGAAACAGGAATCCAAGTCTCAGTTTCCTCATCTTTAAATACCATACCATGGCACAGTGCAGCAATGTGTGTGAAAGTTATCATCTGTAAAATTGTGTGCAAGCTGTTATTATGTATACAGTCTATTCATTTTAAACAAGAATATAAGGGCATTTACATAACCAATTTTTGTTTATCTGAAGCAAGTTGGCAATTTTTTTTTTCTGTAAAAAAGTACATCATAAATTTTAGTCTTTGCAGCCCATATGAACTCTGCCATTGTAGCACCTAAAAAAGAAAGGAAATCCTGGCACATGCTACAGCATGGGTGCAATTTTGAGGACATTATATTATGTGAAATAAGCCAGTCACGGAAAGACAAATGATGCATGATTCTATGTATAGGAATACCTCAAGTAGTCAAAATCATAGAAACAGAAAGTAGAGTGGCAGCTGCCAGGGGCTGGGGGGAAAGAAGATGAGTTCTGTTTTTAATGAGTATAGAGTTTCAGTTTTGCAAGATGAAAAGAGTTCTGGAGATTGGTTGCACACTAATGTGAATATACTTAACACTATTGAACTATACACTTAAAAATGGTTGAAATAATACATTTACATTACGTGTATTTCAACACAATTTAAAACAAAACAAAACAAAATAGGCCACTGGTCAAACTTGGCCCTCAGTCTAGTTTACCAACCTCTAATTGAGAGAGTCAGGGGCTAATGACTATTGAAAAGCAAAAATAACAATTTCATCCATTCTAACTGCTTGTGAGTGCTTTAAGGGCAGAGCAATTCTTGGGCCTCCCTGCATTGCTAGGACTTAGTCTTGTGGGAGGTAAATCATGGGTGCTTAATACATACTCACAACTTGAACCATGGTTTCTCTACAGCACAGGTGTCCAATCTTTTGGCCTCTCTGGGCTACCCTGGAAGAAGAAAAATAGTCTTGGGCCACACTAGCACTAACAATAGCTGATGAGCTGAAACAAAAAAATCACAAAAAACCTCATTACGTGTTAAGAAAGTTTACGAACTTGTACTGGGCCGCATTCAAAGCCATCCTGGGCCGCATGTGATCCACAGGCCACGGGTTGGACAAGCTTGCTCTATAGCAAACTCCTAGAGAAGGTTGAGTGTGGAGCAAAACAAATGTGAGGATGAGAAGGAAAGGGGTAACAAACATTATTCTCCTCAAAAGAAAACTAGTTGCAATAGCACCAAGGCTCTCCCCAAAATAAAGGTTCCAATACATTAAAAGTATCCTAAGTCCTGGGACCACTTAAGGGTCCTCTGAAAAGCCATTGTGTCTGTACCCTCCAACTGCTTTCTTTCCAGTGTTGTTTTTTCAGGTGTACCTAAGACAATGTTACAAAATCTCTTGATTGAGTTTGAAACTGTCCTGCCATGCTGTAAATGTAAGATTTCTACCTTTCAAACAAGAGAACAAAGTTGCCTGTGACAGGAAGGTCCACATTATACACATTCTCCTGGGAGTGGGCTCTCTGAGGTGGGGTGGGTGACGTGAGATAGGTGGCTCCACTGCTTGGCAGTGACTGTCCTCAGAGATGGCATTGACGCCCATCCATTTATGCCAGTTCTCTGTGAGGACTACCTAACTACACAGTAGTTGCATCCAACTCATTTCTGTAAAGGGTATCCCCCCAGAAGTCTGGAAATGGTTTTGGTGAGAACACAGGACAACATAAGGTCACCACATTATCAGGGGGCATCGTAAAGGGATTTCTGGAGCCTTCAGAGCCAATGCCCAGTTCATAGCTTTCCTCTCAGAAAGCCAAACCCCGGGCAGGGAGCTGGGAAACTCTCAAATCCACCTTCAAAGTCGAGACCTGCTCATATTTTATAAGGTTAAATGTTGAAAGTGAAGGTTTGATTGTTGGCTCTGTAAAAATGGGAAAGGAAGAAAAGGGACCAAAAAATGTGGCTTTGCAGGGTAAGACTTTTATCTAAAGCAGGTACATTGTACGACTCCAAGCCAAGAAACAAAGGGAGCCTTGTGTACCTCCCGTCTGCAGGTCGTTGTAATGCTGTGATGAGAGTAAAGGGAGTCAGGGAAATGGTTTTGTGCTCTGTGGAAAAGAAAGAGCAATTCATGAGAGCTGCAAATAGGAGGCTTGCTCCCAGGCGCACCAGCAGGCCTGGCTTGACAAGCGGTCATGTTTCAGAGCTAGGAAAGGAGGCCTGCCGGAGCTGGAGGAGGGGAGGGTTCTCCCTGCTGCTGATCAGCCATGCACAGGAGGGAGGATGCAGCCTCTCCCCAAAAACATAATCAGAGCAGACCAGGAGGCCCCTTCCCAGTTGGGCCCGGTGCCCTGTGGGGAGGCACAGATGGTTAAAAAACCGGCCCCATGGCTCCACTGCCTGTTCTCTGAGGCAACCCCAGTGCAGAGCCCTGTCCAATACGGCAACACCAGCCAGCAGCAGTTACTGCAGACTTGAAATGTGGCTGCTCTGAATTGAGATGTGTTGAAAGTTTAAAAAACACTGTATTTCAAAGACTGAGTACAAAAAAAACGTTAAAATGTCTTATAAATAATTTCTCCATTGAATACATGTTGATGTCATAACATTTGGGGTATATTAAAGAAATAAACAATTAATTTTACCACTGCTTGTTACTTTTTTAAAATGTGACTGCTAGAAAATTTTAAATTATGTATGTGGCTCACATTATATCGCCTTTGAACCATGCTACCTTGGAGAACACAGAATAGCTCTAACATTCTCAGCTAATTTCCTTTCTGGTGTTTGAATAAATGAGAGAGGAAGACTGAGGAAATAAGTCCTAGGAATGAATTCATTTACGGTCCCAAAGCCTGTAGCTACTGCTGTGAGGTAGCTAGCTCCTACTCTAGCTTAGGGACGCTATGGATTCATCTACTGCCTTCTTGGCTGTCAAGCCCTTGGGTCTGATTTACACAGTGTTCTTGGCACCTAGCCCAGCACCAAGTGGTCCCTGCATTTGTCCACAGACTAGATGTGGCTGTATGAGTGAATGACTGTGTTCACTTTGCAGAGATTTTCCTGTAGTTCCCCACCTCTTCCAAACCCAATTCATAAATAAAGAAATTTGAAAATGAATAGGCAGTTATAATAGCTTATAATTACTACACACCAAGTCCTGGGAAATATCTGTGTGGGAAAGACTGAAAACACAGGTAGAAATGGGGTGTCACCTCTCAGGAGTGGCTTCATTTTTGAAGTGATGGAGTATGGTGAAAAGGACTCCAGTGAGGGAACCAAAGCTCTCCAGTTTTAGTGCAATGTCACCAGCACTAGCCACATGACCCTGGGCAAGTGACTTAGAGCTGACACACTTTACTTTCCTTTTCTAACAAAAATGCTAATCATTGTCCCGATTTCCAATTCAGGTAAAGAGCAAATGAGAAAACATATCCCAAAGCACATGCCGGCATTGGAATATGAACAAATTAATGTTATTTAGTGTTGAGTCTTATGAATTAAAAAACAAAAGGTCTCAGTGTTTCCCTCTGAAGTGAGCAATGGTATCCGGGACTGGTCAGAGGGCAGGAGAACCAAACCCAACTCTATCAGTCAGGCAACAGCTCTGTGGATGATCTCACAGGGTCCACAGCCTCACCAGCTGCTGGGGGATTGAAGTGGTGGGAAAATCAGAAGTGTGTTCACTTCACAAACGCTGGAACTGAAACAGCTCTGGGACCATTGGTGCTACACCCTTCTATATCAATAAGAAACACACACGAGAGGCAGGGAGGTTAAAAGAACTGTCCTGGGTCACTCTGCCAGCAGATGCCCACCTTTATGTCAAATGCAGTCCTCCCAGTGCAGAGCAGAGCTCGTCCCATGGGGCCCCATGGAACCTCCTCCTGCTGAGCTTACGGTAGTGTGAGGGAGATAAAATCCACAGGTCATACCAAGAGGAATGTGAGGCCCCTTGAAAAGCAACAATCTGATCGGCCACCAAGCCTTTTCATCTGCAGGCTCCAGCAAGGCTCCATCCAACGACAGAGAAGTCAGCTTCACTCACAGCCAAACAATGAGAAGACCGAGTTTGTTGTTGTTTTAAGTACGAAGAAGGCTACTTTTATTGAGATAAGATTATATTGAAAAGGAAGGACATTGTTAACAGGTTATTTGATTGATGCTAGCTAAGTTCACAGTAAGTGGCTGCATGCTCCTGAGCACATTATGCTGAATGTGCTTTATCTCATAAATCACCCTAGCTTCACAATAAAAAAGTTAAATTAACTTTATTGACCCCTGCTGGTTTTTAAATCCTAAATAGGACTTAAAACCTATCTGCAAATTGTCCAGATTTGCTAATTACTGTAGCTGGGAGGAGTTGACTCTCCCAGTGGATAGGGGAATCCAAAGAGACGGGTGTATTTAGTGCCAGACAGGGTCAAACTTTCAGGTCACCCAGCAACAACAAAGGGTGTCTCTTTCATCTCCCTGAGCCTGGCACTCTCCAGCTCCCAGGAGGCCTGCCTCTTGCAAACCCCACCCACTGTCCTAAGGCTGGGAACTACTTAGATTTTGCCATCTGCCTTACAGCTTTTGTCTGATGTCCCAAGATAATTTTTTTAAGGGATGGGGAGGGGGTATACAATATGGAGGCAGTTTATGAAAAATCTTCCATCTTCTCATCCCCTGCCCCATCACACACACACACGGCTGGAGAATAGACAGTAAGGCTTTGACTAATGATTCGTATCTGATTCGGGAGATGGCACTACTGTTATTCATGGTAAAGCTGTTACCAAGGAGAAACTCTAGCTGGGGAAACCTGGTCCTAAGGGAAGACCATTCCAGATGGAAATGAGCGATGTCAAGGGCAGAAGACTAAGTTCTTTTAGAAAAACTGGTTTTGAGAACCTAAGAAAACAGCAGATTGAACAAGGTATATCCCCTACATGAGGCTGCCAAAGAAACACACAGTTGATTATTGGAGAATGCAAAAGGCTAAGGAATCAGTGGTTTCCCTTTAAGATTGAGGGACAATGCCCAGACAGAATGCCCTTTTCTTTAATAATCAAAAGAGCTAAGAAGTGGATGTGGAAATGAGTGTTAAAAGTGGGACTATCACTAAGTTACATGCTTGGTAACAAAGCTTGAGCATGAGCCTGTGGGGTTGGGGTGGGCCGGGAAAGCAGGAGGTGGAAAGTGATCTAGCCCCAGTGGTGGGAGGCAGGCAGGCAGGGACATTTTGAGAAAGAAACCCTGGCACCATGGTGGAGGCAGGAAAAAACATCCAAAGCCACAGAAAAACCCAGACAAGGGACTTAAGCTCACAGGATTGTTAACCCAGAAGGGACCTGGAAGATCTCGTGGTTGTCAACCACTGATGTCTGGTAAGCCTGCTGGCCTGGCTGCAGCAGAATCACCAGGGAAATAAAGGAAATTATAGATTTTTCATAGTTATAGGATTGAGGGCAGAAGGATTATTTTCAACAAGCTCCTTGAGGGTTCACATATGCAAAGAAGCTTGAAAACCACTTATCTGGTCCACCTCCCAGTGCCTTTAATTTACAGATGGTGAGGCTGAGATTAAGTGACTTGCCCAAGGACACACAATTGGTTGGTAGCAAAGGAAGAACTAGAATCTGAACGTGTCGTTTTAACCAGTATTATTTTCTTGGCTCCACAATGCCTCTTTAAATTTCTATTTGGGTACAAGATTGGTTAGCTCCAGTTGAATAGCAGTCAACCCCAAAATGTAGCCACTGCTCCACCACATATTTAGCTCATAATTATGTGGGTTAGCAACTCAGCTGGGTGTTTTTTCTGGTCTCAACTGGGCTTTCACTTAAGTGTGGTCAACTACAAGTCAGCCAAGTGACGCCTTCTGGGTCTGCCTGACTCTCAGCTGGGGCAATAGGGAATGGCTGGGTCATATGTCTCTCACTCACAGGAACCTGAGTTTGCCCTAGTGGCAGCTGGGCAGGTTCCAAAATGGCGAGTGCAAGACGCAAGGCCCCATGTGGCCTAGTTGGAACCATGTGTAATCAATCTGCCACATCCTATTGGCCAAGGCTATCACAAGTCCAGCCCAGATTCCAGGGGTTGGGGAGTAAACTCTCCTTCTTGATGGAGAATACTGCAAAGTCACATTACAATGAGCATGCATGGAGGGAGGGAAATAATTTGCACTGTTTTTGCAACGGCATTGTCTACTTTCCTTAGAGACCCCCTTGCCATTATACCCCATGCTCCAGCCAAACTACAATCCCTATTTCCTAAACATGCTGCCAGGTCTTTTTAGAAATCTACATTTTAGACTTGCTATTTCCTTGAACTAAAATGCCTTTTCATCCCCCCATGCCTTTTCATCCTTAAATTGTCCTTTAGAACATAACTTATGATTCCAAGTTCCAAAAGGTAAATTGAAGATGCCTTTTCTTCTACCTCATGAAAACTTAGTAAAATCACATAAAAGGAAATTTCTTCATAAAGATGCATAAACCCACAAGGGCAAAGAGAAGAGAAGATGACAGGTGATAAAATATTTCAACAAAACTTTGCGATGTGCAAAGCACATATATGATATCCAACTTAGCAGACCAAAAAAGGCTGAGCACCTGCAAGTGTGGGGGAGCCAAGCAATAAGGTGAATCTCATCACAGAACCCAGAGGACTCAGAAACTAGGAGTACTGGATGCCTAGGAAGGCAGGGGTGGGCGGTGTGAAAACAGCATTTGTTGAATGTATAAGAAGCGGTTGACACCCCTGGATCTGCTCAACCTCCCCACACAATCATGTGAATATCCTTCTCCACCCAGAAGCCTGGAGAGATTAACCCTGAGGAACCCTGCACTTGGAAAGAGCATGCATAGCTCAGGATAGGGTTGCCATTCTGAAAACAGTAGGATAAAGGAGAAGTCTACAAGCTGGAAGGTGAAACACCCATCTGCATACCCAGCTTGGTTCTGGGAAAGCTGACAACTAGACGTATACCTTCCAAGCAAGAGACTGTAAGATTCCTCGTTAGGAAAATTAACCAGCCCTGCCAGCATGGTGGCTCACGCCTGTAATCCCAGCGCTTTGAGAGGCCAAGACGGGTGGATCACTTGAGGCCAGGAGTTCGAACCCAGCCTGGCCAACATGGTGAAACCCTGTCTCTACTAAAAATACAAAAATTAGCGGGGGGGGTGGCACGTGCCTGTAGTCCCAGCTACTAGGGGGCTGAGATGGGAGAATCGCTTGAACCTGGGAGGCAGAGGTTGCAGTGAGCCGAGATAGTGCCACTGCACTCTGCCTGGACAACAGAGTGAGACTCCATTTCAAAAAAAAAACAAAAGAAGAGAAGAGAAGAGAATTAACCAGCCCAAGAGAGAAGACCTGAAAATACTGACATTTTTGAGCTGGACAGTTAAATGCCAGGATAACTGCCTGATTCCCCCATAGTGGGAATGAGGTGAAAATTACAGTGAAGCCTCCAGTCAACAGGCTTAGCCCTTCCATACAGAGCTCTCAGGCAGCTTTATACAGGAACAATCTGCCAAGGTCATGAGACCTTGGAGCACAGCCTCTGCTATAACAAAACCAAACATCCCAAAAAAGAAATGGGCAGTAGGGAGTGGAGGTCCAGTAATAAGAAAGCGAAGTCCATGTTTTTCATAGAGATAAGCCAATACACAACATTTACCTTTGAAAAAAACCAAGAAAGGCATATTATTTAGAAAAATATTGCTAGCAGAACTAAGACCTAAAAGTGCTGGAAATCATAGTCTCTACAGAGTGGGACTCTAAGGAGGAGAGAACGGAGGTTGGCTGCATTACTTTTGCTAGAGTAACTGTTTTTAAATAAACAAAATCTACTTACATGTCCTCTTTGTTAAAGACTTTGTCTCACCAGCTAGTCGATGTCTCACCTGTGTTTTCACATAATTGTGCTCATAGGAGTAGCTCATTGAAATGTGCGTAAGTCAATACATTGATGAGGAAACATTCATGCTACAGCCTTTAACTATACTTGATCTGTATTTTATTTTGTTTAATTGTCTGTCTTTCTTACTAGGCTTTAAGCTCTTTGCAGTCAGCACTAAATCTTAATTTGGTGCTAGACATTCAGAAGATGTTTCCTACATATGCGCGAGATGGGGTAGTGGGGAGTGGAAAGAAAATTACAGCCAATTCAAAAGGCAAAATTTTCTCCTTTTATTTAGTGTCTTTCTATTCTATTTATTTTAAATTTATCTGTTTATAATCAGCCTGTTCCTAAAAAGTGTTTAAGTCACCTTACAGAAGCATATCCAAATTGAAAAGAAATAAGTGAAGAAATTAGGGTAGATGGAAGCCTGTTTTTTAAAAAAATCACACCAGCACATTATTCAAAATGAGAAAGAGAGAGAGGGAAGGAAGGAGGGCGGAAAGAGGGAGGAAGGCTTTGACGTTTTTAATATAGAAATTTTTCATTTTAAAAATAGAATTGAATCTGTAGATTTTTCACTTGTGATTCCTTCTGCCCATCCATTTGTTGCTTTGGATCTCTGGAGAGTGAGATACAAGCATCATTTGCTTTGTTTATAGTGGAGCTAATGCCAATCATATTCAGTTTATCATTTAAATAAACAGCATTCTAAAACTAGAGAAACCAGTTCATCCAAAAACCAGAAGTTTAACTTCAGCCAATTCTAAAGCTGCATGTTAGAAATTATTATTTTATTTTACTTTATTTTATTTTATTTTGAGACAGAGTTTCACTCTTGTTGCCCAGGCTGGAGTGCAGTGGTGCGATCTCAGCTCACTGCAACCTCTGCCTTCCTGGTTCAAGTGATTCTCCTGCCTCAGCTTCCTGAGTAACACAGATTACAAGCACCTGCCACCACGCCTGGCTAATTTTTGTATTTTTAGTAGAGACAGGGTTTCGCCCTGTTGCCCAGGCTGGTCTTGAACTCCTGACCTCAGGTGATCCACCCGCTTTGGCCTTCCAAAGTGTTGGGATTATAGGCATGAGCCACTGTGCCCGGCCTAGAAATTATTTTAAATGAAGTGATGAAAAAATTTCATAATGTGCATTAGTGATGCTGGGGTCAGCCATAAAAATACATGTAATAAAGTTGCTAATTGTTCAGTTCATTTAACCTTTTAAAATCCCATTTCCTTTCCAGGTTTTAGGTTCAGAAATTTTAAATGCAAGACTGACCTGTGACTATTTTAATCATGAATTTGAATTTAATGGAGTCAAACTCATCATATGTATTTATAGATAAAAACCTAAATGCTTTACAAGCTTGGGAATCAAACGCCAAAATATTAGCATAAGAATTTGATATTGGCTGTGGGTTTGTCATACATAAATAGCTCTAATTATTTTGAGATACGTTCCACCAATATCCAGTTTATTGAGAGGTTTTAGCAAGAAGGTATGTTGAATTTTATCAAAGGCCTTTTCTGCATCTATTGAGATAATCAGGTGGTTTTTGCCATTGGTTCTGTTTATGTGATGGATTACATTTATTGATTTGCACATGTTGAACCAGCCTCGCATCCCAGGGATGAAGCCGACTTGATCGTGGTGGACAAAACTTTTTGATGTGCTGTTGGATTGAGTTTGCCAGTATTTTATTGAGGATTTTTGCGTCGATGTTCATCAGGGATACTGGCCTGATATTTTATTTTTCTGTTGTGTCTCTGCCACGTTTTGGTGTCAGGATAATGCTGGCCTCATAAAATGAGTTAGGGAAGAGTCCCTCTTTCTCTATTGTTTGGAATAGTTTCAGAAGGAATGGTACCAGCTCTTATCTGTACCTCTGGTAAAATCCGGCTTTGAATCCATCTGGTCCTGGGGTTTTTTTTTGGTTGGTAGGTTATTAATTACTGCCTCAATTTCAGAACTTGGCATTGGTCTATTCAGGGATTCCACTTCTTCCTGCTTTAGTCTTGGGAGAGTGTATGTGTACAGGAATTTATCCATTTCTTGTAGATTTTCTAGCTTATTTGCTTAGAGGTGTTTATAGTATTCTCTGATGGCAGTTTGTATTTCTGTGGGATCAGTGGTGATATCCCCTTTTTCAGTTTTATTGTGTCTATTTGATTCTTCTCTTTTTTTCTTTGTCTGGTTAGTGGTCTATCCATTTTGTTAATCTTTTCAGAAAACCAGCTCCTAGAGTCATTGATTTTTTAAAGGGATTTTTGTGTCTCTATCTCCATCAGTTCTGCTCTGATCTTAGTTATTTCTTGTCGTCTGCTAGCTTCTGAATTTGTTTGCTGTTGCTTCTCTAGATCTTTTAATTGTGACATTAGGGTGTTGATCTTAAATCTTTCCTGCTTTCTTCTGTGGGCATTTAGTGCTGTAAATTACCCTCTAAACACTGCTTTAGCTGTGTCACAGAGATTCTGGTACTTTGTGTCTTTGTTCTCACTGGCTTCAAAGAACTTATTTATTTGTGCCTTAATTTCGTTATTTACCCAGTAGTCATTCAGGAGCAGGTTGTTCAGTTTCCACGCAGAGAATAAAATACCTAGGAATACAACTTACAAGGGATGTGAAGGACCTCTTCAAGGAGAACTACAAACTACTGCTCAAGGAAATAAGAGAGGACACAAACAAATGGAAAAACATTTTATACTTATGCATAGGAAGAATCAATATTGTGAAAACTGTCAAACTGCCCAAACTAATTTATAGATTCAAAGTTATCCCCATCAAGCTACCATTGACTTTCTTCACTGAATTAGAAAAAACTACTTTAAATTTCATATGGAACAAAAAAGGAGCCCATATAGCCAAGACAATTCTAAGCAAAAAGAACAAAGCTGGAGGCATCATGCTACCTCACTTCAAACCATACTACAAGGCTATAGTAACCAAAACATCATGGTACTGGTATCAAAACAGAGATATAGACCAATGGAACAGAACAGAGCCCTCAGAATAACGCCACACATCCACAACCATCTGATCTTTGACAAACCTGAGAAAAACAAGTAATGGGGAAAGGATTCCCTATTTAATAAATGGTGCTGGGAAAACTGGATAGCCATATGCAGAAAACTGAAACTGGACCCCTTCCTTATACCTTATACAAAAATTAACTCAAGATGGATTAAAGACTTAAACGTAAGACCTAAAACCATAAAAGCCCTAGAAGAAAACCTAGGTAATACCATTCAGGACATAGGCATGGGCAAAGACTTCATGACTAAAACACCAAAAGCAATGGCAACAAAAGCCCAAATTGACAAATGGGATCTAATTAAACTAAAGAGCTTCTGCACAGCAAAAGAAACTACCATCAGAGTGAACAGGCAACCTACAGAATGGGAAAAAATTTTTGCAATCTACTCATCTGACAAAGGGCTAATATCCAGAATCTACAAGGAACTTAAACAAATTTACAAGAGAAAAACAAACAACCCCATCAAAAAGTAGACGAAAGATATGAACAGACACTTCTCAAAAGAAGACATTTATGCAGGCAACAAACATATGAAAAAAAGCTTATCATCGCTGGTCATTCGAGAAATGCAAATCAAAACCACAATGAGATATAATCTCATGCCAGTTAGAATGACAATCGTTAAAAAGCCAGAAAACAACAGATGCTGGAGGGTATGTGGAGAAATAGGAACACTTTTACACTGCTGGTGGGAGTGTAAATTAGTTCAACCATTGTGGAAGACAGTGTGGCGATTCCTCAAGGATCTAGAACCAGAAATATCATTTGACCCAGCAATCCCATTACTACGTATATACCCAAAGATTATAAATCATTCTACTATAAAGACAGATGCACACGTATGTTTACTGAAGCACTGTTCACAATAGCAAAGGTTTGGAACCAACCCAAATGCCCATCAATGATAGACTGGATAAAGAAAATATGGCACATATACATCATGGAATACTATGCAGCCATAAAAGGGACAAATTCATCTCCTTTGCAGGGACATGGATGAAGCTGGAAACCATCATTCTCAGCAAACTAACACAACAACAGAAAACCTGTTCTCACTCATAAGTGGGAGTTGAACAGTGAGAACACAGGGACACAGAGAGGGGAACATCACACACCAGGGCCTGTCAGGGGGTGGGGGGATAGGGGAGGGATAGCATTAGGAGAAATACCTAATGTAGATGATGGGTTGATGGGTGCAGCAAACCACCATGGCACGTGTATACCTATGTAACAAACCTGCACGTTCTGCACATGTATCCCAGAACTTAAAGTATAATAATAAAAAAGAAAAGAAAAGAAAGAAAGAAAGAAAAAGATTTTGAAGTGTTCTCAGACAGGAACTGAGAAGAATAAAAATCGAGCAATTCCCCTGGATCACATCTTCCCTGCCTTCCTTTTGCATCCTAGTCCCACAATATTCATGAATATAGTTTTGAAATACAATGAGAACATATAGGTTGAAGGAGAAATCACATCTGAGAGAAGGAGAAAAGACTGAAGGAAATAAATGGGAGGAAGTACTCCAGCCTCGTTCATATGACCAGCATCCAGTACAATGCATGGCCCAAGCAGACACTCAATGTTTGCTGAATATAAGAAGCTGAACAGCCCTGCTGGGAATGTACAATCAACATTCAATTCAGCGACACCTTATTTTCTTATCTCCTAAGCTTCTATTACCAATCTTACCCTCCTCTGGTTGACAATCTTTCTTTAAAATATGCTTACACATTAAATATGATTATTGGCAAATTTTGCTATTCTGGGAGCCATTCTGACAATAAAAGTTTATATGTTGACTTCACAGCTTTATCCTCTGAATTAATTTTATTTTCCTAATTTCTGATTTTGGGTGTGCACCTCACTTTTGCTCTCCTATAGTGCCCATGTGAGAAAATGGTATCTGTTCCCTCATATTGCTATGAGGAATATATCGTTAATGTAAACAAAGTACATGACATGTAGTAGGCTTTAAATAAATATTTGTCTAAAAGGATGGTAAATCTTAGGCATGTGTGCTGGGAATTTCTCCTCATGTCTGAAATAGGAGATCAATTGCTAAATGATCATAATACTCTTCCTTATTGAGATGAAACACACCCAGATTTCTATTCAGTACGACCACCGCCAATTGACAAAAAATAGAATTTCAAACCTTATTTGTCATCCTCATTCCAAACTATGCAACCCATGGCACGATTCTGGGCTATTGCTGAAGTGAGTGGTCATCCCAGTTCCAACCCTGTTTTTAGTGAACATAGGATAATAAGTCTAGTAACCAAGCATTAGAGACACAGGGTTTCACGCTGCCATCCTGGCTGGAGTGCAGAGGCGTAATCATGGCTCACGGCACCCTTAACTTTCCTAGCTCAATCAGTTTTCCTACCTCAGCCTCCTGAGTAGCTGGGACTACAGATGCA
Organism: Trachypithecus francoisi; assembly: GCF_009764315.1. Classification (NCBI taxonomy): domain Eukaryota; kingdom Metazoa; phylum Chordata; class Mammalia; order Primates; family Cercopithecidae; genus Trachypithecus; species Trachypithecus francoisi. The sequence goes on from NW_022681461.1 coordinate 44,477,526, forward strand.
CACCACCACACCCAGCTAATTTTTTGTATTTTCTGTAGAGAAGGGGTTTTGTCATGTTGCCTGGCTGGTCTTGAACTCCTGGACTCAAGTAATCCACCTGCCTTGGCCTCCCAAAGTGCTGGAATTACAGGCATGAGCTACCGCTTCTGGCTGTCATCTTACATTGTACTTATATTTATACCCTTTTTATACCATGATATAAATTCTTTTCAGATTTCTGGAAGATGAAAGAACTGACACATTGTTGAAGACAGATAAGTAGGCCTTTTCAAGGGTGACACAGCCTCTTTGTTTTAAGGGACTAGAAGAAATGTAACCAGGATACAGTTGGATTCAAGTCCAACAAACCAGTGTGCTTCCCTCAAGAGTGAATTGGTAAATATCAGTCTCCCAGTCAGCCTTCTTGACAAAGTAGAAAATCTTTGTGTCAGTCTCTAGGATGAGGCATGGAGAGTGAATATGTGCTTTAGATAGAAATTGAAATGAAAAAGAATGCAAAGTTGTATTAGACTATGAATACAATTATGTAATGAATGCGCATAGCAAAAAAAGACTGGATGGAAAGACATTAAAATAAAGATTGTAGTCTCTCTTAGGATGAAGTTATAGATAATCTTTTTCTTTTTTGATTTTCTATAATTTTTTAACAATAACATTAAAAATAATGAGGTAACTGTTTCACAGTCTATACTTTTCTAAATAAAGAGAACACAAGAATAGAGGAAACAGGGCTCTCTCAATTTGTAAGGGACTGAAGTAGAGAGAACAGGCAAGTAAGCAGTGAGCATTTTACTCATTTCCTGATTCTTGACTATATACAGAAAGAGACAAACTCATCTGAAGGCAGCCACATGTCAAAATCATAAAACAATGAGACTTCCATATTCCCCAGGAAGGGAAGTTCTTGCTACCTCCAAAAGAGTTAAAACTAAGCATTGGTTCTCTAACTGTACTATTTTAGCTTCTCTGTCTCTCTGTCTCTCTCTCTCTCTCTCTCTCTCTCTCTCCTCTGTGTGTGTGTGTTTGCGTGCGTGTGTGTGCACATGTGTACGTGTGTATTTTGAACACAGAGATAAGTATGAATGATCTGGAATCAGAGTCTATTCTTTGCATAATCTGGTTTTATCCAGAGGTACATGATAAAGCTATCACACCTATGAAGAACTGAAAGTTTGTGTATTGTCTTCAAATACTCTAATATTGACTGTTTTGAAAAGACTCATTTTAATCTGGCCAACACTGTAACACGTTACAGAGATCTCAGCTTGCAAGAAAAGTCATAATAATAATAAGGAAAAGCAAAAGAGTGTTGTCCTTTCATTGTAATCTGTTGGAAGAGATGTATACTTTGAAATGAAACATTTAATAAGAGAACTCTGAACACTGTGTCACTAAGAGGAAGCCATCTTGTTTATCTACAAGGGCCTTGTGTAGTCAGGTGCATTACCAGCTACTTCCAGAAACTTGGTGTCTGAATTGGAAATAACGTAAGAATTTCTTTTTCTCTCAGAAGTTATAGTTTTCTCTCCTCTAATTACTAGTGAAATGTTGTATCAAAGCCAAAATTGTGATCTTAAGTTGCGAGTTCATTTCCATCCTGTGACATTGTGACATTGGATTTGTCTTCTCCTTCTCCTTCTCCTTCTCTTTCTCCTTCTCCTTCTCCTTCTCCTTCTTTTTGAGAGGAAGACTTGCTCTGTCACCCAGGATGGAGTGCAGTGGCTGGATCTCACCTCACTGCAAGCTCCGCCTCCCGGGTTCACACAATTCTCCTGCCTCAGCCTCCTGAGTAGCTGGGACTACAGGCACCCCGCCACCACACTTGGCTAATTTTTTTTTTTTGTATTTTTAGTAGAGACGGGGTTTCACCGTGTTAGCCAGGATGGTCTCGATCTCCTGACCTCATGATCTGCCCACCTAGGCCTCCCAAAGTGCTGGAATTGGAGGCGTGAGCCACCACACCCGGCCTGACGTTGTATTTTTCACTCATCTTCTTTAGAAGAACGGCCTTAGAAATCTCCCTCATGTTGATTTTAAATACTTTTTATTTTCTCCAAATCTTCTGAAAATACAGATTTGCATATTAACACAGCATGTACTCCCTTTGACTTGCATGCAGCATGCCATTTGACACTGCAAAATGGGATTGAATTGATCTTGTCTCTTGATGAGAGTTTTACTGACAGATTTGCTGTGAGAGTTCGCTGTCCATTCATTCTGACTGGTCCAGCTCACTGGCTTCTTAATCCTTTGCCTTCTTGATTTCCCTAATGTCAACCCCTTCCTGCTGACAATCACTCCAAAATCAAACTTGCTCTTACATTTTTTGTTCTAATTTCATCTTCCTTGACTATCTGTCACATTTCTTAATGTTAGTCATTCCCTTTTTTACTTCCTTACCTCCTTTAAGAGCCCCTTATCACCTGGCTGCACTCTAAATATAGAAATGCTCAAAAGTTGTGCCTTGTCTTTTTTCTTTACATGCCTGCTTCCTTGATAGCCTAAGCCACTGTCACCTTCCTCTCACTGCCTCCACTAACTGTATATTTGGTTGCATTCTTTTTCACTCGTGTTGACATACTTCAATTTTAATAAGTGGCTTCACCTCAAAGTGCCTTATTCCAAAATGAGATCATTATCTCCTCACCTAAATTAACCCATAATCCTAAATTTCCTATTTTCATTTGTGACAACATAATTTTTTTAGGGATCTAGGCTCAAACGTAAATGATATTTGATATCTTGTTCTTTCTAGTTCCAAACATCTAGACAGTTGTGAGGTATTGCTAATTCTATATTGCAGTATTATCTGAATTTTCCCGTTCTACATTTTCTACATTGGTTTATATTTTCCTTCTATCCCAAGGATCATTATAATGAGCTCCTTTTAGCCTCAGTGTTGCCTGCCACAAGAATCTTCCTTAAATTGTGGCTTCATGCCAGTGCCTGCTCACATCACTCATGGGTCTGGGGATTGACCTGCCCCACTTGCTGCACCTGCACTGGCACACACCACTGTGGGATCCTGAGTAGAGGCCTGTGCTGCCCACTACTGCCAGTGTGTGTGCATGTCATCCAAGAGCCTGGGGATCAACCTGTACCCTGCCCACCTGTGCGCAACATTTGGGGGCTGAGGACATGCCTGCCCCACCCATGGCCACCACTGCCAGTGGCTGCATGTGTCATCTGGGTCCAGAGAGCAAGCTTGCCCTGCCCACTACCACTGACACCTACGCCCGAGTGCACTGTCCAGGGGCCTGGGGATTGATCTTCCCTGCCCACTACAGCTGATGCCTGCACAAACCATCGGGGGGTCTGAAGACACCCTCCCAACACATATGTACTGCCACCAGCACATATGTGTGTTGTCTGGGGACCTGAAAATGGACCTGCTCCATCCACCAGTACCAGCACCCATGTGCACCATCCAGGGGCCTGAGAATAGGTTCACTCCACCTACTATGACCAGCGCCCAAGTGCACTATCCAGTCTCCTAGAGATTGATCCACCCCACCTGCCCCACTGGTGCTCACGCATACAATCTGGGGGCTTGAAGACAGGCCTACTCTGCCCACCATCACCAAAAAGGGTACCCAAGGATTAGCCCACCTGGCACCTTTGTCCCTAGCACAGCCTCACTACAGCATCCATAAATAATTGCAGTTGAGACCACTGAGAAACTCATAGGACCACTGATGCTGATTACAGCCGAGAAATCATACAGAGACTGCAGTGCCCACTCAGAGTCAAAGCCAAAGCACCCAACCAAACCAACACTATATATACATATACATAGTGTTGACTTTTTTCACATATATATATGAAAAAATCTTTCCCTACAAAAGACAGTCCATAAAATGGAAAGCAGCTACTGCCACACCAGATGCATAGATTTCATGTAATGACACACACACACAAATAAAACCATGTAAAAAGCAAGGAAACATAAAACCTCCAAAAGAACTCACTAAGTCTCCATTAACAGATCTGAAAGAAAAGGAAATTTGTGAAATGCCCATAAAATAATTCAAAATAATGATATTAAGGAAGATTAGTGAGACACCAGAGAACACAAGTAAACAATACCAAAAAATCAGAAAAACAATTCATGATCTGAATGAGAAATTACACAAAGAGGTAGATATCATAGAGAAGAACCACACAGAAATCCTGGAACTGAACAATTGAATTAATAAAATAAAAAACATAATTGAGTGCTTCAGCAATAGACTAGATCAAGCAGAAGAAAGAATATCTGAACTGAAGACAGGTCTTTTGAAGAACATAGTCAGACAGAAAAAAAAAAAAAAGAGAAAAGCCAACATTGACATATGGGACCCTATAAGGCAAAGAAATACTTGAATCCTGAGAGTTCTAGAAGGAGAAGAGGTGGCCAAAGGCAAAGAAAACATATTTATTAAAATAATAGCTAAAAATTTCTCCAATCTTTCGAGAGATATATTCAGATACAGAAAGCTAAAGAATCCCTAAATAAGTTCAATTCAAAAAGGCCTTCTCCAAAGCACATTATAGTCAAATTGTCAAAAATCAGACAAAGAGGAGATTCTAAAAACAGGAAGAGATAAGCATCAAGTCACATATAAGGGAGTCCTCATCATAATAACAGTAGATTTCTCAGCAGAAACTTTACAGGCCAGAAGAAAATGGGATGATGTTTTCATAGTGTTGAAAGAAAAAAACTGTCAGCCATAAAATTTCTCAGACAAGCAAACTGAGGAATTCATCATGACTAGAATAGTCCTACAAGAAATGCTTAAGGGAGTCCTATATCTGGAAGTGAAAGATGATCTCTACCATCACAAAAACATATGAACATATAAAACTCACTGGTAGGGCAGACACACAAATGAGAAATAGAAGGGAGTCAAACTTCACCACTACAGAAAACCACCAAACTGCTATGATAAACATATGAGAGGAAGAAAGGAACAAAGGATATACAACACACCCAGAAAACAATTAACAAAACGACAGGAATATGTTCTCACCTATGAATAATAGCCTTGAATGAAAACAGATTAAATTCCCTACTTGGAAGATACCGACTGGATAAATGGATTAAAAACATCTCAATTATATGCTGCCTATATGAACACTCACTTCACTTGTAAAGATACATATAGACTGAGAGTGAAAGGACTGATAAAGATATTCCATGCAAATGGAATCCACGAGCCAGCAAAAGTAGCTATACTTATATCAGATAAAACAGGCTTTAAGTCAAAACCCATAAAAAGTGAAAAAGAAGTTTATTGTATAATGATAATGGTGTCAATTTAATAAAACAATTGTTAATATATATGTACGCAAGCCAGAGCACCCACATATATAAAGCAAGTATTATTAAACCTACAGGTAGCAATAGATGCTAATATAATAATAGTTGGGAAATTCAACACATCACTGTCAGCATTGGACTGATAATCTAAATAGAAAATCAACAAAGAAACACTGGTTTAAACTGTGCTTTAGACCAAATGGACCTAACAGATTTTTACAGAACATTTCATCCAATAGTGGCAGGAAACACACTCTTCTCACAAACACATGGAACATTCTCTAGGTCATGCTTGGGCACAAAACGAGCCTCAAAAAAATGTTAAAAATCAAACTCTTATCAACGTTTGTTTGTTTGTTTCAGAAAGAGTCTTGCTCCGTTGCCCAGGCTTGAGCGCAATAGCAAGATCTTGGCTCACTGCAACCTCCGCCTCCCGGGCTCAGATGATTCTCCTGCCTCAGCCTCCTGAGTAGCTGGGATTACAGGCATGCACCACCATGCCCAGCTAATTTTTGTATTTTTAGTAGACACGGTGTATCACCATGCTGCCCAGGTTGGTCTTGAACTCCTGATCTCAGGTAATCCACCTGCCTCGGCCTCCCAAAGTGCATACATCAATGAATATGATACAGCACATCAACAGAGTGAATGTCCAAAACCACATGATCATATCAATAGATACATAAAGCATTTGATAAAATTTAACATAACCTCATAATAAAAATTTTCAAAAATTAGGCATAGCAGGAACATACCTCAACATAATAAAGGACATAGATGGCAAACCAACAGCTAACATCATACTGAATAGGCAGAAACTGACAGCCTTTCCTCTAAGAACTGGAAAAAGACAAGTATGTTTACTTTCACCACTTTTTTTTTTTTTTTTTTTTTTTGAGACAGAGTCTAGCTCTGTCGGCCAGGCTGGAGTGCAGTGGTGTGATCTCAGCTGACTGCAACCTCCAGCTCCTGGGTTCAAGTGATTCTCCTGCCTCAGCCTCCCAAGTAGCTGGGATTACAGGTGCTTGCCACCATCCCCATCTAATTTTTGTATTTTTAGTAGAGACAGGGTTTCACTGTGTTGGCCAGGCTGGTTTCAAACTCCTGACCTCACGATCCGCCCTCCTCAGCCTCCCAAAGTGCTGGAATTACAAGCATGAGCCACCGCGCCCAGCCTCCCCAGTCTTATTCAATATAGTACTGGAAGTCCTAGCCAGGGCAATCAGGCAAGAGAAAGAAGTAAAAGGCATCCAAACTGGAAAAGAAGTAAGCTGCCCCTCTTTGCAGATAACATGATCTTATATAGAGAAAAACATAAAGACTTTACCAAAAACTCTTAGAACTTATAAATGAATTCAGTAAAGTTACAGAATACAAAATCAACACATAAAAATCAGTAGCATTTATATAAACCAAACACAAACTGGCTGAAAATGACATGAAGCTATCCCATCTACGATAGTTACTCCTCACCCCCAAAATACCTAGGAATGAATTCAATCAGGGAGGTGAGAAACTTCTACAATGGAAAGTACAAAACACTGATACAAGAAATTGAAGAGGACAAAAACAATGGAAAGACATCTCATGCTCATGGATTGGAAGAATTAATATTGTTAAAATGACCACATTACCCAAAGCAATGTACAGATTCAATGCAATTGCTAACAAAATAACAACGACATTCTTCAGAGAAATAGAAAAACACTCCTAAAATTAGCACAGAACCACAAAGACCCCAAATAACCAAAGCAATCCTGAGCAAAAAGAACAAAGCTGGAGGCATCAACTATCTGACTTCAAAATATACTACAAAGGTATAGTAACCAGAACAGCATGGTTTTAGTATAAAAATGAACACAGGCCAATTAAAGAGAATAGAGAATGCAGAAATAAATCCATGCATTTACACTCCACTGATTTTTGACCAAGGCACCAAGAACATACATTGGGGAAATTACAGCTTCTTCAATAAATGGTTCTAGGAACTGCATACTTATATGCAGAAGAATAAAACTAGATCCTCAGCTCTCACCATATACAAAAGTCATTAAATTGAACTAAATTAAAGACTTAAATGTAAGACCTAAAACTATAAAACTACTAGAAGAACACATTTGGGAAATGCTTCAGGACACTGCCCTAGGCAAAGGTTTTATAGCCACTCTTTAAAACCACAGGGAACAAAAACAAAAATATACAAATGGGACTATGTTGAACTAAAAAGCTTCTGCACAGCAAAGGAAACAATCACAGATTGAAGAGTGAAGGTGTCGAATGGGAGAAAATATTTACAAACGATTCATCTCACAAGGAACTAGTACCCAGAATATACAAAGAACTCAAACAACTAAACAGCAAATAACCAAATAATCACATTAAGAAGTGGTCAAAGGATTTGAATAAATATTTCTCAAAAGAAAACATACAAATGGCCAAAAGGCATATGAAAAAATTCTTAACATCCTAATCATTAAGAAAATAAAAATCAAAACCGCAGTGAGACATCATCTCACCTCAGAATGGCTGCCATCAAAGAGACAAAAACTAACAAAGACTGATGAGGATGTGGAGAAAAGGGAACTCTTATACACTGTTAGTGGAAATGTAAATTAGTATAGCCGTTATGGAAAACTGTATAGAGGTGTCTCACAAAACTGATCCAGCAATGCCACTCCTATGCAGTTTTTCAAGGAAAATAAGTATATCAAAGAAATACCTGCACTTTCATGTTTACTAGAGCATTATTCACAACATCCGTTATACAGAATCAACCTAAGTGTCCATGAATGAATGAAAGGATAAAGAAAATATGGTATGTATATACACACAATGGAATACTGGTCAGTCATAAAAAAATTGAAATCCTGTCATTACAGCAAGATTAATGGATCTGGAGATCATTATGTTAAGTAAAATAAGTCAGGCACAGGAAGACAAATATTGTATGTTCTCACTCATATGTGGGAGCTAAAAAAGTTGATCTCATGGAGGTAGAGAGTAGAATGATGGATACTAGAGGCTGAGAAGAATGAGCAAAGAGGGATGAAGAGAGGTTAAATGATATAAACATACAATTAGATGGAAGAAACCAGTTCTAGTGTTAGATAGCACAGGAGGCTGACTATAGATAATAATAATTTATTGTATATTTCAAAATAGCTAGAAGAGTTGAAATGTTCCCATCATAAAAATATATGTTTGATGTGATGAATATGCCAATTATCCCGATTTAATAATTACATATTGCATGCATGTATTAAAACATCACTTGTACCCTGAGAATATGAACAATTATTATGTATCAATTTTTAAAATTGTTGAAAGTGTGGCCTTGACCGTGACACATTCCGTGACACATTCCTTGCTCAAAAACATTCAATGGCTCCCCATTCTCCAACAATGTAGGAGCTAATACTTCAGACTTGCACACATAGCTTTCTGGACTCATGTCCCAACACCCTAGGTACACCTCATATTGAAGTAAAGTAACACGAGCATTTTTTTGTTTCTATATTATCCATGTCTTCTCATTTTGCTAATCCTCTTCCATTCATCTGAAATATCCTTCCTGGTTATATCTATTTCTGGAAATCTTATTCATCCTATTAGGTCCAGCTCACTTTCTTCATAAGCCTTTCCTGACCCCACTGGACCACACACTTACCATTTTTCCTATTTTGCTTTCCTATTCTGCCTTTTAGTATTGCATTTGTGTGCTTTATTGATCAGAAGTGTATCATCAGAAGATGAGAGCCTGATTCCCAGTCTAACTGTCACACTTAGGGCTAGCCCATAACCCCATTTAAGCCTTGGTTTCTTCATTAATTAGACGCATATAATATTTTACTATAACAGTGATTAAGATTTGGGGATCTGGAGGCAGATAGACTTGGATGTGAGTTTTAACTTTTGCACTGCAATAATGCTTGTAGTGGCCTTGTCTATAAAATGGAGATGTGAAAAGGATCTACCAGCTACACTAAGGGTTAAATGAGACAATGTGGAAAACTCTTAGCATAGTGCCTGGCACATGGTAAATGGTTACTAAATATTGCCATCATTAGGATTGTCATTAATTCCTTCATAAGATTGTTATGATAAACATGTGAAGTAGGACAAAAGCACTCCGATAGCATCAAGGTCCCTACAAACACAGGTTATGATCAACTGTGTAAACATCGGCTGGAATACAGCATAGGGCAACAATTATGGGATCTACATTCAAATCAGAATGCAGAATGTAGACGTGCATGCTGCTATAAACCACAATAGACTATGTAACACATAAAACACCATCATTAGGTCAGACTCTGTTCCATCTTTATCTTTGAATCTTCTGAGATGATATGACACAGTGGAAAGAGGAGAGCCTGGGATTTTATAAGTGCCAGAGCAACAAACTCTGAGTCTCAGGGTTTTTATCTGTAAAATACAGCTAACCACATCCATTGCAGATATTAAACAGGGTGATTATGAAATTCTTACTATAGTATTTGGCATAAAACAGCTGCTCCATAAAGGTTAGATTAATTTCCCTTATTTCCTCCTTTCCCCAAAAGTGCCTCACATCTAGTATATATTTAACAAATTTTTGTTGAAGCTAATTAAACTTAAAAAATGCTAAGAGTACTTGCCTAGAAGAAGTGTATTTGTCACAGGAGGATTGGTGACTTGTCTACTATCAGACTGACTCCTGGAGAAGCCAAAGTAGTCCCTGAAGATTTTTTTATTTTTAAATAAATTGTATTGATTTGAAAATAAAAACATTTTACAAAATCTGGGTTGTATAAGAAAGCTTGTGTCTTGAAGGAGAGACATAAATCAAAGCAAGAATTAAAAGGAAACAATATACTGGCATTCCATGGTAGCTCCAAAGCCTCTTGCTATGAAATGGTCAGATGTAGAGCAAGGGATTTTCTGTTTTTCTATGTGAATCCAACAAAACAAACCTCAAAGCAAATGTTCTTTCCTCTATAGGCAAATCATAACAATGTACTCACAGAGATTGCTGCATCCTAAGTGTTTCACATGTGATAATTCATCTAATCCCCAAACTGCCCCATGAGGTAGATACTACCATCCTCATATAAGAGATTATGAAAATAAGGCACAGAGAGTTTAAGTATATTGTCCAGGGTCACACAGCTAATAAGTGGCAGAGCCAGGGTTGGAATCTTAGTTCTAGAGAACTAAGTTGCCTGTGTTCAACCAAAGCCTCACAGTAACTGTTACATACAAAGGATATATTTAGTGACATATTTTAGAAAGCACTAATGTAGTGATTACACTAACCATAGCTGAATATCTCAATTGTCAATTGTCTGTGGATTGATATATAGATGCAAATTCCCATTTGCCATCAAGCCCTACTGAATGAAATTCTCCCGGTGAGGTCTGGCTGTGGGTACTTTAGAGAAGCTTCAGTGGAAATGATGTAAGGGTGGAGGAGAATGGCCCTAAAGTTTGGCATGCTGAGGCTTGAGTGAGACGAGTCTGTGGCCACAATATATCTCCGCAGGTGGTTCTGAGAGTCCCATTTCCTGTTGCGGGTTTCCCCTAGAAACATGAAGGCATCTGAAATCTCGACCAACTTACCACATGCCCGTATCCTCTCAAGGCGCAATAGTCAGGCACTCTGCAGCGCTTTTAAGGGACTGAAGTCACAGTGCACAGAGAGAAAGGCCACCTTGGGCACTCTTATCATGCCCACATAAATCTTCTACTAGTGCTTGTACCAGTCAAAAAGGCCATGCCAGGTCCCTGCGAAATTCACAGAATTCAGAAACTGACTACAGATACTGTAAGATGTACTTCTACAGAGGGCTGCCACCAAACAATCCCCCCCTTGACTGTTTTTTCAGTTAGATGACTGTGAGTGCTTTTCTGCTGGTTTGGGTGCTTTTTTCTCCTTAGGGGGTCGGGAGCAAAACTGGAAAGGGTACTCATTTCTATACTGCTGCTTGCTGCTACAAAGAGGCAAAGTTGAGGGTAACTGCCAACAGCCTCCCCTTTCTCTTCTTTTTGTTCACTCCATCTGTCTGGACCAATGCACAAGGAAAAAAGGCAGCCAGAATGGCACTCCAAAGTTACACTCTGATTTAAAGCTGATAAAGGATGTGTTTTCCACAGCTTAAGAGAAAAATATATTATAAAGTGCCTAAGCAATTTTAAACAAATGGTATTTGTAAACATCTGTCGTCCAGTACTGTTGCCTGTGTTCAAACAAAGCCTCACAGTGTCTTTGGCAAACCAGAGTGAGAAAAGCTGGGTGCCATTTGCTGAATGAACTCTTCCAGATTACAATTCTGTGGCCTGGGGGAATTAATTCAAATCCACCTTGGGAAATTAATTCCCAGAGAGGCAGTTAGTACCTAAGAGAACAACGAAAGAAACGAGGACCTAGAATAAAGTTGGCAGTAATTCAATGAGCATTTTATTAACCTCTACTAAACCATATTTATTATTTATGGCCAAATCACAGAATCCTAAAGTTAGAGACTCCAAGGAGAAAATGAGACTCCCGGCTGAGAATGACTTCTGTCTCACAGCGCTAGTGCATCTTTTCCAGTTCGTCCAATTGATACCTGTGAAGATGCACCTAAAGATGGAAACTCAGTAGTATCAATGTCCAAAATGCATAATCTGGAGGGAAAAACACCACTAGTACCTAAAAACGCAGACTCCAGGTTTGAATTCTGGCTCTCCTACAGAATAGTCGAGTGACCTTAATTTTCTTACCTGTAAAATAGAGATAATAAGGGATGATATTTCATAGTCCTGAGGATTTGAGGAGGTAATGCCTGTAAGGATCTCAGTACCATGCATGGCATTTAATAAGTAGTCAGTAAATGTCAGCTACTAGTAGTATAGTTTCATGGTTGTTATTGTTGTTATTATAAAACAGAATTTTCCCCATTGTCCTGGAATTGCAGCAAATGCATAAACTGATCGCACAAAATGTTCTAGGTTTATGGCAAGGTGCTGGTTTCCATCTTCCCCAACTCCAACCCCAGCCATCCTATTAAAATAAAGGAAGAACTGGCAAAGATGTGTTGCCTGTGAGTGAATATTCATAAGAAGAGGCTATAACCACCCTTTTCCCATGGGGGAGGATACCTGATACTTCTTCTCCCCAAAGCTAAGGGAGAAAGACACTAAAAGAAATTCTAGCTAAGTTCTGCACGTTCCCCAAACCTGCACTTTTCATTAACCAAGATATTAATGATCATCTTTCCCCTGAAAGCTGGTAAGGCACCAGGCCTGTTGAGTATTTATTGTATTGTTTGGTCTTGCAGAAATGAGTGAGGAAGAGATGGTGGAGTTGAGAGACCTGGCTGAGAAGCTGCTTACATTTCCACTGTTTTCATAGAAAGAATAAAATTCCCACGAGTTGGGTGGATACCACCTCGGGGTGGCTGAACATTTTTCATTTCACCTACACCTCAATAAAGAGCCACACCTACCATGCAAAAGCATCCCAGCTACAAGATGTTGCTGGGTGGACTGTCTTTCACTGGAGTCAAAGGAGACGAAAGAGGTCAAGTGGAAGCCTGATCCCTCAAATTAAGGGATCTTCAGAGGGGAGTATCTTTTGTCTCTCCCAGGGTTCTCCAGAGAGACTATTAAAGAGCCAGTAAGAGAAAACTAACCACACAGAAGATGTCAACAGTCAGCTGGTGCCAGCAAGAGAAGCAGGAACAACCAACAGGGAAGAACCTGGCTGTTGTCCTTTGGCCTCTTCCTTTTTCCTACTTGAATCTCTGCATGAGAAAGCAGCTCTGGAGTCTCAACTCTAGCCTGACTTAGGTGTAGGGGTGAAACAGACTTTTGAATCGCACAAAAGATTAAAATTAGGCTGGGCATGGTGGCTCACGCCTGTAATCCCAGTACTTTGGGAAGCCAAGGTGGGTGGATCACCTGAGGTCAGGAGTTCGAGACCAGCCTGGCCAACACGGTGAAACCCCGTTTCTACTAAGAATACAAAAATTAGCTGGGCGCAGTGGCAGGTGCCTGTAATCCCAGCTACTTGGGAGGCTGAGGCAGGAGAATCGCTTGAACCCCGGAGGCGGAGGTTGCGGTGAGCTGAGATTGTGCCACTGCACTCCAGCCTGGATGACAAGAGCAAAACTCTGCCTCAAAAAAACAAAACAAAGTAAAACAAAACAAAACAAAACAAAAACAAAAAAAAATTAGAGTTAAACACGAGCAAGGCTTAACTGTTAGAATAAATGTTTTGATAAACAAAAGTGACTGAAAAACATTACAGATCTGAGCAAAATGTCATTAAGGGAGCCATCATCCGGTAGCACAAATGGGAGTTAACAGGGCACAATTATTTACAAAAAAAGTTTTGTATCTTGGCTCCAGTGGGTTGAGATTCCTCAGTAAAGTATAGATGATGATGGTGGTGGTAATGATGATGATAACTAGTTATAAGGCTGACGGGGCCGGGCGCGGTGGCTCAAGCCTGTAATCCCAGCACTTTGGGAGGCCGAGACGGGCGGATCACGAGGTCAGGAGATCGAGACCATCCTGGCTAACATGGTGAAACCTCGTCTCTACTAAAAAATACAAAAAAAACTAGCCGGGCGACATGGCGGGCGCCTGTAGTCCCAGCTGCTTGGGAGGCTGAGGCAGGAGAATGGCGTAAACCCAGGAGGCGGAGCTTGCAGTGAGCTGAGACCCGGCCACTGCACTCCAGCCTGGGCGGCAGAGCGAGACTCCGTCTCAAAAAAAAAAAAAAAAAAAAAAAAAAAAAAGGCTGACGGAACAAGATCTTTTAAAAAGTATCTACAGAGGCTTCAATTCACAATCGACTCTGGCTTTATTTCATGCAACAGAAGAGGCCTGAGAAAAAGCATAAAGGATTCCGTATGTTTCCACAATGCGCCCACTGACTCAGATGATTAAGCCAATATCAATGAGGAAAATGGGGTAGTATCCCTCGTGACCCATGAGAAATTGCTCTATAAAACAAATTTATCCTACAGTAGTTCTCTTCATCATCATCTTGCAACCAAGCAGGTAATACAATGAAAATACAAAAAAAAAAAATTCTGGCTCATAAATTAGAGAAGCAGCTGTGATGCTATATGACATCTGCAGCACACATTCATAAAGCACTGGGGTAGGGGTCAATGAATGAGCCTCAACAGAAATGCTCTCTAGTCACTGTACTTCTCCATGCTCTCTCTTGGCTCAAACTGCCAGAGATACACATAGTGAAGAAAAGGAGAGGCAACTGTAACTGCACTACTGTTTGAAAAGTAATGGAGGCTCCTGTAACAATGAAAGAATTGGACAAAATGTACGAAACAACCATTCTCACACATTGGCTGACAGGTGGTATAGTACTACTATGATCCCTGAAAAAAAGGAAAATAAATGAGGTGACTCCTGAAATTCCCTTGGATTTCTGTTTGCAGTCACTTTGTAGACCATTGTATAAGAGGTGAATCCAAGCAGAGTAGTAGCTTCACTGAACTGAAGAGGTGGAAGCTGGAGTTTTCAGGGCACATAACCACGAAGGAAGGTATCCTGCAGAGCAAAACTTTCAGAAATCTTCGTGAGATCTCTGAGACTGTTGTTGGATACAGAGCCACACTTGAGTAGGATGCGACTGCAAGGCTGAACAAAAAAAATTACTGGGAAATTGGGAGCTGAACAATTTTCAGAGCTCACACAGGGTTGGAGACATTCAAATTGAACACATGCGTTAGTTCTAGGATAAAACTAAAACTAAATTTTATTATACTTGAAGTAGCATAGCCTTTTCAACAAAAGTTAAAAACAAGTCTCGGAACGATCAAGCTGATTTGCAAGTAATTCAACTATCAAAACAAAGTCCAATACTTTTAAAGGAAAGCACAAAAGCAGTCACTCCAAAATGCTAAATTAAAACAATCCAGCATCCAACCAAACCTTACTAAATATGGGAAGAAGCAAGGATATGTGACCATGATGAAGAAGAAAGTTAGTCAATAAAAACAGATGCAAAAATGACAGATGATGGAATTAACAGACAAGGAGCTTAAAACACAGCTGTTATAACCATGTTTAAGTATTTAAAGAAAAACATGTATATAATTAAAAGAGAAATGAATGATATAAAGAAAAACTAAATATGACTTCTGGAGATGTAAAGTACAATATCTAAAATGAAAATTTCATGGTTTGCAGCAGGGTTAGCAGCAGATTAGACACCGCAGAGGAAAAGATAGTGAACATGAAACATAGAAACAGAAACTATTCAAATAAAAGGACAGAAAGAAGAAAAGCCCTGAAAAATATGAACTGAGTCTTAGTAACCTAAGGGACAATACTAAGTGATATTACATGTATCTAGAAGTAAGGAATTGGACAAAATATTTGAAGTTATAATGACCAAAGTTTTCCAAATCTGATGAAAATAATAGACTTACAAATTTAAACTCAAGTAGATAATCACAATGAAAACCACACCAAAACACATCATATTTAAACTACTAAAGACCAGAGATAATGGGACTATTTTTAAAATGGAGAAAAATGACATATTGAATAAAAGAAAAAAAATTTCACAGACTTCTCACCAGAAAATATAAATACCAGAAAATAATAGAATGGAAGGGGCTGAATGTGGGGAGGGGACAAACTCCACCAACCTCAAATTCTATATTCAACAAAAATATGCTTCAGAAATGAGGGTGAAAGAAAAATTTTTCAGACAAACAGATGCTGAGCAAATTTATCATCAGCAAGCCTGAATCACAAGAAATGTAAAAGGAAATTCTCAGACAGAAGGATAAAGATGCTACATGAAAACTAGGATCTACAAAAGGAACGAAGAGCACCAGAAATGATAAACATATGGGGAAATTTGAAAGATATTTTTCCTACTTTTAAATTTTTTAAAAAGAAAACTGACTGGCAAAAGAAAAGTAATAATAATGTATCAGGAAGTTTAGAACACATATCTCGGAAAAATATATGACAACAATATGCAACAGGACAAAGGGGGAAGTAGAAGCAAAATGTGTGTTTTTACATTCTACTTGAAGTAGCATAGTAGTATCTAAAGGTAGTCTGTGATACGGCATATTGTAATTTTAAGAGAAACCATTAAAAATTAAAAGAGGTATAGCTAGTAAACCCATAGTGGGAATAAAATGGGGTAAAGGAAAATAGAGTTACTCCAAAAACGGCAGGAAAAGGGAACAAAGAACAGATAGAATGCTATAATTTGAATGTTTCTGTCCCTTCCAAAGTTCATGTTGATATATAATCCCTAACATAAGGGTATTAAGAGGTATGACCTTTAGGAGATCATTAGGTCATGAGGGACCTGCCCTCATGAATGGATTAGTGCCTTAGTAGAGGATTGAGGGAGTAAATGTGGTCCCTTTTAGCACCTTTGTCCCTTCTGCCACGTGGGGGCACAGTGTTTGCTCCTTCTGCCATTGAGAATGCAACAAAAAGGTCATCAAACACTGAATCTGCTGGAGCCTTGATCCTGGACTTTCCAGCCTTCTGAACTATAAATACATTTCTGTTCTTTATATATTCTCCAGTCTGAGGTAATTTGTGATAGCAGCAGACATGAGACAAAGAGTAAACAAATAGCAAGATGACAGATTTAAACACAACTATAATGAAGTTATATGAAATGTAAATGGCTTAAGTCAGCAGTTCTAAAACTGTGGTCCATGGTCCCTTCATATAAATTGAGACATAACATCAGTCTTTACTAGCAATCATTGTATTGTCCATCATGAAAACTGCAAGAAAAAATCAAATTTCACTTATAAAACTACTTCATAAAACAGTAAAAGTTATTGATATTAAATTATAACCTTTCAGTATATCTCTTATAGTTATAAAATATTCTTCTATCTCTAGTAATATTTCTTAGCTTAAAATCTATTTTGCCTGATATCAAGGTAGCTATTCTAGCTGTTATGATTACTGCTTGCATGATTATCTGTTATTTAATTTTCTTATTTTCAACCTATTTATGTCTGAATCTAAATTTTATCTTACAGACGGATAGTTGGATCTTGCTTTTTATACAGTCTGAAAATGTTTGCCTTTTTATTGAGGTTTTTACTCCATTTACATTAAAGTATCATCGGTACAATTGATGTCTGCATGCCATTTTACAATTAGTTTTCTGTGTCTTATATTTTTTCTCTGTTCCTTCCTTCCTGCCTTTTTTATTAAACATCTATTTTTAATGTACCATTTTAATTCCTCTATTGATTTTAAGCATATTTTATTGGCTTATTTTCTTAGTAGTTAGTGTGACAATTAGAATGTCCACTGTAACTCATTACAATCTATTCTGGATTTACACTTATTTAATTCAGTAAAATACAATAACTTTGTTTCAATATAATTTTATTTCCTTCCTTCCTCTTTCTCTTTTAAAAAAAATATTTTTATACATATTTACTGCTTCATGAAGGATTTTCTTAAGTGATATTGACTTGTACATGTATTTTCTGTTATAAACTCAACAGTACAGTATACACTCAGGACCATATAGCAATTATAAATCTATACACACCTAACAACAACACTCTAAAATACATAAAGCAAAACCTGAAAGAATTAAAAGAAGAAATATCAATTCAACAATATTTAAAGATTTCAATACCCCATTCTCAATAACTGACAGAAAATCTAAACAGAAAAGCAGTAAGGATATAAGACTTCAACAAACACATTAACCAACTGCCCTAATTGACATTTACAGAATACTGTAACCTACTACTATCAGAATACATGTTCTTCTCAAGCACATATGAAAAATTGTTCAAGATATATCATATGCTAATCCATAAAATAAATCCTAATAAATTAAAATAACTGAACTCATACAAAGTGTGTTTTCCAGCCACAACGGAATTAAATTAGAAATCAATAGCAGAAACAAATTTGAGAAATCTCCACATTTGGAAATTAGACAACATAGTTCTAAACAATCCATTATCAAACAACAGATCAAATGGGAAATTAAGATAGTTTTAATTAAGAAGAACACAGCATATCAAAATTTATGTGGTACAGCTAAAGTAGTGCAGGGAGGGCAATTTATAGCTTTTAAAATCTATATTACAAAAAATAAACGTTTCAACCCAGTAACTTAAGCTTCCATCTCAAAAAGTAAACCCAAAGCAAGTAGAAAAAAAGAAATAGGGAGGAAATTATAAATTATAGTACAAACAAAGGAAATGGAAAATGACAACAATAAAGAAAACAAAACAAAAGTATGTATTTTAAACAGATTAACGAAATTGACAAATCTTTAAAGTACACTAACGAAACAAAACAAAAAAAGAAGATCAGTTACCAAAATTAGGAATGAAAGAGAAGATATCACTACTGACACTACAAAAATTGAAAGGATTTTAAGGGACTACTACGAACAACTTTACATCAACATATTAGATAACATGGATAAAACAGACAAATTCCTAGGAAAAAAAAAATCAATTTCCAAAACAGGCTTAACAAGAAATACAAAATCTGAATAGATCTTCCCCACCCTGTGCTGGCCAGATGTCATACGCTACGCAGTGGTGGTGAGTGGGACAATGACAGTGGACTGGGCTGGGCAGGCAACCCTCATGACACACAACACAATGTTTGCTCAAGGATTGAAGAGGAAATGCGTTGACTACAAGGAAGACATGGAATGAGCCCTGATCTGCTTTAAGACTGTCCCTTCCTATAATCTGTAATGACAGTCACTTCTGGACATGTCCCTAGTTAAGCTACAGCTCTGCCATGTGCTGGTCCAGCCCAACCTCTGCCACTGGGTCCTCATAACCAACACTGTCCTGCAGATTCAAGAGAGACGACCCAGGATGGAAAATAGTGGATGGTGATGCCCCAGGATGAGGGGCAGGTGCTTCTAGACCACCTGGTCTCCACAGAGATCCTGAGTCACTAAGTGGGAAGAGCTCCCTGAGCCACTAGCTGGGAGCAGGAGGGGATGTACCCTGTTCCTGGCTTGGGAGACAGCTCAGGAAACAGGGCCTAGTTTCTGAACTTTCCCTGGTCACCTCAGCACAGTAATCAAGGAACCTACAGAGCAGCATCTAAGAAATGGACAGCCCTCAAGCAAATAGAGGAAGCTTTCAAAAGTTGCTAGATAAGATATTTGAAAATCTGGAGAATAAAAACCCCAGTTCCATGGAAAAGCTTTTTTCAGATGTAGATAGTTCCTACTATGACCTGGATATGGTGCAATGGGCATGGTGAGCAGCACTGATTAGGATCAAAGAATCCTAATATTCATATGAAAATACAAAGGACCTAGAACAGGTAGAATAAATTTGAAAGAAAAGAACAAAGCTGGATGATTTATACTACCTGAACTCAAAACTTAATATAAGGCTACAGAGTGGTATTGCTATAAGGATAAGAACAACGGAACATAATTCAAATGCTAGAAATAAGCATTAAATTTATGATCAATTGATTATCAATAAATTTGCCAAAACAATTCAATGGGAAAATACAGTCTTTTTAGTCAATGGTACTGACACAACAGGATTATCTACATGTAACAAAACTAAGAAAACTTAGACCCTCACTTCACAGTATACATAAAAATTAACTCAAAATGGATCACAGCAGATAGAAATGTAAAACCTAAAACTATGAAACTTCTAGATAAAAACCTGCATGACCTTGGGTTAAGCAAAGAGCTCTTAGATAATATCAAAAGCATGATCACTTTTAAAAATGATAAATTGGAATTCATCAAAATCAAAAATTTTGTGCTTCAAAGGATATCATTAAGAAAAAGAAAAGACAAGCCACAAACTAAAAGAAAATATTTGCAAATCATATATCTGATAAAGCCCTTGTATCCAGAACATATAATTCTTATAACAATAAGTAAAGAATTTAATAAGTGGGCAAACATTTTGAATAGACAGTTTATCAGAGAAGATATCCAAATGGTTAATAAACATACACATAAAAATATATTCAACATCACTAGCCATTTGAGAATGTCAAATTAAAACCGCAATGAAATGCCACTACCTATTAACTAGGATGGCTTTAATAAAGATAATAAGTTATTAGTGCAGATGTGGAAAACTGAAACCCTCATACATTTCTAATAGGCAGGTAAAATGTGACACACACTTTTAAAACTAGTTAATAGTTTATTAAAAAGTTAAATATAAATTTACCATTCAATGCAGCTTTCCACTCTTAGGTGTCTACCCCAGATAAATAAAACATATGTCCACACACTTTTATGTAAATTCAAAGCAGTATTATTCATAATAGCCAAAAACTGAAAGCAATCCACATGTTCATCAACTGAAGAATAGATAAGCAAAATGTGGCATATTCATAAGATGGAGTTCTGTTCAACAATAAAAAGGCATAGATTACTGACACATGGTACAATATAGATGAACCTCAAAAACATTACATTAAGTGAAAAGAGTCAGACATAAAAGACTATACAATGTATGACTCTATTTATAGTAACTGCCTAGAAAAATCAAATCTATAAAAGCATATTAGTGGTTGCCAGGGTACAAGGGGTCCTGGCAAGGTGATGGAAATGTTCTAAAACTGAATTTTGGTGAAGGTTGTACAACTATACATTTACTACAAAATATTCAATTGTGCACAATACAACAGGTGAATTTTAAGGCATGTAAGTAACAAACAAGAAGAAAATACAAACACATCTGATAAAGGAATGGTATCCAGAATACATAACAAACTCTTTTGACTCAGTAAGAAGACAACCCAATTAAAAATGGTCAAAAGATATGAAAGGACATCTCTATTGGCTGCAAATGCCATGAGGGAAAAAAAAGAAAAGAAAAGACATCTCCAAAAAAAGAAAATACAAGATTAGTCAATACACACATAAAAGATGTTCAACATCATTAGCCATCAGGTAAACGTAAATTAAAATCACAACCAGATACACTAGAGCGGCTAAAACTTAAAAAGACCCACAATACCAAGTAGTGGAAAAGATGTGAAGCAACCGGAACACTCATACATCGCTGGTGGGAGTGTAAAATGCATGATCATGGAAAATTTGGCAGTTTCTTGTTAAATCAAACATAAACCTACCATTCAACCCAGCAATTCTACTCTAAGGCATTTATCCAAGGGAAATGAAAACATGTCTTTATGAAGACTTGTATGTGAATGTTTACGCAGTTTTATTTATAGTACCAAAAAATGGAAAGCAACCCAAATGTTCACAGTAAATGAATAGGTAACAAATTGAAGGTTGTTAATACAAAGGAATTTGGCTCAAAAACAAAAAGGAACAGCAGAATGAGTATGAATCCCCAGTGTCTCTTCACCTCATCCTTCCATAGCGGTGTTAGCCACAGCATCACTCTTCAGTGGCAACATGAGGCTGCACCCCAGGCAAGCTGCTAGGTTGTTGGTATGAATAGGTAGGGCTCAGTGCGCTGAAGGAGTGTGTGTAAGATGGGGACAGCTACCTGGGAAAGGGTGGTGTCCTTAGATAACCTTCCACATACCTACATGCTGCTTGTGTGTGGTGTTGGCCACCTCTCCAGGAGCAGAGCAGTGAGAGTAAGCACTGGTCCTGTGGGAAGGGCAGTGGGGAACGAGACCTGGTACCATCTCCTGGTCCTCCCTGCAAAGAAAAGAAGAAATCTAGCAAGAGCTTGACTAACAAATGCCTGGACTCAGATAGGAAGACTTCCTTTGTCTATTGCTTCATTCCTGGAAATTGCATTGGAACTGTCTGATTAAGAAAAAGCAAAGAATTCTGAAAGAAATAAAAATAACAGAGAACAAATATCCCAGAATTCCTAATAGAATAAATTACTGGCTGGTGGCTAGAGGTACCTGGCACTTATCTCCTCCAGAAAGGACCAAAACATTGAGTAGAAGATCACACATTGAATACAGTGTCTTAGAGAGAACACCGGAATTCAGCAGGACAGTGTCAGAGAACATCTGAGGCATGGAAGGAGAGAGAATTAAAGCAGTCAGCCTGGTTGGGATAGGCTCGTAGCCAGGAGAAACTTTCCAGTGCAGGGAAAAGGTAAGTGAGAGATTCCCCAGTTCACTTTTCTACTGCAAACTGCTGCAACGTTAGCCTGGGGAGAGCCCCTCAGCCCTCACAGACCCTGAGACTAGTATAGGGAAATGCCTGAAGTCCATGCAACAGCATTGTTCCAGAGAGGGAGTTTGTTTGGATGGGTCCCACACACTCCCTGAGACCCAAGCAACTATAGCATGGTGCCATTTGAGAGTTCAGCTCCCACCAGACTACATTCTTCCCTGGGGCCCAACACCCTCTGTACCTCCACATCCCTGGAGCCCTGCTGCCATTCCGCCACATCCACCAAGAGGGCTGCAGCAGAACAATGCTGGCTGGACTCAGCAGTGTGGCTGGGCACCCAGCACTCTAGCGCAAGCAGTGTCCTACATCTCAGGAATGGACAGTGCAGTGCACCAGGGAGGCTGCTCTGGGACAAAGGGAGCTGAAGCACACACTCCTCAGAGTCTGAGAGCGGCCTGCCTTGGGCCACTGCCACCAACAGCAACCCAGCCCCTTCCCTAGCAGCAGAGTCACCACACACCTGCATGTGCTCTCAGGAGACCTAGGGACCAGCTTACCCCAGTGCCACACAGGGGCCTGAGGACAGGTCTGCTCCAGCCCCCACTGCTGACACCTGCACATACCATCTGGGGGTCTGAGGTCAGGTCTGTCCCACCCACTGCCCCTGCTGCCTCTATCCAAGTGCACTATCCAGGAGCCTGAGAATTGATCTGCCCTACCTGCCACCACTGGCAGCCACACACAGCAACATGGGCCCTGACAATGGGCCTGCTCTGCCCACCACCACCAGCACCTGTGCCTACCTTCTGGGGGCCTAAAGACAGACTCACCCTTCCTACCAACACCCAGACATGTCATCTGGGTACCTGAGAATTAACCCACTCTACCCACTACCATCAACATGCCCTCCCCCTCCACACAACTTAGGGGGCAGAAAACTTGCCTGCCCAGCTCACTGCCACCACAACTGGTATCCACGCATGCTGCTTGGGGGACTGAGGGTTGGCTCACCACCACTACTGGCATCATCAAAGCCATACATACTGACCAAAGGCCCAAGGGCCCACCAATCTCTCCAGCCCACTGCCTCCAAAACCAGCCCAGAGCAAGCTGCCTGGAGGCTCAAGGATTAGTCCACCTAGACCTACTACTACTACAGTGCCCATGTATGCTGCCCAAATACCCAAGGGCCAACATACCTAGCCAACTGCCTCTACCACTGGTGACTGAGTACTAGCCCACCTGTTGTGCTCATCTCCAGCAAAGCCTCACCACACTCTTCACTAACAACTATAGCCTAAGCCACTGTGAACTCACAGACACTACTGATGCCGATTACACCCATAGAAATAATACAACGACTACACCACTGTGCCCACTCAGAATCAAAACCAATCACCCTACCCAACCAACACTATAGATACATCTATAGGAAAAAGTCTTTCTCTATGAAAGCCAATCCATAAAAAAGGAAGCAGCAACTGTTACGTGAGATGTGCGGATATCAATGTAAGGACACAAGAAACATGAAAAAGCAAGGAAATGTGACACTTCCAAAAGAACACAATGATTCTCCATCAAAAGATTCCAACAAGAAAAAAAAATCTATGAAATTCCTGGAAAAAAATGCAGGATAATGATATTAAAGAAGCTCAGTGAAATATAAAAGAATGCAAACAATACAAAAATTAGAAAAGCAATTCATGACCTGAATGAGAAATGTATTTTTTATTTTATTGTTTATTTAATTAATGTATTTATTTATTTTTAAGACAGGGTCTCACCTCACTCTGTCACCCCCGCTGGAGTGCAGAGTGGCACAATCATACCTCACACTGCAGCCTCAATCTCTCCCAGCACAGGTGATCCTCCCACCCCAGTCTCCCACATAGCTGGGACCACAAGCACGTGCCATCCCATGCCTGGCTAAGTTTTTGCTGTTGTTTTTGTAGAGAGAGGGTTTCACCATGTCACCCAGGCTGGTCTCGAACTCCTGAGCTCAAGCGATCCTCCCACCTTGGCCTCCCAAAGTGCTAGGATTACAGATGTGAGTCACCTCACATCTGTATGGGTGCATTCCCGAGTGTGAAATTTAACAAAGAGATAAACATAAAAAAAAATTTGATTCTCTCTTGTTGCCACTATGTAAGAAGCGCTTTTATGGGGCTGGCAAGATGGCTGAATAGGAACAGCTTTGGTCTGCAGCTCCCAGTGAGATCAATGCAGAAGGCGGGTGATTTCTGCATTTCCAACAGAGGCACCCAGCTCATCTCATTGGGACTGGTTAGACAGTGGGTGCAGCCCACAAAGGGTGAACCAAAGCAGGGTGGGGCATCACCTCACCCAGGAAGCACAAGGGGTTGGGGAACTCCCTTCCCTAGCCAAGGGAAGCCATGAGGGACCGTGCCACGACGGATAGTGCTATCCAGCCCAGACACTATGCTTTTTTCATGGTCTTCACAATCCACAGACCAGGAGATCCCCTCGGGTGCCTACACCACTAGGGCCCTGGATTTCAAGCACAAAACTGGGTGGCCATTTGGGCAGACACCGAGCCAGCTGCAGGAGGTTCTTTTTGTTTTTTTTTTTGTTTTTCATACCCCAGTGGCACCTGGAATGCCAACAAGACAGAATTGTTCACTCTCCTGGAAAGGGGGCTGAAGCCAGGAAGCCAAGTGGTTTAGCTCAGCGGATCCCACCCACACAGAGCCAAGCAAGCTAAGATCCACTGGTTTGAAATTCTTGCCGCCAGCACAGCAGTGGGAAGTCAACCTGGGATGCTCAAGTTTGGTGGGGGAAGGGGCATCCTCCATTACTGAGGCTTGAGTAGGCAGTTTGCCCCTCACAGTGCAAACAAAGCCACTGGCAAATGTGAACTGGGCAGAGACCACTGCAGTGCTGCAAAGGCACTGTAGCCAGACTGCCTCTCTAGATTCCTCCTCTCTGGGCAGGGCATCTCTGAAAGAAAGGCAGCAGCCCCAGTCAGGGGCTTATAGATAAAACTCTCATCTCCCTAGGACAGAGCACCTGGGGGAAGAGGCAGCTGTGGGCGCAGCTTTAGCTGACTTAAATGTTCCTGTCTGCTGGCTCTGAAGAGAGCAGTGGATCTCCGAGCACAGTGCTCAAACTCTGCTAAGGGACAGACTGCCTCAAGTGGCTCCCTGACGCCTGTCTCCTGACTGGGAGACACCTCCCAGCAGGGGTTGACAGACACCTTATACAGAAGAGCTCCAGGTGGCATCTGGTGGTTGCCCCTCTGAAATGAAGCTTCCAGAGGAAGGAACAGGCAGCAATCTTTGCTGTTCTACAGCCTCCACTAGTGATACCCAGGCAAATAGGGTCTGGAGTGGAACTCCAGCAAACTCCAGCAGACCTGCAACAGAGGGGCCTGTTAGAAGGAAAACTAACAAACAGAAAGGAATAGCATCAACATCAACAAAAAGGACATCCACACAAAAACCCCATCCAAAGGTCACCAACATCAAAGACCAAAGGTAGATAAGTCCATGAAGATGAGGAAAAATCAGCAGAAAAACGCTGAAAATTCCAAAAACAAGAATGCCTCTTCTCCAAAGGATCACAACTCCTTGCCAGCAAGGGAATAAAACTGGACGGAGAATGAGTTTGACAAATTGACAGAAGTAGGTTTCAGAAGGTGGGTAATAATAAACTCCTCCAAGCTAAAGGAGCATGTTCTAACCCAATGCAAGGAAGCTAAGAACCTCACAAAAAGGTTAGATGAATTGCTAACTAGAATAACCAGTTTAGAGAAGAACATAAATGACCTGATGAAGCTGAAAAAAAAAAACAGCACAAGAACTTTGTGAAGCATACACAAGTATCAATAGCTGAATTGATCAAGCAGAAGAAAAGACATCAGAGATTGAAGATCAACTTAATGAAATAAAGTGTGAAGACAAGACTAGAGAAAAAAGAATGAAAAGGAATGAACAAAGCCTCCAAGAAATATGGGACTATGTGAAAAGACCAAACATTTTTGATTGGTGTACCTGAAAGTGGTGGGGAGAATGGAACCACGTTGAAAAACACTCTGCAGAATATTATCCAGGTGAACTTCCCCAACCTTAGCAAGATAGGCCAACACTCAAATTCAGGAAGTACAGAGAATACCACAAAGATATTCCTTGAGAAGAGCAACCTCAAGACACACAATCATCAGATTCACCAAGGCTGAAATGAACGAAAAAATGTTAAGGGCAGCCATAGAGAAAGGTCAGGTTACCCACAAAGGGAAACCCATCAGACTAACAGCGGATCTCTCTGCAGAAACCCTACAGCCAGAAGATAGTGGGGGCCAATATTCAACATTCTTAAAGAAAAGAATTTTCAACCCAGAATTTCATATCCAGCCAAATAAAGCTTCATAAGCAAAGGAGAAATAAAATCCTTTACAGACAAGCAAATGCTGAGGGATTTTGTAACCACCAGGCCTGCCTTACAAGAGCTCCTGAAGAGAGCACTAAATATGGAAAGAAAAAACCAGTACCAGCCACTGCAAAAACATACCAAATTATAAAGACTATCAACTCTATGAAGAAACCGCATCAACTAACGGGCAAAATAACCAGCTAGCATCATAATGACAGGATCAACTTTACACATAACAATATTAACCTTAAATGTAAATGGGCCAAATGCCCCAATTAAAAGACACAAACTGGCAAATTGGATAAGAGTCAAGGGACATAGGTGTGCTGTATTCAGGAGACCCATCTCACGTGCAAAGACAAACATAGGCTAAAAATAAAGGGATGGAGGAATATTTACCAAGCAAATGAAAAGCAAAAAAAAAAAAAAAAAAAAAAAAGGGGGTTGCAATCCTAGTCTCTGATAAAACAGACTTTAAACCAACAAAGATCAAAGAGAAAAAAAGGGCATTACATAATGGTAAAGGGATTAATGCAACAAGAAGAGCTAACTATCCTAAATATATATGCACCCAAAACAGGAGCATACAGATTCATAAAGGAAGTTCTTAGAGTCCCACAAAGAGACTTACAATCCCACACAATAATCGTGGGAGACTTTTAACATCCCACTGTCAATATTAGACAGAATGAGACAGATAATTCACAAGGATATTCAGGACTTGAACTCAGCTCTGGAACAAGCAGAACTAGTAGACATCTACAGAACTCTCCACTCCAAATAAACAGAATATACATTCTTCTCAGCACCACATCACACTTATTCTAAAATTGACCACATAATTGGAAATAAAACACTCCTCAGCAAATGCAAAAGAATGGAAATCATAACAAACCATCTCTCAGACCAGAGTGCAATCAAATTAGAACTCAAGATTAAGAAACTCCCTCAAAACTACACAACTACATGGAAACGGAAAACCAGCACCTGAATGCCTACTGGGTGAATAATGAAATTAATGCAGAAGTAAATAAATTATTTGAAACCAATGAGAACAAAGACACAACATACCAGAATCTCTAGAACACAGCTAACGCAGTGTTTACAGGAAAGTTTATAGCACTAAATGGCCACAAAAGGAAGGAGGAAAGATAAAAAAAATCAACACCCTAACATCGCAATTCAAAGAACTAGAGAAGCAAGAGCAAACAAATCCAAAAGCTAGCAGAAGACAAGAAATAGGTAAGATCAGAGCAGAACTGAAGGGTATAGATATGAAAAACTCTTCAAAAAATCCATGAATCCAGGAGCTGGTTTTTTGAAAAAATTAACAAAATAGATAGACTGCTAGCCAGAATGATACAGAATAAAAGAGAGCAGAATCAAATAGATGCAATAAAAAAATTATTAAAGGGATATCACCACTGTTCCCACAGAAATACAAACTACCATCAGAGAGTACTATAAACACCTCTACACAAATAAACAAGAAAATCTAGAAGAAATGGATATTCCTAGACACATACACCCTCCCAAGACTAAACCAAGAAGAAGCTGAATCCCTGAATAGACCAATAACAAGTTGTGAAATTGATGCAGTAATTAACAGCCTACCAACCCAAAAATTCCCAGGACCATACGGATTCACAGCCGAATTCTACCAGAGATAAAAAGAGGAGTTGGTATCATTCTTTCTGAAACTATTCCAAACAATAGAAAAAGAGGGACTCCTCCCTAATTCATTTTATGAGGCCAGTATCATCCTGATACCAAAACCTGGCTCAGCTACAAGAAAAAAAGAAAATTTCAGGACAATATCCCAGATGAACATCGATGTGAAAATTCTCATAAAATACTGGCAAACTGAATCCAGCAGCACATCAAAAAGTTTGTCCACCATGATCAAGTCGGCTTCATCCCTGAGATGCAAGGCTGGTTCAACATATGCAAAACAATAAACATAATCCATCATATAAATAGAACAAATGACAAAAACCACATGATTATCTCAATAGATACAGAAAAGGCTTAGATAAAATTCAACACTCCTTCATGCTAAAAACTCTCAATAAACTAGGTATTGATGGAACGTATCTCGAAATAATAAGAGCTATTTATGACAAAACCACAGCCAATATCATGCTGAATGGGCAAAAGCTGGAAGCATTCCTTTTGAAAACTGGTACAAGACAGGGATGCCCTCTCTTACCACTCCTATCCAACATAGTATTGGAAGTTCTAGCCAGGGCAATCAGGCAAGAGAAATAAACAAAGGTATTCAAATAGGAAGAGAGGAAGTCACATTGTCCCAACATCTCCTTAAGCTGATAAGCAACTTCAGCAAAGTCTCAGGATACAAAATCAATGGGCAAAAATCAAAAGTATTCCTATACACCAATAAACAGACAAACAGAGAGCCAAATCATGAGTGAACTCCCGTTCACAATTGCTACAAAGAGAATTTAATACCTAGGAATACAACTTACAAGGAACGTGAAGGAACTCTTCAAGGAGAACTACAAACCACTGCTCAAGGAAATAAGAGGACACAAATGAAAAAACATTCCATGCTCATGGATAGGAAGAATCAATATGGAGAAAATGGCCATATTGCCCAAAGTAATTTATAGATTCAATGCTATCCCCATCAAGTTACCATTGGCTTCACAGAACTAGAAAATACTACTTTAAATTTCATATGGAACAAAAACAAAAACAAAAAAAGCTGGTACAGCCAAGAGAATCCTAAGCAAAAAAACCCCCCAAAAACAAAAAACAAACAAACAAAAAAACAAAAAAACAAAGCTGGAGGGATCACGCTACCTGACTTCAAACTATACTACAAGGATACAGTAACCAAAACAGCACACTACTTGTACCAAAACAGAGATATAGACCAATGGAACAGAACAGACCTCAGAAATAATGCCACACATCCACAATCATCTGATCTTTAACAAATCTGACAAAAACAAGTAACAGGGAAAGGATACCCTATTTAATAAATGGTGTTGGGAAAACTGCATGGCCATATGCAGAAAACTGAAACTGGACCCCTTCCTTACACCTTATACAAAAAATTAACTCAAGACGGATTAAAGACTTAAATGTAAGACCTAAAACCATAAAAACCCTAGAAGAACACATAGGCAATACCATTCAGGACATAGGGATGGGCAAAGACTTCATGACTAAAACACCAAAAGCAATGGCAGCAAAAGCCCAAATTGACAAATGGGATCTAATTAAACTAAAGAGCTTCTGCACAGGAAAAGAAACTACCATCAGAGTCAACAGGCAATCTACAGAATGGGAGAAAATTTTTGCAATCTACTCATCTGACAAAGGGCTAATATCCAGAATCTACAAGGAACTTAAACAAATTTACAAGACAAAAACAACCCCATCAAAAAGTGCTCAAAGGATATTAACAGACACTTCTCAAAAGAAGACATTTATGCAGCCAACAGACACATGAAAAAAAGCTCATCATCACTGGTCATTAGAGAAATGCAAATCAAAACCACAATGAGATACTATCTCATGCCAGT
This sequence comes from Trachypithecus francoisi, assembly GCF_009764315.1. NCBI lineage: Eukaryota > Metazoa > Chordata > Mammalia > Primates > Cercopithecidae > Trachypithecus > Trachypithecus francoisi. Next base: position 44,507,842 of record NW_022681461.1, read on the forward strand.
TAGAATGGCGATCATTAAAAAGTAAGGAAACATGAGATGCTGAAGAGGATGTGGAGAAACAGGAACACCTTTACACTGTTGGTGGGAGTGTAAATTAGTTCAACAATTGTGGAAGACAGTGTGGCAATTCCTCAAGGATCTAGAACCAGAATTACCATTTAACCCAGCAATCCTCTTAATGGTATATACCCAAAGGATTATAAATCATTCTACTATAAAGACACATGTGCATGTATGTTTACTGCAGTAGTGTTCATAATAGCAAAAAACTATGATTTTTGCCCATCAATTGCCCATCAATGATAGAATGGATAAAGAAAATGTGGCACATATACATCATGAAATACTATGCAGCCATTAAAACGGATGAGTTCATGTCCTTTGCAGGGACATGGATGAAGCTGAAAACCATCATTTTACTGTGTTTACTGTGTCAGTAAACTAACACAGGAACAGAAAACCAAATACTGCATGTTCTCACTCATAAGTGGGAGTTGAACAATGAGAACATACGGACACAGGGAGGGGAACATCACACACCAGAGCCTGTCAGAAGGTTGGGGATCTAGGGAAGGGATAGCATTAGGAGAAATACCTAACGTAGATGATGGGTTGATGGATGCAGCAAATCACCATGGCAAGTGTATACTTATGTAACAAACCTGCACATTCTGAGGATGTATCCCAGAACTTAAAGTATAATAATAACAAAATAAAAGAACTTAACAGAAATCTCAGAACTGAAGAATTCGATGAATGAAATAAAAAATTCAATAGAGAGCTTCAACAATAGACTAGATCAAGCAGAAGAAAGAATTTCTCAAATTGAAGGCAGGTCATTTGAAAAAATTCAGTCAAATTAAAAAAATGAAGAAAGCCTATGATGACACATGGGACCTCATAAAGTGACAAAGTATTCCAATCTTGGGAGTTCCATGAGAGGAGATGGCCAAAAGCACAGTAAGCCTATTTAATGAAATAATAGCTAAAAACTTCCCAACTCTTGCCAGAGATACAGGCATCCAGATAGAAGAAGTGCAGTGATTCCCAAGTATATTAAACCTGAACAGGTCTTTTCCAATGCACACACAATATAGTTAAACTGTCAAAAGCCAACGACAAAGGAAATAAATCTAAAAGCAACAAGAGAAGGGCATCAAGTCACATATAAGGAAATCCCCATCAGACTAACAGATTTGTCAGTAGAAAACTTATAGGTCAGAGAAACTGGGATGACATTTTTAAAGTGCTGAAATGAAAAGAAACATACTCACAACATGAATGAATCTCAAAAGTATTATGCAGAGCAAAAGCCAGTGAAAAACAAAGGACAAAAGCCGGGCACAGTGAATTGCACCTATAATCCCAGCCGCTTGGGAGTCTGAGGCAGAAGGATTGCTTGAGCCCAGGTGTTCCAGCTTGCAGTGATGATCATGCTACTGCATTCCAGCAGCCTGGACAACAGAAAGAGAGAGAGACTTTGTCTCCAAGAAAAAAAAAAGGAGAATTTCATTCATGTGAAATTCTGTAAAAGGCAAATCTAACTTACAGTCACAGAAAACAGATCTGTGTTTCCTTGGAGGCATGGGAGTTAAGGAGGGGGAGCTGTAAAGTGGCCTGAAAAAACTTTTGGGGTGATTGATTTTAAAATAGAAGACAGAAAATAATCTATTAAACTCCAAATTATATTTTAAAAAGTATGACAATAGAAAATAAAAACATAGACTGGGCACGGTGGCTCACGCCTGTAATCCTAGCACTTTGGGAGGCTGAGGCAGGTGGATCATGATGTCAAGAGATCGAGACCATCCTGACTAACATGGTGAAACCCCATCTCTACTAAAAAATAAAAATAAATAAATAAAAATTAGCCAGGCATGATGGTTGGTGTCTGTAGTCCCAGCTACTCAGGAGGCTGAGGCAGGAGAATCGCGTGAACCCAGGAGGCAGAGCTTGCAGTGAGCTGAGTTCACGCCACTGCACTCCAGCCTGGGCGGCAGAGCAAGACTCCGTCTCAAAAAAATAAAAAAAAAAGAAAAAGAAAAAGAAAAGAAAAACATAAATTCTTATTTCAAACAGGAGTTACTAACAGATACCATTTCTTACATGAATATTACAATTAGAAATACATAGGTAAATGCTTCTGAAATTTTTAACATAACCACTAGAAGAATTAAATGCAAGCTATACTTCAAGGACACAAATGACACTGCAAATCAGATGTGAAAAAATGTGCTAAACAAAAAATTTTTGTGGTATTTTTCCCCAGTGTGGTTTTTACTTCTATGAAGACCCAGTAACAGTTAAGCACATCTGTAACATGAAAGATTTCGATTCAAACACTTTTACATAAATGCAACCAAAGCTCATTAATTTACCCTCATGTGATTATATAAATTATTGAGCTCATCTTGATTTGCTAGATAAATATGAAAATAAGATCTCAACAGGCAATACTTATTAATTTTTATAAGGACTTTACAAATTTATATTCTACCTGTGAAAGATTAAAAAAAAGGGAATCACTGCTCTTAAGAAATAAATACAATCAAGTGGACCCTGAACTTTAGAGGGGTCGAACTCTATTCTTTAATGTGGTTTATCTCTGGCTACCTCATGAACATATTTTTTATTCATATTTATATTACAGTCTTAGATGTTGACTTAGATGTTGACTCATCCCTTTTCTTAAAAAGGTAAAAAAGATATATTTTACCTTTTTAAGAAAATATATCCTTCATGAATTATTGAGTTATTAGAGTCATGTTTTTATTCACTTTTTCTCTTGATATTTACGAAGACTTTTCTCAGAAAATTACATTAGATTCCTGGCAAATTATTGGACTGACAAATGATGCAGGAAGATGCAAAAATATATATCAATAACAAATTGGAAAAATTCATTACATATAATGATATCAAGGGTTAGTGAGGATGTGGGGGAAGATGAAACGATATGTTGGTTGGAGTGTAAATTGGTTTGACTACTTTAAAGAGCAATTTGGGAAAGCTTTTACAGTTGAAGATGCACATACCTTACCATTCCACTATTTCACTTCTCTTTGAACAAGTTAATAACAAGGGAAATAATCCACTTAGTGAATAATATATAAACTACAGTTTATTCAAATAATTGTTCTGTGGGATTTATAATGACCTAGATCTACATGAATAAAGATGTTTTGTTTTTAAAATGTGATGCTGATTAAAATTTAAATAAATGTAAAATTTTAAAATAGTATCATTTATGGATGCTACATCCATCATAAAAGTACAAAAACATCCATGAAAATAATTCACACTGACTTTAGGATGGTGGCTACCTCCAGGGAGGAAAACGGCAGGTTGAGGATTTAGATGTGTCTGTAACATTCCATGTTTTTAGAAAACAAAGTGAGAAAACTGAAACAAAAAAGCAAAACATTAGCATGTAATTAATCTTGGTATTTTTAATTATACAAATTTAGTATTACACTCCTCAGATATTGTTTTTCATACTTCACATTACTTTCTATTGTGGCAAAAAGTACATGAGATCAATCCTCTTAGTAAATTTTTAAATATACAGTACAGTACTGTTACATTTTAAGTATAGTACAGTACTATAAGCATAATGTTATGCAACAGAGCTCTAGAACTTTTTAAACTTGCATGATGGAAATTCTATACCTTTTGAACAACAGTTTCCCAATTCCCCCTCCCTACAGCAGCCACCATTCTACTGTTTCTACAAGCTTGACTACGTTAGATACTTCATATTGGTGAAATCATGCAATATTTGTCCTTCTGTGGCTGGCTTATTTCACTTAGCAAAATGTTGTCAAAGTTCAAGTTACAGCATCTAACAGTATTTCCTTCCTTTTCTATGGCTGAATAACATTCCATTATATGTATATACCAAATTTTCTAAATTCATTCAATCATCATTGGACATTTAGGTTGTTTCCATCTCTTGGCTATTATGAATAATGCATCAATGAAATGCAGAGTGCAAATATCTCTTCCAGACCCTGGTTTCATTTTTTTTTTTTTTTTGAAAAATATCCAGAAGTGGGAATCCTGGATCATATAACATTTCTAATTCTTCTAAGGAACTTCCATACTGCTTTTCAAAACAGCTGCACCATTTTACACTCCTAGTAACAGTACACAAGGGTTCCAATTTCTCCACATCCTCACCAACATTATTTTTTTCAAATGGCCATTCCAACAGTTTTGAGATGTTACCTTGTTGTAGTTTTGCATTTCTCTATTAGTGATGTTGAGCATCCCTTCACGTACCTGTTGGTCATTTGTGTGTCTTCTTTGGAGAAATATCTATTAAAGTCCTTGGCCCATTATTTAATCAGTCTTTATATGGATTTATATGGATTTTTTTCTTGCTATTAAGTTGTAGGAGCTCCTTTTGTATTTTGATTAACCTCTTAGCAAATATGTGGTTTGAAAATACCTCCTCCCATTCGATAGGCTGCCTTTTGATTCTATCAACTCTCCTTAGCTGTGCCGAAACTTTTAAAGTTGATGTAGTCCCACTTGTCTATATTTGCTTTCGTTGCTTGTGCTTTTGGTGTTATCTCCAAGAAGTCAACAATATTATGAAGCTTTTCCTCCTATGTTTTCTTTTAGGAGTTTTATACTGTCAGATCTTATGTGTTGTTAATATTTTGTCCATCTGAAATAATTTAGTTTCTCACTATATACTATTACAGAAACAAAAGTTTCCAAAAATGTACAAAACATTGAAGTTCATAAAAATAAAGCTACATTGGAGTTTATGAAAATAAACTCCAAATGGATTCAAGAGCATAATATTTAAAAAAACAAAAATATCAAAGTTTTTGGAAAAATGAAGGAAAATACATAATCTTGATTTAGGAAAGACCTTTCTAAACAAGGTAATAAAACCCAGAAGTCATAATAAAAAGTATTAAATTTCAAGGTAGTTTAATTCTTCCATACAACATAATGATTGGGCAAATTTAATTTTCCAAAGATATCCTCAACAGTATCTCCCATCCTATATACTTTTCCTGTGAAATGTCACTCTGACACTCTTCCCATGAAATGGAGTTATGTTCTCTCCCACTGACTCTGGGTAAGCTTGTGACTACAGTAGGTTTGTGACTTCTGAAGCTAGGTGATAAAAGGTGATATAATTCCTTTCTGGTTGTCTTGGGCCACTGTCTACTAGAACCCAGACACCATGCTGTAAGGAGGCCCAGTTATACAGAGAGGTCCGTGTAGGTGTTCTGGAAAATAGCCCAAGCTGAGCTCCCAGCTGACAGCCAGCATCAACTATCAGGTATGTGAGTAAACTAGGCTTCTGTTGATTGCAGTTGCCAGCCATTGAATCTTCCAAGATCTTTCAGTCTTCCAGCTAAGACCTCAGACACCATGGAAGACAGAAAAGCTGCTGTGCCCGTTCTGAATGCCTGACCCACAGAAACTGTGACCATAAAAAAATGGTTGGTTGTTTCATGTCACTAACTTTGGGATTGTTATACAGCAAAAGTAACTGGAACAATCACCATAAAGAAAAACAAGTGACTGGGCTGAATTTTAGAAACGTATTAAATAGATTAAAAAATAATACCCAGGAAATACATTAATAAAAAGTTACCAACATTCGACAAGGAAAGGTAATCTAGTCAAAAACCATAAACAAGGAATACACAAGAGAAAAAATTGGATGTTCACTTCTATTACTTTGCTACAAATTTTAAAGATTAATAGTATTTGTGTGAGGATGTGTGTAAAGAATTTTGGAAGACATTTTGGTACTTCCTAACAAAATTAAAAATATGTACATCCTCTGACTTGTCAATTTGACTTCTAGACTTTACCTATAGAAATACTAGCAAATGGGCACAAAGATTTCTGCACAAGACTGTCCTCCATAGCACTGCTACTAATAGAAAAAAAAAATCTTTATGATGTTCACTATAGAGGGATGGTTAAATAATAGTTTATTGATATGAACTGTACAGAAAAGAAGAGGTTGGGCACGGTGACTCACGCCTATCATCAAGTACTTTGTGAGGCCAAGGTGGGCAGATTGCTTGAGCTCAGGAGTTGCAGACCAGCCTGAGCAACATGGCAAAATCCCGACTCTACAAAAAATATAAAAATTAGCTGGGTGTGGGAGGATGGCTTGAGCCAGGAGGTGGAAGCTGCAGTGAGCTGAGATTGTGCCACTGCACTCCAGCCTGGGTGACAGAGGCAGACCCTGTCTCAAAAAGAAAGTTACTATATGTTAATAGGGATAACCATATATCATTATATGATAGGAATATCATATAATGCAAATGATCATGTGAAGAAAGGGGAGTGGAATGATGCACACCAAATTATGGCCAGTAGCTACTTTTGGGGAGGAGGGTGGGAGTGGAGATTTTGATAACAGGAATTTTTTCCATTTTGTTCTAGATGGTGATAAGTGCTATGGAGGGGGCGGGCGGGAAAGTAGGGACAAGAGATCAGGGCTGTTGTGGGAGGGTTATGTAAATTTTAAAAACGGATCAAACTACTTTTCATGTTTACATAAAGTATGAAAACATGTATCAGAATGCTACATACCATGTTTAAAACAGTGTTCATCTCTGAGGAGGAAAAAGAAGATTCTACAAGGCTTTGAATACCAAAAAGTAAGGATCACTGAAGACTCTCTTAGAAGGTTCCTATCACAGTGATTACCCAAATTATTGGAGACTTTCAAATGTAAAAAAACGCACATGAAAAGTAAATGACAAAAATTAGAGCACTTCACAGCACAGTACTGTGCACTGACTGGATCAGCATTTTCCACATTGTGGGTACTTTTCCATGATGAGAATATCAGAAATGCTTTTGAACACTGAAACACTCTAAAAGCCAGACATCAAGTTATAAGTGCAGACCATCCAAAAAACCTTGATACTGGTTACTCCTAGACATCATTTAAAATACGAACCTGTTTAACACAATGAGGATATCTGGTCTACACCTACAAAGCTTATACAAGTTATAAAACAAATTTCACTAACTTGTTGGTCCTGACTTCAGCGAGGATTACCCATCCATAGTTTCAATGTGGAACTACAAAACCTCCATCTCGAATTACGTACTAAAACCTTCAGTTATGGCCAGTAGCTACTTGTGGGGAGGACAGAACATGTCTAATTTTTTAAAGTTGTAAATTTCAATACTAAGAAAGATAAATATCACCCAAACCATGCTACAATTAAACTTACTACTAAAGACACACTCAAATACAGTAATATCTGAGTGCTTGGAATTGTATATTCCAAGTTCCTAATTTCCTCAATAGTCTGGCTTTCTAAAAAAAATGCAAAACACATTGCTATTTTTATTGTTTGATCTTTAAACAGAGGTGCTTTCTTGTTTGGAGAAGGGGCCTAATTTGAAAATACTAGTCATCCAGAGGACATACAAAGAATGTGCTGTGACTGATACAAATATTTTTTCAAGTTAGCTTAGATGTATTTTTTTTTTTCAAGCTAACATATCCTCTATCCTTCCTCAGTACTGTTTGCTCAGCTGGATGTCCACAGGGTCCAATTTTCCTTCCAATTGCCCTTGCAAGCTAATATAATTGCTGCTCATATGGGTAATTGGTCAGCCTAGAGCAGCATTTGTATGCATTTGTTCATCTACAGTATCTGGCAACTTCTCAAATGATTTTGCACTCTTATAATAGTATCACATATTTTTAGTTTTTGCCTCTTTATAACAAGGCTAAGTAGATGTGAATCTGTAAAGGATACATATTTTAAGTGTTCAAAAGGTGGAATATACAGATAAAATTCAAATTATTTTTATGCAGTGGACGTTTCTTCTCACTTATCAGAGTAAATGAATCTAGTCTCAAAAGTATGTTGCTCTGCTCTGCCTTCCCCAATTGCTTTCCTCCCCAAACAGAGCCAAATTAACTAGATTGAACCACACTTTAACTTAAAAAAAGTGACAAGCCAGTTTCACTTAACACTGATGCAACAGTAAAAACCATTAATTTTCCTAAAGCTTGTTCTTGAGCACACTTTAAATATTCTGTTTGACAAAATGGAAGTACACATAAAGCACTTCAGGTGAATTCCAGAGTTTAATAGTATATTACTAAAGAAAAGCACTTGCGTGACTGTTTGAGTTGCAAGCTGAACCAGCCACTTTTTTTCATGGAACACCATTTTATACTTGAAGGAATGACTGACAAACCGCAGTTTTTCAGAGTTGGGTATTTGGCAAGCATCTTCTCAAAAATAAGTGAAGGTAACCTGTCACTTCAAGGACAACTACTGACAGTATGTGGTTGCCAATGACAAAATTCAAACTTTCACGTGAAAATTACAATTCTGAAAAATGTAATCTGTCACCATAAACTTAACTGCTTCCCAATACTTACTTTTCTGACAAGGTCAGTGGTAATATTAATCAATTTAATTTTATTTTGTATGGCTAAAAGCAATACTTCTGACAAGACCAGTGGTAATATTAATGAATTAATTTTGTATGGCTTTTTCCAAACTGAAAAAGAGACCAGTGGATTTTAAGAATATGAAAAGTTCCTTGGTATTGTTTCTGACTCCACGTTGCAACTAACTAAACTTTAAGAAACCATCACTTGAGTATTTGTGTAGTACCAGAGAATATCCAGTTACTTGAAAAGATGGTAAGAATACTTCTCCTTTTTCCAACTACATTATCTGCACAAGATCAGACTTCTCCAGATACTTCTAACAAAATAACAATTCAATTGGTCGAATGCAGAAGCAGTATGAGACCCAACTTCCTTCTATGAAGGCAGATATGAGAGCTTTGCAGAAACATAAAATCATGGGTCTCTAAATAAAAACGTTATTTATGTTAACACGCAATGAGATTATGTTTAAATGAATTAGCAACTATTTAAATTTTTTCCCATTTTGTTTCAGATTCTCATAGATCCTGATCAGTTTTATTTTCTATTACAATAAATACTGATAAACATAACTTACATAAGCAAAAATTGTTTGGGGCCTGCAGTAATTTTTATGAACGTAAAGGAGTCCTGAGACCAAAAAGTTTGAGACCAGTTGTAACTTATCACTAAGAAAACAGTATTATAAATGCTAGCTAGAATCAAAACAAAGGAAATTGCACAAGAAACAAGATTAAAGATTTATAATTCTTAAAAGTTTGTCAGAAGGCAGACTTTCTGACAAATCTGCTTTGACTTACCAATAGAGCAAAATTTATAGTTTTATTTGGCAAATCTATCAAATAATTTATCTACTAATCTAGAGTATTTTTCAAAATTACTTTTCTGGTAATAAATTTTTGTTTGTTTGTTTGTTTTTTGAGATGGAGTCTCGCTCTGTCGCCCAGGCTGGAGTGCAGTGGTGTGATCTTGGCTCACTGCAAGCTCTGCCTCCCGGGTTTACGCCATTCTCCTGCCTCAGCCTCCCAAGTAGCTGGGACTACAGACGCCCTCCATCTCGCCCAGCTAGTTTTTTGTATTTTTTAGTAGAGACGGGGTTTCACTGTGTAGGCCAGGATGGTCTCGATCTCCTGATCTCGTGATCCACCCGTCTCGGCCTAAGAATTTTAAAAATAAAGTTAAGCCTCTGTCTTTCAATCTCAGGGCAGTTTCTACTAACTCACTGTTTGTAAGACCTACTGATTGATTTGTCTTTTCAGAGCTGATGATTTTTTTTGGTCAACTCATGTTTACTGGCTTTGTGACTTCTTACAAGAAATTAGTTTAGGCTTAAGAATATTTGTCAACAAAAAACTAAGTACTCTTAGAATATAACTTTTTAAGAGCAAAGTCTTTAATTCAATATTGCCAGATCTAAAACAGTGCCTAGATGCAAACTTAAAGTTTCTGCATTTTATTGTATGTAAATTATTGCCCTCAAGAAAAAATACTTCTATAAAATAGTGTCTGCCACAATAAATGTTAAATAAATTGGGTGACTGAATCCAGCCATCTGGGTCATCTCTAAGATAAATATGCCTAACTAGAAATACTGCGTTTGTCAATTTCAACCCTAGTATGTACACCTAGTTCTTTTTGAACAGTTAATGAATTTTGTGATTATGGTAGAACAATATCCTAAGACTAGTAATCATGAATAATTATCCACATTGTATAAAATGTTTTAAAGAGACCTATTACATTCGTAGTGCTGAAATCTAGAATTTGGGTTAATTTTCATAAGTAAAAAAGGTAAGATGAGAAAAACAGTCCTAGGTTTTTAAAAAATATTTATTTAAAAATAAGATTTAAAAAAATACAGTACGTAATACATTTTGAGAAGTAAAAATTCCACAATTTAAATTAAAAACAATCTGCAAAGAAAATAGAAATATTATGTGAATAAAACTAAATCACTACAATAAATTAAAAACAACAACATTGTTCTTAAGGTAGATACATGGTGTGATTTTCATTTTAAGAACCAGTGTAGACTTTTCATCTAAACAAATACATATCAGCTGCATGGTTCCCACTTGTCATTTTCACCCATTTTACTCCCTCAATCTATTCTTATATCCCTCAACCACTATTTTCCCAATTACCATCAGCACAAGAAATGTTGGTGAAGATTTTCTTTAAATTCTCTCAGGGAAAGACAAGGTAAAAATAAAAGACAATGCAAGGAAAACAGCACTCAGATCTATACATATTATGCACTGAATAATACAATGCTTGACAAATTTAAAAACAGGATCTTCCGATGGCACTTGGAACATACTACTATCAAAATAAAAGCATTTTAGGGATATAATACTAGACAGAACTTGGGGTTCACACACAATTTTAGGAGCCTCAAAAATAACACAGATTTTGGCTATTCATTAAACTTGCCAGTCAGATCACACACAAAAAACACTAATTCCAGGGACACAAAGTGAGCTCATACAGCATGATCCATGTGTGCTTTGTCCTTCAAAGAGCCTATCTTTGTCTAATTTTTTTTCTTTAAAATGTTCTTCTCTGGGAGACAGTGAATAGTGGTGAATTCTCTACTACTCAATAACTTGAAAAAGTACTACATTCAGCCACACGCATTTAAACCATGCATAAACAAGCCAAATTACTCAGAATCAATATAGTGGCAACATAATCTAGGGAATATTGTTGGCAGATTAGAGAGAGACAATGTTACTTCATCTCATTAGGCTTTCAAACAAATTTGGCTTTCACCTCTAATGATTACGTTCATCTAGATTTCTACATATCGTTCAAATGATCTGAAGCCACATTTCACGTAAACTTCAGACTTGATTCTTTTTTTCCATTCAGAATTCACTGCAAAACCATATACTGTATCTACATTCAAGGAGAGGCTGATTTTAGCTAACAATAATGCAAAATATTTTCGAATGTGATTGTCTGCTTTTCCAATACACACACTGTCACCTTCTTGCCAGAATGATTAACCATTTTGGCTGCAGTTGTAAGGACACTGTTTTGAGAGTTTTAAAGGGAAAAATTTGGAACCAAAATAGTATACACAGCAGTATTACATTTGGACAATTACATTTGAAAGGTGTTTTAAATTATGAGTACACTTAAAGGGTGTTTTTCTTCATTTTTGTAAAATGAACTACTAAGCAAAATTAGTTTTAAAAATAATCTTACTCTAACTTTCTATGTAAAGTAAGCAACCATATCCAGACTTTTTTTTTTCATTAAGTTCAATTTTCTGTTATCAGTTTTGCTTATTAAATCAAGGTACATATGCATTTCCTCTTCGGAAAGCATCTCTCTCTCTCTCCGTATCTCTCTCTATATGTATCTACACACACATATGTACACATACATATATATGTACACATACATATATTTTAAAGGTAGTCTTTTATCTTTATTTGCAAAGTAGACAAATGGCAATATTATTCTTTAAAGCCACTAACGATTACACACACACACACACACACACACACACGCTGAATTCTTGATTTGTAATGAGAATGAACCCTTAACTCTTCATTTTAGTATTTTGTTTCAGTGTTCATTAAAGTGCCCAATAAGCTATATAGTTCATTTATATAAATAATATTAGAGTTCTTATTTTTTTATTCATTGTTGCAGAAATAAAACAACTTGTGAAAAGTGCTTCAATTACCTTTTGTAATTTCAGCCTATCAAACTACCTTTTAAAGTAGCCAAGGTATATTAAAATACAAAATTAAAATCCATACATGCCTAACTAAAAAAAAGTCCAAATGAGAAACATTTAAAATCCATTAAATTGCCAGAGCGGCATGCAAAAAATAAGATCTGTTAATCAAACTGTTCTTAGTAATATTAAATTCTACTTTATAAACACACAACGATGTGAGAAGAAAACGCAGTCAACCCAAAAGAAAATTAACTCTTTGGTACAGGAATTAAAAATGTCACTCAATGCTAAAGTGAATAGCACCAGGATGTTTTATAGTTGTTGAGGTTATAAAACACTAACTTCAGGCACCAGTAGGTTAAAATATCATCCAATGCATACTGGCAAGAATATATAGCTTGCAATACGCAGACAAGCCTTCCATTTAGTTAACAGCCTGCAAAATAAACCCTGTATTTAGTCAAACAGGCAGGCGAAGCCACAAAAAAGCCCACAACTTTTGTTAAGCTATTTTGTCCACATCTTTGTTTATATATAAAGCTATCAATACCAACAAAACCAGTGTTGAACTGTTATAAGCACGACATTACATGTTACAGATATTCAAAATACCAATACAAATGGAGACCTTCAGGGTATCAAGAACTCCAAAATATCCCAAATGTTAAAGTGAAAGCCACCCTTATATATTGTTTATTTTTCCTCTGGTGACAAAATTTTCTATATACTCAGTATCTCTTCTTTGCAATAAGAGATTTCCAGAAAAGGTACCAGTTTTTTCAAAGTTTGGGCAACCTATTCATTTCTCCTCTGCATTAAATAGCTGTGTTTTCCACATTATTGTTAACAATTCACGTTACCATACTCTACACAATTATAATATTTAAAACTAAAATATTTATCAAAGGCATCCGACCAACTGAAGAGAAACATCAATATAAATTCCTTAAGTTAAATAATTCAAACTAAATGTTTATATGCACTAACAACTCCTCCAATAAAAATGGTATAAATAAGAGATAAGGCTAAATGATTATAGCAAAGAGAATTTCTGATGTCAGTAACTGGCTCCAGTCAACTCTGTTGCTGAGATGCTGATTATTCATGCCCCATCTAGCCTTCTCTCCATCTTAGTAAGTTTTTGGATACTCACTACTCATTTGTACCTATTCTCTAGGATGGACAAGGCAAAAAGAACATAATAATAGTAAAAAAAGTAATGATAATGGAAAATACTAGTAATATCAATGACTTTTTAAATACCATTGTTATTTCTGCTTCAAATTAGCAGGCAGTATTGCAACATCTGAAAAACTGACAAAGATGTATTAAGTTTTGTTGTTAAAAACTGCACAATGATAATAAAAGAAATCAGAGAAAAGTCACTTTCCTGAAGTTAAACCATCATCACCTCAAAAGTAGCAGAAATGCTAAATACTGATTAATACATAGAATTACAACATTGGTTCAAAACAGTTCAAGCAAGTTGGTTCTAATACTTTCTCACATTGTACTGTGGAATGTTCTAGAATTCAACTGAGAATGACTAAATATAGAGCATATGAAATTTGTGATTTATAGATAAATTCACAGAATGATTTCTAGAGTAAAAGTTAACAAACTTGGGCATTAAATAACACATTCATTAATTATATAGTTAATACTAGCAAGTAGAACACATTAAATGTACATGGCTTATTTGCTACACTTACCAATACTTATGTTTTTTTAAAGCAGTAGTAGAGTTGTGTGAAAATCTAATATTTGTATCTATTAGCAAACTACTCAATGTTTGTATGTGTGAATTTTATCAAATAAATTCTAGATATATCTATGTATATTAGAGGTCATGTCAGAAACTTATTTAATAAAGTAACTATAGGTTATTAAACTCGGTAAACTTGAGCTAATCTACTGACGCAAGAGAAGCAGAGACTAGAGAAAAGTCCAGAGAGGGACTAGCAGCTCTGTTAATTAATATTAATGGCATATTAAACCAGAGCTTGATACATTGTGATTTTATAGCAATACATGTGAAAACACTCAAACTGCCCCAAGAGCTATCACACAGAAAATTGTGTGGCCATAATCTAAATCAATTCACACTTCCTGGTTTGAAATGTTGTACGTTATAACTTAAGTCTTTATGATTAGCATTCAGAATTAATACACCCTTTGGAGCAAAACATATCACCAACTAGTTACTTGTATGGAAGTGACTTGAATGTCTAACAAAGAATAGTTATCGTTAGCCATCATACTTAGAGAAAAATGCCTCTATGCATTGGCAAAAATACACTGATGTTAATTCTGACAGACGTTTTAACTCAGCTGTTACAGTCAACACTATGTATTATGTTCTCTTTCATTATTAAAAATAAACTATGCTTTTTTCTGAAAAAGACTTAATATGTTAACTACAATTTAAAATAGCTATTTCTAATGTTAAGCACAAATATTTTTAATACAACTCTTAAGCAAAATAGTATTTTTATTATAAAGAAACATCAGCTAACTTGATATTTTTAAACTGTAAGTCTGGGTTACAAAGTAACAATCGCTCTATAACTGAATGCCTACTGCTTGACGGGTCCTGAACTCAGTTCATCTTTGCCTACAATCTTAAGCCTACATGAAGCCCATAAACACTTTTGTTTGAAGAAAACAACAGTGACAAATATGATTGTTAAGGAGGTGTAACTTACAGTATCTAGGTAAAAATCTTTCATTTCCAGAAGGCCGACAAATGACTTTACTGATGTAAAAACATCCTTTAACATACATTTTACTTAAAATCAAATGGAACGTTTATAAAGAAATACTTCAGTCCAACATACATATTACATCAGTAATCTTACTGCTCACAATTATTTTCTAATGCCCAACACCTTTAGTTGTTTTCACAGTTGGCTACCAAAACTATAGATATAACTCTGGGAAAGGTAAAAAAAGAATAAAGAAAAGAAAAGGAAAAGTATACAAAGAATCATTAATCTCTTAGTTATTTAAGGCATAAGCCAGTAAAAAAAATCATTTCAAAACTGAGTAAAATAAACTAAATGTAGTTTTTTAGATATTCATTAAAACACAGTAAATGCTTGGTTGTCTTTGTAGCTACATTTTTGTTTTGTAATAAATTGGTCACTTTAAAGTAACAGCTTTTCCAATTCTAAGGAATTGCTCTGCCAAAGTAAGGTTTAAAATAAAATACATAAAATAGCTTAGTTTATCCTAATCTAATATAAATTTCTGATTGACAGCAAGAATATAATGGGAACGTACATAAATGAAGCAATGCAGTCATCACATTCTACGAACTAGAAATAACATCATAAAAACAACATGTTCATTTTCATAAAATTTTACATTTTTGTACATATACTCCTCCTAAGTTTATACTTTTGAGATGTTCAGAATGTGGCTATACTATTTACTTATGGGGCAGTAAATCTTTAGAGCCAGTATAATTACATCAATTAGCCAAAAGAGGGCGCAGAAAGAACACCAGTAGATATGCTTAGGAACCTGACAGTTGGTTTTTCTCTAGTGTAGTCTAACAAGAATTAACAATACCCACGGGAGGGTTAGGTATGCTAACTGGGGAATACTGCAAGTCACAGTGTAAGTATATATAGACATACTTTAACATACATTCTTATGTAAATATACTGATAGATAGCATTTCTGCCATTCAAATAAAATAAGCGTATGCTTTTCTAGTGTATTAGTGTGTAGTCCAATAATTTAGGGGAACTGACTACCGAGGGATCAGGACCAGGAAAGCCAAAGAGGAAGAGGGAAAAGAATATGTCCTAGAAGTGGTAAATCTAGGGAAAATAAGAACACAAATCATCACAGTGGGAAAGAGACCCCGCCCAGTACCTTTCAGTGTACCTACTGCTACTACAGGAAGTATAAATTAGCTACAAAGTTCTTTAGGGGATCTTCACTTGGTTCTGCTGTTTTCTCAAGGTCCTTATTTGAAAGGAATGTATACAATATAAGGCATTCAACTGATATCGACCTACATTATCTATATATTACTTCCTTATAAAAGTTCTGTCACCAGGCCAAATGGTGGCCAAATAGCTTGCACAAATTCCAACCCATTTGCCTGACATTAACATTCTAATTTTGTGTTTCACTAAGCTTTATAAATATATTTCTTCTATTTAATTTACTACGTTTCTTTTCAGTACCAATAAATACGTTCGTCTGTCACTTCGGAGTTTGTAAGTAATAAAGTATTCCAATTAGAACATGAAAAACATGATATTGACATCTCTGAGAAGTACTCTATTATTTCAGAATATGCTATAAGATATTTACAATTTCTGAAAAGAACTAACCACAGTATAGACAACTGACTAACAACGGTAACCTTCTGTTTAATTATTTCCCAGGTATTGTTCCTTACTTTCAAAATTAACTAAAAGGAAAATATTAGCATGGTTCACGAACAGTAGACTTTTTCAATCTTCTCTTCAAGGGAAAGACTGTGAGTACATAAATTTTTTAAAAACATATATGAGTTTTGCAGTATTCTAAAGGAAAAAAATTAAAAGCTGAGTTTTCAAAGCATACTAAATGTCTTTTCATACAAATGTTCTATGCCTTGCGAGAGAACGTCACTATTAGTAATTTACATTTGTATAAGGTTAATGATAAACACAGATCATTGTATTTTATTATTTTAGGGTCACTTCCTAACACTAGCTACTAGTAAAAGGTCTCTCAATGCAAATTAGAGCCGGCCAATTAAAATTTAATTTGAATTTAGGGATTATTAAAGGTACACAAAGTTAGTGACTTTTTTCAGTAGTAGCGTCCTATAAATAAAATTTCTATATGAGCTGGCCAATATATATAAACCTTCAATGTGAAATTTTACATCTACTAGTACATAAATAAAAGTAAAAAGTATAATCTTTTCAAAAGCACAATATTCCTCTTTATACTATACATTACATATTATCTAGTTATACTAGTATTTTAAAAACATATGCATTCTAATGTAACTGCACTAGAAAAGGTAATTGTGAAGTTATTGCAAATTCTCTCCCTTTTGCTCATTAAAATCTTAGGGTAAAATAGGAATACATGCCCACCGATCAGGAGTTCTCCTGGGAGCAAATATTTCAATCACCATCAATAATTACAACAGTAATGGTGAAAACTGAAAAATTATTGTGAAAAAATTTTTAACATTTCCTTTATAGTAAGGTAGGTAGTTGGTGTTTTACTTCAGTGGTCCTTTAATGTTGGTTTTGGTGAAGAAAAAAGAAGAAAACATAAAAAAGCCACTCCTAAGAAACCAATGCCCGTTTTTTGTTGCTGTTGTTCACTCCTATTGCTGCTGCATTTTTAAAAATGTTGCAGCACATTTAAAAGTAAAAGTTATTTTAAATTGGATTTGAAAAAGAAAATGTACCTATATTACAAGAAGGTGTATCAACTTTTGTAAAACCTGAATAATTAAACTTAGATTTGGTTACTGTTTAAAAGTGATAATTTTAAATAAACATCTGAAATTTACCATAAATTAGAATCTGTAACACTGTCAGTACTAAAAGAAATTATGTACAATTATTTCATCCTAATCACTGCCTTTTGAGTTTAATAACAAAAGCATTTAAATAAATCCCTGTGGAAAGCTAATTTGAAAGTAAACATGCTTTAAAACTTAAATATAGATCTTGTATTAGTCCCACAACAGGATCAAGATCACTATTAACATAAAGCCTGGGGCACATTATGATGCCTAAGATTGGTGGGTGGATTTTAATTGACTTGAAGACTGTCATAGTTCTATTATCATAAAACCTGTAACGCATTTCCAGCATGGAGGACCCATCTGTGCCCACCATCCATCTGTTTAGACATGATTGGCAAAGTGGTAGGGAACTCGCAGTGGTTGCCTCTGCCTGAAAGGAATGAACCACAGGATCTTCCAACGAGTGCCAAAAACTTCTGAGAAGGTCTGCTGCCATGGCTTTCGGGGCCTCGATCTACAGAAGACAGCATTATTAGTGAAAGACAGCACTCCCATGGTGCACTTCAGTCAGCTAAAACAATACAGGTTGGCTGGGGATCCATTACTGGACTCTGATGAATTGTGTCCCAGCATCATAAATACAGCTTTTCTTTCATTATGGCATGCAGCTGAGTTTTAACTCTGGATAGCAGATATTGTATCTGTGTCGTCAATCAACCGAGCACAACTTTTGAAGCAGAGGAAAATCTCAGGATTAACAGAATGTGTGTCAACAACACAGTAGCAAATCTCTTTTGATGTACTTTCAGGACAAATAATTTAACTTACTTTAGTTAGACAAGGCACAAGAATGATCAGCATTTTAGTGTGAAAACTATCACGGCTGGAAAACCCCTACTGTAAGACTGGGGTAGGCTTGTCTAGCACAGGCCTCAGACAAGGCACCAAAAAAAGCCATCATTATATTATCTTTCTACTACATGCACATATTTCTCAAATATATCCAGTTCTTTCCATTTTTAAATAATACTATATACTTCAGTTTTATACTTACATATCTTCACAACAGTTTGACATCTTTTCAATAGATGTTGTATCCTATTAAAAATAAAAAATTATATTCAGATGTAACAAAGTTATTAAGTCTTTATTCTGTATCCATTCTATGATGTTTTTAATCTTATTCCAAGAATATTCTAAAGATTTAAACAGTTTATATATGAGTATTATGAATTTTAAATGATCTTTCATGCATTGCTGGAATCCCCTTGGAAAAACAAAATCAACATTATATTATGCAAAAAAACCTATTCAAATACAAAAACCTCACAAAAATTGTGAGAATATCACTTCATTAAAATATAACCTTTTATTACACTTGCTTTCTTGACGATTCCTTTGAAAGTCTACAATCTACTTTCAATTTAACTGTTAGTGAATATGCATTAAAAAATAAATACTAAAATGACATATGAAATAAACTAATGAACAGAAAACTGCCTAAGAGAGGGCTACTGGTTCTAGGTTTCTGTAAACAACAATAAAACTCAACAAGGCAATCTATGAATTTGTCATGTTACAACATCTATTATTCTGAAAACTAAACTGACCAGAGTTCTTTTTTAGCAGAAAAATAACTTTTTTCATAATACAATTCCCTAATTGTATGCTTTCTATAAGGCTCTAACACAAATATGTTAAAAAAAAAAAAAACACTTCAACAAACAAGATCGCTTCTAGAAATGCTGATTTAATTTGTGTTATCAGAAGACTTACCATTAGACTGGTAAATTGTTATAAGTAATAGCCAAATAATCAAAATACAAATTACACAATCTTATTTTTAGGTATTTATTTGTATTTTAAATATACTTTGAAACAGTGCAAAAGAGTACATTCATTCAAATACACCAAAAGCTGGAGAAGTTTTCCTCTTTTTATCCCTTACTTTACCTTAACACTTTGTTTACACATAGGTAGACTTATTAAGCAGTACGATTCATGCAAACACTTGTGGCTACAAGTAAAATCTCAAGAACTTATTTGGCTGTAAAACTTTTCCAGTGATGCTAATAAACAGCACCTTCACTCAAAAACATCTCTTTAGAGATGTTAAATAAATAGCTCATAATATTGAATTCTCATTACGAATAGTTGTATAACTACAGTTAGCCTATATAAGAGAAAATTAGAGAAAACTGATCTACTTTTAAGATAACTAATAACCAATAACAGAGTTTCATTTACAGATTTTCCAGGAATTTTTTAAAAGTTATAAATCAGCTACATATTCTATATTCATTAGTTTTCCTATGAAGCTTTGTAATTCAAGGTATCCAGTGACAATTCTATTAATAATTAACCTTTCTCAGCTTTGTTGTAATTTCCTCAAAATGTCTTACTTTATGAAAACACAGTCTACAAACATATGAGAACACTGATTAGGGTCTCAGAGGAAATTTGGGCTTCAGGTTCCACATCTGTAAAGGAAGTAAGTGAAGTCATTTTAATGGTTTCTTAGAGTTTTGATAGTGACACATTGTTCCAAAGCAAGTAAAACAGCTTGTGCAAAAGTACAAAGAAAAAGATGAGATAGAAGTCAAAGAGAAAGATGAAATAGAACAGCTATTAGGAAACGTATATGAATGGCCTAAGATCACAGATGTGGACAACACTTAAAAACTATAAAGTATTCCATGGTGTATAAGACAAAAGCAAGGTCAGACTACTCTCACCAGGTAAGATTAAGGGCAATTTTTACTATGCAGAAATTACAATTTGCTTATAATCCTGAGGGATTTATTGGTGGCATTAAAAAAATCTACTTTAAAGATTTCAGATTTAGATTTCATACAGAAAAAGCTTTTATTTTCAAGTGTTTTTGATACCTTTCTTGAATCTGTTTTGGGAAATAACTAGCATACTATCTATTAAATCATCATAAGCATGGTTATTCGGTTATTCTTTCAAACCACGTGATGCTTACCATTACTTTATAAGTAGGATTTGTGAGGTTGGCCAAAATAGGCCATTTTTTTCCTCTAGAAATGGCAAATGCTCATCTCTCTGTAACTCTGCTATCCAGAATACTGTTATAAGTACAATTTGTATTTTAGCAACCAAACATATCATCAACTTTTTGCACTGGTGCTTACATATAACATACCCAGAGCAATACAAATTAGGTTATCACATTCACTAGCAGCACAGACACAGCAAACCGGAAGAGGACAGGGGTTACTACTATCAAGAATACAAAAAACCACAAGTTATCCTCAAGTGTCAAATTAAGTTTAATATACTTTTGGAATAAAAAAACACTAAAATAATTAAAATATTTTGATGCAGATAACTTCATTCGATACTAAAGACTCAACACAGTGCTCATCATGAAAGGACCAATAAGATAACTATTATCCTCAAGGAGTTTAAATACAAAGTATAAGTTCTTAGTTTTATGTAAAACTCAGCTATCCAGAGAAATTCATTTTTCCAGGAATGATAACAAACAAGTTTTTACTATGTGTTGTCTATAAGAACACTTTTATTTATAAATATTTACTCCTTGATTACAGTCTAATGATCAAAATATCTAAGACTTTCCTCAGTCTACATGACCAAGATATATGAGAATGATGTACTACTTTAAAAACTGGACGTCCTTAAAAATAATGAACTAGAAACAGCAAGACATACAGAAATATAGGCCCTACCTATTTTATCTAATATTTTATCTTCTGATGGGTGGTCTTACCTAAGAAATTATTTTTCAGGCCTGGTCTAAAAAGTTATGTTGACTATTAAAACTGCATCCTAAGTAGTAAAATTATACCTGGAATGGGGGGGAAGTTCCTAAGAGAAAGGGAGAAAGGGGTGTCTCTTGGCTTGATGTTAGGAAAATGAGAGGTTGCAAGGGGGGTGGGATAAAGAGCAAGAATTTATCACCAGAGGTTTCCTGGTTAACAGACCTGAGAACCCAGTCCTCTTGGCATAGAGCGCTTGATGATACAATCCATCCAACTAACTCATCCTGTTTTGAGTTCATTCTCACCAAGCAACACTTTGCCACATATGTTGTCATACAGGAGAAAGAATGTGCTGAAGAGTCCTTTGGCACACCTGACAATCGCACATAAAGGAATAAACAATCTGTTATATGACTATCTCTTTTTAGTCTGGAAGTAAGAGCCATTGCCTCTGGACCTGTTTAACCCTGCAAGCAATTTCAAAATGGAGTTTCTAGACCCGCCAAACTGCAGACCTGAGGAAAGTAAAACAATTATTTTCATTAGACTACTTGAAAACAGTTCTTTTTTTTTTTTTGAGCTGGAGTCTCGCTCTGTCACCCGGGCTGGATTGCAGTGGCCGGATCTCAGCTCACTGCAAGCTCCGCCTCCTTGGTTTACGCCATTCTCCTGCCTCAGCCTCCCGAGTAGCTGGGACTACAGGCGCCCGCCACCTCGCCCGGCTCGTTTTTTGTATTTTTTTAGTAGAGACGGGGTTTCACCGTGTTAGCCAGGATGGTCTCGATCTCCTGACCTCGTGATCCGCCCGTCTTGGTTCAATCTAACCTCAATTATCCCCTGCATTCTTTATTATTATAGGTCTCGCTGATGCTTCTAAGTCTGCTACACATAGTCACCTAATGACTCTATGGTGATTTAATCTAGAGTTTAAAACACTGTTCTATACACAAAATCAACCCAAAATGGATCAAAAACTTCAATTAAGACGTGATCCTATGAAACTACTGGAAGAAAACATAGAGGAAATGCTTTATGACATTGCCTGGATAAGGATTTCTTAGGTAAGACATAAAAAACAAAAGCAACAAAAACAAAAATAGAGAAATGAGATTACATCAAACAAAAAAGCTCTGCGAAGCAAAGGAAACAACACAGTGAATGACTGGGTGTGGTGGCTCACGCCTGTAATTACAGGACTTTAGGAGGCCGAGGCAGGTGGATTCCTTGAGGCCAGGAGTTCAAGACCAGCCCAGCCAAAACAGTGAGACCCTGTCTCTACAAAAACAAAAGACCTTTAAAAAAAATAGAAGGTATGGTATGGTGGCATGTGCCTGTAGTCCTCGCTACTCAGGGGTGGAGGTTTGCTTGAGCCCAGAAGTTCAAGGCTGCAGTGAGCTATGATCATGCCACTGCACTCCAGCTTAGGTGACAGAGTGAAATCCCATCTCTTAAAAAAAAATACACTGAAGAAACAACCTAAAGAATGGAAGAAAATCTCTGCAACTATACATCTGACAAGGGGGTAATACATAGAATACATAAGGAACACAAACAACTCAACAGAAAAAAGAGAAAAGAAAAAAAATCTGATTCTAAAATTGAGAAAAGATTATACAAATGACCAACAGGTATATGAGGAAATGTTCAACACCACTTGTCATCAGAGAAATGTAAATTAAAAACCACAATGGGAAATCATGTCATCCCAGCTAGAATTATCCCAGGGTATTATCAAAAATACAAAAGGTAAATGTTGGCAAGGATGTAGAGAAAAGGGAACCCTTACACAATCTGGGGAAGAAACCTTACTCCTGTTGGGGAAAATGTAAATCCATACAGCCATTATAAAAAAACGGTACGGAGGTACCTCAAAAAGTTAAAAATAAAACTACTGCATGATCCAGCAATCACAGCACTGGGTACACAGTCAGCCCTCCATATTTGTCGGTTCTGTAGCTGTGATTCAATCAACCATGGATCAAAAATATTTTAAGAGAAACTATTTTTAAAAATGTTAAAAAATACAGATAAAAATAATATAGTTTAACAACTATTTACATAGTATTTACACTGTATTGGGTATTACAAATAATCTAGAGGTGATTTATAGTATAAGGGAAGATGCCCATAGGTTATAAGCAAATACTATACCATTTTACAAAAGGAACAGGAGCATCAGTGGATTCCGATATCCCTGCGGGGTCCAGAAATCAATCCCCTATGGAGAGTGAGGGACAACTGTATATTCAAAGGAATAAAATCAGTATGTCAAACTCCCATGCTTATTGCAGCACTCTTCACAATAGCCAAGATATGGAATCAACCTGTGTCTAACAGCAGATGAATAAAGTAAATATGGTATATATACACACTGGAATACTAATCAGTCATAAAAAAGAATGAAGTATGATCATTTGCGATCACATGGATAAATGGAATAAGCCAGTTACAGAAACAAATACTGATTGTTCTCACTCATATGTAGAATCTTTAAAAAGTTGATCTCATAGAATTATGAATAGAACAGTAGTTAGCAGAGACTGGGGAGGGTAGAAAGAAGGGAAGGATGGGGAAGAGGATAGTCAATGAGTACAAAGTTACAATTAGAAAGGAGTAATAAATTGTGGTGTTCTATTGCACAGCAGTGTGATTACAGTCAACGAGAAGGTACTGTATATCTCAGAATAGCTTGAATATAGGATTTCGGATGTTCTCACCAAAAATAAATCATAAATGTTTGAAGTGATGGACAAGTTCATTACTGATTTGATCATTACATTATGTATAAAAATATTGAAATATCACATTGTACCCCATAAATATGTACAATTATTATATATTAATTAAAAATAAAAAAATTGAAAACACTACTCAGGCAAGTGTTTCACAATTCAAGATTTGCCTGCTTTATCTATTACTAATTTATATTAATTCTAAGAAAGACTTTCATTTCACTTCTTAGCACCTCTGATTAGTTATGAATAGTAGCTCATTTAACTTTAAATTTTTCCATAGCACTTAGTTAGCAGCACATACTGTACAAAATGGTCAACTTAATATAAATTTGCGGCACTAAACTAACTGGACATGAAGAAATAGCATGATTCCTTATTTTTAGTTTTGTTTTCAATCAAAAGAGGGAAATGTTCTGTTAATCTCAGCTCTCTCTGTCTTCCTTTTAAGTCAGAACTACTTTCCTCATTTCAAATTAATGGTTCTTTAAGCACCCATTTCCAACAAAAGACCAGCTATGTCTTTTATTAGAGATCTGAAGTTCACATAAACATCTAATCAATCATAGAACAAAAGTGAGAAGGCAACAGATCTTATATTTATAGACAATGAAAATCTCTTTCCAAAATAATTCCCACACTTCTCTTAATCATGCGACTTTCTGACTATACAACCTAAAAAAAATTGCTAAAACTCCATACCTCCAATTCCAAATAATAACGCTTACCTCATAGGTTTTTGTGGGGATTAAATGAATTAATAATGTCGAAACCCCTTAAACTCCTCAATAAATGGCAGTCCTAGATTTTAGTGATATTGCCTACTACCTACTTTCTGAGACAGTTTGGAAATAAATACCTCAATTACCTCAAAATGTAACTTTTCAACATTATGTTTAAACACAGAAACAAGTGGTTTTATAATGAAAAATAAAACAATAGGACTACAAGAGACTACACATACAAAATCCTATGCCCTCTAAGAGCTTGTAATTCAGTTGAAAAAAACAAGTCCTAAACATGTAAACCATGATGCATTTATTCATTTATCTATCTATCAAAAATTTATTAAGTATTATGACACAGTCCTTAGCATCACGGAACTTACAATCTAGTCAAAGTAGTCAAGTATACAAGAAATAATTATATAGGAATATAGAGAGGAAGCCAGCGAGGATGATTATACACAATAATGTTTTGTATAAATAAGTCTTGCACTAATTAGAATATTTGGAACAGCTGAAAAACTATGTTTATAATCAAAACTCAAATTTAACTACTCTTACACTTTTAACACCACAATTATACTTTGATAAGATTTTTGGTTATTAGTAGAAATAAGATGGGTACTTAATATTCCCCTTTGGCTGAGATTCAGGGAATAATGTATCAATAAAATGTACATAAATTATTGTGCTGAAATACCATAAGCAAACCATAAATATAAGATTCACTGCTTTCTGCAATCCTATATTTTAATGTCAGATTGAATATTTGTGTGGATTTAAATCATGAAATATAAAATGAATGTCTAGGAAAAATGGTTAGTAAAAGGAAAACCCATAAATGTTTAGTTTCCTTACCAACATTTTTTAAGCATCTATTTAATCACTCAAGCAATTAGTAGTGATTTAAGAACATATAAATCATAGAAAAAGATTTGTTTTTAATTACTTTTATCAAAAATACTTCAAAGCAGTTTATTACACTGAGCAAAGAGAAATTATGCAATATAAATATGCTTTTACATAGGAACATGTGTATGCTAAAGAGTAATCCAATTCCACACATCACAATTATCAAAATAACTTTGGTAATTCTTTTTTAGAAACAGTTATTTCATGTAAGTATGAAATGTAACTTGGTAACAAATGCCCTTGGCAAGGGGGAACCTACTTTTTTATAAACTTATCATATACAAAACTCTAAAAAATATTATACCCAATTTTACTGTATGACATTAAAAGCATATTTAAAAAGAAGGGACATTTTAAATTTTAATTAACTTTCTGGATTTTAAAAAAGCTATAAAATGTTTCATATAATATTACAATTACTATATTAGAAATACATTTATTTTGTTTTTATCAAGCAAAAATTCAGAGGAAAACAAAAATGGTATACAGAGCTTCCTTTATAGAAGTATAAGTGAGCTGGGGTCAATATAATTAGCAATGATGCTCATGTCTGCAATGCTGACCTGGAGTTGAGCAGATCAAACATAATTGTTATAGTTTACTGAATGCTGTTAATTCAAAATAACTTGGCAGAATACTAGGCAAAATTTAACTATAGGGATTAATAATTTCAGGACTACATTTCTGTGTATGATTAAAAGGCAAGTAAATCAACTAATTGATTAGTAAAATGAAGGTCAGTAGATAGTCTCCTTGAAACTGATTTAACATTTTGAACGTAAGATACTTTTCATTGAGTAAGATAACCATGTTCAAATGGTCACCCCTGCATTTATGATTTCTCCTGTAGCTACCTAAGTAAACATTAACTTTATGAGTTAAATATGAGCCAGTATTTTTGGGAGAAAATATTTTCTTCTTAATTTGAAAAGCTTTGATTTAAGCTATCTTCAGCAATTCAAACAGACTCCAACAATAGTACCTGTGAAACCAAATGCAAAAATCACTATATTTTTGTTTGAGAATTTAGTCTTTTTCAAAATTGCAACTAAATACATCTGTCTCACCCTATCCCCAATCTCACCACAACTGAGAAAATCTCCAGAGACATCATCAAAAGCTTACACTATTATACAAACTTCACAGAGCCCAGAAAACAAAAATGCTTGTATATAAAATTTAGATAAACTGTCAGAGCAGTGTCATGGTACACAATAGCTCACTGTCAGAACCTCACCAGAATGTGCTGTACCAGCTGTTACAGCACTTCTTGATTAACTCTCTCCAAGCCCAGTGACTGAAAACATGACGAATACAATCATCCAGCACTATCAGTATTGGCGCTCATCAGAATGGACATTATTGTTGGCTATGTGTGAACTACTGCTCAATAATTCAGACAACATCAATTACATTAATAACATCACTATCCATTTCATTCAGAAACAGCAAAAAAAAAAAAAAAAAAACAGGCTAAACAGTCTGAAGTCTAAACAATGATTTGACTAACCTGTTTCCCTTAGAAGTAGATCGATTTGAAAACATTTTTATTTCAATATAAATTGTAGTAAAAATGCACAAACATGTAAATTTGAATCCTGTTTAAAATTAAATCGAAAAATAATCACAGGTAATCCTTTTGAATTGGGCTTCAGATTAGTCTATTTAACAGAAACATCTGGTTGTGTTGAAATCTTTTAACCTTGAAAATGAGATTAGAAATCCACTATTTTTAAGTTAAAATAATTTCTAATTATTTTATCTGGGTCACAGATAATCTACTCTTGCTAGGTCTAAAATGACATCAGATTATCACTGCTATGATTATCCTGTTACCTTCCACTATCAATAGGAAGATGAGATTTTTCTTCCTATACATGAAATAAATGATTTATTTATTCCAAGCAAAAATGAATAATGGTAAAAAGTTACTGAAAACTGATATGCCACTTCCCTGAAACCTCAAGCTAAACCCCAAAGAGACAGCACTTATTTTGCTTGTTTGACATCTAATAGGTCTATATTCAAGCTATGCAATAAAATAGTGTATGTAATGAAATGATATCCACATCCGTAGTTTCCCAAAATGCCTCTAGGATCTGTAGGGTTCAAGAGTAGGGGAAAAAGTAAGACTGCAATGGAAGGATTAAGTTTACTGTGATTCTTTCTCCCACTTCTTTCTTATGCTACCTAACAAATTCATCACTTAACACTGTAAAGAGAGATCCATGGATTCAAATTATGACAAAAACATGTGCAGATGTAAAATTTCTTGTCATCTTAATTTTATCACAAAACAGCAAACTTATTTTATAAAGTAAGCATAATCTATATTTTAACTTAATTAAAATATTAAATCATATTTAAGTGCTAATAATTCATTAGATTTAAAATTAAACACTGAATGTATTAGACTTTTAAATAATCAAGCCTCAAAGAATCTTAAATCAATGTGAGGAGGAGTATATTCTGGAAATCCTTTTTAATTTTTTTTTAAATGCTAAAAGGATAATGCTTGAGGTTCACTATGAAATCCCAGCCAAAGAGATTTAAAAATTTATTGTAATTCTAAAAAGTACTTGTATTCTAGAGAAAGTAAAGTGACTAAGGGTTAGGATAACAAATACAATATATCCTCTCTCTTGCTTTCTTTCTTCATCATTCTTTTTTGAATGTTTCGCAGAGGTATAATTGCTATAGATAACAGCACTGTCTGGTACAGTGCTCTGAGAGGGTACTACGTATATGCAGAAAGAGATGAAACTTTTGGAGTAAGCATTATTTAACAAATGTGGTTTCTACTGAGTTTTAGAAATATCACATCATAACTAAATCTCTCTACCTTAATAAAAAGTAATGTTGTTCAACACTACAGAAAAAAAAATTCCCTTATAATTTGAGAACTAACATGCTGATAGAAGAGAACAGAGTCAGAATCAAACCTGATATACAAAAACCATAAATAACTTACAGAAATACCTCGAAGATATTGCAAGTTTGGTTCTAAACAATGAAGCCAGTATTGCAATAAAGCCAGTAACAAAAATTTGTCGGTTTCTCACTGCATATAAAAGTTATGTTTATGCTATGCTCTATTAGGCATACAACAGCATTATGTCTAAAACACAATGTACATACCTGCCTTAAATTAAAAATACTTTATTGCTAAAAAATGCTAATGATCATTTGAATCTTCAGGGAGATGTAATATTTTTGCTGATGGGGGTCTTGCCTCCAAGTTGATAGCTTCTGATTGGCCAGGGTTGTGGCTGCTGAAGGCTGGGGTGGCTGTCACAATCAAAACAATAAACCAGTGGCTCACACCTATAATCCCAGCACTTTGGGAGGCCGAGGCAGGCAGATCACAAGGTCAAGCGATCGAGATCATCCTGGCCATCTGTACTAAAAATACAAAAATTAGCTAGTGTGGTGGTGCACACCTGTAGTCCCAGCTACTTGGGACTAAACCCGAGAGACAAAGGTTGCAGTGAGCTGAGATCATGCCACTGCACTCCAGCCTGGTGACAGAGTGAGACTCCATTCCAAAACAAACAAAAAACCAATAAAGTCTGCTGCATAGGCTGACTCTTCCTTCCATGAAAGATTTCTCTGTAGCATGTGATGCTATTTGATAGCACTTTACCCACAGTAGGACTTCATTCAAAAATTTGGAGTCAATCCTCTCAAACACTGCCACTGCTTTACCAACTAAGTCTGTATATTCTTCTAAATCCTTTATTGTCATTTCAATAATGTCCACAGTATCTTCACTAGGAGTAAACTCCATCTCAAAACACCACTTTTCAGGCTCATCCCTAAGAAGCAACTTCTCATTCATTCAATACTGATCATGAGATTGTAGCAATTCAGTCACATCTTCCACTTCTTATTTCTCTTGTTATTTCTAGCACATCTTTAGTTATCCCCTCCACTGAAGTCTTGAACCCTTCAAAGTTAACCATGAAGCTTAGAATCAACTTCTTCCAAACTCCTGTTCATATGGCTATTTTGTTCCCCTCCCATGAATCACAAATGTTCTTAATGGCATCTAAAATGGTAAATCTTTTCCAGAAGGTTTTCAATATACTTCTCCAGATCCATCACAGGAATCACTATCTAGAGCAGCTATAGCCCATCAAACGTGTTTCTTAAACGGTAAGACTTAAAAGTTGAAATTACTACTCCTGATCCATGGCATGCAGAACAGATGTAGCAGGCATGAAAACAACATTAATCTCCTTGTATATCTTCATCAGAGCTCTTGAGTGACTTGATGCATTGTCAATGAGCAGTAATATTATGAAAGGAACTTTTTTTCTGAGCAGTAGGTCTCAATAGTGGGCTTAAAATATTCAGCAAACCATGCTGTAAACAGATGTGGCTGTCACTTAGGCTTTGTTTTTCTATTTCTAGGGCAAAGGCAGAGTAGATGCAGCATAATTCTTAGGAGTCTAGGATTTTGGGGATGGCAAATGAGCACTGGCTTCAACTTACAGCCACCAGCTGCATTTAACCCTAACAAGAGAGTCAGCCTGTCCTGTCCTTTGAAGCCTTGAAGCCAGGCATTGACTTTTCCTCTGTAGCTACAAAAGTTCTACATGGCATCTTCTTCCAATAGAAGGCTGTTTTGTGTACACTGAACATCTGTTGTTTTGTGTAGCCACCTTCGTTAATCATCTTAGATCATTTGGATAATTTGTTGCAACTTCTACATCAGCACTTGCCACTTCACCTTGCATGTTTTATGTTATGGAAATGCCTTCTTTCCTTAAGTCTTAAGAACAAACTTCTGCTAGCTTCCAACTTTTCTTCTGCAGTTTCCTCACCTCTCCCAGGCTTCATAAAATTGAAGAGTGAGGGCCTTGCTCTGGATTAGGCTTGGTTTAATGGAATGTTGTGACTTGTGTGATCTTCTACCCAAACCACCAAAACTTTCTCCACATCAACAATAAAGTTGCTTCAGTTTCTTATCATTTGTACGTTCTCTGAAGCAGCATTTTAAATTTCCTTTGAAAACTTTTCCTTTGCATTCATAACTTGGCAATTTGGCACAAGGGGTCTAGTTTTTGGCCTATCTCAGCTTTTAACATGTCTTTCTCATTAGTTTTAATCATTTGTAGCTTTTGATTTGAAGTGAGAGGCATGCAACTCTTCTTTTCACTTAAATACTTAGAGGCCACCATAGGGTTATTATTTGGCCTAATTTCAATATTATTGTATCTTAGGGAATAGCAAGGCCCAAAGAAAAGAGATAGAGGAATGGCCAGTGAATGCAGCAGTCAGAACACACACAACGTTTACCAATTAAGTTTGCCATTTATATGGGCGCAGTTTGTGGTGCCCCAAAATAATTACAATAGTAACATCAACAATCGCCAATCACAGATCATCGTAACAGATATAATAACCATGAACATGTTTGAAATATTATGAGAATTACCAAACTATGGCACAGAAACAACAGGTAAACACACACTGGTGGGAATATTGTACTGAAAGACACACTCAATGCACCGTTGCCACAAACCTTCAACTAGTTAAAAAAAAAACAAAAACAAAAACAAAAAAACACTATTTACAAAGCACAATACAAGTATGCCTGTATAGCATATATACTGTGGATAAGAAATTAAGTGTTTATCAGAATATATTCAGTAAAAACGTATGAAAAATGTATCAAAACTACTATCAAGCAACAGTAAGAAAGTGTGCTACTGGCATAAAGGTATCTCTATGTCATAAAGATAGACATATAAATAAAATAGAGTTAAGAGTCCAGAAAATATCCAATTAATTTTCAACAAAGGTGTCAAGACTATTCAATGGTGGAAAGAATTGTCTTTGCAAGAAATGGTGCTGGGACAACTAGATATCTACATGTAAAATAATGAAGATGGACCCCTACTTCACACGATCTACAAAAATTAACTTAGAATGAATCGTAGTACTAAATGTAAAGGCTAAAATAATAAAACCCTTAGAAGAAAATACAGGAGGGATTTTTGTTGACCTTGGATTAGGCAATGGTATCTTAGATAAGACACAAAAAGCATATACTACCAAAGAAAAAAAATAGATAAATTGAAACAATAAAAAGTACAAACTTCTGTGCTTCAAAAGACACTGTTAATAAAGTGAAAATGTAATTAAGAGAATGTGAGAATATTTGCAAATCACATATTTGTAAATAATATATCTGAAAAGGGACTTATATCTAGAACATATAAACAGCTTTTCTAACTCAACAGTAAAACGGCAACCCAATTAAAACATGATCAAAGGATTTCTCCAAAGATACATAAATGGACAATAAGCATGTGAAAAGGTACTCAATCTCATTAGTTAATCAGGGAAATCCAAATTAAAACCATGATGAGGTACTACTTCAAAACCACTAGGATGGCAACCATTTTTTAAAAGGCAGGTAATAAATAACAATTGTCACCAAGGCTGTAGAGGAATCAGAACCCTCAAATACTGCTAGTGGGAATGCAAAATCATGCAGCAACTTTAGAAAATAGTAGCAGTTCTTTAAAAGTTAAATGTAGCTTCCATTAGACTCAGCAATTCCACTTCTACATACCCCAGAGGAATGAAAATGTATGTCCACACAAAAACCTGTAGGTGGGCTTCAAGATAGCTGACTAGAAACAACTGGTACTCACCTCCTCCACAAAGAAGAACCAAAATAGTGAGTAGATAATCACACATAAAATATATCATCTAAGAGAACACTGGAATTCAACAGAGAAGTGACTGGAAACACCATCCTAAAGCAAGGACTGAGAGGAAAGCAAGGCGGCCTGGTTAGCCAAAACTGGCTGGAGGCATGCAGAGGCTCCCCAGTGCAGGAAAAGGGTAAGTCAGTAACCCCCAATGGCCAACATTCCCACTGCGGACTCCTGCATCCTAGCGAGAGGAAAGCCCCTAGACCCTCTCAAGTCTCAAGACTAACAGGAGCTGCCTGGAGTATACATGAAGGCACCGCCCCAGAGAGGAAGATCATGCTGGGTCCCACACAGCCTTCGAGCCCTAAGCAGTTCCAGGAAGGCACCATATTAAGAGTCCAGCCCCCACCAGACTGTATCCTGCCAGTGAGCCCAACAGCCCCTGCATCTCCACATTTCTGGAGCCTCACTGATATTCCCTGCCCACAGCCACTGCTGCCATTGGCTGCCACCACCAAGGCTGAAGTACAAACCATTGGCAAAGACCCTGCTGACCCCAGCAGCAAATCCAGGGTGCATTTTCACATGCCCCAAGGACAAACCCCCCACCCACAGCAGCCATTGTGCGCTGGCACTGCCAAGCTGACGTGCAAGCAAAGTGGGCAATCCCCAGCCCATTGCATACAGCTGCAGCCACTGAAAGCAATCCCGTCCTCCCCAGTAGCACGGCTGCAATGGATGCCACTCCCACCCAGACATTTTGCCTTGGGCCTGGAGATCACCCCACCAATGCCTACCATAGCCAGTGGGTGAATGTACCACCAGGGGACCTGAGGCTAGGTCTCCCCAACCCCAAACTCCAGTAGCTGAGGCTAGGTCTGCCCATATCCAAACTCCAGTACCTGAGCACACTGTCGAGGAGCCTGGGAACCATCTACAGCCCAGTCTACCATTGTCAGCATCTGAACACTCCTCTCTGGGGCCAGAGGTCAGGCTCACCCAGCTTGCTACTACAACCATAGCTGGCACCCACACATGCCACCTGTGGGTCTGAGGGCTGGCCCACCCAGCCCATCGCTGATACTGTCAACACCTATGCAAACCACTTGGGAGCTAGAGGTTTGTTCTACCAATACTACTGCCATCACCCACGACATGCCCATTTCCCAGGACCCAAGAACCTGTCCACCTGCCTGGCGCATTGCTGCCACTATCCGCACCTGAACAAGCCACCTGGAGGCCTAAGAATTGGTCTGTGTGGACCTGCTAACAGCAGTGCCAAAGCCACCCTGGTGCCCACAGACAGGCCCACTCGCTGCTGCCACCACTAAGGACCAAGGACAAGCCCACCTGACAACCCAGTCCCTAGCAAAATTTCATCACAACATCCACTAACAAACATACCCTAAGCCACTGAGGAAATCATAGATACCACTGATGCTGCTTACAGCCAAACAAATCATACAGCAACTATAATACTGCACATTCCCAGAATCAAAACCAAAGGGCCCCAACCAACCAACACAACAGATACATCTCCAGGAAAAAGTCCTCTCCTACAAAAGCAAACAAATTAGAAGAAACATCTGTTGTTTCTTCTACATCACATATCACAGATATCAACATAACGACCCAAGAAACATAAAAAAGCAAGGAAATATGGCACTCCAAAGAAATACAATAATTCTCCAGTAAAACATTATAATCAAAAAGATATATGAAATCCCAGAAAAATAATTCAAAATAATATTAAAGAAGCTAATTGAGATAAAGAGAATACAGCAAATATGAAGCAATTAGAAAAATAATTCCAGATCTGAATGAGGAATTTACTAAACAAATACAAATAAAAAAGAACCAAACAAACTGAAGAATTCATTAAATGAAATACAAAATATATTTCAAAGTTTCAATAATAGACTAGATCAAGGAGAAGGAAGAATTTCATTACTTGAAGACAGGTATTTTCAAATAACCCAGTCTGACAAAAATAAAGAAAAAAGCATTTAAAAAATGAACAAAACCTATGTGACAGATTGAACACCATAAAGTGACCAAATACTTTAATGTGTAATCTCCCAGAAGACAAAGAGAAAACAAAAAGCCTACAAAACCTACTTAAGGATATAACAGCTGAAAACTTCTCAAGTCTAGCAAGTGATCTAGACACCTAAGTACAGGAAGCTCAGGGATCCCCAAACAGACACAATGCAAAAAGATCTTCTCTGGCACACCATAATTAAACTATCAAAAGTCAAAGACAAAGAGAATTGTAAAAACAGCAAGAAAAAAGCATCAAGTCCCATATAAGGGAATCTCCATCAGACTAACAGTGGATTTCTCCACAGGAGAAAATGGGATAATACATTCCCATTATAGGTCAGGAGAAAATGGGATAATACATTCAAAGTGCAGAAAGAAAAACACTTTCAGACAAAAATACTATTTCCAGCAAAATTATCCTTCATAAATAAAGGAAAAAGGCAGGAGATAACAAGCAAAAGCTGAGGGACTTTATCACCACTAGACTGGTCCTATAAGAAATGCTTAAGAGAGTCCTACATTTGGAAACAAAAGGATGATAGCTACCATCATAAAAACACATGAAAGTATAAAACCCACTCTTGGGAGGTTGAGGCACAAGAATTGCTTGAACCCGGGAGGTACAGGTTGCAGTGAGCCGAGATCACAACACTGCACTCTAGCCTAGGCAACAGAGCAAGACTCTGTCTCAATTTTTTTTATAAAAAATTAATTTAAAACCCACTGGTAGAGCAAACATACAAATAAGGAAGAGGAAGAACTCTAACGTTACCATTACAGAAAACCACCAAACCACAATGATAAACAATAAAAGAGAAAGAAAGGTACAAAGAATATACAAAACATCAGAAATCAATTAATAAAATGACAGGAGTAAGCCCTCACATATCAATAATACTCTTTAATGTAAATGGATTAAACTCCACATTTAAAACATACAGACTTTCTGAATGGACTAAAAAAACAAACAAACATGACATAACGATATGCTGCCTACAAGACACTCATCTCACCTATAAAGACACATATAGACTGAAAGTAAAAAGACAGAAAAAGATATTCCAAGCACACGGAAACCAAAAGTAAGCTGGAATAGCTAGCTATACTTATATCAGATATACAGACTTTAAGTTAAAAATAGTAAAAAGTTACAAAGCAGGCCATTATACGATAGTGAGATCAATTCAGCAAGTAGATATAACAACTCTAAATACATATGCACCCAACACCTGAGCACCCAGATATATAAACCAAGTATTAGATTTAGAGGGAAAGATAGACTCTAATACAATAATAGTTGAGGACATGGACACAGGATTCTCAGCATGAGACAGATCTAGTAAAATCGTTAACAAAGAAATATCGGATTTAAACTGCTCTCTAGACCAACTGGACCTAACAGATATTTACAAAACATTTCATCCAACAGCTACAGAATACACATTGTTCTTATCAGCAAATGGAACACTTCCAAGATAGACCATAGGTTAGGACACAAAACAAGTCTCAAGAAACATGAAAAAAATCTAAATTGTATCAAGTATCTTCTCAGACCACAGTGGAATAAAACTAAAAATCAATAACTAGAGGAACTTTGGAAACTATACAAATACATGGAATTTAAGCAACAACCACTGGGCCAGGAAAGAAACTAAGTAGGACATCACTTTCTTGAAACAAATAAAAATGAAAACAAAACATATCAAAACCTATGGACTAAAACAAAAGCAGTGCTAGTAGGGAAATTTACAGTAATAAATGCCTATACGAAAACAGTAGAAAGATTTCAAGCAAACACAGTCTAATGATGCACCTCAAGCAACCAGAAAAGCAAGAACAAACGAAACCCAAAATTAGTAGAAGGAAAGAAATAATGAAGACCAGATCAGATGTAAAAGAAAAAGAGACTAAAAAAATAAGCAAAGAGGAAGACAAAAAGTTGGTATTTTGAAAAGATAAACAAGTAAATAAATCACTTTCAAGACTAACTAAGAAGAGAGAAGACCCAAGTCAATAAAATCAGAAATGAAAAAGGAGACATTACAGCTGATACCACTGAAATACAAAGACTAACAAAGATTATTAAGAACAAATATATACCAACAAACTGAAAAACCTAGAGTAAATGATAAATTCCTAGACACATAAAACCTACCAAGATTGAATTGGGTAGAAACAGATAACTTGAACAAACCAATAAAAAGTAATAATATCAAAGTAGTAATAAAGTCTCCCAACAAATAAAAGTCCAGGACCCAGACAACTTCACAAATTCCACCAAATGTTAAATTAAGTAGAACTAACACCAATTCTCCTCAAACTATTTCAAAAAATTGAAGAGGAAGGAACTGGAACGCTCAACAAACTAAGCACAGAAGAAACATACTACAACATAATAAAGGCCATCTATGGCCTTTTGTGTTGTTGATATTATCTTGTATCAAGAAAAACCTAAAGGCTCTACCAAAAAACTCTTCAATCTGATAAATAAATTCAGTAAAGTCACAGGATACAAAATCAGCATACAAGAATCAGTACATCAGTAGTGTTTCGATACACCAATAATGAACTAGCAGAGAAAGAAATAAAAAACAATTCCATTTACAATAGCTCCAACAACAACACTGTAAGAAATTTAACCAAGGAGGTGAAAGAGCTCTCTAAGGAAAACTGCAAAGCACTAAAGAAAGAAATTAAAGGTGGAGGCAAAGGAAAGCTATCCCATGATCATGGATCAGAAGAATTATTACTGTTAAATGACCATACTGCCCAAAGCAATCTACAGATTTGATGTAATCACGATCAAAATACCACCACCATTTTTCACATAATTAGAGAAACAATCCTAAACTTTGTATGAAGTCAAAAAAGGGCCCGAAGAGTCAAAGCAACCCTAAGCAAAAAGGACAGTGCTGAAAGCATCACATTACCTGACTTCAAAATATATTATGAGGCTATAGTAACCAAAACAGCATAGTATTGGTATAAAAGCAGATACATAGACACATAGACCAAGGGAACAGAATAGAGAATCCAGAAATAAATTCACATATTTACAGTCAGCTGATTTTTGACAAAGGCATCAAGCATATACATTGGGAAAAGAACAATCTTTGAATAAATGGGAAGTGCTGGGAAAATTGGATCTCCATATGCCTAAGAATGAAGAATGAAACTGGACCCCATTTCTCACCATATACAGAAACCAACTCAAGATGTATTAAAGACTTAAACATCAAACCTACAATTGTGAAACTACCAGAAGAAAACCTAGGAAAAATATTTTGGGACACTGGTCTAGATGAAAATGTTATGGCTAAGATCTCAAAAAGTGCAGACAACAAATACAGACAAATGAGACTCTATTAAATTAAAAAGCTGTAGAGCAAACAATCAACAGAGTGAAGAGACAACCTGTAGAATGAGAGAAAACACTTGAATTACCTGCTTGACAAGGGACAGTATCCAGAATATACCAGGAACTCAACTCAACAATAAAAAACGGTACCATTAAAAAGTGAGGAAAGGACACGAAGACACGTATCTCAAAAGAAGATATACAAATAGCCAACAGGTATATGAAAAGTACTCACAGTCATTAATCAACAGGGAAATGCAAGTCAAAACCACAATAAGGTATCATCTTACCTAAGTTAGAACGGCCTTTATTAAAAGGACAAAAAGTAACAGATGCTGGCAAACATGCAGAGAAAAGGGAACTCTTGTACACTGTTGGTGGGAATGTAAATTAGTGTAATCACTAAGGAAAACAATACTGAGAATTCTCAAAAAAACTAAAAATAGAACTACCATAAGATCCAGCAATCCATTACTGGGTATTCATCCAAAGGAAAAAACATCAGTATATCAAAGGGATACCTGCAGTTGCATGTTTATCACAGCACTATTCATGAGAGCAAGGATACGAAATCAACCTAAGTGTCTATCAACAGATGAATGAATTTTTAAAATTTGGTGTATATACACAGTGGAATAATACTATCAGCCATAAAAAGAATGAAATTCTGTCATTTGCAGCAACATGGATGGAACTGGAGGTCATTATGTTAAGTGAAACAAACCAGGCACAGAAAGACAAACACCATATTTTCTCACTCATATGTGGTAGCCAAAGGAGTTGATCTCATGGAGGTCAAGAATTGAATGAGAGATTCAACAGGCTGGAAAGGGTGCATGGGTGGAGCAGGGAATGAAGAGAGTGTGGTTAATGGTTATAAACATACAGTTAGAAGAAATAAGTTATAATGCTCAGTAGCACAGGAGGGTGACTACAGTCAGCAACAATATATATTTTAAAGTAACTAGCAGAGAGGACTTGAAATGTTCCTAACATATAGAAATGATAAATACTCAAGTTGATGGAAACCCCAAATACTCTGATTTGATCATTATATATTACATGCATGTAACAAATACTCATATGTACCCCATAAATACGTAAGATACTGTGTATCAATAAAAAACTACAAACATGATGTCTATACTCATATAAAAACACTATATTTGTTAGCTTTCAAAAACAGGATACAGAATTGTATGTACTTTGTACTTGATTATAACTACTTTAAAATTACATAGGCATATGAAAGTACTAAAAAGGATTGTTAATTTTCTCCTTTAATTTCTAAACTTTCTATAACTTTTCAGAATTACATTCATAATTAGGTAATATATTCATAAATGTTACTTTACATTAAAAATATACTTACTGTGATGATGCCAATTAGTTGAGTGTAAAAGAGTCCAGTTATTCCGACTAACATAGTAATGCCCATAAAGGCAGCTAGTCTCATTATGGCCAATTCGTGTCTAACAACAAAGAGGTCCTATAAAGAAAAAGGAAGTCTTAAAAACAATTCAGAGTTGCTTATATTGCTTACAGTTGCAATAATAATCAAGACTTGAGCCATAACACATCTTCCTTATTATCTTAATAGAATTCCTCTCCCTCTTTTATACTTGTTCTATTTAAATCAATGTATAAATATTTTAAAATTTCAAAAATAGGTATTTTAATTTACAATAATAGCAAGCTGGAAAATATAGGAGTTTACTACTCTACTGCATCAAAACTCCTCAATCTTAGGTGCCAGTTAGCCTTGTTTGCTTTTTGAATCTATTTTGGGCAAAAAAAAAAAAAAGAAAGAAAAGAAAAAGAAACCTAAAACAAAACAAAACACAGATGGTTGTACAATCTTTGGTTTACAAAAGGAATTTTATTATTTTTCTGCTAAAAAGTTTGAATACACAGCATAATTCATATTAAAGTTCAAGTGACCAAGATATCTAGAAATCATTAACACGGTCAAAATGAAGGGAAATCATATATAATAGGATCATTTAAGAACAGCTCTCTTCAAGCCTACTTCACTCTTCCATCCAGTCACCCAACCACCATTGCCAAGCACTGTGTTACGTAATAGAAATGTATAAATGATAAAAATATGGTCCATGCACTCAAGAAGTACAGTTTATTTAGAAAGAGAGCCCAACTTTGGAAAATTCCAAAACAATGTGATATATTCTATAACAGGGATGCATGCAGAGTACGGTAGAAACACAAAGGAATGCCTAGATAGGAGGGAGGAATTGAAATGCTGTGATTTAAAGGCAGGTCTTCTGGCTCAGAGATTGAAAATGAGTGTTCTAAAAGTAAACCAAAGATACTGTGGTAGGAAGACAGAAAAACAAGAAGCATTTCATTTACCCTCACTGTTACCAACCAACCAGACCAGAGGAAGGAGAGAGAGCTGAAGAACTAAGACTTCTCCTGGAAATCTGCTGTTGCTAAGCTGTGGAATAAAGCAACCACAGAAAATAAAAGCACCAAGTGGATGGGAAGGACACCCAAACACAACCACCCACATGCTTTCTTTTATACTGATTCATGTTAGGGATTAAGGTATCCTAATAGCAACTTCAAAAATAGGAAGGCCACCAGAGATAGTATGCTTGCTTGAAACGAAAGAACTGATACTTTTCTGTGTGTATTATATTGAGTCACCACCAGACTAAGGCAAAAATCAGGTTCCACATCCACATTACTTATTCATTAGCTGGAAAAACTTAGAATTCAGCAAGATACTTAAAACATTATGTAGCAGGTAAATATTAGGCAATCATTTTAAAACTTCAGTAAAAAGAATCCAATATAGAATCCCTATGAAACATATAAAACCAAAATGATGGGCCTGTGGAAGATACAAAAAATTAAAATCTGCATTAATGCTATTTAAAAACACAAATTTGTTCTAACATAATTGATACATTAAACAAGTTTGACCACAGCAATCATTCTTATGCATAATTTTATCTGTGAAAAAATCCTAGATGAACACAAAAAATTGTACCAAGATGAACTAAAATACGTAGGAATACACAAAACACACTCACCCGTCATCTACCAGCCACCTCAGTTTATCTTCCATGCTATGAGCCACACCCACCCGCATCTAGTATTACAAGCTTCCCTCCAATTTCACAGACCCTCCTTCCATCACTTCACAATAATTCACATTCTGCAACCCTCCTGATGCTCACTTCCATAAGAAAACTTCAGGTCTTCTTCAAGGTAAAGTGCCATGTTTATCATAGTATTTATGTATTTCTTAATCATTTAACATTTATAAAAGAGTGCTGTGGTTTTTATTAGGTTCCTATCCTTTTAAGTGTCACAGACAAAGTTTCGGAGTGGTAAGCCCTGTGGTTTTAATGCATGGTTTTACACAGTGAAGTGATTTTTAGGAATGCACATATTGCATTATAGCAGAGCTTACTGTACTAAAATTACCATCTATGACCAAATAAAATCCATCCACTCTTCTCCCAGTGAAAAGATTTTAAAATAATTTTTGGCCAACTACAATTTATAAATGTCAAGGATGGAGATGAGACTAAATGATCCACTTATAATATTACATTTATTCATTTGGTTATACATTTATATTTAAAGTATTTATGTAAAATACAGTAGTAAAAAAACTTTAATCTAGAAATTGCTTTTTATCACTTTTACATTTTCAAAAAAACAACTGTATTCCAAGTTCACACATGCATAATTAACATCATCAGCACTAAATCCATATTTTGAGTCACTTAACACTGTTCTCTAGAGTACATCTTTACTTCTGTCTTAGATTTTTTTAGATGTAACACTTTTTGAATCCAAAAATTGGCTTAAAAATTTTTATCCAAATCACAGGAACCCATTTGCTATCCCAGATCTTTACTACATAATCAGTGTTACGGACTCAATTGTGTGCCCCAAAATTCATATGTTGAAGCCCTAACCCCTGTACCTTAGAATGTGACTGTAGTTGGAGACAAGGCCTTTAAAGCAGTGACTAAAATAAAATGAGGCCCTTAGGGTGGGCACTAATCTAATCCGACTGGTGTCCTTATAAGAGGAGGAAATTTGGACACACTGAGAGACACCATAGATGTTCCCAGAGGAAAGACCATGTGAGGACAGAGAGAAGGTGGTTATCTGCAAGCCAAAGACAGGGCACCAGGAGAAAACAAACCTGCTGACATCCTGATCTTGAAGTTGTAGCCTCCAGAATGTGAGAAAATGATTTTCTGTTGTGTAAGCCACCCAGTTTGTTTTATTTTCTTAAGGCAGACCTAGCAAACTAATATAATCAATAAATGTATTTCTTTATTGTTTACATTTCTTCCATTTTGTTAAGAAATGTGCTCATATACAGATAAATTCATAAAACATGTGTTCAAAGAACAGTAACACTGGGCCAGGCACGGTGGCTCACGCCTGTAATCCCAGCACTTTGGGAGGCCAAGGCGGGTGTATCACCTGAGGTC
The DNA here is from genome assembly GCF_009764315.1 of Trachypithecus francoisi. NCBI lineage: Eukaryota > Metazoa > Chordata > Mammalia > Primates > Cercopithecidae > Trachypithecus > Trachypithecus francoisi. Next base: position 44,550,108 of record NW_022681461.1, read on the forward strand.
AGGAGTTCAAGACTAGCCTGGCCAACATGGCAAAACCCCATCTCCACTAAAAAAAAAAAAAATACAAAAATTAGCAGGGCATGGTGGTGCATGCCTGTAATTCCAGCTACTAGAGGGGCTGAGGCAGGAGGATCACGTGAACCTGGGAAGTGGAGGTTGCAGTGAGCCGAGATCGTGCCACTGCACCCTAGCCTAGGCAGCAAAAGTGAGACTCTGTCTCAAAAAGAAGAAGAAGAAGAGTAACAGTATCCTCTCAAGAATTAGAACATCTGAAACCAAGTATAGCCTCCTGTGTATTCCTTCCCCATTGCTGGCTCTCCCTCACCCCTACCCTACCCTAAAGGTAGAGGTTACTAACTCCTTCTTCATACATTTTGGATATTGCTATGTTTCAGTTGCATATTTCGAATATCTTCTGCTCTGAAACTATCCTATTCACCCTCTTGATGGCATCTTTTCATAAACTCAAGTCTTAATTTTAAGTAGTCCAATGTATCAATCTTTTCCTTTAGTACTTTTTATATCCTATTTAATAAATCTTTCCTGATGCTAAAGTAAAAATGGCATTCTCCTATATTATCTTGTAAAGCCTTTTAAAAGCTTTGTAAGTTTTGCCTTTCACATTAGGTCACTAATTCACATAGCATTATTATTTAAATTTTTTGTGCACAATGAAAGATAAGAATCTGAATTTACTTTTCGAATATGAATATTCAACTGTTCCAGAATGACTAAAAAGCTATCATTTCTTCAGTGACCTGAGATGAAGTATCCATACATACACGGGCTCTCTACTCTGTTCCCTTGGTTTGTTTATCCCTGTAACAGTGACAAATGTCTTTGTTATTATGGCTTTGTAATAAGTCTCAATATCTGGTAGGTCATGTCATCCCATCTTATTCTTTTGCAAGAATGTCTTGATTATTCTAGATGATTTGTATTTGCATAAAAATTTTAAAATTAGATTTTCAAGTTACAACACATACTCAGGCATATATTCACATATGATATATTCTCTCCATTATCTTTCGCCAAGTTTCTCCTAAAGGCCTTGCACTTTGTCAGATTTAATTCAGTAATTTCCCAGTTTTTGATTCTATTATAAATGGCATTTGCTATTAATTTCATTGTCTAAAGGTTTGTTTGTGAGCACATAAAAATAGATTTTTTAAAATATTGTTTCATAGTCACATTTTTTATACTTTCTTAAAAACCCAAAAAAACTATAGATAAATCATTTACACAATTACATCATCTATGCGTAATGACAGTTATATTTCATTTAGCAGTTGTACCTTTTCTTTCTTTCTCTTGTCTTACTGCATTGGCTAAATTTCTAGTACTATGTTTAATAATAATAATGGTGATAGTGGGCATCAATGCCTTGTCCTCAACCTGGAGGGAAGAAGTTAACATCTAATCTCAGCATGCTATAGTTGGTTGACTTTGTGGTTTTTTTTAAGGGGTTGGGGGAGAAAGACCATTTATCCGATTACAAAACTTCTCCTAGTTCTAGTTTACAAAGAGTGTGTAACCTGAATGAATCCTGAATTTTATCTTTGTCTTCATACACTGAGATGCTCATTTGAATTTTTTTTCTAATCTGTTAATGTGATAAAATATACTGACTGATTTTCTAGTGCAAAAAACAACCTTTCATTCCTATGATAAGCTCAACTTGCCCAGGTTATATATAACCACATTACATACTATATGCATAGTATGTACATACATACTATGTACTCTACTGGTGGGAGTTTTTATATATATATTTTTACTTTGCTTTACTCTGTAGAAACTGCTAAGCTGTTTCTTTATTTCATAGGAAAAAACAAACACAAAGAATACCATGACACTCATATAAACAGAGCAAGGTAGGAAAGTCAGTTCTACTGCATGTATTCTCGACAGGGTAAGTTTTGCTCCCAAATGGGAGAAAACTGGTTCTTAGAGGGAGAAAAACAGTCTTAGCCATCACTATGGTTTGTGGCCCTACACAAGTCAATCTTATCTGACAAACTCTTGTTTCTTAGTATTTAAATTCATGGGGGTGGTAAGAAGAGAAAATTTCCACAGGAGGAAAATGGGAATGAAAAAAAAAGGTCAAAAACGACTGTTCTACTAGATAATAACATTTCTTATAAAACTATAGTTATAATGACAGTGTGGTATTGTCTCTCCAACAGACTAGAAACAGAAACACACACACACACACACATGAATCATGATTATGAGAAAGATGGCACTACAGAGTGGAGGGGAAAAAATTATCTTTTCAATAAATGGTGATAGATCAACTGACTATTCATCTGTGAAAAAACTGAAACCCTGACTTCCATCTCATGAGAATCACAAAATTCAATTCCAGGTAGAAATATGAAAGACAGAAAAATATAGTACCTAGATGATAATAAGGGAGAATTACATTGGTTTTAGAAAGGATAGAAAAATATTTTATAAATTGAACCCAAAAAACACTACTCAAAAATGAAACAGTTGATAAGGTGGAGTACATTAAAATTTAAAACCTCTGTTTACCAAAAAATACCATTAAGAGAGTGAAAAGATAAACCAAAGAGTGGAAGATGTTTACAACAAATACCAAAAAAGGACTAATCTAAAACACCCTACAATTACCAACAAAAAGTCAAATGGGAGAAATACTTAAATAGGCACACTTTGCCAAATAGGCCAGTCATATCATCAGTAAATATATGAAAAGAGGTTGCATATCATTAGTCATCAGAAAAGTGTAAATTAAAACAATGAAGTACTGCTCATACATACCAAATGGCTAACGTTAAGAAGACTTAAATGAGTATTAGTAAGGATATGAGGCAATCAGAATTTATACACTCTACTGGTAGGAGTTTAAATCAGTACAACTATTTTGGAAAACTGTTTAACACTGTCTAAAAGAACATACCACTTAACCTTTGAACACCAGCACTTCTAGCTCTACATCCAAGTGAAACACATGCACATGTACAGAGGGAGGAATAAACAAGGCTGCTTACAACAGCATTATTTATAATCTCCCAAAACTTGAAAATATCCACCAACAGAATGAACAAATGGCTTTATATTAAAAATGAAATATTATGAGGATTCACAACAATGAAAATAAACTGTATCTAAAGTAACAAAAAGGATAAATCTTCCAAATGTTGCCCAAAAGAAACATCCGGATGATTCACTTAACTGTTTTTATTTTTATGCACTCCTTCATATGTGTATCACATTTTACAATATAAAAGGTACAAAAAGTTGTGACGGTGAAATATAGAATATAAAAATACTTTTAATTTTAGAAAACCAAACTCTTAAAATACATATGAAACATAAAAGTTAGTTATAAATGGCCTATAAAAAGACAGACCAAAATTTGTGAAATAAGACACAGAAAAGGATGTGAGAGACAGGAAAAAAGGAGAGGAAGAGTCAGACCAGCTCTCTGATCTCATTTACTACTTTCTTCCTGGCTCACCTTCAACTACACTGACCTCCTTGCTATTTCTCAGACATAGCTAGCGAACTTCCAAACCAGGACTGCTGCATTTGTTCTTCCCAGAAAACTCCCCAGACAACCACATGCATACTCCCCTCACTTTCTTCAGGTTTCTACTTAAATATTGCCTTATCAGAGACCTTTTCCTTGACCAAACTACAGAAAATCCCAGTATTCCCTATTTCCTTGCTGTATTTTTTTCATAGTATTTATCTCCATCTGATATATATGTATTTCTTTATTGTTTTGTCTCCCTTAGCAGTATGCAAATTTCTTGAAGATGGGGACTTTTGCCTGTCTTGTTCAATGATGAGTTTCTGGAACGTAGAATCAGCTCCAACTCAACAAATATTTATTAAATGAATGAATGAAAACAAAGAAAGTTGGACAAAGAACTGTCTCTTCCCTCAACATGTGAAGAGACAGAGAACAGTATCTACAAGGATCGTTTCACATGTATAATAGCAGCGATAAACACAGAAAAAGAAACACACAGGCAACATGTACATAAACATAGTTATGTTTATGTTTACACATAAACCAGCAGAGGAGAAGAGGGTCACTCCCATGAAATATTAATAATATTCCTATACTCCTATCTGGTAATCTTTTAGAACTGTATCATTAAAAAATTTTTAAATGTTACAAAACTAGCAGTAGGGGGGCACCACCTCTTAATGCAAGCTAAATGAAAAGAAGAGTCAGATTTGGCTATTTATGATCTAGCAAACAATTAAATACTTGATCTGTGAATTCCTTCAGCTCATTTCTTCCTATAATCTTATCTTCTATCCTAATCTCAATTCTAATTCTAAAACTATATACTGTATCTTATCATTTCTAAGAACTGCAACTCATAATTATAATTTCAAGTATGTCACCTTATGAATACCACATGCTTTCTTTTGAGCTAACTCCCTGTAGACTATCAGTGCTAACAACTCAGCCCCAATGGGAGCTCCAATTCTTTGGCCCAACCACCGTATCATTGACTTTCCCCAACACATTCAACTCCCTACTTTTTTATATTCCACAGTCCATCAAGATAAATTCTCCTTTAATTTACCACCAACTTTCTTGACCCTCTCTCACCACCATTCTACTCCTGTTTCACTGGCTGCAGTCTTAGTCACCTTTCTTGTACCTTTGATCTTTCTAACTTCAAAAACTGAAGAGTGCCTAGAGTTTGGTCTTCAGAACTCTTTTCTTTTCTATTTGTAATTACTGCTAGGAAATCTCCAGTCAGTTTCCATGTCTTTAAATATTATCTTTATGCTGAAAGCTCCCAAATTTATTTATCTAGCTCAGACCACCCCATTGAAACCCAGATTTTTGTATCTAGCTGCTTAATTAACATATGTCCCTGGAAGTCAAATAGGCAAAGTAAACATGTGTAAAACCAAACTCTTTAACTTCTCCCCAGAACCTATTCTTCCTTCAGGCTCCCCCTCTCAGTAATTGGTATCTCCATTCTTCCAGTTGTTTGGGCTGTGAAGTCTCGGAAATATCCTTGACGTTTCACATTCTAACTCATAGCCCACATTCAAATTATCACCAAATTCTGTTAGCTCTTCAAACGACAATAGACCACTTGTAAGCGCTTCTACCACTACCATAATCATTTCGTGTTTGGACTGTATTTTAGCAGCCTGGTAGCTGGTCTTCTTGCTATTATCCTTGTCCCTCAGTTTATTTTTCATAGCAATCAGGTTGTTTTTTTTTTCCTAAAATGTAAATGAGATTCTGCAGTGGCTCAAAACCCTCCAACAGCTTACAAAGTCCCAACCACTACCTTAATAAAGCATACAGTCCAATCACAGCCCTTACTACTCTCAATTCATCATCTCCTATTGCTCTGTCCCTAACTGACTCCATTCAAGATACACTGGTCTCCTTACCGCTCCTTGAGAATGTCAACAGGGACTTGCTTGAGTTCCAGGTCTCTGCTCAAGTGTCCCTATGAGAAAGGTCTTCCTTGACTATATCCACCCCTGTACCCTGCTTTATTACACTTCATAATACTTATATTGTTTACCATACATTTGTTTATTGACTGTCTTCTCTAATCGGAACGTAAGCTCCTTAAACACAGTAACTTTGTTTCAGAGCCTAGACGATGGGGAATAATATGTACACTCAATAATATGTACTGAATGACTGAATAAACGTTCCTCACAATTTTTTAAAATTAAAAACTGTGTTTTACAAATAAAATTTTATATATAAAATGACAATTTTCCTATCAATGAGTCTGAAGCAATTTTTATTTATAAACCATAGCTTATACTTACTTTTCTGTGTTTTTATGAGACTACTCTGAAAAGTAAAAATATGTGTTTTCTTTGTGATCTTCCTCCTACCAAAGAGTTTCTCAACCTCAGCACTACTGGCACTAGGCTGGATAATACTTTGTTGCAGGGGACTCTCTTGTGCATTGTAGGACATTTAGCAGAATCCCTGGCCTCCGCCCACTAGATGCCAGTAGCACTCTCCTAGTTGTGACAACCAAAAACGTCTCCAGACATTACCAAATGTTTTGTGTGGGGGAAAGTCAACCTCCTCCCCACTAAGAACCACTGTACCCACTGGTAAAGGATTTTGTTTTTCTCTGTTGTTCAAGAATAGAAACACCTAGAGACAGTATAGATCATAAAATTAAAAAATAAAAATAACAGAAACAGCTTAGATCACATCTGAGATATTTAAAGCATATTTTCAAAATAACAAAATAACCAACTTCACATGCTGAGGGTAGGTTCACAAGGCAAATACTCTGACATTAAAATAAGCAATCTTAATTTAATCCTAAAATAAAATCCTATGATATCTGTATGGTTATGAGCACTTTTTGGAATGAGCCTTACCTTATTATATTCCAAAATATAGGAAAAGAAGTTACACGCTTATTCTACATAAAACTCCTCCACTCCCCAACTCAGTGCTCAGGTAAAATGTACTTTTTTCAGTCTTATTACATCCTAATGGCAATTAATATCTACAGTGAAACAAATAATTACTCATACCTCCCTAATGGCTATCATTGAGTGTTCAGAATTATCCACTAAATTTTGGTAGTCATATGTATGCAACTACCTTACAGAGCATATTTCACTAGCATCTGACTGTCAGGTTCATAGCTGAGGGTGAAGTATTCCAGAAAAATCATTTTGTCTGCCTGACCATATTTTAGCAGTAAAAATTCTAGAAAAGTTTGGGCAATCCAATAAGAGAACAGAGTAACATACTTCCTTACTGCATTCACCAATTAATGCAGTGCTACAGTGTTTGGTAAAAGTAAAAGTAAGACAATAAAAAAATTGCTGCCAGGTTTTAACCATTTAAATTCACAGTAACTGTAACAGTCTTACAGAGAAATAAAAACTGATAAATTTTCTATGTTAAATGCTATTAATATTTATAGCTTACTATGGAAACATGTTTAACCAGGACATACACTCAGTCAACCTGGTATTGTAGGACAGGATTAAGATTTATTATAAAGTTTCTGTGTTCCATCTCTCACTAAAAGCATAGAGATATACTGACAAACAGAATTGGCAATTGTTAGAATAATAAATAGATTATTCTTATTTCTTTAGAAATATAAACTGTATATCTAACATTATTCTTTTCAAGCAAAAAACATAAAAAATGTTACTAAGGAATAATATTTCTACTAGCATCTCAGGAAACAGGAACAAAAAAGCCAAATTACTTTTATATTAGCATTAAAAATAATTTTCGTCTCATATCAACTTTAATTCCACAATATTCTTGGCTATTCTTGACTCTTGGCTATTCTTTCCAAAAATCTAAAAAGCTAAATATGTATTTCAGCAATTTTTTCCATCCTTCAGTGAACAAAATAAATGACCTTCTAGATATTAAGAAAACAAAAGTTATTATTAAGCCTACAATATTTTTTCAAATAGCAGAAGTACTCAGACTACTTTAAAACTGATTATAGGAAAAGATTAAAATAAATTATGAAAAGATTTACCAATATTCAAAGCTACCTGCAGCCAAGTCTTCTGACTATTTCTATTTTTTGTTAGCCAAAAGGCTAGGCAAACAATTCTGTGGCACAGTTCTGACATCAAATCCCTAGCAACGCTATTAGATATCAGCCAATTGGAATAATAATAATGTATCTTCCTAGCAGAAGAGTTGGCTAGGCTGCTAAACATTATTTATTTTCCTCTTCTGAATTTTGGCAGCATTTCCTTTATTGAAATTCTCTCTCCTCTCTTCCCCTTCTGTCACCCACTGCTCTCATAGCCTTAAATGCAGTTAGTATGCTTTTCCCCTTCACATAAAAATAAGTATACAATAACTAGAAATTATCAGAACCACTTCATCTAAAAAGAAGCTAAAAGACATAATTTTAGAATTAAAGTGGCATGCCATCAAAGATTAGCTGTATAAACTCTGATACTAACAGTCACAAATTATTTTTTTTTAAAGCTTATATTTTCTCATGTAGAGAAACAGTAAACATTGCCCACATCTGATTTCCAGCAGGTACACATTTAAAAACTAGTTTTAACCCACTACGATGCCTTCATAAAATATAACAGACTGCCTCAATGAAAAATAAAAACAGCAAAATATTAATCTACCAATCAGGAGGTTCACTGAGCTTTCTCTGAAGAGCATATATTATGATGTTTAGTATTTTTAAATATATTTAATATTTTTAATCCTACAATAATATTGCTAAAAAATTTCTTGAGGGAAAAATGCAAAAAGCAGTATGGAATGGGAGCTTGAATAAGACATAGTAATAGCAAGAACATGACTTAGGGACATGGGCCCAAATCACACCTCTGCCAAGTGGCCATTTTGTGATTGGACAAGGTATTGAATTTCTCTGAATTTCAGTTACCATACCTGTAAGATGATAATCATACTATTCATCCCTTCAGAAATATGTCAAATGAGTAGACATTTTCCGCTAATCTAAGTAATATACTAATCCAGAATAATATAAAAAAGAAAACACGTTACCAATAAAATATTCATGGATAAATATACAATAAATTTAAGGTATACTCTTTAAATATAGTGGTACTTTCCTTCATAATTAATTTAAAACCATAATTTTCTACTATTGGTTTTGGTAAATAACCAGTATCCAATAAAATGAAATACATTATTAGAATTTGATAATACACCAAATGACTAGGCATCTGTTTATAAGCATTTAAAGTAACTATGTGAAACAGTCAAATATGGACCTTGGTAAAAAATGAAAGCTCATTTTCTTCAATACTCATCTATTTTATTCACTTAAATGCCAAATCATTACCCAATCTACAGGTTTTAGAACCCAGACAGTGATTTTCATGCCAGTAAATATTTAAAGTGAAACATTACTTTCGAGAGGGGTTTTAAGTAAAATTCAACGTTATACTGGAATGATAAATGCAAATGATGCAAACTAATTTAATGTCTAACACCTGAAAAACTTCTCCAAACATCTCAAAGTTTATAATATTTATTGATTTTGTGATTCTAACAAAAAAAAGTTTAATTTATCTCCATTTATTTAGAAAACAAAATTATTACTCAAGTTTCTTCAATTTTTCTAGATACACATTTTTTAAACTATTTGAGAATTTCGGGATTTTTTTAGTTACTATTTCTGAGGAAGACAGTAAATACTAATTCTTTTTAGGTTCATAGGTCTTTTTTTAGTGTAAGACTCAGAATATAAATCAGTATCTATAGCTTAAAAAATAAATCCTAAATTTGGGCATTGATTCATGATAAACTATAAATTCCTTATCTCCTGCACATCTTAGTCCTTACTTCCCTCAACAAAGGATAAATTCAAGTATTTCCTCAAAACTTCACATGGTAAAAACATATAAATCTTTGAATGTCCATAATAAAAGAATATTTTAAAAGATTAAGAAGAAATCTAAAAAGCATTAAGTTACTATAAAAAACAATGGGGCACTTGCAAGGAAATTAAAATAATCCAGCTCAGAAAGAGCTCTCCTGAAAACAGAAGGCGAAGAGAAGAGAGAAATGGAAGAAAATTAGGCTCCCAATCTGTTCATTTCCCAGAATTTGTGAACAACCTGCTTTCTCTCAACTGTCTTTACCATGAGCATGAGCATAACCCACAACGTACCAGTTTTCTACTGAATACAGGTTAAGTGTCATTACAGCAATGGTCAAAGTGCAACTCATTTTTTGTCGTTGTTGCTGTTAAATGAATAAACACTTTCGCCTTAAAAAAACAAGAAAAGAAAAACAAGAAAGTTAACACTTTCTTTTCCAACCCAGGCAATTCCATTCAGCTTTGGAATTTAAAGATGGGCTAGAAAAGATACTATGCTGCCACCTATCTACCTGAAATGGTAGAAAGAAAATGCAGACTACAGCTTTTGCTTCAGTCTGGATGACAGAAGAACACAGACAGGGTCAAGGTCCACAGCATGCTTTCACTGCATCATTACTCCCACAAAAAATATGTATAATAATCATTAACGTAATATCCAAAGATAGGTAGGGACTTTGGAGGATCTTATTCCATATCCTGAATAATAGAAAGAGTAATAAGATGAATGAATGAAATTCCTGATACTATCTTTATTCACACAGAGTTTTATACACATACACATAATCAAGAGCCTGATACAGATTTTTGTTTTAGAGAAAAATGAAAGAAACCTAGGAAAGGACTTGCAGAAAACACTGATGGGACAGTATTTTTTGAAGAATATTCCACCATAAAACATTATTTTTTTCAATGTCAGTGGTAATAATGGTGGCTTTTGTTATGAAATTATTTAAATTTTTTCTACCTTTATGAAAAACAAAGCAAATATAATTTACAAAAGAACTGTTGAAGTAAGAACATTATTTTATTACTTAGCTTTAAATAAGTTTGTTATACAGCTGGAATTTTACAATGGATTTGCCCTTAAAACCAATTATTCCAGTTAAAGTCTCAAGGCTTTTGTTGTTTTTTTGGCCCAGCAATGACTTCCTTCATCTCCCCATTTGGTTAATCTCTACCTCACCTATAAAGTCCACCATGAGTCTCATTCCCTACACTACAGCAGTTCTCAAACCTTATGGCCACAGAAGTTTTGCACTGCACAACTCCACAGGATGCTATTTACACAGACTATGATGTGAGTGTTACCTCCTGGAGTTATGCAATTAGGCAGCAATGATTACAATCACCTGGGAAGAAATTTTTTTAAACAAAATGTTATTGCCATTGACACCTATGAGGAAATAGTTTGTATGGGACCAACCCTCACACCAAAAACACTATTAAAAACCAGATAAAATCCAATTAATTAATAAATACACAGCTGTTTGAAGACATTGGCAAATAGCCAAAGTGTCCAGAACTTATAGGGCCAAAATCTCAGAGAAAGTAGACAGGCATTAAGGTGATCCATATATTCTGCACTGCTTTTTTTTTTTTTTTTTTGAGATGGAGTCTCGCTCTGTCACCCAGGCTGGAGTGCAGTGGCCAGATCTCAGCTCACTGCAAGCTCCGCCTCCCGGGTTTACGCCATTCTCTTGCCTCAGCCTCCCGAGTAGCTGGGACTACAGGCGCCTGCCACCACGCCTGGCTAGTTTTTTGTAGTTTTTTAGTAGAGACTGAGTTTCACCATGTTAGCCAGGATGGTCTCAATCTCCTGATCTCGTGATCCGCCCGTCTCGGCCTCGCAAAGTGCTGGGATTACAGGCTTGAGCCACCGCGCCCGGCCTCTGCACTACTTTTTATCTGAAAGTACTTGTCAATTCACACTCAATACTGAATGAAAAGCCAAGTAGAACTGGAGACTCAGAACATCCTGCAAAATCTCCAAGGCCAGGAAAACAGTAACTGTAGGGCACAATCCACAATAAACACCTCAGTTTTTCAGCTGAGACCCCGAAGGACTATACTATTGGAATAAAGGCAAATTGAAACTAGTCTTTCACAAAGACAAATCCAGCAATCAACATTCCTTACAAAGTACCAATAAACACAATAAACAGCATCTTCCCAAGAACTGCTATATTAAGACCACTGTTCTGTTATTTAGCATTAGAAATTCTTGTTATACAAACCCGATTGGATAAAAATGAGCCTTCTCTTATATCCTATCAAAAAAAAAAACAAAAGAGTAAAGCAAATCTGAGGAAGGAACACATCAACCACATTTTCTACAATTTGTCATGCAAAATGCTCAGTATTCTGACTTAGGCATGTCAGAAGACAGGACCAAATATCTGGAAATTGAGAGGAAAAAAGAGTCAACAGAAATGAACCCTCAAGGGGATCTCAAAATTAAAGTAATCAAACACAGACGTTAAAATAACTGTGATTAACATGTTCAAAAAAATAGATGACAAAATAGATGATTTCACCACAGAAATTATCAATGAAAGAAAGTAGCAAATGGAAATTCTAAAAGCGAAAAATATAATAACTGAATTAAGACTCTTTAGAAGGATTTAAGGGTAGATTAGACACGGCAGAAGAGCTGATTAGTAAACCAGAAGATAAATTAATAGGAAATATCCAGAATGAAGCACAGAGAGGGGAATAAAAAAGTGAAGAAATAAATTTAGAACATATGCAGCACAATGAGACCTCATGTACATGTAAGTAGAATCCCAGAACTGCAGGAGAAAAAATTGAGCTGAGGTAATATTTGAAGTGATAAAGGCCAAGAAATTTCCAAAACTTAAGAATGACATCAGGCCACAGATTCAAAGTTACATAAACTCTCCAACAGAAAAAATGCAAAGAAAACAATACCAAAGCACATCACAGAATCACAGAATAACTGCTAAAATACAAAGACCAAAAGAAATCATAAAAGCAGCCAAAGAAACACACATTTCATTGGAGTAACAGTAACACCAACAACTGACTATACAACAGAAATGATGGAAACCATAAGACAACGGAATAACATCTTTTAAAAACTAAACAAAAGTAACCACCAACCTGCAATTCTGTGCCAAACAATAAATCCTTCAAAAATGAAGGAGAAATAAAAACATCTTCAGAGAACCAACACTGAGAGAATTTGTTCCAACAGACTTGCAATAAAAGCAGAAAAAATAAGCCTAGAGGAGGCTCAGACATAAGGAGTACTAGAAAAAACACCAATACGTAGATAACTCAAAACAAATACTGACTATAGGTAACATATAACTTATATAAGAATATAACACATAATGTATATGCAACAATGATAAAGTCTTGTTACCATGTGATTTTTTTCTGTATCTACTTTCCACCCCAAAATACAAAAAATGATGATGACAGAGGGTGTTCCAAGGCCACTGCTTTCATTAGGTGCACAATGGTAAAGTACTAACTTATACTTCAAAAAAATCAGAATAATGTTTTCATTTTTGGGAAAACTATAAAAAGAATAAAAGAGAAAGCCACTAAAAATAGAAAATTGGAATTTTTTTTAATTAGAAATTCCAAAACAGGCAAGAAAAGGAGAAAAATGGGAACACAGAACAGATAAAGTCAAATAGTAAATAAATAGGAAGATGACAAAATACCAGCTATACTAAGTAAAAATTTACTAAATATTTCATATTAAAAGACAATTTTTTAATGATGAAATATCTGCTGTCTATAAGACACATGAGACATAGTAACCAAGAAAGGTTGAAAGTATTAAAGACAGAAAAAGATATACCATGAAAACACTAACTAAAAGACAACTGATATAGTTAAACTAGTAACAGAAAAAAAATTTGAAGGCAAGAATCATTATTAAGAATAAAGCAGCACGTTTTATAACGATACAAGAGTCAATCCACCAAAAAGATGTAATGAAATCTGTATGTATCTGTAACATAGCTTCAAATTCTCAACTTCTAAATCAATGAAATGACTCGAAGTCATTTCAATGTATATTGAGTAACTACTGAACATTCATTTGCTTCAGATCATTGGAATATTTAGAGCTACATAGATTATAAAATACTTTCTTCAAGTTTAGTTATAATTCTGGCCCTAGAATTTAGCTTTACTCTATCAAACTTAAGTAGGTTAGAACAGTGCTAATAAACATTCAATTTTATGTATTTAAATTCGTCTGTCTTTTCCTACTATGGGAAATATTGTGGTAAAGCTCTTCTCTCCATATACCTAACTTGATAATATATATGAATTACTTCGTTCATTAATATATCATAAACAAAACTAAAAATTACTTGATTTCTCAAAAGGAAGCAAAATGATCCTGGAAATTTCATAACATAATCTCTCTGAGTTTTCATTTCATTACTGCTAATATGGTGGTAATTATACAAGTACCCCACTTGATACAACAAGGAAACTGTAAGACTTAGGCTAAGAGAACGATTTCTGCTCAGTACTACTAGACATAAATAACTCTGTCAGATCCCTAGAATTATTTATAATGTAGTGCTTCATCCCTAAAGTAGCTTTCTAACAACCAACATAATGATTTGATTTTCATTTGGTAAAATGCTAACATATTATTATGATTTTTATTTAAAAAAACACCTGCTTGCATCTACAATTGATTGCTCTAAGGAAAATCTGGTTTGACTTTTCAAAACCCACTTTTCACACTCACTTTTTATATACTTTCTTCTTCCTGATTTAATCTTTTAACAAACATTTACTATGCTGCTGACCTTTTTCCAATATTTATTATGCATGTAAATATATACATATATGTAGCACATTCAGATATAACCTATAATCCATTTCTCCATTTTAAAAAATGGTGACTGCCTAATTGCCATTAATTTCTCCAGTTTCTACCTTTCATTTGGAGAAGAAAATTAGTTTGTAATTTCAAACACCTTACTCCTTCATCATTTGATTACTGGAATTTCCTTAGTTGGTCATCAATCTTCCAGTAATAAATGCTTACTGTAAAACAGTCTCTAAAATTTTCACGAAAACTAATAGGCCAAAGAAAACTGTTTCCTCCCTCTGAGAGTTTTCACTAAAATCAAATGTAACATAAATTGAATGTCTATCACATACCAGCTAAGTTTACATATATTATTTCATTTAATCTCATTATTATTCACATTATAATGAGTGTAGAAGAAAATTACCACTCAGAGAGGTTAAACAATGTGTCAAAACTCACTCATGTAATAAGAAAAAACAGGCTTTAATCCTAGGTATGTATAAAGACAAGATCTTTCCACTACCAGAGGCTGGCCAAGTTACTGTAAAGAGCCAGACAGTTAATATTTTAGGCTTTACAGACCATACAGTTTCTGCCACAACTATTCAATTCTGCTGTTACAAAACAAAAGCAGCCATAGACAATATATAAACAAAAGAAAGTAGCTGTTTTCCAGTAAAACTTTTTCTTAACAAAAACAGGCAGAGGACTGAACTTAAACCAAGGCCCAGAGTTTGCCAATACTGCACTATACTACAATGCATTCATTACCTCTTAGCTGTTCTTTGTTTTTCATTAACACCACTAAATTCTACTTCTCTGTTACTTAAAAAAATTACTACCTTAATCCTACTGAGGAATTTCATTTTAATGCTTTTCTTATTAGGCTCAACTATTTGAAACAGATTACTCTGGGGAATATGTACATTCTTTTACATGATCTAACTTTAATGCCAATTATATCAGAAATTTATCTACAAATAAGATGAAACATTTCTAAAACTATAGTACTAGCATGCATTATATTCTCAGTGGATAACTTTTTAAAGCATCCTGCAAATTCATGTTATCATTGCTGATCAAAGTCAGGGAGAAAAAAAGTTCTTTTTCTCAAGAACGTAACTGTTTGAGAACCTTTAAAAACTACATTCTGGGAGTTGAACAATGAGAACACTTGGACACAGGAAGGGGAACATCATACACCAGGCGGGGCCTGTTATGGGGTGCGTGGAGGCAGGAGGGATAGCACTACGAGATATACCTAATGTAAATGACGAGTTAATGGGTGCAGTACACCAACATGGCACATGTATACATACGTAACAAACCTGCACGTGTGCACATGTACCCTAGAACTTAAAGTATAATAATAAAAAATAAAATAAAATCTTGATGACATTATGCTAAAAAAAAATACATTCTACATTTTTATTCCTGAAAAGAAACAAGAATATTTCATCTTTTTCATTATCATAGATATTTTTAAACCAAGACACATATATTGAAAGATTCAATGTGTTGCTTTCTAAAGAAAGCCACTCAACACTAATAAATAACCATAAATGAATTTCATGAAAAGGAAATGTCAGACTAGGGCCCACTTTCTCAATCCCAATATAGTTCAAAATTCACCAATTTGGGAGTTTATTTTTGTTGTTTTGTTCCCAATCTTTTGTACTTAAAGGAACCACATGTTAATAATTGTATGCTACAACTGCTCTAATGTTAGTGGATATAAACATTTCTTACCAAATTACGCTTTTTTAGTGGAAGAAAATAGTAATAGTGGCAGAAAGAAAACATCAGTGCGTAGCAAGTAAGAAGTTCAGTGTAGAAACACAACTGCAGAAAGAGCCAATGATTATCTTCACCAACACAATTGTTAATCCTAAAGAAAAAAAATGAAAAAGAAACAATATTTTAAGTTCACCTCAGGATCAACAAGACTAAAATAAAAACAAATAATATCACATATGCTTGACTTCATGGAGATATGCTAAGGCCACTTGAAGATAAAAACAAACTATACAAGGAAAAGTATAAATATACCATCTTACATTTGTAAAGCACTTCACAAAGGAAGTCCACATATGTGATCCCCTTCAACTCATAACAACTCAGCGAGACAGGAAGAGCAGACGGTAGCTTCCTGTGTCACTGATATGGAACCAGGGAACAAAGGAGTTAAGCCAGAGGATGTACAGTTAGAAGACAGAGGGGCCAAGAGAGCAAGAACCCTGCTTCCCTGTATATTGCTCTTCCTTTACAGCATTCTAGCTGTGGAAAGCAATCTGAGTGCCCTAAAGTAAAACAGCTGAAACATACCACTCTGACATGACTGATAAGCATTCACAACTTTTTTTCATTTTAAAAATCTATCCCTGGTTGCTGAAAATAAAAATGTATTCAAAACTATTTACAAATACATAGAGCTATACTTCCACCAATACAACAGTGAACCCTAACTAGGAAAGAGGATTAATGTTACAATCAAAAACTTTCAAGTCTAATTTAAGCTGAATATTTTATTGTTCCAAATTTATTGTATCCAAATTGTCAAAGTATCCTAAAATTCCACCAAAAAACCCTAGTTCAAAACTACAAATGACTTTGCACAAATGTCTTCATTTCAAAATAGTATTATACTGTCAATGAAAAAGAAATGATGTAACAGGTTTCGGTCCTAACTTAAATCGCTCTTTTTAACTTGTCATTAAATCATTTTTTAAAGTCAAATATAGAACTGAACTGAAAAATCTTAGAGAGGTATTTCTTAGACTTAATTAAGAGTGCATGTTTTGTAAACAAGAAAATCTACTGTGCTTTGTTATTTGCAAGCAGGATTATAAAAGAAGTGTGCTTATACACACTCAAAAATGCTCTTCAACATTGTTATCAAGGATAACAAGGCTTATCCTTGTTCTATCCTTCCTGTCCCCAGGAAGTTTGAGAAACAATGTCTACGATCACAGCACTTTTAACCAGAACAGCTTTAAGAAGCACTAAGGTACTCAATCTATGAGTTCTTTTTGCAACATTTGAACTACTTAGAAAGAATGATCAAGCTGGGCGCGGTGACTCACGCCTGTAATTCCAGATTTTTGGGAGGCCGAGGGGGGCAGATCACCTGAGGTCGGGAGTTTGAGACCAGCCTGGCCAACATGGTGAAACCCCATCGTCGCTAAAAATACGAAAATCAGCCGAGCATAATGGCATGCGCCTGTAATCCCAGCTACTCAGGAAGCTGAGGCAGGAGAATCACTTGAGACCAGGAGGCGGAGGTTGCAGTGAGGTGGAGGTTGAGATCGTGCCACTACACTCCAGCCTGGGCAACAGAGTAAGGCTCCATCTCAAACAAAAACAAACAAACAAAAAGATCAAAGCCAGAAATATAGAAAACCTTGAGGCATTGTGAGAATTGACCTCCAAACCTAAAACTGTGCTAGGCAGCTAAGTAGTGCAATTTCTGAAAACATCAAAAATTTTCCTTGCTTCCAATTTACACTATACATTTCCCTTTTCTCTGAACATTTCAGCAGCGCTCTATCAGGAAATTTAATCATAAAAATTCCTGAATCTCTTTAGGTCCCTTGTCTACCCTCCTTTCTGATCCTCCAATCCTTTGTACTTCCCCCTCACTGCTAACAACTTCTGAAAAGTTGACTAAAACTATGGAAGCAAGAGGCCTAGAAAGAGAAATCACCCCAAGGTTAGAATTAAGGTTAAACAGCACCTTATTTGGTCACCAATAAGTGAGTCTTTCCTAGTTGATTTTTTTTTAATCTTAAACTACTGCATTCGTTTGGAAAAAAGGCATCAATATCCACTTGTATCATGAACATTTGTATTTTAGTTAATAAGAAACACTACAATAAGAGGTGCTTAAAAACTGAGTTTTCTGTATTATTAGCAATTATCTGAATACATATTTCACCTAGCTTTCTAAAAATCTATTACTATTGTGACAGCAAACAGATCACTGAGCTTCAGAAGATTACTTGGGAATTAATCTGTTTAAATTCAAGGCACAGTTTTGAATATCAACTATATGTCATATACTACTCTATCTTGTTGACAGATTTAGAAATTTTTAAAATTTTTATGTAGTAACAAAGTGCTTTTATCGAAAATGCTCTTATTTTTTCCTGTTTCAGGAAATTATCTTCTATTTAAATAATCAGTCTATGCAAAACAACAAATTTCCACTGAAAGTTTGCTGATTAACTGTGCTATCAAAATAAGTTCTCAAAAATAAGGAAAACTCTAAACTAACATTAGAAAAAGCTAAAATCTACTTGAATCAATTTTAAATAAGTACAATTACAAATTAAGAGGCTCACTATGTACATTTGCATATATGCATGACTGTGTATACAAACATAAATACTACATACATGTATACAGATACATTTGTCAAATTCTACACTATACCAGTTTAAATATTTATACAGAGAGCCAATGCTAAGAAAACAGAATTAAATACAATATCTTGTTCACAGATTTTTGTGACAGCTTTAAAATGAGATACAATACAGAATTCACACAGCATTTGTTTTCAGAGAGTCTATTTCTCAACTGAACATTTTCTTTAAATATTACAAGAGAGCCCCCTATTGACCAAAACTGTTGACAGTTCTGCAGAATCAGCTAATTATCACTGACATACTTCCAACACGTACATAATGGTAGTAGCTATATCCAACACATAATGCTTAAAAAGCTTTAAGGGGTAAGGAAGAGGTTATCAGGGTGTCTGAAATGTTATTAATTAAACAAATAAAAAGGGAATACAAATATTCGGATGTATATGGTTTACTACAATTAGAAATGGCTACCATTTAAGTACATCCTACATGTCAGATATTTTATTACATGTTTTATATACATTGCCTCATTTAATACAACCACCTTTATCCTTTTGTATATTAGGTTGCATATTAATCCTTAGTTTTTTTGCTCAAATCTCTCCTTGTTAGCAAATATAGGATTTCTGTGGAAAAATGACTTTGGGAGTTGATCAGTCATATAATCTAAATAACAATATCCTTATTAAGATATTGTAAAACTATATAACTTTAACATAACTTTTGTTTAAAGATGCTAAGTTGTAAGATTTACATTTAATTACCCACCCCCCTTTTCTTTGCTAGAAGTGAATCACTCTTACCATGGACAGTGATGATCCATTCTCCTCACACAGTGGCCACAGCGGCTACAGTGATGGGAACGCTTTGGTCTCATCAGATTACACTTGTTACATAATTCCCAGAACTCCCTTTCTAGAGAAGGAAATTAAAATCCATTTAATGAAGGCAAGTGGGTAATGCTGAAATTTAGCAACAGTTGTTTAGAAGATTTTATAGGAAGACTTCAACATATAACTCTAAGAGATTTTTCTTCTTCTAAGCCTTTGGTGTAAACGTGTTTGCCATGAATATTGTGGTTCTATTCTATATATGTCTTATTTTGTGTGTTTCTAATTTAAAAGACTATAAAAATAAGACACTATTGTTACAGTCAAAGTAAGAGACAGAAAACAACATATTTGGATTCTGGGTATACTGTGAGAATATAAGTAAAATCCAATGACAAAACCCTAAAGCCTAACCAAGTTATTATACTAAAACAATTTTATTTAAACAAATTGATTTCTAGAAATTTTATTTTTTGAAGGCTCTAAAGAAGAAATAATGCTGACCCTGGTTTCAGTTGATTAGTAAGTTGAAATCAATCCTATAAACTCATTTGAAAAACAGAGATGGCATTCCTCTCCACACACTTTCCCTAAATCATTTAATTTTTTAAAATATCAATAGATTCATTTAAGAATGTACGCGACAGGTTAGAGAAGGATGTCATATGGGTTTGGGAGGTGTCAGAATAGTTTCAGTAGTTAAAAATGTTATAAGATGACTATTATTTTTAATGAAAATAAAGCAGTTCTTCACAAAACACTGAACTACCATCAAGTAGCAATTTCCTCTAATCTGTAGTGAAATAGCACACGATTAAGTTCTGTGCAAAAAACATGAAGTTTGCATAAGAGAAAAGGCTTTTGTTTTCATTAAAAATTGTCCTAATCAGATCCATGAAAACTATGGAAGAGTCATCGTCCTAGAAAAGACAATTGCCTTTTTATACAAAAATGTATCTTTTAAATATGTTGGAATGGAATTTTACTTTTACAAAATTCTTTTAATTTTCATCATTCGTGTTTATACTATCCCATAACCTCATTAAAAGTATGGGCACAGTAAGATTAGCCTAATTCCTATATTCAGATTGAATATTACTATATGAACAGTGGGACCCTAGCACATAGTAGGTAGTCACTGAATGCTTGCTGACGTATGAAAAGTCTAAAATCAAAACATGAAAGATTCAAAATAAAAGTGAAAGATAATAGTAGACAGTATTCAATTTTCGAAAAAGATTCTCTATTTGAATTCCATTATTTTAGTTCAATGGTCAGGAGCAACATCAACATGCTGGACTTTTATATAGTAAAGCGTTGGGAAAACATTCCCACTACAGATATCTCTGAAGAAACAAAGTATGAATAAAACCTACATCAAATTAATTGTTCCAATGACATGAAAGTTGAGAAATTATCTCTTATATTTGAAATCTCATTTTAAAAGAAAATCCTTTTTCATTTCTTACAGTTATTTTAGTGAAAATAAATCATGCAAAAGCAGCAATATTAAAGCCTGACATACAGTTAAACTAGTATTATTTACCTCTAAGTGAACTAAAAACTCATTTAATATATAGCATATTACAATGTCACAAGCATATCATATCCCACTCCCCTGCTTAGCTCAATGCTCCCAAACTTCCCAGTGTTAAAACTTTGAATTCACACATTGCGAGGAATATAGACAGGAAGGAGGTTCTCTCCACAATCAGCCAATTTTCATTAAAAGGCAATATAAAAACTTTGTTTTTATCAACCCCTTAAAACATAAACACGGTGTATTCATTATTGGTAATTTCTGAGAAATCAGCATATAATTCTTCATTTTATATCTAAAATGTATTCTCAGAAAAGAGGAGAGCACTTGGCTATAGTTAGAGAAAGCCTATAATTCTTAATCTAGACCACAGATACAAACTACAGTCTGCAGGCAAATCCAGTCTACCACATGTTTCTGTATGACCTATGAGCTAAGAATAATTTTTACAATTTTAAACTATTGAAAATAACAATTTGTGACATGTAAAAATCATATAAAATTGTAATTTCTGTATCCATAAAGTTTGATGTACCCATCATTTACATATTGTCTATGGCTGCTTTTGTGTTTCAATGGCAGAGCTGAGGAGTTGTGATAGAGACTGTACGGCCCATAAAGCTGAAAATGTTTACTACAGGCCTTTATAGTAAAAAATAATTTATTTGCTAATCTATGGTCTGGACCATAAATTGATTTAAAGAAAGAATTTGATCATTCCTTTGATAACATGAAGATACCACGTAAGTATCTAAAATGAGAAATACCTGTAAAAACTCAGTTTCACATATCTATATGGGCACATACATCTCTATACACTTAGGGAAGAAATGAGAAATCACTATTGTACAAAATCTAGAAATTTAATTTATCATCTAGAAGGTGCTTCTGGCTTGTGTAGCAAGAAAAAAATCCATCCATCTTAACATACCCTACATATCTCTAAAGCCTTTCTTAGTCACTTCCCTTTCCTTTCTTTACTCATGTCCACATAGGATCTTGGTGACTGATACATTCTGATGTCTGATGATTTTTGTACTAGCCATGTAATAATATTTTTAAAAAGCCTATGAGAAAAAGAATTCAACTGAAAATTTATGATAGCTTTAGAAAAATTAAAAGCTAACAGATATATTTTTAAGGGAGAGAAAAATCAAAATATAAAACAAAACCAAAAAAAAAGGCAAACTCCATAAATGACTGAGGCTGTTTAATGTGAATAAATACATCATTTTGTTTAACCTGGAGATTTATTAATGCTGTAAATGCTTGAATGAATATAATGCAATGCTTGGTTTGTTTAACCCTCAGAAAGGAAGGAATCACCCTCTACTTGAGTCTTTTAAAAGACTCACCTTTTAAGGGACCCTCACTCAATTAATATATTTAAAATCACTAAGTAATGCTTTGAGGAGAAAAACATTACTTGAAATAAGCTAAATCAACACAAAGTTTGGGTCCTAACAGAGATTCCCTGACAAGAATCAGTTGTCAATGTAGGAAATAAATGTCAATAAGTCTCTCACAGATCACCTTTAAAAAGCAATATAAGAGGGAGGATAACACTAAAACTGTGAGTGAATACATGACCCTGATCACTGAATACAGGCATCCTTACAGCTTGGGGTAAATTTTCCAGAGACTGCATCAAAACATGACACATTTTTTTTTAACTTGAAAGAATTTCCTCTGTAATGCTATGTAAAAAAAAAAAAAAAAATGGCTCTAGTGATGACAAAACCACATGTCGAACATGCAAGTGAAAAACTTGACTAAAATGTTCTAAAGTTGATTGCGGTGATGGTTACGCAACTGTGGGTATACTAAAACCCATAGAATTGTACACTCTAACTGGATAAATTATACGGCATGTAAATTATATTCAGTAAAACATTTTTAAACATAGCTAAGAACTTGAACAAAATTTCATAAAATATGAAAGTGATAAAAACATTTTTAACTGAAGGTGTTCATTTTATATTTTATTTCAAATACACATGTGAACAACTCAAGTAATATAAACAAACATAACAATTTCATTTGACTGCTTCATCTACATGCTCAAAAGTTTATAAAGTCAAATTCTGGGAATCTTTTCATGAGAAAATGGAACATTTCCTTATATTCAAATTGCCTCATATTTAGTAAGTCACATATATACTAAAGTCATTGTGTTTCAAAAAAGCAGAAAGGCATGTAAAATATTTCAGAGTAATTCAATAAAAAAAATAGTTAAAATCACCAAAGTATTAGGGCTTTAAGTTCCCTTTTCTGAAGAATTCAGTTATATGAAATTGCTCAACCTTTAAACATTCCTGAATAAATGTTACTCTTCCATAGTTTCAACTCTCTAGGCATTCAATATTATTTTTCACTGTTAAAATTTTGTAATGTTTTTTACTAAATTAAAATAATATTTACAAAAGAATCAGGTAACCAGCACCAAAAAGTAAATGATGACTTAAGTTTTCCCCAGATTCATAACAAAGGTGAATAAAAAGCTAAAATTATCAATCTGTATATAGATCCATCGTAATAAGATGACAGAGACAAGGTTCTGGGTCTCTGGGCTGGATCTCACACCAACAACCAGCTGTTTAATCCAGGAAGGACAATCTATGCTCCTGACCACCCAGCCTACCTACCTCATACAATTACCATGAGGATCATACGATATGCGACACTTTTAGAAAAAGACTTTGGAGAAACATTAATATATGACAAGTAAGTGTATTTTTGTCAATGGAGTGAATGGGAAGTTTTTTGAATTCAGGGAAGAAAAATAGGCCACATGTCAACTGAGACAAGATGTAAAGGAGACATCCAAACAGTCAGCAAGATGCCAGGGTGTCCTACATCACTACAGTCTAGACATTAAAGATAACAGAGTTGTTACATGTAGACTCAATTAGTCAATTAGGCCTAAAGATATAAATTTTGGGGCATATACAACATTCTTAACATTTTAAATTAGTTTCCAGTGTCTTTTTTTAATCACAAAATTTCTCATAAAAATTGGGATTCCCTGTATTCTGAGAATTTTAAGATCCAACAGTCTAATTGCATGACAATATTACTGTAGCTGAGTAGAGACAACTACTTTCAGATAAGGTATGAAATTTTTAATATGAAATACTTGCTATATGGCCCCTCTCATTGATTTGCAGTGTCTGGAACATCTAGGCATTTGAGTCTTTCACCACTGCAAACTAAAGAGTTCATCAGAAACAGGTCTTCAAGTTAGAAAATACCTGTTTCTTTGATTTTCATGGGCCACTGGATTTTCAAGTTGAAGTAGATAACACATGTATACAATATTTTAGAGAGTTTTTAGCTAAGCCATGTGGGAAGAAAAGTGATTTTATACAGATTGCAGAGTGCCACCCTCCCTGCTCCTGTCCCACTGCAAAACACATATACATACACAAACTTCTAATGACAGTCCTACTGCCTCTAGACATTAATAAAAACTTAATATTTAATGTAGTATTCAAAAACTTCTACAGTTATATAAACATCAGTGTAATATTCCCATTGAATCTCTGAATTTTCAAGGCCAACTACGCCTCTAAATGATGGGTGTCGAAAAACAATAATCAGAATTTAAGGGAGACTTTCTAAGTAACTTGTCACTTAATCTAATTTCCTAAGAAATTACTGCATTGGTTCCCAAACTGTGCTACACACTGGAAGCACCTAGGATCTTTCAAAAATACTGATACCTGGTTCCTATGCCTCAGACATTCTGATTTAACGAAATGGGGTGTGACCTGGACATTGAGATTTTTTGAAGTTCCCCAGGTGGATTCTAATGTGCAGCAAGTTGGAAACTACTAAATTACTATAAAAGTATTTTGGTTCTGCAATGTACTACACAGGCATATAAATTTCTTACTAGAAGAAAGTTCAGAGAGTTCTCATAGCTTATATAGCAAACAATCAAAGAGTGAGCCTCAGGAATGAAAATAAATAAGGCTGTACAATATATACCCGGTATATAATACAACAAGCAATACATTTTTAATTCATTTTTGAGATTTGAATGGTTACTATGCAATAGAGTAATCAAAAATCACCTTCGACTGACACTAGAATAAATGCTTGCCATTTTTCACTGAATTGTTAGAACTTGGAAAAATAGACAATAGTATTCTTAATACTACAAGTATTTATTCTAAGCAATATTGTCTTTATAACGTAACGTAAGTGGCACCATCAAGAAAACTCCTTTATAAAATTAAAATATAACTTCTCAGATAATCATGTATCATTCAACAACTATGTACTGAGCATCTTAAATGACAGAGACTCTTCTGGATATGAGGGATACAGCAGTGAGTAAATGAAGAAAACAAAAACAAAAAATCTATACTCTCACAGAGCTTATGGAGATCTAGAATGGGAAAAGGAAGACAAACAAACAAGTAAACTGAAAAGGAAGTCAAGAGATGGAGTGTGGTGAAATTGCAGGGGTGCAGGGGGAGCAGGGTTGCAATTTTAAGTAGGGAAGTTTGGAAAAGACACATACAAGCAAAGACTTCAAAGCGGTGTTAGATGACATACATAACCAATACATATTAAAGGCAATAAAAT